>NC_088328.1:32752500-33387500 GCF_036884655.1 Musa acuminata AAA Group | reverse complement strand
CATGGACACTCTTTACGACTTGTCTCATTCTAGTGGAGCCACTGGTAAGTAGGAGTTGCCAATTATTTTGACTAATTCCTTAGGGATATAGCAAGTTGAGGTAGGAAGGAAACACATGAAAATTTCTGGTTTTGATCGTATCTTATGATTGATCATATTTTTGTCTTTAAGACGATATGAATTGGATCATGATTTTAAACTGTAATTATCATACTTTTCCGGAGCAAATATTTGCATCGAGTATGATGTGCAGTCGAATCATTTAGCTTCTCATATATAAATTGTGATGGATAATAATGATCCGTGCCATTATAATGTAAAATTTTTAGTTTCTCCTAAAAATTTCTTCATTAAGCCTCTTATTATTCTTGTAATGGAGTACAACATGAAGATTTAAGAGCAATGTCAAGGTTATGTATCTAAGTTTACATTTAGCATGTACAATTAGATTAACAGGACAGAACTTGCAGATAACTAAGGGGTAGAACATTGTTACAAGCATACCGATGTCCAACTTAACTAGAGCCTTCAGTGTTACATGGTGTCCAAATCAGGAAGGGTATCCGATACATTTGATCTGCAAACTCTAGTTATTATTTATGTTAGAGATTTATTGCGTGCTAGGTCTAGATTATGGTTGTAAAACTGTAGTTAAACCTTGTGCTTGTCATTGGTGAATGGGCCTCATGCTACTTGCATGATTGTCATAGAAGAAGAAACAGGTCTTTCTGTTTTTGTTGAAATGGATTCCTCAACATCTAGGACCTATACATTAAAACATTGAGTTGTTCATGAATTGTCTGATCACTTGGGAGGTTCATGTCATGAAGAACAATTCTATAATGCAGAAACGAGGTGGTTCTAATGTTCGATCAATAAAAAACTTAACTAGGTATGTTTTCTGTTCTGTTGAAGTTGAGTTCCCATTATTAAGTTAGCCTATGTTCAGGTTGCATTTATGTTCCTCAGTATGAACTCCATTATGATATTTTTGGTCTGCTATCTCTACTCTCTACACATTACTAATTTCCAGAATCCTTTTCATGTACTCTTTTCATTGACTATATTTTCATTGAGTGGTGGCTGTAAACAGAAGGTTTTGACACAATGTGCCATAAACATGTCATGTTATTACCATATACTATTCTAGGTATGGAGGCAATTGTTGAGGACGCAAACCTTGCAACTGCTTGCTCTGGATCAAATATTTTGTCATCCAAATTGAGTGCTACCCAACAACCTCTTCTTATAGCAAAAGAATTCGCAGCCTCAAAATCCACTGATGATGGACTTCAAGTCTCATTATCGGATGATGATTTGCAAGCTTTTCCAGATAATCGACAAGAAGTGGTATCGAACGATTATTTTCCTTCAGTGCAAATCATAGTTTCAAGTTTACATTGTAGCTTATCTTTTGTGTGACCGGATTCATTTTAGGAGATGGCAATGCTTTCTGGCCTTGAATCACTTGATGAATTTTCTTTTCAGCACAATAGCACCACTGGTAAGTAGAGACGCAAAAGATAGTTTTTCAACATATTCAATGTTTTTGAGAATTAGATATAAATCCAACCCATGCATGTTGAATAATATCATATTTTTTCTTAAACATAGTCCTATTTTTCATACGATTGTAGGCTTTGTTTGCCAACATGTTCTATTCGTTTCTCTTTTGTCTTTTAACGAATGCTTTGAGATGATTTGTTATCAATTTATTTTTCTTTCTAGACGTCGGACAAGTAGGCAAGTTCCAACCTAGAAACAAGTCACAACCAAAAAAGGGAACTGCTAAATCTGTTTCTTTTATTCTTCCTGATGCTTCCATTACTGGTCCTCCTCCCATGGGATCCTTTTCTGAGATAACGAACCCTTATTCTGTACAAGCGAAGATCGATATACCTGTGGACAATCCTTTGCATTCATCAATCATAACCTCAGACTGCAATGAAGGTGTTCAAATAGATCACCGAGAGGTGGGAGAAGAGGTAAACTTTGTTTCTTGTCCGCTTGTCTTTTATCAGCAGAACTTGTTATATGGATATTCTGTTTGCTATTATGATGCATTAGGGAATTCAGGCTGAAACTTTCAATACTAATTTTCTTCCAAGCTAGCCCCAACTTTGTATGTAGCAATCCTCCTTGAAGTGGGATTATTGTTCAAATTTTGCTACTTTCTGGTCTGTATTGAATTTTCTCTTTTTTTCTTTACACTTCTGTTGAATTATAGAGTTCAATCTGCTGGTTAATTTCATCTGATGCCCAGACTTGGATTAAGAGACATCACAAGCACTGGTTCTGCTGTTTGTAATAGTGTTATTGACACTGTCTCTTTTGATAAGGATCCTTCAACTGTGAAAACAGACTTCTTAGAGGATCATGCTTCTGTTAAATTAGACACTGATATTGACTCATTTGTTCCCTGATGACTTGGCCTTAGTGCAAACAGATTTTACTGAGACTTCTAACCTTAAGTTGTTGCCAATGACATTTAAACTTACTCTCAAGTAATTGGTAGTATCTCTTAACCTAGACTGATTATGTAAGGTAATTTTTATTTGATCACATCTTATGAGGTATGTCACCTTTTTTCCCAGAATAGAGAAGAAATCAGACTTCCAAAGGGTTTGGAGGATATTCATACCGAGTCTCAATCCCAAATTGTTCAAAAACTTAAGCAGCGGATCCATGAAGGAAGGCCTACTTCAGAAAATGATGAAGATGATGATGCTCATAAACCATGTAGGAAACTGAGAAAGAGGATAGCCAAGTGCAGTACTGACCAAATTGAAGTTGGAAGCAATGATGAACGTGATATTGACAACTTTAATGTCTCTCAGATGGATGACAGCCAAAGTGATGATTGTCATAGGGATGAAGATATGCCTAGGCCAAAGAGGACCAAGAGAAAGTCAAAGAGGCAGACAAATGAAATCGAAAAACCCACTCGGAAGCGTAAGAAAGCCTTTGAAAAACCTGATTCTGTTGTAGAGAATTCACCTAAAAAGAAGTTTCCTCATGCCACAAGGCGAAGGAGAAGGCAAGGTAAATGAACTTGCAGTCTTATGTAATGTTATCATAAACTCATGCTGCACCTGTTGGAAGAAACTGAATGAACTTCAGTTGATAATTCATTATCTTTGATATGTTTAGTGAACAAAGTTTTACTGCAAACACCTGAAGATGAGATTGACCCGAGACAGATTAGCATAAGAGACCTAATAATGCTTGCAGAAGCTAAGGAGCGGATAGCAGTATGTCTTTTTTGGCTGCTTGAATGTTATCACTTATAATTGGTATTGTTGTATGTTGATGTTATTTCAAATGTTATTCTGCAGAGTAAAGAAGCGGCGGCAATGAATAAATTATTCTCAGGTCAGAGGTACGAAAAATATCTTACAGGGTTGCAAAATAGAATGTTTCACTTTGTGGGTTTTTCAATTATTTATATATTGGGATCTCGTGCTTTAGATCTCGGATGTCTAGAGGATATAAGCATACTCTCTTATTCTCTTTTAAATCAGTAGCACTATGTATTTTGAAACCCTTCCTGGCCAGTGAATCTTTTTCTGGCTGTATTATAGACGGTTTAATTGTCATGGAATAAATGAAATCTAAGATATCTATCAATTTGACAACTATAAAAATGGACAGTGAATAAGCCTATTGTTGTCTGATATATGAGGTCTGTAATCAATTAGGCTTGAGTTATATGTAAATGCAGACAATACATTTCAGTCATAATCAGGTTTGCAACATAAAGGTTCAAAAGCAGACAGAAAACTTTTGAAAATTCTCTTATCCACCATATCATATTTTCTTAATCTAAATACTTTGACAGGTAGGAACTTATAGAAGTATTGTCGCTAGAAACATGATAGTGAGAGGAAGATACTTTGAAAGACGAAGTAAATTAGTTATTGACTCTAATGGCTTTGATAATGATGGATGAAGGGCCTCCTTAAAATAATGAGTGGTGGCAAGTAGAAGTGAGAAACATTTAGAAAAGTGCTTTTGACTTGGCCTTTAGCATGTCATTGTAGTAGGAGCCTTCCCTGAGATTGTGCCACAAATTAACTTGCTTAGATTTACCTTTGAATTTATGTTTGAAGATATGCAGTGGGGCATGCTTGGAGTTCTAATTGGAGCTTGTAATAGTACTGTGGTATATTAGTCTTTGTGATTGTTTATTCATGTGCATGAGTGGCACATACCTTTGTGGTTTTTCTCCTCGGTTGTTTGGGCATCTCTCTTTGTGTTTTTAGGATCCTCTCTTTTTAGGCTTAAAAAAACCTGGGCTTGCTCATGGATTTTCAAGTCAGAATGGTTGTACATATCTATGATCTGTACTAAATGCATAAATTGTGTGTATTTTCTGATGAAAATTTGTATACTTAAAAAGGATGTATATATAGGACTTATGCACCAGCTCAAAGTTTATGATAGTGACTATATGGAAAATTAAGTTGAGTTACACATGACAAACACTGTATTGAAGCTCATGTATAGTTGTGCACTATCTGACACCCATAGATTACCACAAGTAGCCTCTCACTATGCAACAAAAGAGCATGAGAAAAAACCTACACGTGAGAGGATGAGATATGGATGAAGAGGGGAAAATAATAGGGGCATGTTGTTGCAAGTGAAGAGAAAACAAAGGTGAGTGCAAAAGAGAAGGAAGAGAGGTAAAGGGACAGTTATATATTTTTCTGCTCAGTTGAGGATCCTATTTTGTTAAAGATAAGCATAGTATATTTTTTATTATTATAGTTTCAATTGCTTTAAACATCAAAAGGTAATGTTCATGTATATTTTCTTTTGACAAACAGATGTTTATCATAGGGGCTGGTATGTAGTAATAAAGGAAAACATTTGAATATTAGCATAGTAGTTATTGATGAGAAGGGCTGTGATACAAACACCATGAAAACACAAGATGGAAATGAAATTTTTATGGAAAAGGTTAGTAACATCTATAATGGCTGGGCATATCTTTTTAAACATATATAGGTTAATGTCCATCTCATTATCCATCATCTTGTAAGAAGTTCTTTGTAAATGCCATATCTAAGTTCCATGATTTGATCAAAATTTTTATATAACAGTACTAGTTCTTTGTCCAATAATGAGGACATTCTTTTTGGAGAGGATCAAGAACTGAATCATTCGGGTGAAGAAGCAAATCAGAATGTGCAATCAACTCCCAAGAGATTGAATTACCATTCTTACATGAACCGGCCACAAACTAGTAGATGGTCAAAAGCAGAAACAAAGTTGTTCTACGAGGTACTTTGATCTTGTCACACCATGTTTCTTTTTAGTTTATATGTAATATATGAAAAAAGGAATGCTGCAGCACATGTTTCTTTGAACTTGTTAGTGATAAACAAGCTCAAGATTTCACCCAGTTGGCTTGCATTTCTCTAACCCGTGGCCTTTGTTTTTCTGCTTTTCTTTTGTTCAACTCTTAGTTCTTGTGTACTACCGTAGATTCTCATTTCATTCAGTATGCACCAAACAATCTGTTCTGAATATAGCATTCTGCCATCCAAATGGAGGGTTTAATTCCCTATTAAAACCTTTCTATTGCTGAAGTACATGACTGCATGCTTCTTTATGCCTTAGTGGCTCTGCCACAGTTAGCACCTCTTTTGAAATTTGGAGGATGCTGGATACTGTTGTAGTGCAGTAAGTGAAACTTCACTTCGTTTATATTTTTCTTTGGTTTTGTATTTGTTTCTCCTTTCATCACACTGGCATGCATACTGTGTTGGCATGGCATAAGACCTCCATGCTAATGGCATGTACTGCAGCATGTAAAAGACAAATATGGCAACTGCTTCAATTACTACAGTTATTATATAGTGTAAAGCTTAAAGAATGCAATTTGTATTTTGCTTTTTCCAAAAATAAAGATATCAAAATATAAAATATAAGAAAAAGTAGGCAAAATGAAAATTTTGTGACCTTGATATATCTATGAAGTTCATAAGTAGAGAGAACATAGTAAAGGAACTAATTTCACGACTCTGTAGAAGCTAATTTGTAATAAGCTCTAACATATGTTCTCTTTAACGCACAGCTTCGTATCCTCTATTTAAGTTCAACATGCAGGATCGTAGCTTTTGGTGACCCCATTGACTAGTTTTTCCTCTTCCCTCTCTGCTTTCTTCCTCCCCTCTGTCTCTATTTCTATCTTCTTTTCTTTTTTTTCCTTTCTCCTTTTTTTTGTTATTATTCTTTTGTTCCTCTCATCTTCCAGTCAAATTGGTCAATCATCCTTCGTATCAAGGTTAGGCTTGTGTCTAATGGATTCCTAGGCTGATCATTCTTTTGTTCCTCTCATCTGCCGATCAGACCTTGTGTTCAATGGATCCATAAGCTGGTCCGAATTAGGCGATTTATGTTTCTATATTATTTATGGAGGAGTTTACAGTATATTATTTTTATGTATTTTTTCAAGAATTGCATTAGAAGTACAATTTGAGTTGGAAAATGTATTACTTGAGAACAAATTAGCCTAGAGATTGAAAAAGGTGATTCTTTATCTACTTCAGTGAGGGTAGGACTTTCTTTAAAGGAACTACGAATTGCAAGTCTTAATAAATGAGGGGGTGAATGGGCTAAAAGGGGCATCATTAGTAAAGTTCTCATGAGTGCCAACATGGCATTGCTGTGGAACAAGATAGCGAACCAGCCCTAGACACTTCCCTAAAGGCACATCTAGTCATGTGCCACCCAAGCAGCTCTTGGGTGCCGTGTTGGCTGACACTCCACACCACTCCGTGGAGCAAGAAATCCCCAAAATGGTTGCTTAATGGCTTGTTTCTAAGCAGTTTTGCCTTTGTGTGTCGACTGCACATAATCCGCACTTACAAGACTAAAACGATCACAAAAGCCAACCAAGCCTATTGCAAGCCCCTGTGCAAAGCATAAACAAAATCAAAAGACATGGGTATACACAAGTATTTCATCAAACACCTCATTCACATTTTTGTTCGTGACATTCTTCCCCACTTATTCTTTTAACATCATCGTCGAAACCTTTGCGGATGTTGCATCTCCTTACTTTTGTTGAATCTTCAATCTTCTACTCCAGTTGCAATGCATCTCTTGACTCCTAATTGCTCTCTACTGTTGTTGTTGAGTAGACGAACTTTAATCGACCACGTTGCTTCAACTTGCTAATGACTCTAACTTGGTGTGGGGTCGATCAAGTTGTGTAGATCTTTGTTGGTTCGTGTAGATCTTATAGATAATGGAAAAGACCTTCCTTGTTATGCGATAATATCTCAAACGTCTCGCGCTGCTTGAACTAGGTAGATGCTTGTTGGAGCTTTAAAGTGTATCACCTCGCAGACTTTGAAGCTTTTGAGGTTTTTTGCCCATTTGATTTCTCTTTTATTTAGTTGTTGCCTCCAAATAGGTTCGCATCACTTCTGCTTTCGATTGACATTTTGTTGGGAAATGAAGCGGATTGTCTACTCTCGGTAGAATCGATCACTATTGGTGAAGATTTGACAATTGTTGTCTTTTATTAAGTTTCTTTGAAGGGTCTTTGAACATGTGCATAGCTTCTCTGTTGGATAAATAAGGGAACTGAGGTATTCGGTTTTGTCCATTCTTTTAAGAGTTGAGAAGACAAAGGTTACTCGACTTCGTTTGTTTCTTCGAGGGTTGTATTTCATGTATCGAGCTGGTTACTAGCCTTATTCTTTGCTCACACTTTTGAAGCATCCGAAGTGTTTGTACTCCTTGCATTGAGTTGGCTACTATGATTTACCTTCTCATTGAATAGTTCGAGGAATGCGACACACACAGGAGAAGTTTCGCGAAGGACTTGATCATCCAAAATATGATTGGGAGCTACTGGGAGCCTCACATTGATGAACAACACGATGACAAGAAGAGCTATGGATTCAAGGAGTGAATGTCATGGTATCACAGAGGTAGGTCTTCCGTGCGTGCATCGAATTTTGCATCAGATGAAAACTTTGATCATCAGTATATGGGGGCTGTGTTTCATCGAGGGGGAATTATGAGTGCAAGTACTAGTGAGCCCCATCGGGGGACTTGATCATATAGAGGTATGATCGAAGGGGTTGGATTGCTTCAGAGCTCATATTCGCTTAAGAGAGTTTGGTAAGTCAGATGACAAGGTTGAGTAAGCGAACATTGCTATCAAGGATGCAATGGAGAACAGAATCGACACGAGCTCTGCAACATGATGGTGGAGCTTTCATGGAGTCATTGATCCTTTGCTCTTATGGAGGGAGAGCACATGATCGTGAGAAGGGGCCGAGGAGGTGGAGACTGTAAATACAAACTCCAAATACCGAGACAAGGTCGAAGGGCAGAGTCCAAGGAACTTCGTAAGACCACTGGGCTTCTCATCAAAATATTTGAAAGTGCGGGACTTCGGGCCGATGCAGGAGTGCTCGACCAAGAAACGGGGAAGTTTGATAGGTTGTATCGTAGATAGTCGGTAGAATAATCATTACACAAACACATGTTATTTTCTAATTATTATATTAAGGAATTTAACATTGAGGATGTTCGTGATATTTTAAAAATATTTGAGGGGAATTAAACAGATATTTAACCATTTGACAAGGGTATGTCAGAATATTTTTCCAGAATAAAAAATATAAAAAATTCATAAAATAAAGATATGAATTATCGGAACTCAGAAGTCATTTTTGACTTGCTGTTTCCTCTGTACGAGTACTGAATAGCCGGTCCTAATTACTTGATCTAAGGGACCAGTGAATTCAGTGCCTACAGTGAGGGTAATTTGGTCTCTGGAAAGTTTGCTTGATGTTCCTCAATATTGATCTTTTGTGCAAGAATGACAGGAAAATCGATTGGGTAGTTCTTTAATTTTTTGCTGAACTATTGGTGGTATGCTTTAATTTTATTAGGTGTTTCTGATCGAATTTTCTGTGTGCTGATTGAATGTGTAGGCTATTCACCAATTTGGGACAGATTTTGCAATGATACAACAGCTGTTCCCTAATCGCACACGCCATCAAGTGAAACTAAAATTCAAAATTGAAGAACGCAAACATCCTTCTCAAGTCCATGATGCTTTACTTCGTCCTTCCAAAGGTAAGAAATTGATTTTTTGCTGCTCCCAAAATTTTAAATTCTCTTAGTATGTGACTGACTTTTTGCTACTCACTTAAATTCTCTTAGCTTGATCTTAGCTTGATCTATCACCTGATGTTTAATTTAAGTTCTGGTTTTGCTATGAAGACAGATTTCTTCAATACTATAAAATGTTAGATTGAGTGAAGCAATCTATTGTACTTATCTGAATGAGTATAAATTCTATTTGTTAAATAAGATCAACAATTTGACATCAGAAAGCAGAAATCAGCTATCCAAGCTATTTGAGAAATTTGATGCAAAAAAGGAATGAATTGAAGTAGAATTTAATAAAAATGGGGAGAAAAGGAGTTGCTGGTAGAGAAGAAAAAAAAGAGAGGAATTCGGTGAAAGAAAGGGGAAAATGATGGGAAAGACACTGACATGGGTGGTAGGCCTACTGCCAGTAAACTCAATACCAGTAAAATACTGGGTAGTAACCTGGTACGAATTTCAATTCGGTGAAGTTGCTTGTCTGTGTGTTGGCTTGTGGTTAAACCGATAAACACCCAACCAGTATTGGCTTGTCCAAATGTATTCGGGTCCTCCTTTCTCTGGAAAAGAGATGTAGAATGGAATAACAGAACTAAATTCTTGTAAATATTTGAGTTGCAGCATCTGCAACACAATGTCATGAGATGGCCTTTAAGTGGATGAGGAACCTTTTCTTCTATTTTTTTGACATCAGCACAACGGTAAGATCCTTCCTTTGTGATATAGATATTTGTGAGAGCCTCTTGCACTAGATTTTTCACCTTCATAATAAAATAATTAGTTCACTTAGGTTTTAAATCACTGTGTTGTATTTTTCAATTAATGTGCATCATGACCATCCAAAATTGTACCCTAGTGTGTTAGGATCAAGGGTCGGCACTAAGAGGGGGGGGTGAATTAGTGTAGCGGTAAAATAACGTCAGTTTAAAACTTTCGTACGATAAAAATCGTTTACGTCGAAAAATGATCTTGGAAATATCTTAACTTGAAAGCGTGTTCGTAAAGGTGTGCAGCAAAAGTAATGAGGAAGTAAAGCATATATGGAGGTTTGCAGTAAGGTAAATAGCAATAAGTAAATGCAAACCAGAGTTTTAGAGTGGTTCGGTCAACGTGACCCACATCCACTTTCGGCTTCCTCCTCCGACAAGGTCACCGACGTCCACTCGAGGCCTTCCTTCAATAGGCGAAGGTTAATCACCTTTTACACCCCTCTTCTCCTTTTATCGGGTTTAAGAGATAACCCTTACAAGCACTCACTCTCCTCTCTTAAACAGAATTCTAACACTTAAGAGTTGGAGGAGGGAATTTCTAAAGAGATTGCAGCAGCGTTTCTTTGCTTTTAGACTCTCTGTGCTTGTGTGCTTTAACCAGGGATGAGAGGGGTATTTATAGGCTTCAAGTTGATTCAAACTTGGAGCCTAAAACTTTCCCATCCCGAGTTCCCCGGGCACGGGCGGTACCACTGCCCAATGTCAGTCACACTTACACTGCCTTGGGCAGTACCACCGCCTGGGGGGCAGTGCTGGGCGGTATCACCGCCCAGACTGGCGGTACCACTGCCTGACACAGTCTCGAAGACTGTGCCACGACGGTGAGACTTCTTGGGGCATTGTTTGGGCCTCTTATTGGGCCCAACATAGTTCTTACATGGGCTTAGCTGGCCCCTAATTGGGTTGGCCCAAATCCAAGCCCAATTACATACTAACTACGAAATCCTAAGACATTTGCTAAGCTAAACGAGTCCCTATGTCTATTCTTCCGGCGAGCTTCCGGCGAACTTCCGACGATCTCTCGGCAATGTTCCGGCGGACTCCCGGCAAGCTCCTGGACTTCACAACGATCTTCTTGGCGAGTTCCGACGAGCTTCTCTGGCAAGCTCCGAGACTTTTCGGCTGGTTCCTCCAGAACTTTTGACCAACGTCCAGACTTACGACGAACTCTCGAACTCCCAACGTAATCGCGTCCTTGACTCAGGGATTTCATTTTGCTTCATGCCTTGCTATCGTAGTTAATCCTGCACATGTAAAACATACTTTGATCTAGACAATTAATACTAAGCATTAATCAAGTTGTCCGGCATGTCATTGGTCCCTCGACGCTTCGTCCGATTCTTCGGCGCATCGTCCTCTTTTGCGGTCTATTGCCTAATCGGCCAGTTGACTCCGTAACTCCGATATCCTCGGCACAAATCCGCTCTTCTTGGCTCGATGCCCGAATCCACTGTCCGAAGCCTTCTATCGATACGTCGACCGATCCACCGGTCCGACGTCCAATCTTCTGACATGTTTTCCTTCGGCACAACATGATTCTTCCTGCTTTAATTGTCTCATCTTGATCGAAGCATCCTGCGTCACTCAAAACGCAGATTAAAACATAAACACTTATCGATTGGTTTCATCATCAAAATCCGAGATTCAACATAGTGGTGGGGGTTCATGGCAGTCGTTTGAAAATAGCCCACACATTATGCAAGATACAGTTGAGATGTGATCATAAGTCTCACTTATGCATCATGATACTTTTTTTTTTTTCTTTCAACAAAAGTATTCATCGTTAACCTTGCCATATAAATTCCCCCCCTTTCGTATTTGTGGTATTTTAGTTCTAGAATTACAGATAAATTGATGCCGTTGTCGGAGAAGAGATGACTTAGCACTAGATACGGTGGTAGGATCCCTCACTCCCATGATTTTAGTCGAGTCAAAGAGCTAGAGAACATTAGAATTATTAAACACGATTTTTATATGTTATTTGATCAGTAATTCCATCATTTAATTATTAACTCGAATGATATAATACTAGTAATAATTCAGATGTCTAGGAAGTTTTCAGGAGATTCAGTTGATGTTTACTTGATCAGTAATTGTAATTTCATATTGCCACAACTAGCCACAAATATGTATGAGGATGGAAGCTTGATGGAGGTAAAGAAACCATCAGAAATGTGCCTTTTGGAGGGCGTCAGATTGATATGTTGCACCTTATGTTTGATTAGTAGCCTGCTCATTTATCCGAAACTGTGTGAGGCTTTGCAGTAGCTTCTTACTGATAGTCCTATGCCAGGTAGCTCTTCTGCTATCATCATGTTCTTTAATTAATTTGGAAGCACGTTAAACATAAAGCCTGAAATGATTATATCTGTTTCATCAGGTTTATTTATTCATGTATTTTTGGAGATGTCACCATATACAAATAAATTAATCCATTGTGAAAATGCATGTGAAATTTGATACGCTTAATCCTGATTATTATTATTTTTGGCAGATCGTACACACGTTATGCAAGTAATTAAGCAGCTCCAAACTAGGGCAAAGCCAACTTCCAACGGAGAGACAGATGGTGATCAGGTGAATGCATTTCAGGATGGCGTTGGTAAAAAGGAGGTATCCCTTGAACATCTCTCTAGAGATAAATCTGCTTGGTCACCCAGGATTCTAACGTGATTTATCGGAATCTGTTGTCCAAGCAGGAAGAAACAAGTGGTGTCCAGAGTGACCAAGAGCAGCAGAATGATTGTGAAGTTGAAGTTGAGGGCCCTGAGGAGTTGGATGATTCGAAAGGTGAAGCCAATAGTCCCTCGAATTTTGATGAGCATCAGGATCTGTTCGAGTGGGATGGTGTTACTTCCCCTCAAGACACGGAAAAAGACACTCGCTGGGTGATCTGAACCGTGGTTGGACCCCTATCCTCCCTCTTCCTGCCTGCCTGCCTGCCTGCCTTCCCACGGAGTATCAATTATGATATTGATTAACTACTTCCTCTATTTTATTATCTTCTTGTATCATAATTTTATTTCTCTCGATGTTATCGTGTGTTGAGATTTGGGTTTCATGTTGTTTGAAGGGGACATTCGCAACTTTCCACGATAGCAAAATGTTTGCCTCTGGAGTTACTTTCCACGTGAAAGCTGGTTGCGCTGCTTTTGCAGTGCAGTGCCAGACGCTTGTTGGAAATTTAATCGAGATAGATACTCATTTCTCCTTGGAACTCCGTATGGATGCGTCTTTTATTTGTTCAGAATCGAAATAAAGCTTAAAAAAAAAAAAAAAAAAGAATCAACATGTCGTTCCTGCCGTCCCTTGCGGGATGATGATCGGTCGGATATGCTAACCCGGAGTTTCTCACACGATCGACGCTTGTCAGACGACGCCCAACCACTTTTGCCGGTGGTAAAAGGGTTCTGCAGCCTGTTGTTCCAGAATCGGTCAAATCCAGTGATGACCATTTCTGATGGCGAGCTGAAAGCACGCTTCCGCCCGCATGTTGCTGGTCCCAACCACAGTCTTCCCCTTGTAGAGCGAGTGGCCTACAGCTCTCTCGATGAAGGAAGGATGATGATGACTCGGCGGCGGCTTCCGTCCGGGGATGTTCAGAAAGGTCACCGATCATGTTGTGCTGACGTTGCGATGATGTCATTGCCGTGTCATGTTGACTTCATTGCAAAACGCGATCCCCATCCAATCACGACGATTAATGGTGCATGCAGTAGGTTGAGGAACTCGAGTATATTGGTTGAAGACGCAAACAATCACGGTTTCCATCTACCGAGGACGCGTGACGAAGCAGAACCGTTGATCAACGATCGATCGACGCTTACCAACTTTAGAAGATACCAAACCAAATTGCTCCGGTGGGATCAGGTTGAGTTGAGAAGCTGATAAGGAATCCCACTTCCTCTTTCCTTTTTTCCCTTTTGCAGCGACATGGTACGTATGGTCGAACGCTTTGTCTGCGTGAGGTTTTAGGCCTGAAATGATCCATCGGGGGGCGCATGGTCCCTTCTGCCACAGCTGCCTTCTCATTGGCTAAGAAAAAGATCCACATCGATGTGCAGAAAGCAATGCACCTGAAGCTAGTTTTAGCTTCCTTTTTTTTTCCAAGTCCTCAAATGCAGCTTAGCTTGCCTTCTGAAGCTGCAGCTTTTCTACCAAAGCGGAGTACATTGACCACCGCCCCATCCCCATCCTCTTTCCCACCATCTTGCCTGCTTTGATTTGATGATGGTTTGGGATACTCCATGCAACTTAAAATTTCTAATCTTTCATCTCGGTTCATGCTGCTCCTTTGCGACCATGGCGCCATGATCAAGTTCTTCGATTGCAGCCTGGAACACTCTTTTCCTGGTAAAAACTAAAAATGTACACGTTCACCCTTTTAGCTAATAGAAATCTCACAAACCGTACGTTTCCAAAGGTTGATATTGTTCCTTCCACCCACTACTGAGATCTGCTCCTAAACTATATATACTTTCGTTGTAGCCGAGCCGGTTTGCATGTTTACCCAGGCACGCCTTGCGCACCGGTAGTCTCTGTGTGGAGGTGCCACTCGCTTGCACGCAGTCTGTGCGACGAGCGGATGCACGCATGCCGTGTCCTTGCGTGGACATGACAACCCACGCGATGTACAAGACAACGTGACGGGGGGCCCCTCCAGCCTTACAAAAGATGAGGCACACCGACCGCGACAAGCCGCGGCGCTCTGCCTCCACGCGCGTATGCGTAAGAAGCAAATTAGACAACCCATATACAGTCAGGAGTCCTATATATATGTATATATATATTCCACTTCAACTCCTTGTCTTATCCGAGCAGCAGCAGGAGCAGCAGCTAGGCTGCTTTAGGACCAGAAAGGCTAGCCATGGATCATGGTGTTTAATTTGACCACAGTCCTCCCTGTTTAATGTATATCACTTCATAACAGGCTTCTTATCTTTTTAGCATTATTCTCGGTGCTCGCTCCTTCAGCAAGATTGATTAGCTACGAACCAAAGTTCTGGAGTAGGAATATATAAAGTGGGAGATGATAAATGCTTAGAGGCAAAGGAGAGCATCAAAGGGCTGACTAAAAGATACTTTGGAGCTGGAGTCGACTGGTGTTAAGACCTCGACAAAGTGACGTTGATTTGGGCATAATGAAGGAAAAGTGTCTGCCAATTATAACAGCTGCAGGCTGTACCTGCATGCGCTTGGTCATGTGATGTTAGAACATTAATGTCAGCTTCATCGATGTGGAGCTATCTATCAAAGCATTGTTCCAGGCGTGTCTAATCCAATTTACTAACATCTAGACGGAATTGTTCTTCCTCGCATTCCTTTTTTACAATAATAAATGTACTATTTAATATAAGCTAGATGTTCTATATTCTTTTTTTGTACAGTAATAAATATACTATTTAATATAAGCTAGATGTTTGATATTACGATCATCCAACATAATAATCACATTTGGCTGACATATGACGATCGAACCGAGAGATACATTGGCATCACATTGTGATACATGATCGTTCGAGTCGTGTGATTAGTGCGTGATGCATATCCACGATCTAGATTAAATTAGTCAACACGAGCATCAAGCACAATGAACTATTATATCATGATTCAACATGAAACACTATACGTTCTCAGCCGACCATCAACGATCTCGAAAGTTATCGTATCCAGAGGTCACCTATAAAAGAGACCTAAGCAATTCTTATTAGTATTATTGTTCAGGGATATTTGTTGGGAACACTCCCGATTTAGTTTTTACATATTCATATTCTACAAATCATGACATGGGCCAAAACTAAATCAGAACAAACGTCCTCCATTTACGATCGAGGTGTGTGGACTTGTTTGGCAGAGAGGGCCAGGCAAATTAATAATGGTGTATATTGTTATTAATGTTGCTCCCATGAAATCATCACAACAACAGGCAAAGAATCGACCAAGTAGGCCGGCGGCTGGTGTCCCACTACGTTCCATGTCTGAGCGTAACAATAAAACAAAATAAATGAACCATATATATATCTTCTTCTTTCTTTGGGTTTCGTCTTTTTGACCTCGAATGGAATGGATTTATATCATATCGAAAGAGTTCAACGGAAAGGAAGGATCGGATACATCTTTCTCTTCCATTTTCTTGTCCTGAACTATTATTGGTTAAGCACTCCTGGGAGCATATATTCTACCCCTGCGTGCATGCATGGATGGATGACCGTAATTAATTGGTGGCAAAGAGAGAAGTTAGCTAGGGATTGGTGCTGCTATCTTGACTGTAGGAATCACTTATTCTTCTAGGAAACTGCATGCGAGAATCCAATTCTTGGGGGAATAGTTAGAACCTTTTTCGTAGTAGTACTGTCATCACCTCGTTCTTAAGCAAATTTTATCTGCATCTCCGGACGAGTTAAGGTTGCTTACAAATTTCACCTTATGCCGTAGGCGTTATTGGGTACATAAATACGTTTTAATAAGGGGCTTATTATGTTCGGTCTTTGTAATTGCATGATTACTTTATTTTCTTTCACATTTAACTATCTGCTTGGTTACATCGTCGTGTTATATTATTATATCTTTTATAGTTCCCGGAGACAACTTGTATGCGTGTCCATATTTAAAGATGTAATTGGTGGTATATAACATTAATGAACATGATAGTTCAAATTTTGGGGAATATAATGATGTAAATAGTTAGTTAATAATTCCTATTGAAAAATGTTAGAAAAATCATCCAAATGCTTTTTTAAAAACATGCTATAATGAAAAATAATTATAGATAATAAAAAAATAAACGACAGACATAATTATATATTAGTATTTTAAATTATTATTATTAAAGCGGAAGCTAAAGGTGATGACAGAAAGGCCCTCCCTCCTATGCCTCTCTACCACCTTTTTGTATTATCTATATTTGCTGCTGCCACAAAAAACCTGACTCGACCATATGTTGTTACATGTAACTCATGAGATTCCATGCGATAACAAGATATGCGTCTGTGAGAGAGAGAGAGAGAGAGAGAGAGATGGAAAGACTATATATTATTACCTAGTTGGGAAGCAGGCTTAATGATCCCCTCGTAATTGCCTGCAACAACATCATTCAAGGGGCAAAGGAAGAGAGAGGGAGAGACAAGAGAGATGATCCCTGGAATTTTTTCTTTGAGAGTTTAAGAGACGGTCTTGTATCTTTAATTTCAGTGCCGCAGAAAGTTCCTCCTCCAGAAAGTGAAGAGCTACAGCAGTTGCACAGAGCGGTTTGAAAGAGGAAGGTACGTTATCAATTTCACTCCGTCCTCTGTTTCACTGCAGCTCCAAGTATATATATATATATATATATATATATATATATATATATATATATATATATATATATATATATATATATATTGTTGGAAAAGCAAAGAGGAAAGCTGGAAAAGTGAAATAGATTTATATGCTCAAGCTAGCTGTCCAAATATTGTTTCTTTGGGTTGAGGAGCAGATTCCGGAGCTCCTGTAAGCACTCCCTTTTCTCTTCTTGGGGCTATCAAACTTTCGAAGCACCATGATGGGTTCTTCACATCTGGATCACTTCCACCAAGAAGAGCTTCATGGCCTCGCCTCTTTAGCCACGGTTCCAGCTTTCCATGATCTTGCCTGCAGCCGTGAGTGGAACCAAAACCAGCTACTGTAAGTTTTCCTACTCGACTTCTTCCACAGCTCAGCTCAGCTCAGGTCGGCTGTATACTTCCTTGGTATATAGAAGAACGACTCGATTATCCTTGTTTTCTTCTACGTGTAGGCGAGTCAGAACTCACTTTATCTAATCCCTAGGATTTGGAATTTTCTTGCTTGGTCTGTTTGTTACCTCTATTTCCGTCGTGGATTCCTAGGGATTTGAAACCTAAAGATGATGGCATCTTTAAGCATATGTGCTCTACACATTTAATCTCTGATAAGTAGCAGTGCCCTATTGTGATCCTAGAGACCTTCTTCCCAAGCTTGGCTTTTGCTCTCATTGGATGCATGGGCTTTGTGCAGTAACTTGGGTGACTACATTTCAAACGCCAATGGAACTCTAAATCATGAAATCTCTTCCCATAGCTCACCGATGATTCAAGACATGGGGTGTCACTGGGCTTGCAATGACCAAGAGGGCTTCGTGAACCAGCTGCCTGCCTATCAACTTAACCTAGCCAAGGCCAAAGAGGAGTTGACAGACAACTCTTTCCGGAAGCTCGATGGGTTCTTTAAGGATCACTCGGATCACGACGACCAACCACACGAAAAGCTCTTCATGAGGGCATTAGCGTCAGATTGTCAGATGGATGGCCTTAGGCCGCTGCCGGGAAACTTGCCAGAAAACTCGAGCTTCGATAGTTATGAAGGTGGCCACGTGGCTCTTCCGACTGCTAATTTTTCGCAGTCCTGTCCGCATCGGCCAGGCATGATGGATGATGTTCGTGCATTGGATCTCTCGGCTTCAGCTGGATTAGGAGGAGGGGTCAGCTTTTGCCAACCGTCGCTGGCTGGAATGTCTTTGCTAGGAGAGGATGCGTCTTCCGGGCTCGACCATCTACAAGAATCGATTCAAGGACCATTTTACCTCCATCATAAAGTGGGTACATTTATCTCTTCCCATCTAATCAAACAAGTCACGAATAAGTGGGCAATGATAATATGTATATACTTTTAGAAGAACTATGATAGCTAAGGTGGGAAAAAAAAAATAAAGAAAAGAAAAGGCATTTCATCAGAAAAAGGTTAAAAGAAAATGAAGAATAGGGATATATATATATATATATATATATATATATATATATATATATATATATATAAAACGGTAGTAATTAAATTCCCATGAGCGTCACAGCATACGATGAGGGCTGGCTGTGTGTTAATTTCAGAGAACCTACGTTGATGCCATAGAGTACAATAACACTTTTCAGCTTTATCGACCGACACGAATCGTCTTTTCTTTTCTGAAGCAAAAGACTGCACAGAGAAGAAGAAAGAAAATTTTACGTGCTTTTCTTTAGGGTTCTAAACACATCCACAAAGCTAATACCCGTGTAACTGGACGCTCCTCTGAAGATGCCATCTCTGGTCAGCGGAGTAACAGAAGCGATGAGATGCAACAGCAGTTGGGAGCACAAATCATGTCAAGCAGCACCGGGAAACCCTCGGTTCCAGCACCTGCAGCGCCCTTCCTGCTCTCCGTTCAAGGTATATGTTTTGGAGCACTGGCCACATATATAGTCGCGGTTGCTTCATTGGTATTTTGATCCATTGTGTTGGTTGACGTGGTGATGGCCCAAAACAAAATGAAACAAAAGGTGAGGAAGGAGAAGCTGGGGGATAGGATTGCAGCACTGCAGCAGCTGGTGGCACCATTCGGCAAGGTATCATCAAAACCTACCTACCTACCTACCTGCTCTAAACATTATGAGTGCTTCGCTTCTCTAAAAGAAGAAGAAGAAGAAGAAGAAGAAAACTTTAATCAGGCATTATTCAGCACCGCATAAAACGAAACGGTAGACGACGATTGATAATGTACATGATGCATTATCCATACACTACTTATTTGTACATTACCTTTGTCCTTAAATTTATTATAACTTGATGTCATGCATGGTTTACGATGTGCAGACTGACACGGCTTCAGTGCTCATGGAGGCCATCGGATACATTAAATTCCTATTGGACCAGGTCGAGGTAATCAGCATCAGTATAAGATAAAACACAAACCTATTCTCGTTCGGACATACGTCTGCTATGGCCATTTTTCATTGACCGGTATACGTCTGCTGTGATGAGAAGCATCGCAATTGCGTGACTAATGACGATATATTGCTCTTCCATGATGGTATCTTGCAGAAGCTAAGTGTGCCGTACATGAGGTCATCCGGCAGCAAAAAAAGATCAAGGACAACGCGAGAGGTACGTAGCCGTCTTCCCCATGACATCAACAACTGTAGGTCAAAAATAATAACGTCTGTAGAGGTGGAGTATACTAGTCAGAGGCTCATGTCATGTCATGTCATGTCATGTTTCTGTACACAAGGTCGATTCTGTAAGAAAAACCATACAATTTATCCATCCATGCATTCTCTTCGGATTAAGTAAGCTTTAAAGACACGCACTTCCATTCCATCCTCACAACTTAATTGCCCACCCCTCTTCCTAGGCATCGAATGAAGAGGCAAAGCGAGATCTGAGGAGTCGAGGGCTTTGCCTGGTGCCCTTGGCCTGCACATCATACATGACAACAACGGAGCAAGGAGTTTGGTCGGCAGCCACATATGGGGGAAGTGATTGAGTGTGTGTACTCATTTCCATGGGAAGAAGCTGCAGCACGAGGTTTTGAGCGAGTAATTCCAGCTCTGGGGAGACAAAGAAACGAACGTTGCATGTTCCACCACCACCTTTCTCATGAGGTCATCCAGTTTGGACTTGTAATGGCGACACATATGTATGATACGAGTCAAAGGAGCAAATTAACTCGTTCAGCTTATAAGAAATAGCAGGGCGTGGGTGATTTTTGTAGATCAATCTACCATCTGAAACAAGTAACTACATGTAATTGTGGTCGCTGCATTGATGGGGTTGGTGGTGGTGTGTCATAGGTGTTTTCTGATCATTCATTCATTCATACATGAAAATCTTCTCCGAGAGACTAACCATGCATGCATTACCGGTTTGATGGTACATGGAAATGTTTGTATAATGTGCACTAGTGAAGAAATATCAATGCGGGTTTCAGCTAGTTGTGCTAACTGATAGAAATAAAATATAAAGGAGAAGAATGCAGTGAGTTCAAACAATACAATACTCTCTATTTATATATATGTTAGAAGAGATAATTTTCCTAAGGATTTTCTTCAACAGATTTACGACATCTCTTCAATAGAGTTAAAAGATCTCGACTGTTGTTGAGGTTGTTATCACGAGAAGAGCTGTTATCACTAATGGCCAATGGAACATCTCTTCGACAGTAATTTATTGTAACATACTGTAATAAACGGCATAGTAGTGTTATTCCTACGCAAGACATACCATAAGTGAGTGAAAACTGATTAATTAACATATATTCTTGATCGAACTAAACTAATTAATTAATTATTTTCCTTGGCTCTAAAGTTGCGTGTTTGGAGATCAGTGGATGCCCACGTCGTGTCGCTACCAAAGTCGTGTGTTGAGTCGGCACGCGAGGCATTTTTCATCTTCTCCGTCGGATCACGCGGGGAGAACAAGCGATTTCGTTTTCTAGGGCCGAGCTCCGTCGTATCATGACACCACCATCGTACCATCTCTCCCACGAAACCATCGCTTCCTTCTCCTCCAAATTGCCTCGATCTCCACTCCCCATTGCCCTCTTCCTCCTTCCCCTTCGGCTCCAGTTCGATCCCTCCATGGCCTATCTCCGATCCCCCCAAGCGTCACTCTTGCCCAACCAAGCCCCTCGCGAGTTCTCCCGTCGATCCCTCCGGCAGAAACCCAAGCCCATGGAGGCGACGACCAGGACGGCCGCACGAACGATTTCCTTTCCCGTTTCGCGTGGGCCATCCATCCCTAGCTCGCCGGCGGCTACCGGGCCCTCCCGAGACATACCCTCGACGTCATGCTTCTCGTCGTTTGCCAGAAAGTTGTCGCCTCGATGGAGCCTGGCGCTGACGCCGAGGACCCCCTGTGGATCTCAGCCAGGAACCGTGGAAGTGAGTAACTCGGTGCACGAGGCGATGCAAAGGGACCGGATGAGGAAGGAGCTCAAGAAATACCTCCATTGCGATGAGGTCAAGGAGATGTGCCGATTCGCTTCGCAGGGGACATCGGCATCCGGGGGTCCTTGCTTCGAGAGAAGTTCGGTTCAAACGGGCGAGAGAAATAGTTAGATGAGGTCGAGTTTTGCCGGAGCCTGGATGAGTTGCGGGAACAAGCTCAGAAGCAAGAAGATCGACAGAAAGGAGCGTTTCTAAACTCTCCAACTGATGCAAGGAGTGTCTCTTTGGCGGATGAGAAAGGTGGAGCGTCAAGAGTGGCAGCTTTTCCACAGAGGAAGGGGAAGTTCAAGTACACGATTTATGGGCTGGATTTGTCGGACCCCCAAATGGGCGGAGGTGGTATAAAGGTGGCGGAGGCTGAGAAGCATTTTGTGCCTGAGGAGTTGCAGCCTGTAGAAGAAAAGTGTAACGAGATCGAGGAGAGGATCCTTTCTTTGAAGGCAAAGAGGGATGATCTACCACCATTGGTGGCGGACTGGAAGGAGTTCCTCCAGCCAAAGAGGCTAGCATTGCTTGATAGAATTAAGGAGCGAAATGTGGATTTATATTTAAAGGTCAGTTCATACAATTTTATTTACTTAGACACACATTCGCTCTGGCATAGAAATCTTGCATATGTTAATGAAGGCTTATCTTGGATAATTGTTATTTAGGTTATCTCTTTCGCTAATAATATAGGATCTTAATTGCCATGCTTCTATTTGTGCAATGTGCAGCTATGATCAACCAAAGTCATATGCTTATGGTGTTTAAGGCCTTAGGGGTTCTCCAGATTGAAGAAACAAGTTGCATACTGTAGAAATCAAAATAAAGAACCAATCTTAAATGTTTCTGTTCTTGTTCAAAACATACATAATACACTTAATTGTTGAAGATTAGCTCAAATCAAGAGGATAGTTGTAGCTCTTATTCCTCTGTCCTTCACCCATCCCAGTAGTTCCTCTTACTTGTGATGGACCGGCAGCGACAGAGGGATAGCAGGTGTCAACCACACCAACTGTTTCACGCTTCAAGATCTCTATCTCCGAGTCTCTCCCTTTTTTTTTTCTTTACTTTCCTTCATTGTCCCCCTCACTCTACAGACTCTTCTTCATCTTTCTTTTCTTTCTCTGACTCTGCTTTTCCTCTCATGCCTTTTTTTCCTCTATCTTCAAGTCAACCTCTCTCTCTCATCAGAATTCTGGAAGTCCTGTTACCTCTGGTCTAAGAATGACAGGAAGCATTGAACGCATAACCTAGATGCTCTGCATGGCTTACCATTCACTCAAAATCTCCCTAGTTCTCTATGGCCGTAAGTGGAATAAATTGTTTTCATGAATGTCTTTTATAAGGCTTTATCCCATATATTTAACTTAATCTATGTTTATGTAGCATTATCCCTCTCCAATTCGTCTTTATTATTTTCTTTCTTAGCACCTTCCACTTCCAGAACCCTAAGATACTAGTCGATTGGTCCATAGCAGATATCATCTTTGCAGACTGTCCATCGGTAGACTATGGTGCATCAATAAAGTATTAGCTAACTTTGATAAAGAGGTCGTGAATGATACTTGGAAGATCTGAAGGTTCTAGTAATTCAGATGATCGGTTAAAGAATGCAGCACAATGTGGCAAAAACATTCAGCTGGACGTTGAAGTATCCTACTCGAGCACTGATTTCCCATTAAATTTATGATGTGACTGGAATAGAGGAGCACTTTGATGATGTAACCAATAAAAGTTGCAGAGATATTTGTCTATCTTGCATGGATTGATGTTTGGAGAAGAAGAAAGAAAAGTGAAATCTATATTGTAAAATGCAGATGCATAAGATGATTTATATGATTAGGTGAATACATCTATTCTCTGCAGTCTGCAGACAGTTTTCCTTCTTTGTTTGCGTTTTGTATATCTGCAGTGACCTTCATTCATCAATCTAGATCCTGTACATATGAGTTGAGGCAGCGGGATCTTATAGTTTGAATATTTCAATTTAAATGTCAGACTTTATTGGTGAATAATCAAGTTGTATTGTCATCGAAATTAAGATCCAACAAATTTGAATTTGAAGTATGCTTCCATTCTTAATTTTTTGAGTGTGTTCTATGCCAATTTGCATGCGTCGCATCCCATTTTGCAAATGTAGAAGCCTTTACTGAGCTGAGATTCGATTACTGATATGCATCTTGCAATTTGCCTGACATTTGCAGGTCACTGAACTCCTCTTGACTATGGAATCTTTTGAGACAGGTATTCGTGATTACTCAAAGCTAATTGATGCACATGGTAAGGTAGATTACTTTAAAGATGCTGAGAGAATTCTACAGAAGATGACTGAAAGCGGCATCGTGCCAGATATTCTCACTTCCCTTGTATTAGTTCATAGCTATAGCAAGGCGAGGAAGGAAGGCTTACAGATCAATGATTGCAGCTTATGTGAAGGCTGGCCTCCCAAAGCAAGGGGAGGCACTGGTGAGGGAAATGGAGTCGAGAGACATGAAATCCACGAAAGAGATATACATGGAGCCCTCGAAAGCATTCATGGAGCATGGCCAAGTTGATGGAGCACAGAATTATGGACACCATGCAGTTTGCAGGAGTCCAGCCAACCTTGGAGTTGTTTACCATGCTTGTGGAGGCCTATGGACAGGCAGGTGATCCTGACCAGGCACGGTGCCACTTTGATCACATGATTAAATCTGGCCACAAGCCAGATGACAGATGCGCTGCCAGCATGATTACGGGCTATGTGAAGAAGAACCTCTTGGACAAGGCCTTGGACCTGCTGCGAACTCTTGAGAAGGATGGTTTCCAACCAGGGATAGCGACATACAGTATTCTGGTGGACTGGTTGGGCAGATGACAGCTAGTGAATGCGGCAGAAGGCCTGTTTAGCAAATTAACAAAGAAGGGTGAAGGGCCATTTGAGATTCATGTTAGCCTCTGCGACATGTACTCAAGGACATGTCAGGAGAAGGCTTGCATGTCTCTTTAGAATGTTGGAGTAGAGGAAAACTTGTTACCTGGTCTTCTGGCAGGTGGGCTGTTGGAAGATGCAAAGAGGATATATGATCACATGCAATAACAGGGCTTTGCATGTCAAGCCCATCAGGGCTGCACTCATGGTAGCTCAATCGATGCCTCGTCGGAAGTCTTCAAGGAGGAGGAGGGGTGGCAAGTCACGATAGATATTAATGTGGCCCGAGATGAGATTATCTTAGGAAGAACAGCTGTTTTCACTATATCTATATATTTACAGGCGTTTCATTTTGTACAAGCTGTAGATCATGCATTTCTTCATCTGTTATGCGGATGCGTGAATGCTAATGGGTAGCAAGCCTTTTTTTGGTATTCTTGGAGTTGATAGATTGTGATCGTAGTAAACATTTGATACATGAATAAATGGCCGGATCATCATCTTGATGAATAGAGGTGCTAGATTTCTTTTTGGGGTTTACACGAATCATATAAGCTTGTTGGTAGTTAGGCCAAGTGTCATGGAGTAACCTTGTTAAGGTGTTCAATGCAGGTTTATGACCCTTTTTTTTATTCTTTTTTTTTTTTTTGTCGGTTTCCAGTGTTTTCGAGTGATTTTAGTTAGGCATCATGTACTAGGAAGAATTTACTATAGTCAACTCTATTTTTGTTGGTTGTCAATGTTTTTATTTTATATTTCTGTCATGTAAAACTCAAATATTTTAGATTATGCAACATTGCACGAAGGTGAAGGAAAGCCCAAACAGCTCCCTTCTTATGTGTCACGGGGGGTCGACGGTGTTGCAACGCAAAATGTCAGCTATTTCAACACTTTAGAACCCTTGGTGGCATCAGGGTCGATAGGGCTTAGTTGTGTCTAAAAGATGATACAACGTTTTTAGTGTACCAATTTTTTGGTTGACAAAAGTGTTAGGGGAATATTGGTTGACATAAGTGTACCAATATTGTGTTTGGATGACAAAAGGGTCGATAGTATTTATTAGGTTGCATCTGCGTTAGAAACTTTCTTTGTGTGTGCTTGTTAAGTTTGTTTTCTAAGAGTTTTTTTGTGCCTAATATGTTATGTTTGTTTTCAAGAGTTTTTTGTGCCTAATAAATACTAGTTGCTTACAATCCTTGTTATTTTGTCATTTTCGTATGTGATGATGACATATTATCCGCACGTTCACCTTTCTAATTTTTTTTTTTTTATGCAGGTCATTTATGGATCATATCAAGTTAAGGTCTTGGCTTTCAAATGAGTATTGCTTGGGTGTTGCAGCTCAGGCAGTCTCTACTAAGGATGTAACAAAGTGATATCATTGAATTGTCATGGTAGAACAACAATTAGCACTACTATATAAGATGGGCAACAGTACTGTGTGACCATTTCGGAGAAACAAATGAGCACTCATGCGAAAAATGATTGGATTAATTAACGGATGACATAAAAGAATCTGATATGGAGATCCTTACCCAAATGGTAGGTCGACTCTGATGCGCTAACTAACCAATAACTCTATTTTTATTCTTCAACCACAGATCAAAATACTTAAGCAGGAGTTAATATAGTACACTCATCAACCCCATCCTTGATTTTCATCCTCAGCATCAGTGACAAGTGGTCAAATACCTCAACTACAGCAAATGCTGGAAGAAGAACAACCATAACAGGCTTGATGTATCCTAGCAGCCAAGATTCAGAAGCAAAAGCTAGAGCCAATGTGAAAGAAGATCCAGAAGCGCACCAACAAACAAAACCTTCATATAATTCAAACGAGGAGTTCGCAATAATATAATACTGAATATATCGTAATCAAACCCTGGGAGAAGCGACAGTTGATAAGCAGGAACATATGAATGGTTTAAGAGGAAAAGCGCATGCAAAGCTGATGTCCGATATTCCACATGTTTCAAGAGTTTTGAGGTTCCGATCAATTGGACCCATAAGCTACATACTTGGTACTCACAACATGCAGGTATTGAAAAATGCAGGCTTTCAGAAAGTAAACAAGAGTGATAAGCAGACAGGTGAAGAAAGTGACAATATAAGTATGAAACTCTAAGGGAGAGATCACAGCAGGCAGGTAATGAAGTTCCACTGGTCACAAACAAGTGCTAGTAGCAATGTGCAAACCACCAATAACTCATGATGTTATAAGGGCACTTGCAGCCAAGAAGATCACAGTTCACTTGATTTTATCCAGCAAACCAACTAAGCCTATTAAGTACAAGGACCAGACGAAATCAATCCAAGCTTTGACAAGATACACCAAAGGACTTTTCTGTCATCATTCGAGGGATATCAGGAGAAATATGAAAATTCTCATTAATATGACTTTGTATAACTTTGATGAGGATTATGACCAACTAAGATGGCATCTATAGACTAAGTGTTCACATGTTCCAGAATATACCAAGAAGGAATTGGTAAATGATCATACATGAACTTTGATGGCAACTTTAATTACTTCACCATTAAACATATAAGAATCATTTTTTCCGTCAATATGATTATGTATACATGAGGCAGGCACACTATATATAAAATTTATGAATCAACTTCCTTGATCAGCCAAAAGAGGACAGAATTAGTCACAAGACAAGGTGGTTGATATGGGAAAGCATAAAACATCTTACAAGCATTGTGTGAGATGAGTAACATTTAGTAAAGACAACCACTTCCTCCTCCAAGATCTCGAACTTGACAGAAGTCTGCCACCGAAGTCACTTAGATGAAGAATATAATGTCAATGAAGGAATTAAATATGTAGAAGAAAACAAATAAAGAAGCTCTGTACCTTCACTGGTTCATTCACATGCTGGCTTAGTGTCAAAACTCGTCAAGCAAATTGCAAATGCCTGAAATGCAGAGAGTGGATATTGATAATCCATAGTGAAAATATCCTTTCCTATTTTACCAAACTGAAGAATAACTTTTTCTTGCTCTGCTGGAGAAACATGACAGGAAGGATCTGCAGCTGCCACAAGCTGAAAGTTCTTGACAGAAGCCACTGTTACTCGTCCTCTAAAGTTCAAGCACCAGCACTGAAGCTGCTCATGCCACCGAGGGGCTTTATTCTTTAGAATGAGAGGTTCTCCATTGATCTGGACAGGTGCATTTGATTCATTGAGACTGGTGGAAGAAAAACCTATCACCGGCTCCTTGCCCTTCACTACTGGTAAACTGGAGAGCCGTTGATCGACGGAGTGAATGAAACTGCTGGGTGCAGGGACACTCCCACCTTCTTGGACGGAGGAGATGGGAATCGAGTGCATCATGCACTGCATTCTTCGTGGCCCTCGGGTTCGCAAGATGTTCAGCTCATAGGAGATGGTAGCAATGTTGTAATTGCCAGCCGGTACTCTCGGGGACACTTGCCTAGAATGAATCCTTCGATTTGAACGATTGCTTGAAGAAACTGCAGCATCATAAGGAGGCTCGCTGTCATAAACAGTGAACTTTGTTGCCAGAAAGTTTGACCTGGTTGAGATCCAAAAGACCATAAGACAAACGGCAACGAAAGCATAATGCAATTCAGAGTGAAGTAGACGAGAACACTTGCCTCGCTTTTCCAATATAGGTACTGCTAGCTCGAGAGATATCATCAGGATTCAATGAGATCACAAAGTTGGTGCTCGTTGCACGTCTGATCTTGTGGGCTGCCAACAAAAGCTTGTCACTCTGCCCCTGCAGTGCTGCAGTTATCAGAGTTTGTCAACAGCATTAGAAAAAAAATCATCTATAGAGCAGAATAACAGGATGCATGACAATTTGTGACACTTGATCGCAAGTGACACTTGCCGTCGCAGAAAACTGAGATCACTGTCCTTGAGACTTGTTTCATGATGATTCACCGATATGATAAACTAAGAAGCATTCAGAAATTGATGGAAGAAATCTTCAAGCGGTGATATAAAAAAGGAAATTACGTATAGATTCAGAAATTTCTGTAAACTGGGTGGAGAAAGAATGAGATGAAGAAAGCCCATCTCTGAATCATCTCCGATCACATTGCCATAATATGTGAATAGTCCAAATTACTGAAGCAATTGAGTTAACCACCGTAGATCCTAAGAAGCAAGCAATGAGGCAGAGAAAGGAATTGCTTACAGGGGGTCAGACCCAGGTACAAGCAGAAGGTCGACGTCGCTCTCTCCCTCCTTATAAAGCACTGAATCGGGTGATCTCGTGGCCCGGGCTGATTTCAGATTGAGAACCAGATATTACAAAGACGATCAGGAAAAGATTGAAATTTTCAGGGAAAGAAAGAGATCTATACACCACAAAACAATTGCGAAACCAACACAAATTTGATCCCAAATCTGGAAGGGGGTTGAGGCGATCAGAGACCTGCTTGAGGGAGAAAGGGAAGGTGATCTGGCCGCATTGCTCGGGGGACCTGACCACCTCCTTCGTGATGTTCCGCCACGAGCGGCACACCGCCGCGCACGCTAGCACATGCCTCCTCTCCGGCCACGCCACCTCACTCGCCTCCACTCTCTGGATCACATCCAGCAGCAACTCCGGCGGCAGGTTCGCCCACCTCCCCTGCTGCTGCTGCTCTTCCAGCTCCTGCGGATGCGGGGCACATCCTCGGCTGTGCGCGGTCATCATCCCTTCCATCGCTCCTCCTCCTCTTCTTGACATGCTCCCAATCCCATCCCTCAACTCACGGACGAGGCTCTTAAACGACATTTCCTGGCTTCCAGACCAGAAGTTGCGGGGTCAATTAACTGGACGAGAAAGGGGGGAGAAGGAAATCATTGGCATTTGAACAGTCTGCAAGGTAAGCTTTTTTTAAGATCTAACAGATGTCAAGAGAGAAATCGAAACAAGGAATTGCTTCTCTCTTTTTTCTTCTCGCCATGAATCAGGGAAGATTTGTAGATATCTTCATCAAAGCCTTCCGTCGGGAGGCGACGGCCACTCGGATGCCTCTGGAGTCTGAAGCAATAGGAAATCAAGATCTAATCCAATGGATACCAATCAAGCATGACAAGGAGACAGCGGGTGGGGAGACCTCAACGAAGAGAAAGAAAGGAGTGGCAAAAATCCATCTTTTTTCGCCTCTCCCTTTTCCTCCTACAGAACTAGGAGGGATAGAGATTCCTCCATCGAAAGGCGGCTCCTGAAGGACCACGAAAAGCTCATATTTCTCGATTGATTCCCGTTAATGGCGTAGAAATTAAATCTGTCGTGTCAAGATTACACGTTTCCAGCTCGGATCCGATGAGGAATAGGGATTATCCCATGGAACAGAAAACAAAATGAAAGCTTTCAAAGGAAAAAACCAGTCTTTTTTATCAAATCAAGAAAGACAAGGGAAAAAAATTGGCTCATAATCAATTTTTTTTGTTTTTTTGCACTAAGATCCGATGGAGACACGAACAATTGCGGAGAACGAGTCGCTCGGATCCCAAAAAAGAAGCTCTCGCCTTTACCCTCCGCCTCTCGCTCGATCCTCCATCTACCCTCCCTGTTGGCGTTGAAATTGTTTGTCGATCAAAAATGTCCATATATGTACTACAGCACAGTTAGCGACGCTCCATGTTAATCACAGATTAAATGGCTCGAAAAATGTGGATCAGAAGGAATAAAGGGAGCCAACGCTACTGACAAAAAAAGAAAAAGAAAAAAGGTTAGATTAGCACGATTCCATGGATGCATGCAAAGGCGATGGCACTATTTATTCTAAATGCATCAGGTGCTTCGTTGGTTTTGTGACGACATTTGATGCAAAACCACATTACCAAGGAGTCTCTCCCCATCCTTCCTCCGAGTGCCAGGAGAATTCAATCATGTAACGGGAGACGATGCGTATCGATATGATCTTCCATTTTCTTCTTCTCCTCTTTTTCCAAACTGTTAGATATTTAATATGTACACGTATTCTCCTTCCAAAAAGCCACTGCATTTTCTAATCTTACCATCTACCGCACTGCTTGGTTAACACCAAGAGAGTGCACGATGGATGATCCCAAGTGGTAAGTCGAATCACGACGCCAACATTCTTCACTAATCTTCTTCGGGAGCGGCGAGTCCAGCTGGCGTCCAAGACGACGGGCATAGGCAGGCTGCGGCGGATGTTCAACGGCCGCTGTAAAGTCCGATCACCGAGACTAATCATAGGAACACGTAACTTGGAGCATTTGAGGCCAAAATGTTTTTCCCGGCGCCGGGTTTTCGCCGAACTGGTTCTGGGTAAGCTCACGTGTGACCGCTTGTACCCCATTTTCATGGGCTAAGGCTTCCAAACTTGGTTCTTCTCCTTCTTCTTCTTCTTCTTCTTCGCCAAGTGAATAAGGGCCGACCTTTGGGCCCAACTTATGCGATAGCATTGGCATCGGAGACACAGACGGGCCGGAGAGGAGCGGCGACCGGGACGGACGAGGAAGCCGGTGACAGTGCAGTCGGGTCGGTCCACTGATTCTTTAGTTTCTTCCTTCCCATTCAGCTCCTTGCCCTTTCTCCTCCTCGGTCGCTACTTTTTCTCTCTGTTATTTGCCCCCAACTATTTTCTCCTTCCTCTTCTACTTCTCCTCCAGCTATTCTCTCCCCTCGTCATCATCCTGCTCGTGGATGTGTCCTCCGCTGCCTCTTTCTCGTCTAGTCAGTTTTCCTTGTCGCCGGCGCCGCCCATCCAGGCCCAAGTTATATGTTACTGGATCCGGTCACCGCGATTGGCGATAAGAATAAGAACCTCACGGTTTTGATGCCAAAAATATTTTTTTGGGACACTCCGTCGCCAAACTAAGATAAGGTAAGTTCAGATGTGCGTGTTCATACCCTCACTTAACGGGTTGGAGTTTGTCATTCGGATAGATCTCTGCGGCCCGGTCCCACACGGGCCGTTGGTGCTAACCTCGCGTCGTAGTTGTAGACCGCATACTATATAAGGCCACCCACGAGATTAGATGGACCTTAATCGGGCGGCCCAAACAGGTGTCATTGCAGATCTAGATGTAGGATACAATCACCGCAGGTAAGAATAAGAACGCAAAATCGCAAGGATTTGATGCCGAAAATTTTTTTTTGGGCCTCTTTGTTGCCCATCGGTGACGCAGTAACCTTACCGGGAGGTGTTTCCAGTTAGCGTGTTGCGGGTCTGTGCCGCCTCAGCCATATACGTCGGCCCAATTTTGGGCCGAATTGGTGCCCGGGGTCTAGATCTTTGTTGACCCAACTCTGGCGTGGTGCTGGCCTGTTTTGGTCAGGATACGACCCAAAAAAGGCTCGGCCTGGCCCGTCTCTGGGACCGATAGAGCTTGGTTCTTGCTTGGATCTGACCTTTCTCAGGCCGAATACGGCTCATCCATAGTCCGGCCTGGACCGTAGATGTTCCGGCCTGGCTTGTCTTTGGCACGGGTCTAGCTGTCTGTGGCCTAGATCTGACCTGTCTTGGGCCGGATCTGGCCCAGTCAAGAGATTTAGCAGATAAATCCCCAAACAATGTAAAACCCCTGAACGAATAAACACACTGCACACAGATGAAAATACTAGCAAGATTAGGGCTTCCTTTTTAATCAAAATCGATTTATAATAAATTATAGATGTGAGATTCAAATCTAAAATTTTATAATAAATTATAAAAGATTTTATTACATAATCAAAATCGGATTGCAACTTCCCATATGCTTGTGAAAACAAGACCGACCGTCCACTTCTTCAACCAGCTGCCCATGATCATCGCCGACAACATCGGGGAACAGCCTCGCGGACGCATTCAAGCCCTTGGGCATCACCGACTGGAACGAGGTATTCTAGGTGGCGCACCCGGGAAATTGGGCCATCATGGACGACGCCATCGAGTCCAAGCTGGGGCTCCTGCCGGAGAAGCTCAGCACAGCACGGCATGTATTCGCCGAGTACGGCAACATGCAGAGCGCCACCGTGTATTTCGTGATGGATGAGGTGAGGAAGCGGTCGGTGGTGGAGGGGCGGGCGACCACCGGGGATGGACTGCAGTGGGGGGAGCTCTTTGGGTTTGGACCGGGGCTCAGCATCGAGACTGTCGTGCTCCGCAGCGTACCACTCTAGTGGCAGTGGTAATATTGCTTGTTTCGTACGGGCATGCAATTAAACTGGTAATTTCCCCTTCTTTTTCGTTTTATTGCTTGATGTCATTCATGGCTTTGGTTCTCCAAGTCCAAGGTATGGTTGTGCAGCAATGCTGGTGTTGCCTCTTTCCGTGCGAGTAATGATAGTTTGCTTTCCACTTCATGGGTGAGGTTTCCCAAGGTCGAAGAACTTAGAAAAAACATTGCGCTCCTCTTCAGGGTTGGTAAATGAAATCTAGATCCTGATGAGTTGCTACGGGCCGAGACTCTCCATCATATATCTTTAATTAGAATTGGATCCCTCGATTCGCGTGGAGTGTTAAGAGCATCCGGAGCCACCCCCTTGGTTCCACCTCTTGCTTCTATGATATATAGAATATTAATTGATCTTCTGATGCAAAGCGATACCATCGAGACTTCTCCTTGGAATGAATCCACACGTACAAGGAGAATATGACCAGCTGATGGCTTTTCCCGGAAAATTCGCCGTTTATTTATTGATGTATCAACAAAATTTGCTCGTTATCAATCGTACAGAACGGGTTGACTTGATCATGAATAGTTCTCGTGGAGGTTGCCTTTCCAAGACATGTAAGAAGGATGCGTACGTACTAGGAAAGAATCAAAGTCTATTGGCATAAATAAAGCTGTTGGCTCGAAATCAAATCCCTCCTACCAAGTGCACGAATGATGTTGTTATGCGTGTCTCGAGGAGACGCAATCAGACAAATTGACTTACAGAATGCGTACGACAATAATCCACGGCGTGTTCGGCGAGCGGCAGGTTGGGGGTTGTAAGACTCGGTTGCTTCTTTTTCCTGAGTCGATGAAAAACCAATTAAAAGATGATGTTAAAGAACACTCATTTCTACTTATTGTGGTGTTGATTGAATACAGATGCCATTTCTATTTACTGGCTTTCATCGTTACAGATTATTACTTAATCCCTGTGTCGCACAGAAGGAAAAAACAATATGGCTGCACGAGGAAAGACAGGAAAATGATCCTGATGATGATGAGCCAAAAGGATCATGTCAGAATCAACCTTAACAATGCTGATGAGTGACAAAAAAGAGAGAGGAAAATGATCCTTATTTGAGCGTCATCAAACATGATCACAGGATTCATGAGATGAGATTTAATAACTCACTGCACCTCTGATACATTTGAAATCAGGTACATACCATGGCATAAACTGCATCTGTTTCACATTAACATGCCGGCACCACATCAGATGGCACGCTTCCCCCATCGCTAAGGTAATTTAGCCTCTACCACAACACGGGAGACGGTGATAGGACACCCGCTTCGCAGCATCGGGAACATTGCTCCTTTCTGCAAGCTCGAATCCGAATCAGTCACCCTCCACCTGATCAACAATAAGCCACAAGCTTTGAAATATCTCCTAATATAGGTTTTTATGGTCAACGATGAAGAGTCTCGAATCCATTTTTCTTTTTCCCTTTCTTTTAATGCCAATTCTACTCACAAGTTCAAAACTATAATCCTATAGCTTTTATTCTCTGATAAGAATGCAAGGAAAACCGCAAAAGTAAACAACAGATTAGATCAGAACAAAAGGTAAGGTGAAAACAGAGAGAATAATTCCGGGGGAACCCACCTGTATGTCGTAACAAGCCGATGTAGAAAAACTAGCATCATAGCCTTGGCTAGGTTCATTCCCACGCAGATCCTCCCTCCTGTTCCAAATGCCAAGAAGCTATAGGGCTTGGAGTCATCCTGTATCAGAGGAAAATATAGCTGATATTAAAAAGATGAAAGGGAAAGGAAAAAAATTAAAACCAACGAGCATATATAGCTTGGTCGATCGTTGGCATCTATGTCATGGACAACAAGATACTTCCTCCATGGGTGTTCTTTTTGTTTTCCAGTCTCATTTGTTTGGCTATATCAGTGAACGTGGACAACAAATGAACTAGCTAATACCTTCAAAGTTTGTTCTAATCGGGCAACCAAACCTGTTAGCAATTCATAGGATGCCAGCTCAAGTAACTTACGTCGAACCTCGATGGATTGAACTTCACTGGGTCATCATACACTACAGGATCATAGTGTATAGACCTTGCATTTACATTCACAATCCACCCTTTCTGAATCCTTAATCCTGTTAGGAATACACACAAAGATACTAATCAGTGTTACGAAAAGCCAAATATTTTTCGGTAAAGCTATGATACCTTATCAGTAGCTAAGACCTGTTTAAGTCAGATTTTCCTTTCACGAATATCACAAAAGGCACGGTTTTGAGGCCTAGGACTGTAAGATACTACTATGTGCCGATCAAGATGAGTGAACCACAGAAGAGAGACAGTCAAAATTGGAAATGCAGATAAAGAATTGAACTTCAAATACCTTTACGAAAGCTACTAATCTTCTTTCTCAAATAAATATGCATATGACTTAATTATGAACCAGGACAAAGAGCTTCACTGGCAGACTTAAAAACAAACTGCATAAAGCTCATTAACCTTGACTCTTAATTTTGACAATAGAAGGCTTTCTGTTCTAGCAGCAGGCCAGCATATCTACTATTGGGCCTTTGTCCACCACATACCTCCGATCTCAGAGTCCTTCAGTGCCACTCTCGGAAACCAAGACACAATCGTTGCCATCCTCAAGGTCTCCTTCACAATCTGTACATCGAGTGAATTCAAATCACAAAGCTATTCTTGCCAGGCTACATAAAATGTGAATATAAGCTTAGAAAATCCCATATATATATATATATATATATATATATGTCAAAATGAATTCTCATGTATGAGCTCTCTTATGGTTAAAAAGCTTTAGAGTCTTCGCATTGGTAGGACACAGTATCTGAGGCAAAACCGCAAATGCATAAAGACCTACGAACCAGAAAATCTGTCTGATTGTGTAGCATAACTTGAATAAGTTTTGATATCTAGTGTCGCATCTTCAACCAGCAAGCTCAGAAGCGGCTGTGAGCTCACCTTAAGAGCATATGGCATAACATTAAGAACTTCAGATCCAAGAGGTGACAAAGAATTTGTAAATGCTAGCTCCAAGTGTAAAGCCTGTACAGCAATACCGCATTAGAATATATAGTCACATCGGCATTAGACAGTTTCAAACAACTTTAGTTCCCTACTTATTGATCTTTTACATACTCTTAGTTTTTCTTGGACCTCTTGGTTCTCATCCAAGTACTTGACCATCCAAGCTATCGAACTTGCTGTTGTTACCTGACCTGCACATAAAACTAGTTAGGGAATTCCCGCATCTTCCTTATACACATTTGTTCAACATGAAGCTTAGGAAGTGTTTCAAGCACACCTGCAATTATCAGTGTCAAGATATTATCCAAGATTTGGTCATCGGTCAATGGCTCATTACCGTGTGATTCATCTCTTACAAGGCCTTGTAAGAAGTCTTCATGACACTCTGATCCCCTTTTCCTTAAATCTATCATTTTTCTTAGTGTATTCATTATCCTTCTCCTGGCCTGCCTCATCAATTCATACCTCTCACGTTAATAATATACCTCTTTCTTATTCTCAAAAGTGTTGTTCCAAGAACAAACTTACCTTGAGACCCCTGTAGAATCTAGTCCCTGGAAATTTCAAAGGCAAGGCTAGCATCGCTTCGCTTACTTCAGAAACATCATTTCTTAGAATTTCTAGCTCGTGCTCGTCCTCTGTGCTTATGAGCATCTTACAGATCGCATTGAATGTAATCTGAAATTAACAATCATTAAAAGAAAAGGTTTCACAGGATTAAACTTGTTAAATAATTCAAGAGTTTGTGGATTGCGCAAACCAGACGATAGCTACCTTCATAGCATCACTAAGCACCAGGACAGTATCTTTCTGCTCCCAACCGCGCAAAGTATGAATGACCAATTCATCAAATTTCCTGACTGTTGAATCCATCGAGTCTAATTTGAACAGACAGGAGATGTGGCGACGGATGAACTTGTGTTGCTCATGAGAAGCACAAAGCAAACTTTGATCTCCCACGAGCTCCGTTATTGACCTTATATACCTCTTTGAGAAATCAGGAGACTCATGACCTAGAAGTGTCCGAACGGCGACAATGCTTGACACAAAAACATGGGTGCGTCCAAGTATATTGGTTTTGAAACACTCTCCGTACCTGTGGAGAAAACACACACAAACGTAAATCTAGTAGTATTATCGGGCAGGGCATAGGTGGCTTAAACCCAGAGCATCTACAGCTCATCTTGCAAAGAGGCATCTTATGAGGAGCAGCTAATATGCAGTTTCTGCAAAGCAGAATTGAGTTGCGAATAACCAGTGAAGGGCAAATCATGTAGAATCTCAGAACATAGTGCATCCTATGAGTGGGTTTAACTAGATCAGGGAGTCAGATTTGGGTGCATGTATGGATGTCTTCGCCGAATTACAATAATTTAGTACCTACAGTGTTCGAAATCACAAAGAAAGAGGCAAAGGAAGAACATTTTTTTATCTCTTTGTTTTTCCACTTAGTTAAACTGTAAATCCCCACTAGCTCCTCTGCGATCTCACCGAGCTATCAAACAACAAAGTGACAAGGACCGAAGAGAGACCCAAGATTCGATCGGCAGAAGCAGGCCCACAGAATAATAATAGCTGCTTCTCTTCTATGCTTTCTGGAAAAATCATATACCGTGGTGATGCTCTGCAACTATGAGATGAAAGAATAACACCAAGCTCGATGTGATTTCGAGGTATTGGAGATCACCGTAGATGGCGTGCCCTGACGAAGTCGTAAACACCCCTGCCGCTGTGGTTGGCCGCTAGGAATGCCGGTGTCTCTCCGATCAGAGGAAGTCCAGTGGTCCCCGGAGGAGAGGCCGCCACTATCGCCCTCCGGGAGTTTCCTGTCACCCTCAACGCTCGGACGACCAGGTACGTGAGCAGAGAGAGGGAGAGGAGCAAGAAAAAGGGAGAACGAAGAAGATGGCTGAGAGCGAGAGACAGGTGGCTCGCCATCTTCCGGCCGTTTCCCTCTGCCGATGGCTCGCCCTGAAAAGCAACCTCAGAGGCAGCCACCACCACCACGACCACCACCAGCGCAAGAAGTGGGAAGTGGAATACATCATGATGTAAGATGGCAACTTCTTTCCGCAGGAAGTACCCCACTCGAGATAACGTGACGACAGGTCGGATCTTCTATCATTTTGCTTTTGGGTTCGTTCACTCCCATCCAAATCATCTCAAATCCTCACAAATGTCTCGGCACTGTAAGAACCCAAGTCCGGAGGTGGGTGACTCACATTCCGTTCGAAGATTGTGTCAGTACAAAAATAATTGAATTGAGTAAAAGCGACGATGATGTTGGGAAGGGTCAAATCCATAATAATAATAATAATAATAATAATGCAAACAACAGTAGAGTCCCACGGTAAGCACAACGGACGGAGGAGCCTCCTTGTTGTGCTTGCTATTCACCGATCGAATCCTTTACGACTCCACAGGACTAGTTGGTGGTGTGCTGCATAATACTCCCCATTAGATTAAGATTAGATGACCATTTTGTCATGTCCAAAGTTCGTCCTACGTTGGAGGTAGGGATGCCATGATCATTAGAGTCAACGTCCTACGTTGGATGGTAGGGACGCCATGATCATTACAGTCAACGTCCTACGTTGGAGGTAGGGATGCCATGATACTTGGAGTCAACGCGGCCGTGGGCAGGAGATACGACTGTGATAATAATAATAATAATAATTACTTGTATACAAATAAAAGAATGTGAGAAATCCTATAAAGAAAATAGCAGATTCTGGGGACTAATGTGCAAAAACTCAAAATTCCTCTCCCTCAACGTCGACGGTTCTTTCCCGTTCCCCCCATCACAAACCCTAACCCTAGAAAAGTTGGATTGCGATGGCCGAATGGTGGATGAGGGTCTTCTGCATCGGCGACGGCGGATTCATCATCGTGTCTGTTCCAATGACTCTTCCTTCGTGGTATCCATTTCTCCAAAAACAAAACAAAAAATAGCCTTCTCTAGTTCTTGATGCTTGCGCTCTCTTTTGGCTCCGTCGTTTGGATGTTCTTTTTCCAAGAAAACGTTGGACGTGGAAGAGCGGTGATCTGATATGTCATATATCTGATGAATCAGGTTCGTTGGTCCTATTTGTTTCGTTGTTTGGATCTTTTCTTTGCGAGAAAATTACGGTTTGCAAGATTGGTAGGCAAGATCGTCTCCTAGGTTGCTCTATTTAGGTCGCTGAATATAAATTCGATTATATTTCCTTCGCTTTCTCAACGTTGGTTGAATCGGTAACAGTCGCTTGAAAAATTACTGCGGGGCTTCCCTCATACGATGACCTCAAACATGTCTTGACTCGTTTGGATCTACCACATTTATCTTGCATAGGTAGAAAGATTATGATTATTCGATTGTACTTGTCTTCTAAAGCTGTTCTAGTACTAGTTCGCCGTACTTTCTGTGGTCGTTTGTGAAATTGCAAATTTAAACGATGTCTACAGCAATTAGAAGCTAGATTTATGAGTCAATCATGCATGTTGTCAGATGTTCAAGTGTGTATCCACAAAGGGGTTCAAATTGTCTCAATAATGTACAACTTGCAAATTAACCTTCTCTGTCGGACACAACAAACCTAAACGATTTGTTTTCGGTCACTCTGAAACTCATAAAATCATTGAGTTTTATTTTTGGATTAGAAATTTCATGCGGTGACCTAATTAAATTTTTATGAGGATGACATACTCTCCTTCTTGAGAAATTTACATGGACGACAACCTTATATTAGTGGCATATTCCTTTTCTCCATCGACTGTGTTCTTAGTAATTATATTCATGGTTATGAAACTAACTCTTGGTTTGCATTTATATTTAACAGGAGGTTGTTTTCAACATGTAGAATATGAACCTTGCTTTTATAATGATATTAAAGCATCAGCATACTGTAATAGTCACTAAATTGAAACTGATTGGACGCTAGAACTTCTAACAAATTAGGGTAGCACATTGGACACCGCAACTTCTAACAAATTAGAGTAGCACATTTGGTTAGCACCTACCATAACAGCTGATGGTTGCTGCGAACACTGGTTTTTGCCATGGTTTTACACCTTCTGCTTGAACATGGCTAGTGCTGATAACACATATAAGGAGGTGACAGTATGTAAGCACCTTAGATAAAAATGAGAGTCACAGTTACCATCTAAATAAGCAAATTCTGTTCTTGTCTCATGATTCTGTACGTGGCTGACATGGTCCCATGGAGGACAAGGAATGATCCCCTAGTCTTATTCATTGATGAAGAAGATAATTGCTTATAGGTTTTGAAATGTGTACCAACTTGCTTTGTGCGGTATCACTTGATCTGGACTTTTAATGGTTGTGATGGTTCAGAATTAAGATAAGCCTATATGACTTTTAATGCTGCATATATTATAAAATATAAGTTTTCTATTTGCTAGAATGGTGTTAGAAAGAGAAGGCTATGAAGTCCTAAATTTTGCAATAGATAGTTGGTAAGAGCTTTTATAAAGTTTTGAGTGTTTTTGTTCTGCTTTGTTCACAGAGAAAAACTAGGCTGATGCTTATAGAATAATACTGGTGCTTTCTTGAAATATTAGGAAGAACTGAAAATATGTGCCAGATCATGTTCTTACCTGTATTTCTAAAACCTTCTTCAAGGAAGGGCCATGCCAGTGCCAAGCTAATAGGTCAGTACCAGTTGGTTTCAAATTTTTTTATTATTCCTTCTGATGATATTGGGTGGGCTGTCACGGACAAAGTTCTAAACAGGATGTTTGATGTAGTACTTATGTATGTCCATGTCTTTCTGTTTGTTCATGCTTTGCACAGCATGTAGAGGAACGGTCGAAGGCTTAACAACTCCATTTTAGTTGGGTTTGGTGGCCTTCTTAGGCTTGTAAATAAAGGTCGTGTCATGTAGACACTTGTGAGAGATATTCGGTCTGTAATGGACCATTTTGACCATTTGTTGTGTAACCGTTCAGAGCTTGTAAAGTCTGTTTGTAATTTGCATTGTCTATGAAGTGTTTCCTGGAATGTTTGCTTGTGGATCCCGAGTGAGGCATTTTCTCTAATTCGTTTTCTCTTTTGTAGGTTCTAAGGGACCATGGGAGGATTCGGGGAGGCTGACCTTTACGGACGGACACGTAAGGGTGTCGCACGACTTAAGCAAAACCAGCTAAGTCCGTGACAGATGGTATCAGAGCGGGACACACACTCATAGAAACACTTGGCATGCAAACGTGGGGGACCTAGCGGGGCTGCGTTGAGGGCAGTCAGCACACGCGCGATCGTTTAGGGGAAAACGGGCATTGATATGTAGGGAAAAGGAGTCGCTTGAAGGAGCGGACATCTGAGATTGGCATTCGGAGGAATGGCCAACCCCTTGTGCAAGAGGCACCACGAGAACAAGCAAGCTTGGAAGAATGCGGAGCGCATAAAGGTTGGGATGGCTGAGTTTGAGCTACGGCTCAACGTTGATAACTATACTTGATGGTGCTCAAGGCAAGCGAGGCGCTTCGTAAAGGATGAGACCATGCAAGGTGGAATGAGTTGCTCAGCGACCGAAAGAGTTATGCAAAGCTCACAGAGGTGAGGGGAATTGCTAACTTGAAGAATTCGATACTCATGCATGGGCTTGTATGCGGACGATGGAATGTTCGCGACCAACCCAAGGCGACCGAAACTCGGCGCCATAGAGCATTGAAACTTTCTCTTCGGCATGTGAATGATACGTCTGTAGGAGGTTGAAGTGTGCAGCGAGTAATGTCTGCCATACCGAATCGTACCGCCCGGTACGGGCGGTACGTACTGGTCCGACAGGCCAGCGGTACGCGGACCGCCCGGTACCGGTCCGCACTGTAGTAACACTGTAGCGCACTGTAGCAGTGCTACAGTGCACGGTACACCGTACCGTACCGGTACTGAGCCCAGGTCGAAATATCGGTACGGTACGGTATTGCGAACCTTGGCAGCGAGTTCAGCATGTTGCTAGGTTTTGAGTGGTGCAGCGGGGGCTGTATTGACGTGGAGTCGCAATCTAGCAAGTACGTTTGTAGGAGGCAAAACAATGCACAATTTGTTCAACAAATCGGAGTAGTCCGAAGGGGATAGTGGTCTTCAAAACCTTCAGAGAGAAAGAAGCGAAGAGAGATGTTGCTCCAACGGGACAGTTATCCAGGAGGGATAGATCCCGGTTTCTCCAGAGGGAGAATCATATGCAACAGATCGCACATGTTGAGGAGTACCTCAACAAACAACAACTCCACAAAGCTCAATGGACCAAGCAAGCGGTGAGGAGTCGTCGCATGATCTCGCTTGAGTGAATGCATTGGTGGATGCATTGCGAGATCAAGTGGGGGAGCGACCCAAAACAACACAAATGAAGACACACTTGGAGTCGATATGGAGATTGGACTCGAGGGAGAGCTGACCTGTAGAATGGTGGGCGCGAGGGCCACCATCAACTCAATACAAAAACGAGGAGCGAAGCAACTTGGGTGTAACTTGGCGAAGTACCAAAGCTGCATGAAGGGAGCCAGCATAGAAGATAGAACATAGAGCGGAGGTACAATGCTTTCCTTGGACAGAGGTCAAGAACATGAACTCTTACAGAGGCAAGAGCAGGATCATATTGTTCCATGGGTCCTTCATTCTGACGGAGCAGACTCATCTTGCATGGTGCCAAAGACGAAGGGAGCTTCTAGGCACATGCACCTTATCTCGGAGAAGCATTTGATGGATAAGGCAACTCAACTTGCGGAGACGAAGTTGGGTTTAAAAAGCCTTGGCACGGGGCAAGAGGACACGGAGGCGGGTACTCTTGAAGAATATGCCGCAGTGTTGCCAGTCAAGTTGCCATGAAGGAAGCGGTGCGCAGCGGAGATTGTGCTGGTAGGGGCAGAGGCCCAGGATCCATATAATGGTGCACCACTTTCAGCGAAGTCGATGGACTTCGGGAGTTACTAGGCGACGGACTATCCTAGAGCGGTGCTACATCTAGGTGTGACCCAAGAGCGGGTGGATGAAGGTCGATTGCCAAAGGAGCGAATAAAATCGAAGGTGAAAGAGACCCTACGATGTATTGGCAAAGGCCATACATGGAGGGATTACAATTCGAGTTCATCCCACAAGGATCAAAATGCAATAGAGATATCACCAGGAGGCGACATGGTGCAACGGATCGTGGTGGAACAGTTCGTGGCAATGCGATACATATGACAGTCCCGTGAGGGACTGTATCATACGGAGGTATGATCGGGAGCTACTGGAAGCTCCACTTCGGTGAACAACACGACGACAAGAAGGGCTATGGATTCAGGGAGTGAAGGCCATGGTACCACAGAGGCGGGTCTTCCGTGCATGCTTCGAATTTTGCATTGAATAAAAGCCTTAGTCATCAGCATATTGGGGCTGTGTTCCACCAAGGGAAAAGTTCGAATGCAAGTACCAGTAAGTCCCATGGGAGGGACTTGGTCATGCAGAGGTATGATCGAAGCAGCTGGAGAGTTGGACTGCTCCAGAGCCCATATTCGCTTAAGGGAGCCCGACAAGTCAGAGGACAAGGTCGAGTAAGCGAACGTTGCTACTAAGGAAGCTAAGGAGAACAGAATCGGTGCAAACCCTACAACGTGATGGTAGAGGCCATGCATGGGAGTTGCAGTCTGTCTTTCTATCGACCAAAGGGAGCTACTTGAAGAACACAGAGGTGTTGAAGCAGAGGGTCGAAAGGGGCGAGGAAGCGACGATGAGTCCAGAGGGACTTAGCTACCCAAAATCAAGCATCAGTTAGAATGGAGGTGGACTCGGAGGAGTGCCACAGAGACATATCTACTGATCGTGAAGAAAATGGATGCAGATGCGAGGCGACGGATAGTAGAGCCATAGGCATGACAACGCCATGGTACCGCAGAGGCGGGACTTTCGTGAAAGTCATTGATCCCTTGCTCTCATGGAGGGAGAGTGCTTGGTCGTGAAAGGGGCCGAGGTGGTGGAGCATGCAGAGGTAAACTCTAAGTACCGAGACAAGACTGAAGGACAGAGGCCAAGGAACTTCGTAAGACCAGTGTCAACGAGCTTCTCACCAAGATAGCCGAAAGTGAAGGACTTCGGGTCATGCAAGAGTGCACAACCAAGGAACGAAGCAGGTAGTACGCGGTACTGTACCTTTGCTACTCAGTGGAGTAGGCGACAGGGTTGATGGAGAAGACGGTACAATCCCAGAGGCGACCAAATCTATTAGAGAATTACTCAAAGTTGGGGTGAAAACTTCTTGCATTCCATAAGTTTGATGGCATTGAGAAGGTGAATCACAGTAACTAACTCAACGTAAGTGCTTCAGAAGTGTGAGCAAAGAGCAGGCGAAGGCCAGTAACCAACTCGATACATGGAGTACAACCTCGAGAAGGCGGGCGAAGTCAAGTAACCTTTGCCTTCCCAACTCTTAAGAGAATGGGCGAAACTGAGTACCCCAATTCTCTTATCTATCCAGCAAGAGGAGCTCTACACAGGTTCAAAGACCCTTCGAAGATATTAGAAGATAATAGTTGTCAAATCCTCACCAATGGTGATCGGTGCTACTAAGAGTAGATCCGCTTCATTTCCCAACAGAATGCCAATCGAAAGCGGAAGTAATGCGAATCTACTTGGAAGTGACAACTAAGTGAAAGAAGAGTCAATTGGCAAATTTTGTGGAGGAATGACCTAAAACTTCAAAAGTTTGCGAGGCGATGCTCGTTAAAGCTCCAATAAGCATCCACCCAATTCAAGCAACATGAGGCATTCGAGAGACTGGCGCATAGTAAGGATGGTCTTTTCCTTCATCTGGAGGATCCGCAGGAACCAACAGGGATCAACACAACTCAGCCAACCCCACACTAGAGTCAGAGTCATTGGCGAGTTGAAGCAGCATGGCGGATCAAAGGTTCGACTACTCAAAAATAGCAACGAAGAGCAGCTAGGAGCCAAGAGGCGCATTGTAGCTGGAGCAGAAGATTGAAGACTCAGCAAAGGCGAGGAGTTGCAGTATCGGCAAAGGCTTCGACGAGGACGTCGAAGGAATAAGTGGGGGAGAATGTCACGGACAAAGTTCTAAACAGGATGTTTGATGTAGTACTTATGTATGTCCGTGTCTTTCTGTTTGTTCATGCTTTGCACAGCATGTAGAGGAACGGTCGAAGGCTTAACAACCCCATTTTAGTTGGGTTTGGTGGTCTTCTTAGGCTTGTAAATAAAAGTCGTGTCATGTAGACACTTGTGAGAGATATTCGGTCTGTAATGGACCATTTTGACCCTTTGTTATGTAACCGTTCAGAGCTTGTAAAGTTTGTTTGTAATTTGCATTATCTATGAAGTATTTCCTGGAATGTTTGCTTGTGGATCCCGAGTGAGGTATTTTCTCTAACCCGTTTTCTCTTTTGTAGATCCTAAGGGACCATGGGAGGATTCGAGGAGGTTGACCTTTGCGGACGGACACACAAGGGTGCCGCACGACTTAGGCAAAACCAGCTAAGTCCGTGACAGAGCGGTACAGTTTCATATATCACCCAGTCTATTGGTTCCATTTTTGTCCAACCTATTATCATAATCGGTGCCAAGCTGACATTTGAAACCTTGATTTTCCTTGTATATGCATTATGAACATGAGCCTTTGTAACTTAAAGGAATCTGGAATATGAGGAAATATATTTTTTTGAATTATGGAGAATCTTGAACAGTTTGTTAGACATTTTCAAATGCTATAAGCAACAAAAAATATCCTCAAGGTTAAAGGAAGAAACAAAGAGATGCACATATTGTTTATTTAAAAGTGTACATTTATTTCAATGGGAGACAGCTAAAAGGCTTCTCATTAGTTAACTCCCACTAGGAGTTGGATCGGTCTCCAATATAAGCTGATCATTTCAAGAGATAGAGATGCCTCTTGTTTGTGTTGCCATTCTCATGTTTCTGTCTGGCTCCTATGTTTCAATCTATTTCTTTAATTTTCCGCCATTTCTATAAACTTTCTTTTGTCATTTATGCTCGTCTTATTTTCAGTTATCTCTTTTGCTACCATTCGATGTTTTTGTTCATTCAATCTAGAATATGTTATTTATTTTTCATTTGTTTGCTGAAGACATGTTTTAATCTTTCTTTTTTCCTTGTTGTATGCTCAATCAATTTAGCAAGCTTTTTGCCTCCAATAAATTTGAGGACCATGTAGTGTTCATGTTGATGTAGGTAGATATCTAGTATGGGGTTAAACTTTATAATAGATTGATTTACAATACGTTGTCATGTTTGACCTTAATTTGATTTCCTTTGTGAAGATGAATATGAACTGAAATTTATTCATATAATGAAGCTGATTGTGAAGCTGATGCTTATCATTGGAACCTATTATAGCACTCTGCTAATGATCAAGTTTTTGGAATTGGTTTCTTGTTATATTATCCCTTGGAAATTGAAAAAATATGAACTATTGGTTTGCATTGATCTTGTGGTGTTATCTTATAACATCATAAACAATTTCTATGTGATAATGATGTTTTCCTTAAATTTTGAATTATATTGTACCATCTAAAGTGGTATGGCAATATATTTGGTAGTCATTTTTATATGTATTTTTACATGTTTTAGTTATAGGCATTCGGTCAAGTTATCATCTTAAGTTAGTTGTTGTAGTATATTGAGGTTTTTCTTAAGGCATGCATATTTAGAAGCGTTTATTAGATTACGAACATATGTCAAAGATATTAATAATGCATGGCAAATAAGTGATAGATATTTGATCCGCATCTTGTATCATGGCATAAGCTTTCCCGGATGCTGACTTTTGGGTTCCGCATCCAGCATTATCTGTGTGTTTTGGTGGAGCTTGGTGAGGGCACCGTATTAGACTTTCTGTCTCATTGAGGCTTTATCTTTTGGTATTCAAACAATTTTATGTCCTTGCTAGCCACAAAGAATGGCTACCTAAAGTCCTTTTCAGCATTGTATTTATTAGAGTGCTTGCATCTAACTTGTTCTCTATTGTATACTTAATTAGTTGATTGCTGAGTATTTTGCCTCTTTGTTTAGCCAACTGATCTATAACCCTGATGAGAAGCTGAGGGATATCTCTTCTCTCCTGATGGTGCAACATGTAATTTATTCAGTGCTTGCATATTACCTGTTTTGTGTTATATTTTTTACAAGTTGATTATTGAATATTTTAATTTTTTACTCACCTGAGCTCTAACCCTGATGAGAACCTGAGGGATTATGTCTTCTCTACTGATGGCATTCTTTTTCTCTTTGACCTCTAAACAAAATATAAAGATTAAAGATACAAGAAGAATAAATCTTCAAATGCAAACAAGTGCTTCTTAAATTTCTTATATCTACCTCTTTATATAGCATAGTTTTCATTACCACTATATCATAGTTACAGCTCAAATACCACTAAATTTTATTGCGCCAGTGCAATTAAGGACCAAGCACCCTATGGAATGCAAGGCCAGAATTCATATTTGCCTACGCATATGTTAAATTATTTTCAGAATTATTGCAGAAATCAGTGTCACCTTTTTGAGTTCACCATTGTTAAAGATTTAGACAACAGTTGTTTTTTTTTATTATAAAATTTATAAAACAGTTGTTAGGACAATCAAGTTCAACTAGATTCTACTATATTTTGAGTACATTTAGTATCTAAAAACACAAGAAGTAACATATCAAATGGGTATCACAGAAGTCCCAATGATTTCGGCCACATTTATCTCTATAACAAGGTTCAGAATCGATATTTAATCACCTTGGGCTATGCAACACACTTATCCTCTGTGAGAGCCCAAAGAGACTACTTCTAGAATATGCCAACTTTTAACATGCATTGGCAAGGTCAGAGTGTAGCCAGACTGAATAGACTACTAAACTAATACATACCATAATATATGCCTGCAAAAGGTGTCACATTCATAATCAATCTTGAACCTAGAAAATATTAGTACCATTCAAGATAGCCTAAACATACATGTCATTACCCCTATTGTCTTTGTCATTCATAAATCTAGCCAAGTCTCCATGGTTAAATCTTGTCTTGTTGAACTTATTAGATATAGTTCAGATTCAGTTGTAACTAATTAATAAAAAATCATATCTAATTTGGCTTGGTCCACTCAAGCCAAATGATTATCAACTTAGATTGAAACCATTGCCCTCCACCCAGATAAATCAGTTGTCACTTTGATTAATAGGCGAAGTTCTCTTAGCTTGTTATTTATGAATAACACAAATTAGCTGTGGCTTATTATTTAAATTCAACTCAATAATTGAACTCAAACATTTTTATTCAATTACCAGGCTAGATATACTATATTTTTGCCAGAACTGTTGCTCTAGCCTGGGGACATGTGTTGGTTGGTAACACATACTGTGACAGCAGGGTGATCAATGCCCACCATTAGCTACTAAGTACTTTCAGGTTTCAACCTTTTGTGTTGATCCTTTAATTTGCCTATCTTTTGTGGTTCTTATGTCTCATATAATTGTATGAGTTTTATACATTTATTGCACGGACATTGAAATTCAAGCAACCAAGCTGAACTTTTGCTTTTTTGTAAATCGACATGAGCATCATCTAATTGGCGATGAGATTCTACAGCTAGCAGGGGATGAATTGCGTCCCAGAAGATGCCTTCCTTTGATTCTACATGAGCAGAACATGCACATTGAAGAAGCCAAAGTCTTAATGAGAAAGCCAAAGTCTTAATGAGAAAGGCCGCACGAAGTGATTTGGGCACAGATGATCTTTTGTCGCTTGCAAGTGATGATAGTGAAGAAGAGGGGAGATTGATGACATGGAATCCAGGCATATTCTGATGGAAAGATACTGCAGGAGATTTTGACCTCAACGATCATGATGGAATTTGCTAATTAGGATAATGTTGATTTGCTTGGAAAGGATAGTGATGCAGAGACACAGCCAGACAGTAAATTCACTTCACATGGGCACGGTGGAAGAACAAATGATGATAGCGTTGACATGTGGAATAGTAATTATGAGGAAGGTGGTGATTGATGATCTTCGTGATGTTAGTACTAAAGAATAAAAAAGGGAGAAAAACAAAAATATATCTAATTGAGCATACTTATCACGTGTGTGTGTGTGTTGATATTTTGTCTATGTTTGACTGACGATATGTTAGTACTAAAGAAAAAAAGGAGGAGAAAAACAAAAATATATCTAATTGAGCATACTTGTCACATGTGTGTGTGTTGATATTTTGTCTATGTTTGGTTATTGAATTTAGGAATAAGTGTGTGTGTGTGTGTTGATATTTTGTCTATGTTTGGTTATTGAATTTGGGAATAAGTGTGTTGATATTTTGTCTATGTTTGGTTATTGAATTTGGGAATAAGTGTGTGTGTATGTGTCTTGATATTTTGTCTATGTTTGGTTATTGAATTTGGGAATAAGAGAGAGAGAGAGAGAGAGAGAGAGAGAGAGAGAGAGAGTGTGTGTGTGTGTGTGTGTTGATATTTTGTCTATGTTTGGTTATTGAATTTGGGAATAAGTGTGTGTGTATGTGTCTTGATATTTTGTCTATGTTTGGTTATTGAATTTGGGAATAGTATAAGGCTGGAAGGGAAGAGTAAAGTATGGACGGCAACGAGCCAAAATAAGGAACGGGAAAAGTTGGATGTTGTGTGCGTGTGTGGTCATTGAATTTGGGAATAGTAGAAGGCTGGAAGGGAAGGGAAATGTGTGTGGGTGTTGTGTGTGAGAGAGAGATTATTATTATTATTATTATTATTATTATTATTATTATTATTATTATTTCTGCTTTAGATTGTTGATGTGGCAGGGCAGGATATTCCGCCCACAACGGGTCGGATTACCCATATATAATGGGTTGGCCTTTTTAGTTTAGGCTGAATCAGGCCGCCGCGTCGAGCTCCTACCCATAAAATGGTGGATACAATCACCATCTCGTAAGCTTACCGCACTCTAGTTCAGCGAGAAAGAGGCCCAAAAAAAATTTTCTGGCGTCCAATCTGCCACTATCCGTCTTCTTATTCTTACCCAAGGTGACCGGATTCCATCTTTAATTTGCCTATCTTGTGGGTTATTTGGGCCGGCTTAAACTTTAGATGCCGGTCACCGCGGGTAACCGTTACGATAGCGAAACCCAAGGGTTTGAGGGAAAAAAATTTTTTTTTTGGCCCACTTCGTCTTCAGTTCCTTACTCGGTAAGGTCACGGGATGGTGTGCTGAACCTGAAAGGTCATAACTACGGGCCCTTCCCAACGAGGATGGGCCGGCTTAATTTTGAGATTCTGGTCACCGCAGGTGACAGAAACAACAGCAAATTTTAAGGGTTTGGAGGAAAAAAAGCTTTTTTTGGCCCACTTCATCGTCGGTTCCGCACGCAGTGAGTGCACCGGACGGTCTGCTGAACCTTGGAAGCCATAACTAAGGGGCCCATCAACGACTGGGCATGCGGGAGGTCGTATGGCCCTATTTTAGCTCTGGGTTCTGGTCACCACAAGTGAAAGTAACAACGTTAGATTTCAAGGGTTTGAGGACCAAAAATTTTTTTTTGGGCCTTTTTGCCGTCCGTTCTGCTAGCGGTAAGTTCACCGAACGGTCGTTGTAAGCGTGTCGTTTAACTCGAGTTAATGGGTATACGACCCGGCCCAGCTCGTTTTGAACCAACCTCAACCCGACCCGAGCGACGGAGGAGCGGCGGCCGGGAGGGAGGAGGGCGTCGGCTGGACCGAGCTGGTTGAGGAAGGCGGCCACAAGAGCAGGAGGAGGAAGGCGGCCACATCGGTTCTATAAGGATTTTGTTCCTTCTCGGTCAGCTCCTTGTCCCAGCTCGGACAGCTTTCCCCTTCCTTCCTTCCTTCCTTCCTTTCTTCCTTCTCCATTCATCCTTCTCATCGTGTTCATTTCATTTCCTCTTCCTCGCCAGCCTTGCTCCTTTTTTCCTTCTTCCGCCTTCCTCTACTTCTCCACCTGCTTCTGTGTCTTTTACCGGTGGCATCCGAGACGTCGGGCACCGGGGCGAAGCGGGAGTCGATGGCGGTGGCGGTGACGCCTGATGTGGAAGACACGGCCGAGCGTCAAGGTAACAATAATAATAGCCATTTCGGTGATGGGTTTTAGATTCCGGTCACCTTTGGTAGGAATAAGGAGCAAGTAATAATTTATAGACTAAATATTACTGAAAATAGATGACGTTGCATCTCGACTAATTGAAGCTGTTAGTTTATCATGAAGAATTCTAATAGTTTAATTTTTCATAAATAGCAAAAGAGCAAAATCCGAAAATTAAGCAAATTCATTGACAACATAAATCACGGGTGGAGAATACACACAAAGAAACCTACCTACCTACATTCAATGCAATGCAATGCAAATATACAAGTCACGTACGTACGTCAATGAATCCCCACCACCGTTGTTTGCAGATGCATAAAATTCGTCAATGCAACAAGTAAGTATCATAGTAAAATTGGACAGCAAGTGGGTGAAAAAAGACAACCTGTTTCAGTCCTCCTCGGGCAGGTTCAAGTTTCAACAAGCAAATGCAAAAACTCATTGGAGTCCACCATAACTTGCTGCTTCGGCGACCCTACTTTCCGTTCACAATGTTCAGAGAATAAAAGTTCCTCGATATAAAGATCAACGAAATATTCATCCATCTTATTAGATAAAAAGAAAATAACAATCAAGACAACAACAGAAAAACTTGAGAACAAACAAAAAAATTACCTGATTGTAGTAGTATGGATGTAATTTCAATGACATCAGATGACAACTTTTTAAGCACCAACAGGTGACGGCCAGAAAAATGGACCGATCACAATTTACAACTTTCCAATACAATAATCTACTAAAGCCTTTCTGAGCTCATTTCTTCTAATGTGAACAAAATTGGATAAGCAACCATAGTATATCGCCACCTGAAAAAGGATAACAACAATCAGATTTACATTCTTTTTCCCTCTCACCCACCATTTAAATATCTACCACACCAATCAAGCTTGTTCATGTGTGTCTCTGCCGAAGATGAGCCACAAAACAGATTTATCAGTCGTTGTGAATGTTACAAAATGGAAAACAAATACATATTGAGACATCTAAATTTTTACTCGTGTCCATGCTATCATATATCAACTTCAGGTAGTAGTGCATGTGCAAGTTAAACGAATACAACCAAGTTTTTTCATCTTGCAGATAACACTTCACAGAGCAGGTTTATTAACTGCATTGAGCTATGAAGAATACAAAACTTCCAAGCTTGTTCTTGTTTGAAAAAGATCATATGCTGATAATTTCGACCATTCAAATGTGCTGCATAATGCAAATTGGTACATGACGAAATTACAGAGGTTTTCTCTGTATCTTGCAAAAATTAATATAAAGAACCAAGTCCATCGACTGGATTGCGTGCACTAAAGAAGAGCTTTTACAACGGATCCAAGCTTACAAAGCTCGAGGAAATGCATCCAGTGCTTAAACAACATTGAGTGATCTCCACTCTCACAATGCATATTTCTGATAAAATCAAAATGCATTTGGATATCATAGTATTGTTTCTAATAAAACCTTCTTAAATGTTTCTCTACGCTCAACCTGCAACCTCTAATCAGCTCATGTCCTTTGACCAGAACATCATCCATAGCTATCATTTTTATCAACTCAACACATCAACCTCAACATTCTCATCTCAGCGACGCTAGCTTTTCATTCATGGTTTTAGGTCATTCGACATAGCCCAACTCTGCACTGTCACTCTCCATGTTAATAACCCAACATTATTAACCTTTTGGTTATTGAATAACACCTACAATTTAAGGCCTTGAAATCAAGTTTGCATTTACTCAAGTCCATTTCAAGAAAAGAAACACATTGCAACCTCCATGCAGCTTCCGTCAATAGTGTATACATACATTATAAAGAAAGAAAAAGGAATGAATAAAGCTCCTACAAGTCCATACAAATTCATATTGTTGACACATTCGCTGTTTCTAAAATACCCTCAACGTTATGTTTTGTTCCTATCTGCCATGCGTTCATTCTATAATTTTTAGAATGTTCTAGAGTTGTCCAGCTTTCGCCCAAGCAAAGAAATGGGCATGGCTGTGCATTTCCCTCTCAAACAAGCAAAGAATTTATCAACCTTGGTCGAACCGATCTCAATAATGAAGATGACAGGGATTTCAATCAAAATCAAAATATAAACGTAGCAAAGGCAAGGAAACAAGAATATAAACAAGAATTTTGAGAATTTCACAAAAGCAGTGACTCCCATGAACATTTTTTACACATTTTATCAAACATCACTTGGGCACTTTTTTCCCTTCATTCTTCATGGAGTTTTCATCTTAGTAGAACCGAAAAATATTTTGTCAATATATGTAGAAATTTCTGCAACATAACATAAATTTATGAGATCACTGAATCATGCTCTCAAGAAACCCACTGTATTTTGTTGCTAGGAAAGACAAAACCATATGACAGAGGATAAATCAAACAGAGAAAACTAGAAGCACCAGAATTCACTCCGTACGTCGCACCTGGTATATAGCTAGTATGGCTGTCGATACCTGCAAACGCATTTCAGGCCCAAGAACCTCAACATCAGAACCTTAACCCTAGTTTTGAACCTAAAGAAACCTTTTTAAGTAGGGAAAAGCAGATCGCAGTGTCCAACGACGTCCGCGAAGATCCGACAAAATCGGACCATGAAGCGAAAAGATACACGGAAAAGAGAAACAAGAATCAAAACCCAAGTCAGGATCCAAACCCGCCGCTACAAGGGTACGCCCAGAGGGCGATGGCGTCACACTTGTTGATCAAGAATCACATGGGCTTGTCGGAGGAAGCAGGGGAGACCGACAACAACGACGAGGGACTGACGACGCTTGAACCCTCGCCCCAGAAACGATCAATGTTGACATCAGTCTCGAGGAGACCGTGGGTCGAAGAGTGGGCGAGGCAGAGAGAGAGAGAGGTGGAGGAGGATGAACATTTGCATCCTCCCCACTCGCTCTCTCTCCACTCCCCCTATTATATAATTCCGAATCGGTTGCGTTGCATTTATGCGGGATCACGCCAAATGCACGAACAGAACGGGGCCTCGGCCAATCTGACGTGGGCAAAGGAGCTCACCACGTGGGCAACATTTGGCAAGCGAATGGACGATGAGTCAGATTATCTCCATAACACATAATATAAAGTCATCGGTTCAATAAAAATAGCATAGCCCGTGTGATTCGTTCAGTGGTTAAAACGCTAATAATGAAAACAAATGTCTGACCATCTGGAAACAAAAAACAAAAAAAGAAAACAGATCACCGTCGACTAGGAAAAAGTGCTGAATGACGAGTCAAGCAAATGGCTGACTGATTCATCTGGAAACCCAGTAAAGCAATTATTATAAGTTAAGAGCGAGGCTTCTCCTTCTTTTCCTTGAATAGCGCCAACAGCGACACACCCGAAACCTTCACCACCTTGAACCGCACTCCGGGAATATCACCCACCGCGTGTCCCTTCCGTCCAAAACCAGCGATCAAGACTTCGTCCTGCGAAAACAAATGCAAATCAACAGCAAAATGTTCAGAGCGGATGTGACGCTGAGAATGCATGAAATTTAATCATTGTGGGTGGCTCAAAAGGAGACCCTCCAAACACCAGCAGCAGCAATATCTGGTGCATGCAGGTGTGTATCTTTGCTACCAAGAAATCAATCCTTGGACGGCTCACTGGCGCACATAAAAAAAGTCTTGACAAATCAAACCACCACTTACATTTTCTTCGATGAAATTTAAACAACCATCGTTCGGAACAAAGGCTGCAATTTTCTTTCCATTCTTGATCAGTTGAACTCTAGCACACTTTCGGATGGCGGAGTTGGGCTGCTTGGCTTCGATGCCTCTACGAGAGTCAGAGAGCCTCGTGTCAATCCTCCAACCGAACATGAGCAACACAACATTAAGAACGAAAGAATTGACTCTTCTGATTAACCATCATATAGCTTACATCTTTTCGAGGACAATACCCTTGGCATGTGAAGAACCAGCAAAAGGTTTCTTCCACTCATTCCCGAGATGACTTTTCTTGTATGCTTTGTCCGCCCACCTCTGCCGCCTCCTGTGAGTTTTGAGCTTACGCCCAGCTCCCATACCACGGGTCTTCCTGTGATATATATGTAGATAATAAATTATTCATGTTCGATCAAGCAAGTTTTCCAAATGTTCTTTTACTCGGTTCATATTTCTTATCATCTCTATTACAATTATAATAGTAGTCAAGGCACCAAAAACTGGAGAACCAGCTAGCAACACCGAAAAGCAAAGACAGAAATTTCCATCTCTACAGATAGCATGTCTCGTAACACAAATTCAAACTAGAACAGCATATTTCTTAACTTAAAAAAGAATAAAAACTGAATCCAGATGGCGATGTCTAAGATAACTAGAATTCTTATTTGCAACAAAAATAAAAATGAATAACACGGCCCTTCGTTCCGAAATGATCAAATCACAGAGATAACAAGCTCCGGATCTACTTCTGTTGAGAAAGGTAGCGCCAGGTAACGAAGTAACAGTTACAACACATGAGGTCCAAACAATAATTAGAGTAAGGATGCAGTCAACAACACAAAAGACAACCAAAAGGAACGCATTTCTTTTACAAGCTGCATATTTGCAGTATGAACAAGTGAGATGTCGCGCTAGCAGATTCAAGAAGAAAAAAAAACATAAATGAGACACAGTAGCTAAAGCTGATTATGGACTCCAAACATATCGTCAGAGAAATGATTCGGAAAAAAAAAGAAGCTAAATCCACAGTTTATATAAGAGACACTCAATTTCATGAAAGATGCAAAATGCTGACTTTCACATGAGCTCGTGTTCAAGGACAGACGTCAGATGCTAGGCAACCAAATAAAACTTGAATACAACAAGACATGAGACAAATGGGAAGCTAATCAATGGATCTCCACAATAGACTCCTAATATCCTTTATCGGTCATCATTGGCTTCCCATGAAAATTATCGTAACAAGACGCGAGATCTGACCTATGGCAATTAATTTGCACTCATATACTCAGAAATGAACAAGAATTGACAAGTTCCAGCTCTAAATTTCAAAACAAATGGAAACACAATGAAATTTTTTTGATATTTGCACTTTGCAATATAAGTGTCTTTAGAATAGTAAGGTAAGATACAGCTTTCGACATTCATCCATAAATCCAAGAATAATCCATCGCTCATCAACTCGTCAAAATCTATTTTCATAAAGTACGATCCGATTTCATCGTATTCGCTAAGTCTCTTATATGTCTAACAACCTAAAGAACCGAAAGTAAGAGATCCGGGTTCAAAATCCTGACTGTAAACTGCAACAAAAAGTTCTCTCAGGCTTCCATAATAAGGTCTTGAATACAAACAATACAAAAAACCCAACAAAAATGGGAAGGGGGAGGTAAGCAAATTCATAGGGAACATATCGAGAATTCCCGACAAACAAGGGGCACACAACATGGATCGATCCGAGTCAAACACAGCATCGGAGAACGACGATGTAGGTAAGAACAAACTTTCATATGGTAGAACCCTCACCCCATCTTGTTGGTGGCCGAAGATCGCCGGCCTCTCTCCTCTCTGGCAGGTGAAGGATGCAAGAGCGGCGGCGCGTAGGCGAAACCCTAGCCGCCCCTGTAGATATATAGGCGGAGGTAGATTAAACAAGACCTCCATGGGCTGATGTACAAACATTTAGGCCAACAGCCTGACGAACAAACAAGACCTCCATGGGCTTAATTAATGCATAATGTGCATGAAAGGTTTGCCAACATGCAGCAGGCCCGGTATAGTTTGATATCTGGGCTGGGTTTGGTCGAGACATCAAATTGGGCCTGGACTTTAATGTTGACCGGGTCAATTCAAGCTCGGGCTGTGGGTTGACCTTGCACTTGAATAGTATGGCTGAATCGCCCCGAGGTGTATCCCTCCGGAAGAGAAGACAGCCATACGGGCATGGCGGGCGAGGGGGAAGGGACGACGACGGGACCTCTTCATGCGCCGACCGAGACTTCCGCCTACGTGCGTGCGTCGCCCGAGACAGCTCGATGTGCGCGACGTTGGCAGCGCGCGGTATGGTCCAACAGATAGAAGCACTTCTCCATCGGTGCACAGCAAACAGCGGCAGTGGACCCGGCTCTGCTGCCTGTCACGTGAAGGTCCCGTAGGAAGGGAGGGGGGAGGGAGGAGGGCATCGATTCTTTGCTTGTGGGTGGAGAGCGAGAAAGTAGAAGAAAGAAGGGAGTCTGGGGTCCACTTAGCGCGGGAGAACGAGAGGGAGGTGGGGTGGGGCCACGCCGTGGAGTGAGCTTTCGGTTTGCCACTCGTCTTTCCCGATGACCTAAATATTCTACTGCCACCGCACACCTTCTGACATGTGTTCAGATTCTTCCACCGTATGGTTGACGGCTCAGCTCCTCGAGCCGACGGCCAAGCGATACGAAATCCATGGAGGCAAAGGCAATACGTATACATCAGCGTTAGTATCGCTATGGGATGGCAGTAATTTACGGAGCGAAGAAGATATGGCAACCGTAACAAAGGATCGAAATGAGATTGACGGTGTTCGCTTATCTCGAAGCATTTGCTTTCTGCAATCATTTCTCATTGGTCTAACACGCCCGCGGATGAGGGATAAGAAGAAGAAAAATAATGATGTTAATTGATGGATCGTGCAGAGGAAGTAAAATTAAGTGGATGGTTGTCGCCATCCTGAATCCTAAATCTGTGCACAGGTCGAACGACATACGTGCAGACAGGGAGGAACGCATGCTCGGTTTGGTTTGGTTTGGTTTGGTTGCCTTCCTCTCCAGATGATGCGTGAAAACTGCAACATAAGCAGCACAAACTGCAATTGGATCTTTCTTTCTTTCATCTAGCAGCGTAGATGAATACAGCATGGAAGATCCTTGCATTCCTTTGGATCATTGCTCTCGTTCTCGTGAGAGCTCACTTTTTCTATTAATTGTATACGCACACAAACACACACACACAAAGTCTCTGGTCTTGCGTTTATCGAGACACCGAAATCCTCCAGAGGTAGGCAGCTGAGTCTTTTGTAGCCGATGGAAGAAGCTTTGGACTTGGGTCTCCTACAAGGTGTGTCCCCACAAGCGGCGTAGCTCGGTCGCTGCTGCTCCGCATCTTTTCTCCCTTCATATACTAGTCCTTACGACCCTCCCAAACCAGCCCCCCATCGCCCCTATTTTCCCGCTCGCTCAATCCTTTCCCACGCAGATCTTATCTTCAGGCTCGTCCCCAGCCGTGTAACTGGACTACCTAATTCCACCTCTTCTTTCTCGACCTATTATTGTCTTGGCTGCTTTAGTTCCTCTTCGCTTTGAGAATGGCAAGTCCTTCCATGCAAATTTTTATGGAGTCCTCCGACTGGCTAAAGGCAAGTCATTAAGCCATGCTGCATGTTTTAGATCACCATGTTTGTGACATGAACGAGAAAACCCCTTTTCTGGTTTATAATCTCTTCATCGACGAATGTTTCCATTCCTTTTTCTTATTATTTTTCATATGATCGACGAAACCGCTGTGTAATTCTGATTACTGAAAAATTATGACACTGCTTGTCTTGCTTTCACTTCTTGGCTTCTAATTCGGAAAGCACAATGCATTCACTATATTAGCCGGAATGATAAGAAGCACTTTGGCAAAACATGTTCCTCAACTTGGTGATCATCATCATGTCGATGTGACCGTCACAAATTTGTATTTCTCTTTACACCCAAGTGCATGTCCGAAGGTTGTTGTTCGGCAACCAGAATTCACACGTTACAGACTCAAGATGATTACGATCATCACAATTAATGCAGGGCGTTGTTCAGGAAGACAGCGGGATGGATGCCTCCTCCCCATCCAGTGAAGTGATGTCATGCTCAAGGCCGCCGCCGGTCATGGAGGAAAGGCTGCGGCCACAGCACGACCAAGCTCTCAAGTGTCCCAGATGTGACTCCACTCACACCAAGTTCTGCTACTACAACAACTACAGCCTCTCCCAGCCAAGGTACTTGTGCAAAACATGCAGGAGGTACTGGACTAAAGGCGGAACCCTAAGAAATGTGCCCGTCGGCGGCGGCTGCCGAAAGAACAAGCGCTCGGGTGCTAAAAAGACGGCCGACCTGTTGCATCCATCTGCTTCCTCCTCGCTCAAAGAAGCAACCAGCAGCTGCCTCCACCAACCCTTCCCTCTGGTGCAATTACCGCATCTTGAATCAATATTCACCAACACTTGTCGGAACATTGATTTCATGGAGTGCAAGTACGACCTGATGCTCGACAACCCTATGGATGGGCTTGATCTCATGGATGGCAAGCTTGGGGCCATCCTCACCAGGAACCAACTCCCCTTGGGTGGAGGGAATCCAGGCCTCGGAGAAGCTGCAAGCCATGGATCCGCCTCGGCCAGCTTCCACAGCATGATCGGCACTTGCGGCTTCTGCATCGATGGGAACCATGCTGGCCTCATGGAGGCATGCCGGGGGCTTGCGCTCCCTTTCGATGGGCTCGAGGAGCCAAATTCCGTGGAGGTGAAGCCCGGAGACTGGATTAATCTATCAACGCAGTGGGCAGATCAGTGTTGCGTCGATGCGGGTCGTGCGGTAATGGGGTGCGACAAAGGCCTCGCATCGTGGGCTGGGTTGATGAATGGAATGGCTCCCCGGTGACCGTCAGAATGAGAGGGTTCTCCAACAGTCACAGCAGCAGCCAATGCTAGCCGCGAGCCATGTGGAAAAGAAATCTGCCAATTCATTTCATTCTCCTTTAAATATTTCTTTCCATTTCTAAAAGAACATGAGGTGGTGGAACGACCTAATGGTTCGATGCTTGCTTTCGTTTGTTCCTTTCCGTCCTTTTACCCCTACCTAATATCATCGGAGGCCTTAGTATCAAATGTTTGATCACTGTCTTCTGCTAATCAACATCTACGATCAGCGTGTTTCTTCTGAGACGAGTGTGCATGCCAATCGGATGTTACTACAACCTCTTAATGGTTTCCAACTACGAGACAGCAGAAACAAAAAGTAAAATTGTCACACACACACACACACACACACACACACGACGAAGTACAACAAAAAATTCTGACCCTTTAGCTAGCTGATGGAATAAGGCTGGCTTCACCATCCTGAAAAAGTATCCACCGCAGAGTGCCAGGTAAAGCGATACGCAGTGTAGTAGGAGAGAGGAAAGAGAGGTTGTGTTCCTCACTCTACCAGCCCTACCCCACAGGTGAACTTCCTATGGACATATATATAGGGAGGGGAACACAAAAGTGTTTCGAAGGCTCTTCTTTACCAAGCCATGAGTCTCTGTTGTCTTTCCATGAGGACTTGCTAGCTCAGAATGCTTTAGCTTCATCTACGGATTACTACCTTCATCATTCAAACCAGAATCATGTCCGATAAAATCTACCGTGAACAAAGAAATTTAACGAAGCAATGTGCGAGCCAAGGAAACACCCACGTCAAGAATAACCAGTAAAACCACGAACGATCAAATTTACGTTAAGCGCTCTTTATGCGGTACAATAATAACAATAAAAATAATCGGCACGCCATCTCCAACAATTTAAAGAACTCACTCGCTCCCAAGTATGTGCATCATAATAAACACACAAAAGCATTTTGCACGCACTAGGAATGCATGCCTAATGGCTAAAGCCTCTCGAAACGTATTGCCGCATGTGATAGCAGTCGGCGGCACGTTCATGCTGCATGTCGTGCATTGCATAAGCAAGGCATCGACAAGAGGTGATAGTTTATATGGCTAATTAGTCATGCAACACATAAGTTGAATCGATCCGTGTGGACGCAAGGGAATTTGTGGTGGTCGGATACAGCTTTACAATTGGGCGGATGGAGACGTGCATGATGATTAAGAAAATAAGAAGAAGAAGAAGAAGAAGAGAGCAACGACCCGTACAAGTATCATGGCAGCTCCACCTTACAAGTATCATGGCAGCTCCACCTTAGTTGGCAGTTCATCGAATCGGCTCATATGATAGTGGTGGTGGTGATGATGGATGGATGGATCGGTGGCCTTCGAATCGGTCAACTCGAGGACACCCAATAAAACTGTTCCGGCGAGGCCACTTCCGGGTGACATGCTACGGGGAAGAGGTTGGCGAGATCGTGGAAGATGAGGATCTATTCTCATGTGCTCCTCCCCATGCATGATTAACTTCAAGTACGCTTGCTGCAAGTGGCATTGGATGAAAGAATCATTTCAGGAAAATGTCGCCCGGAATGATCGAGCAGAGGATATATACTCTTTTAGTGGCGCACAACTGTATTCCCTTGGATCCATCAAAGGCTAAGCTCGATCGATGCATTTTTATGATGTGATACGATACATCACATCGACATTCTCGAACAAGTGTGTCGCTCGGGTATTTTAGTTTAACCAACATAGTATTCGTATTTATGGGGATGAAGCGGATTAATGATGCACGGTGGCCGTCCACCAACGCAGCAGGGTTCCTCTTCCCCTTTCTCTCTCTGAGAACGACAAGATCGACCGGTACTGACTGGTAAAAGAGAAAGTGAGACGAGGAGGAGGGAATGTGGGCCCTCCCCTAAAGTGGGGAGTCTGACATGGCCACAAGATTGCTGGGTCGGGGAGGGCCCCATCATTGCAAATCCCACTCCAGCCCCAGCCTTTGAAACCCTTTTGGCTGACCAGGTCTGCTGCAACCATGCCAAGGGCGAACCACCACCCATCAGATCAGATCAGATCAGATCAGAAGAAGATAGCTGACACCCTTTGAGACTCACATTGCAAGTTGCGATGCGGGCGAAGAACAATAATAAATTGAGTCCTCCTAACCACACCTACCGATGCTAGTAGACCCGAGGAAATGAGCAGCAACAATAATAGAGCGTGGGGCCATGTTGCAGGGCGTGGGAGGGGTGAAACATGACCCTGTCGGTGGTTATGGATTCTCTTCTTGATCCCTTAAATCCTCGCATGTCTTGTTCCATCACCTCTCCTGCTCTCCTTTGCCTCATCCGTTGTTCACATGCTGCTCCTCCGCCTGCCGCCTGCCGCCTGCCGCATTCCGATATTACGACTTCCTCTAACGCCATCTCTATTCCGCACCACTTTCTTAGCCATAATATTCACCGTCCTCGTTCCTCGACTCATCGACACTTGTCTACTTTGTTTCCAACTGCTACCTTTGTCGTAGATCCAACTTGCTCTTCTTCTCGTTCGTCGTGTGTAAGACATCCTCCCGTAGGCCTGTGAGTTACATCACCCGACGCTACTCTCCCCGACACAAGTTAATGGAAGTTAGAGGACAGGAGTTGCAGGAGCAGGAGAAGATCTACAATCCTACTCCTCTCCAGCAATCCGCTGCCTTCACCATGCCTTTACCCCCTTCCACCTTGCTTCACTATGCCACCGAAGCAAGAGGTGGAACAGGTGATGCCAGAAATGGGATGGCGTCTCTGATCCACAATCGCACTCCCGCTTCAGCTCCTGCCCTGGCGAGTGCTTTGGGTAGCGGTGGTCGATCCAATTCCACCACCACCACCACCACCGCCGCCGCCGCCCTTCTTCCTGCCACCGACACTGACGCGGCACTCCGGTACCGGGAGTGTCTCCGGAACCATGCTGCCAGCCTAGGCGGGCACATCCTCGATGGCTGCTGCGAGTTCATGCCACGCAGCGACGACGCACTCAAGTGCGCCGCCTGTGGTTGCCACCGAAGCTTCCACCGCAGAGACACCGACATGAATTCTCCCCTCCGCGACCTTCAGAACGGCACCCACGGTAGAGTGCCTCTCCTGCTTCCTCCACACCACCTCTCTCTACCTTCGACCGGCCACGATCACAACCTGAAGCTTTTCGGCTCCGCCGGCATTCTGCTTCATACCGGTGCAAGCGTGGGCGCGGCGACGGAGTCGTCGACCGAGGAGCTTATGCTAGGCACCGTGCCGCAGCAGCGGTTCACGGTGTCTAAGAAGAGGTTCAGGACAAAGTTCACGGCCGAACAGAAGGAGAGGATGATGGCCTTCGCCGAGAAGGTCGGGTGGAGAATGCAGAAGCAGCATGAGGGTGCGGTAGAGCAATTTTGCGGCGAGGTTGGTGTTAGTAGGCAAGTGCTAAAGGTGTGGATGCACAACAACAAGAACGCCCTAAGGAAGCAACAGCAGCAGGAGGAAGAGGAGGAGGAGGAGGAGGAGGAGGAGGAGGTGGAGGAGCAGCAGCAGCACCACCACGAAATGCCAGAAGCTTGAGGAAAAACAACACGGACAAAAAAGACAGCATTCTACTTAGTTAATCGACTCACATCCGTCTCTTTTTCTTTTTCTCTCTTTCCTTAACGTGGTGACATAATATGTACTGTTACATGCTCGTTTCCCGGTAGGCAGATCCATATATGTTCCTCTGCAGAGAGCTTAGTCTCAAGAAATGGTAATTATTATATATATGCTCCTTTGAATCGAACCTTGGGACTCACGTCCTTTCTCAAGAACAATCTCCATCGACCAATCTCGGGTGGAGAGACGAAGGCTCGTAAGAGCGCATTGTAAGATGGAGAATTCTGTATCCGTACAAATTGGATTTGACTGGATTATTCCCATTGTTAAACGGTTCCCGTTCAAGATTCTAGTGGAATGACTCGATAAGAAATTACCAGTTTACTACCAGCGAACCCTCCTCCGTCTGGAAAACTGGTGGGAAGAAGGAACACCAAACGCAGTGGATTGTGAAGAAGAACCATATACGGAGCTGGATAGAAACATACCTGCTAGGCTGCTTATTTCGGAGATCGGTGATCGCTGAAAACAGCACATCATGCCTCCGATTTCAGATCTAGAAAATCCGAATGCTTGTTGGCTGAATGGGCCGCAGCGCACGACGCTCGCCTGCGTCGATGCATCGGCACATAGAAATCCGTTCTCACTCTAGGGTTTGCTAAGAGGAAGCTGAATCAAAATGGCCCTCTTTTATTTCTACGGAGGACAAATTACGAGATAGCATCGAGATGATCAAGAAAGAAGTCGAAGAACCCCCCCCCCCCCAATCCAGACAAGCACGAATTCGATCAAGGTTTGCTCTTACCCTAACGACCAACCTTCCGATTCCAATCTCTCGCCGGGTTTCCAAATTCCCCCAAATCAAATCAAAAGGGTATCGCTATCCTCGTATTCCATCTTTTATCCGACGTCATTATATTGGCGAAACGATCGATCGTGGGAAGCGGATGCGTATGCATTTCATATTGCACCCACCCAACCCAACCCAAACCTATTAATTTAGTGCATTTCTGCAGAATTTGATTATACGGAACTGTCATTAAGAGTCGTGTTTTAAGCTTCATAACGTAATTAAAATAAAGATTTGCTTTGTGGAATCAGGAAAGGAACACGTGTGAACACCTTAACCGCTCCTGCGCTAAATGTCTCGGTTTCGTCAACCCGAACATACATACGATTCCCGTTGTTGATGTGAGATCACAGAGTGATATATTCAAACCCAGAACATAAAAGCCAACACCGAGTCAATGCTTTGCCATGTCATTCACTTGCAAAGTAGACACATCGACATGCAAAGGAACATCCGACGACTACATTAACTTCACCACTGCCCCAAAACATATAATGTATTGATCTTAAGTGATCTCCAGAGAAGAAGGATGGTTTTCCTGGAGCTTCGACCACCTCAGCCTGCAAGATTGTTAAGCAACCATCAAAAACCACTTTGAAATGCATTAAAAATTAAATAAAATGAAATTTTAACGGCACTTTGGCAGCATTCCACGCGAGATTAGTGAAAGAAGAGTGTCTGAAAGCATCACCGAAGTGGGTTGCAGTACTAATGGGACGAATGGTGTCGGCCGTAATATTGGACGGCCATATACGCATGCATCTACCTTATGGAATCTATGCAAATTTGATTGTTTTAGTATGCCTATCCTGACGAACGGAATCTAGAGTGGCACATGTGGAGATGGGAGTAGTACGCTCGGATTGTTGTGTCGAGCTCGAGAGAGAGAGAGAGAGAGAAAGGAGAAGTGGATGCATGTACGTCTACCTCTCTTCCTCGTCAGCGCCGGGTGCCGGAGGACTTGTAATTTGGATACGGCACCAGACCCGACTCGATGCGGTGGAGGTCCTCCAAGAGCAGCTCGTAGTGTTTCTTGACCTCTTCGGCGGTCTTCCCCCCGCCTACGGCTCGTGCCACATTCAGCCAGCGATCGGGGGTGTCCTTGTCGTACACCGCGAGAGCCCGCTCGAAGAGCTTGTTCTGCTGCGGAGTCCACGAGGAGGTCGAGCTGCGCGAGAGCGATCCCGAAGCCATGGTGGCGAGGATCAAGAGGTGGTAAGAGGAGAGTCGAGGATGAAACGGGAGGAGGAAGGAGGGAATTGTGGAGGCGATGTTCGCCGGAGGGCTCTTGGCATGAGGAAGCTGTCGCCTGGGTGCTCGCTCTTTATAAGCAGCGGCGGGGAAGTAGTATAGCTAGTTGGAGAATCATAATTGGCGATCGAGAATCCAATGTATTAGACACGTCTGAGAGGAATAAGGTGGAGGTTCAGAGCAGAGGAGAGGAGAAGGAACTTGCTTTGCTGCGGAATGGAATCCTCATCGATTCAGCTTTTAAGCTTGTAGACCCTCTATAATTTCCTGGGTCGATCAATAAAAGACTAATATACTAGGTGATGGTAAGAAAGTAGGACTAAGAAGAGGAAGCAGCGATTCCCTGGTCACGTTGACGGTAGGGTGGACCTACAGGAATCCATAACTTGCATGTTTCTATTAATGTCGATCATGATCGCTCCGGTGAGCGAGAGAGATGAGTCTATGCTGAGAGGTATTTCCCTTGCTAAAAGAACAGCAAGCAGCTAGTGAGATAATGGCAGAGCCTACCTGGTTCCTTATCTTCTCCCTCCAGCAGACGATTGGTCAGCGTGAGAGGCCTTTGACATGAAATGCACGTGAAGTGAGGTCGTGGTCAAACCTGTCCTCTTCTTCTTCTTCTTCTTCTTCTTCTTCTTCTTCGGAACAAGCGCGATAGTGACGTTTCGGATGAGTACGTTTTGTAGGTCGATGCATTTGGTGGTATGTATGATGAGCCACGCGTTCATCACCTTCTTTCGAATAGAATAACAACACACGATTCTAGTGCAGCTTTGGCTTTGTATCTTACATGACCTGTGATCAATGAACTCAATGTTAAGACAAGCAAATTAGGCCTAACATCCGACGGGAGTCTTAGCATTACACCAACCAAAGCAGCAGCAGCAGCAGCAGCAGCATCGCCTTTAATCGACATGGATTCTAAGCGCCCAGCAAAAAAAGGGAAATAGATATTGGAAGAGATTGCTACCAAGACATGGTCGAAGAGATTGCTACGAACGAGACGGATGCGGTGGAGTGCGACGCAAATAAATCATCGAGAAGCATTATTTGCAGGCGCGCGAGGAGATTGTTGCCAACAACAACACCAACTCCTCTGCCTTTTTCCCAAAAGGTGTGGCAGGTCGGTCGAAAGTACACTCCCCAGCAAACATGAGCAGAGCAGCTTTTCAAGGATTCTGTATCGCCGAGCGGTCGGTCCTGCAAATACCTACTATTTCCTGTGGATGCTGGGGCTGTTCGAGTTGTGGTCCTACGCCACAACTTGGAGGAATCAAAAGTGTGGGCTCGGTTTCCATGTATCTCTGAATGGAATTCCCGGACGCCATCAACTTGCCACCAGATTCAACATGTTCTCCATCTGTAGTGACACGGAAAGAGAAGACGGTTCGAAGAAAGAGGTTATTTTTTGTTGTCTAAACCTTGTAGATCGAGGGGGGAGGACTTCCCCACATGTTCATGTGCAAATTTAGTATCCCGAAACAAATTGCTTGATACAAAGAGAGAGAGAGAGAGAGATATGAGGATCCGATAAAAAAGGTCGATGCGTGAACGAACAGCAGCACTCGGAAAAGGTGAAGAGAAGAGAATCCGGGGGAGAAAGCCAAAAGAAAAAAAAGGTTGCGGTACCCGATAACGGTTGTGTGGTTGGATGAGATGGTCATGCGACCATCGAGAGTAACAGGGGCGAATAGTTAACGGTTGTCGTGTCCTGCAGACGAGCTCCGGAAACCAACCATTCACCGAGAGGCAACTCAACTGGTTCCTCCTCCTCTTTGGGTTGTCGATGAAACTTGGCTTTCGGATGGTCAAAAGTGAAGGGAGGGATGATGCTAAAGATAAGATAGGGAGAATCTAGCGATACAGAATAAAACTTGTGATTTTGAGGCACTGCCACACGTCTGTTCCATAAACAATGTCGCATCTAAGTTTCTATCCAAAATTCGGGTCAAGTAAAAAGAGCGGCATCCAACGAAGAGGCAAACTAAAATCTGGTTTTAATTAGGGGACACAAATTTGGATAAGAATATTTAGTATTGGATCACAGAATTCCGTTCGTGGCTTAGCAAAGATTAGATTAGCTTCACACCGTGCCAGATATCTCATGTAACTAATGGACTAACATCTAAATTAAGTTTGATTTTTCTACATTTACCAGAACAGGTCACAAAATGATCGAGTCTAGCAGCACCTACACTGTCTTTCTGCAGTCGACCACTCAGTCAATCCTAAATACAAAGCTGTTAAGCATCAAACTCTCATGTAAAGTCATCACATAGGGTAATGATATACCCGTAGGAAGAATAATGAAACCATGCCATTCGCAACATGGCATAGAAGATGCAACAAAAACAGCATATGACTCGAAACATTTTTTTATCCTTCTCTGGATAATATAGCACAATGACAAATACACCCAGTCAAATTTACCAACACAACTCACGTTTATTATTTAAGCATATGCTAGAGGATCAGATTCATTCAGGGAAAAAAAAAAAAAGGAAATTAAAAAATATATATATTGAAAGTTGACCAAGTTGTTTCCCCCAGAATTCACGAGTTGACAAGCAGGAAATAATAGATCATAACTGTAATTGGAATTGATCGAATCCCTCCGGGAGATAACTTTAAGTTTACCTCTTCTTCCACACGTCTGCCGCATGCAAGGTAACTTTTAACTACTAGCATCGAGTGCTTCTCCAGGTGGGCCTCCACTTCCAGAAATGCTCGGCTTTCCTTCCGTTTTGTCATTCATTTTGTAGAAATTCACTATCTTCTGATCCAATTTATAGTAATAAGCCATCTTCTCCAGAGGTTTCAAATCCAAGTCAATAAAATAAGCCTGCAGACAACCATATAAAGTTGTACTTAACTAAATTACTTGGACAATAAATCTAAAGAAACTTCAGTAATTTTAGCCAGATGTCAGAGTTTGTTGATACTTTCATTTTACTAGTTGCTTTCAAAGCAGTAATAAACCTATCATCTTTGGAGTGTCTAGTTAGCTGAGGCACAATGCCACAAATAAAACTTCAAAGCAACACAGACAGTCAAAACTGGTGACAGCTGAACCATGTATTCATGTTAAAACTTAGAATCGACTTATCGCATGAGAGCTGCAGACGAGACATACTTATGTGCAAACTTGATGATGATAACAAGTACAACAACAATAACAACAGCAACAACAAAAAAGATTTGATCAAGTAGAGTGCAGCAAATACGACCAACAATGGTTTGCCAATTTAATCTCATCCTGATCATGTATGTCTCTAGGATTGAAAAATAACCAAGAAACGACAACTCATAAATAAACAAGCAACTACAGTGTTACATACCTTGTAATTATAGCTTTGATTCAATGATTTGAGAGCTACAGAATTACAATCAGACGCATTACGTCCATCTGCTGTGCGGCTAAAGCTGATCATCAGGCTGCAATCCTTTGCGGTAGCAGCTATAAGATATTCCCTAACAATTTTCAGGCTGTCGTCCAATGACAGAGAATGCAACGAGGAATACTGATGCAAAAGCTCTGCATCACTTGAATTTTTGCAGACCGCACAAGGCCGAGAAATAATATTGTAATATACATGAATAGCCCCTTCTATGTCAAGAACATCCAACTGCTGAGTTGCTAAAAGCCTATCTAAAATCCCGGACCCGAAGATTGCCTCTGCTACAAGCTCAAGGAAGCTACCTAACTGTAAGCCACATGCAGAGATCAGATCCGCAATTGCTTCTCCTGATTTATGAGATCGGACATCTGTATTATCCATGCTACCTCCCAATCCTCCAAAAATAAGACAGCCATTCAAAAATATACGGAAATTATTTTGAGGAGATGCAAACAATGCAGTGATGGCCAGATGTATTCTATCTTTTAATCCAGAGAATAGATCAAGCGGATCATACCCACTTATTTGTGATATCTGCAACACACAAATTCTTAATATATAATCTGAAAGACTTGATAAAAACTCATGATGTTGAAGGATAAGGGTCAAGAGAACTGACCCCAAGTGAAAATTAGATTTCAAGAGTAAATAAGCCTATCAAGTATGTACCTCTCCCTGATGAAGTTTTAAGAACTGATGCATTTTAAATCGTGTTACATGCCTCTTAACAGCATTTTTCTCAGCTATGTATTCTGAAGATGGAAGAAACCCACATTTTGGCTGCTCCGTTGAATCATGTAAGCAAGGTTATCAAACAAATGGTCAGAAAAAGAGGCCAAGCATATAGAGCAACTAAGCTAAAAGGGAGAAGAAAGAAAAGTGTCTACTTAGAAATGAAGCACCTTTATTTCTACTGCAATGCAGAAGTCATGTTTCGGAGTACCTGAAATTGTACTTAGAGCGTCATGAAGAATGCTATTTAGTTATTACGAGGTATTAGCAGTTATGTAGCAAGCATTGTAGTAAGTACACTAAACATAGAAACATTGCAAGAAACAAAACAGACATATCATCGCAGGACCCATATGGATAACTTGGAATACAGTCAAAAGCCAGACAATAGAGGAAAGGACAAATTTGGGGAGAGATGTTCAACGAAAATCAAGAAATTGATAGCAATGAATATGCACATATCAAAAGCTAATAAAACTATCAATGAGCAAACATTGTGTGTTCCTTAAAGCCTCCTACAAAACAAGCACTGAATATTTATTTAACTGTGAGTTCTTAACATCGCTTCAAATGGTCAGGAAGACCTTTACCTATTTAGTACTACAATTGGGAGCTAGGGCACACAAAAAAAGGAAGAAAGCTCAGACACAAGGCACCTCCTAGCTAAATATGGTCAAGTGTATTTTGAATGCATCCCAAAATAAATACTCTAGTATATAAAAGATTTTGGTCAGAAGTGGTTCGAAGTTTGACTTCGTAATTAAACCAACGCTCTATCTTTAATGGTACCAAGTTATCAACAAAGCCTTGTTCTAAAATAGATTCTATTTTCTTTTGACCATCATGTTTATTCCTTGATCAATTAATGTTCTCCAATTCTAACACAAATTGATATTTCACAAAATAAGGTAGGACAGACCAATCTGTAAACAGGGTTTACAAGTGTCTCGTTACCAAGCTATATAATCTTATTTGTGAAAAATGCTGCTATACTCTTCAGAAGTATGACATTTGAGATATGACAAATTTCACACTATTTTGACTGCATGTTACTTATATAGTTTTGACAAGAGGTATTCCTCAATTGCAGGCTTGTATACGAACTGGGTCATGTGAAAAAAAATACTAGATATTTAGATTAGCCCTTACCAATAATGATTGAATGGTCAGAAATAAGAAATGCAGATTCGCAAAGGACATCAATTTTGGAGGCATCAATCCTCCATGGAGGACGTTGACTCTTGATATTCCCCTCGACAGCCTCCAAGAATTCCTTAGAAACATGGACAAGAATCTGCATATTGGAAGAAAATCGAACATCAAAATGTGTTAGAACTTAAGAGACCGTTTGGCAAATCTAAAAACATATCTGGCATTCAAGCTACACTGTTTCAACCAGAACAAAAGAACCGTGTAAGATGATCAATGACATCTTTCAGGTAACATGATGTTGAAAAGCATTTCATGTAATTGCAGAAGTACAAATCATATGACACAGTACATAATGCAATAACACACACATGTTACAACATTAAATGCCAAAATAAAATTACATCACTTTGGTGGGTGTTAAATATTAAATGTGGTGGAAATTGGAAAAGGTCCAGGATGCATTTTTAATCATTGTGTCAAATGGTAGAAAAAACAAATTACAAACACATCAACCGAAAGAAAAGAAAATGTCAGGACATAAAAAATAACATACCCCAGCGTCTATATGCTTGGAGTCCAATAAATTCCTCATGACATGGTCAATAAAAGCTGTAGCAGCAACATCTTTCGAAGTGGACTCGGCGAGTTCACCAATGTCTTTCCACATTAGTCTTTCATGATCGGATAGGACCAAGCATCCATTTGGAGACGGGCTTCCGCCCTTTGCAACCTTTTGAATCCGTAATACCTTGCCCACCTGCTCCACAGAAACACCCATTTCCAAAATATAACAAGCCATATACATAATTCCAAGAAATGGTAATAATAACTCGAATGATGCGCTTAAACAGTACCAAAAAGAGGGAAGAGCCACAGTAGCCCAGGACAATATTAGCAGCTCCTTCTCCTTTGTAAAACCAATCCTTTGCATCGTCTGCTCTTACCAACATCTTTTGTTCCTATGTGGAAATACGATGTATCCAGACTTAGGACTGCCTCGATATGAGTACTACAACATCCAGTTCTAAAAGGGAAAACTACAAATATAAGGCGCGGCTGCGATTTGCCTGGTGATTCAACAATTGGACCCAGAAAAGAAGATAAATCGAACATTTCTAGAGCCATGAAAGTGAAATTTATACTTTTACCTGCTGAAGATGGCTCATGGTGGGCGAGATCGCAGAGAGAAAGCGGGGTCGCGAGACTCCACAACGGAATAGCAGGTGTTGGGGACCCCGCGGGATGTCCGGCGTGGTGAAGCAGCTACTTCATTCCGGCAAATTCAGCAACGGGAAAACACACACAGACGAGAGAGAGAGAAAGGAGAGCCGGAGGCTCCACCGCCGGGCCGAGGCGCAGAGGAGGAGGGGGGTGGGGGGACACGGGTCCCTCGTTTCTGTTCTCTGAACTGGCTTGTTGTTGTTGTTGTTGTTATTGTTATTATTACTACTACAGTTTCTACTTGACAAATTGAGCACGTGCTGAGAGATGATGGAAGCGTGCTTGGAAAGTTGAAACGACATTTGACACGGGGCACTTCGCTTTTGCCGGTTTCATTCGGGAACGACGTGGGCCCCAGCCACCTCATCATCGACCAGGAATCCAATTCGCGTCTTTTTTTGGTCCGGACCAACCCAACCCAACCCATCCCATCTAATTCCCAATACGGTGTTGTAGTAATAGAGCATGCACAACCTGTATCCGGCAAGGCTTGATTTCTATCAGATTAAGTCAAAATCTCACCATCACATGCATTCCGATTCAATGCCCACCGAATGCTTGATTTCTTTGAAACCAAAATTCCCTCATGCAAACATGTATTCAAAACGATCTCCCACGCTGTTTATTATTTATAACGCGAGTTCAGCCGCACAGTAGACAACACTTGCATTTCAGAACTCAGCAAGAACTGCAATGGAAATTGCCCACTCAAACCAACCATACAGGGCAAACATATTAAACAAATAATTCAAAACTGCAGGCCGACGTCGGACAAAACTCAGGATCTGGTAAAATTTTGTTAGAAGAAATATAACTCTGGGTAAAACAAACAAGCTGATTATTGCCATCTGTTTTTCCTTCATTGTTCATGACTGCTTGTGGTATCAACTTCGGAGGGAGTTGGTTTCGATACTGATACTGGAAGATAAGACCACGCGATGGCAGCGCCACCGAGTGTAATGGCAACACCAATTGAGCCCCAAAACCATCTTTGCCTCCTCTTACGCCAGTTGCGTTGTCGTCGTGCCATTTCTGCAACCAATTTGTTGGGAATTGATTCAATAGGAGTCACTTAGTTAACATCAGCAACTCATTAAACCAGTACATCAACAAATATCATGCTGAACCAAACAGCAAAACATGCATTAGAGCAACTAGGTATCCAGGGAAAGGACTGTATCGGATTGTCATTTAGATGTAAAGTGTTTCCTAAAGATAATTTTAGTGGATCCCAGAAAGTCAATTTAATTGGAAGACATTTCTCATATGGTCTAAAATTATTTGTTGTTACCATCCAATTCCAAATGATATCAATCTCAACATCAACACATATCCACTCTAACCCTCACCCCTGTATTAGGCCTCTTGCGTAACCATGCTATACATTAGTATAAAGCCTTAGCTTAGTTAACAAAGACCTAGTAACTAAGTGCAGATAGGATAGGATGAATGATTAAGATCAAATAAACAATTTCATACTTCTTCTTCCTGTAAAACATGAGCAAGAGAGAAGAAACAAAATAGGAGACAAAGTAAACAACTCTCACCAATGGCCTCTTGATTTCTTTGAGACATTTCTTTATTTGCAGCTTCGTAATACTGGAGCCGATCCGATAACCTAGCGATCTCAAAGTTCTTTGATGCAATTTGGGTTTCCATCTCTAGCTGAACCTTGGCACGGGCACAACCCCTCCCTACAGCGTCGGCTACAAAGCGTGCAACAACAACCTGTTGGTACAATTCCTCTGCAGGATGCAAGTTTGCAGGCACATCCACAGCCTCAGGAACGGTTGGAGGAGTTGGAAGCTTCAAGCCAACAAGCGACAGTCGATGACTCAGTCGCTGCCATTGGTTTTGCAGGTTCGCTAGTGCTTCTTCGGCTTGTGTCCGCTTCTCTATCTCCATCAACACATTTAGCCTCATTTCACGCAGTTCATCTTCAACATTTGGATAGGAAGATCGTGCAGAACCATCACTAAGAATATCTACACCATGAAAAGGAAATCATATAAGCCTAGAGTCCTAATCTTTCGGTGGAAATGTACTGCATAGACTTGTCCTGAGATGCTAAATGTACAAAACCAAAACTGTCATTGAGTACGATTATATGAACAGCACTCATAGCATGCTGTACAGCAAAGATATGAAAAACTTTAGTCCAAGTTGCATGAAATTGACATGACATGATGTTTTCAACAGGTCCTAGATCTTGAATCCTATGAAAAGAATTCAAAATGAATTTTTAGAGGGGGCTTTGATGACCATATTGGGAAGGAGATAGATCAATTGATATCATTTAGTGCCATGAGTTCTACTTAATGGCTTTTTAGTTACTGGAATTAGTGGAGCAATCTTCTGCACCTATCGGTGTGGCATAAACCGGTATCTGTTGATCACAATTGTGCCCCTTTCAACAAAAAGGAAAAACCAAAAGGCAACTAGTGTTTCTACATGCTTTTGCAAACAATTTCCAATAGATTTTCCATTTTTATCTCACCTAAATAGGAAGGCCAGTAGCAGTCAATAGGTGTGTTCTTACTCTGATGTAGCCGAAACAAAAATAAGCATAATCTATCAAATAACCTTAGAAGCAAAAGCAAGAAGAGGCATTTCACTTGAGATATCATCAAAATATTGCGATCCACTAAGGTGCTTCAAGAATATATTCCTGTCTAATCATGTTAGTGTGACAGAGCATTCTTTCTTCTAGAATTAGGTTCTCGTGAAAAACTTCTTTTTTATGGTTGTCAAAGTAAGAGAATTTTCTTTTCAATGTTTTCATCGAAAAGCCTAATCTAACAAAAGATTTCCCCTCCCAAACTATACTCAATTTTCCATCTAGGATGAAGCTAGACACAGGTGGAAAGATTCAAATTTTTTTAATACTGCCTCAGGTGAAGTATTCAATAATAAATTTGGTGGAAAGAATAAAAGAGGAGAAAGATCATAGAAAGAAGGAAAGCAGAAGAGAAGTACTATACATTCAAATACAATTAAACTCTCAAATAATCTATTAGAGATTTTTTGTTTTAAAAAAATCACCATAATGATCATAAATTAATTACAACAATAAGCTTGAACGAAATAAGTATTATGCTCAGAAAAACATGAAAGCCTAAGAATAAACGAAAATATGAGAATACTCTTAAGCCATTAAAGAAAACTAACATCTGCATAAGAAATATACCGTCAAAGGCATCATAATACTCTCCCAATGGGGTAATTGGTTTCCACCGACCACAGGTATCATCGGCCTCGGAGTTACTGGCAGTGCTCAGCGAGTCCTGCAGATCAAAGAAGTTCTCTGTGTCGTCATCTCTTTCGGGGTCTTCAGACAGAGGCTTTGCCATTTCCTCGGTTGCGATCACCCCTTTACCCAAATGTTCATCTTGCAGCTCGCCTCCACCAGATTCATCCACAACAGAACCACCCCGGCTACCCTGTCCATGACCAGCTTTCTGCACCTCCTCGTCATGCCCATTTCCATTCATCACTTCAATCTTCTGCTCCTCATCGGGTGGCTTTGGTCCTGTGGAACAAGCTTGGCCCTGCAAGAGGCTCTTGACGAGGCGACGCCCACGTCTCTTATGGTTAATGAGGTATGGCGAGTGTGGAGGAAACCACCAAGGGGCGTCAGGGATCGGGGTGGTCTCCGGGGTGGCATAAAGAGCAGGGCGGATGTTGGGTCGAGGATTGCTCCTGCGGGTCGTTGCTTCTTGTGCCCCCTTCACCATCTTGATCGGCACCGGAGGTGGCTTTGGTGACATAGGCATTCCAGACCCAGGCTCCAAAAGTCTATCCAAGGCGATCGCAGTGAATGTCGGCATGGCTGCGATGAGATACCAACGCACAAATAAGCCTCTCAGCTCATCAAAGGTCACGTCTTTCAGATCATTGGACGTCTACGACACCAAAATTCCATCGTCAAGCAAATTAAAGCTCACCTGCGGACCCTTCGACGCCTCGAACGAAATCAGAGGAGCCCCGCGACGCCCATACTCCCCTGCCTTCCAAGAGTCCCGACACTACGACGCCGATTCAGAATCCCCAAATCGAACCGGAATAAAAAAAAAAAGGAGGGCTCCAAGTGCTCGGATTGCAAAAACCTAACTTGGGGTGATTTCAAAATAGGCCATCGGATTTGCACCTAGGAAAGCAGGCAGTGACCAGGTTGGAACCGGGGAGATGTTCGATCGGGAGACCAAGCTGGTCTTCCACCCTAAAAATGGACGGCGATGATGATGATGAACCGATACAATGGCAAGGCGGGAGGAATTCCCGGAGATTTTTTCTCCTCCCCACGAGATCTCGCTCGCTTCCGGTGAGGATATGGATACAGGAAAGAGAGGAGACACGAAAGATTCACGACGGCGATTGAGGAACATAGCTGGTGGGTCACCACCCCCTCGGTGAGACACAGAGTCGTGCAAAGGAGCGGGTAAGAATGCGGGTGGAGTTTTCTGACGTGACGTCCCTTTTTCTCGCTACCATTCCCCAATAACGCAAGTCATCCGAAATGGCTTACTCGTCTCGCTTCCCTCACCTGCACGTGAAGCGGTCAGAGCGTTTGATGTGTTTTTTGTTTGCGTGCTCTACGAACGGCGTCACATCATATAGCGAACAGTCTATGCGACTCATGCAAAGAGTCACAAAGGGCAAACGGTTGGTTGGACCCGAACCACGTAGGCAACTTACGATCGCTGCTAAATTATATGGGCTCAAAATCCAACGCTTTACGACATCTGATGGACGTGATGTGGGAAGCCCAAATCATCAAGTCCCCTGGAGGCCGTCGTCACATCATCCAGGACGAAGAGAAGAACCTTCGTATTGCGATTATAGATGAAGATGATAACTGGTTTGACGAACACAACAATTCTCTAAAGAGTGGATCGATCAGAGTTCTTCCTGCCGTGCTTCGTTAGAAGTCTTCCATGAAGCTATTAAGGTAACGCGGCCACTGGATTGATGGGCGATAGCTCCGGCATCCATCCATCCATCCATCTTCATATTGAATGGCAAAAACGAGATGCTGAAGCCCCAAGTCGACGTCGGAGATGACGCTGCTTGTAGACGACAGCTATTGGTTTTAGTCTGCGTTCTCATACTCTCATTCTTGGTTTGCCAACCACTCACTGTTGACCAGCATTTGGAGGAATCACTCTCTCTTCGCAGGGTAGGTTGCGGTAGGTCAGATATGTTGACCGATCAGGAAGCACGTCTCCACGCGTGGCACGTTTGGATGTGGATACTACCAATTCTCACCATCTCTGATTTTTATGATGGTATAATAACTATACAAGTAAATCTTTTGGAGAATTTGCATCGTTTCTTTCCTTTTTCTTGATCTTACAAAAAGAATAGACAAGTTACATATGCCTTGCAGAACCAACAGCATGGAGATCAAAGAAGAACATCACACACGACTGCGTAATATTTGTGCGCGGTATTATCGCTGAAAAAAAGTAGCTTAATTAGAGTGGTACGCTGCGGAGCACGACAGTCTCGATGCTGAGCCCCGGTCCAAACCCAAAGAGCACCCCCCACTGCAGTCCATCCCCGGTGGTCGTCCGCCCCTCCACCACCGACCGCTTCCTCACCTCATCCATCACGAAATACACGGTGGCGCTCTGCATGTTGCCGTACTCGGCGAATACATGCCGTGCTGTGCTGAGCTTCTCCGGCAGGAGCCCCAGCTTGGACTCGATGGCGTCCATGATGGCCCAATTTCCCGGGTGCGCCACCCAGAACACCTCGTTCCAGTCGGTGATGCCCAAGGGCTTGAATGCGTCCGCGAGGCTGTTCCCGATGTTGTCGGCGATGATCAGGGGCAGCTGGTTGAAGAAGTGGAAGGTCAGGCCGACCTCCCGGAGGTGGCCTCCCACGGCCTTCTCGCTCTCCGGCACCGTTACTTGCGTGGCCGACATTATCTCGTAGATCGGCTTCTCCAGGCCTTGGATCGGATCGGCACCCACGATGACCGCAGCTGCTCCGTCACCGAACCCCGCTTGGCCAGCGAGGGCCTCGAAGTCGTGCTCGTCCGGGCCTCGGAAGCTGAGGACGGTGATCTCGCAGGACACCACGAGCACACGAGCCCCCTTGTTGTTCTCGGCGAGGTCCTTGGCGATGCGGAGCATGGCGGCGCCCATATGGCAGGCCTGGCTGTAGAGCATGATGCGGTTGACGGACAACGGGAGGCCGAGGAGCTTTGCAAGGCGGTAGTCGGCGCCGGGCATGTCGATGCCGCTGATGGAGCAGAAGACCAAGTGGGTGATGTCGGACTTGGAGCGGCCCCACTCCTTGATGGCCTTGGTGGCGGCTTCCTTGGCCAGCTTGGGCACCTCCTCCACCACGATGTCCTGCCGGTCGTCGAAGGATGGCTCCATGTAGGAGCACAGTTTTGGTCTCTCCTTGAGGATCTCCTCGGTGAGATGCAGGTAGCGCCGTTTGACCATCGTCTTCTCGCCTACATGCACCGAAAAAAAGGCAGATCAGAAAGGCGAGTTGGTTTTCGTTTCTGTTCTTCTTCCTCTTAACAGCTTGTCTTAGTGAAGCTCGCTCGCTCGTAGATGTATGCCATTTTCTTTGTCGGAAGATGGATATGCTTGACGAAAGCAAAAGCTATAACAAGGTCTTACACATGCGCCGAAACTTGTGCTTGAGATCCTGCTTGTGCTCAGAGTTGGTGACGCGGAAGTAGTAGTCGGGATAGGTGCTCTGTTCGTAGAGGTTGGGAGGGTTGGCGGTGCCGATGGCCATGATGGTGGCCGGACCCTGAGCCCTCTGTGTCTTGCGCAGAGCGTGGAGGCTGGCCATTAGTGTGGCAAAAAGCAAGCAAGGAAGCAGCGGCAGGTATACGATCACTGGGAATTGGATGAGGAGTGGATGTCATTCAAACTTCGGCCACATATTTATAAACACAGAGCTCCGCCTCTCTACCACCCACTCCTCACCTCCTCCACCCTCTCATTTTTCAGGTGCTCAAAATAATAATCAGTTGATTTAATGTGGTTGCTCGAAGTCTTGCATCAGGAGAATCCAATAATAATAATAATAATAATAATAATAATAATAATAATAGTGTCTTCAGAGTCAGCATAGTTGTTTCCCATTCAGTGTTGAACCAAACTTGCTTCTCTCGGTCTCTGTTTCCTAATATTTAAAATCAGACTTCGTCTGAAGAAGCAAGGATTTTTCTCCACCCACCACCGATGGTGACCCAATGCCGAATAAGTCCGAATCCATTAATTAAGCTTGCATGATTTTGCCACCGGTGCAGTCAATCTCATTTATTAACAGATGAGACGGAAGTATGACACCCTCCTCCCTAAGTTGATTCATGCGTTGGAGGAGCAAGTGATGTGCAAACCACATGAGCACGAGAAGGAGAACCATGCAGGAAGGGGAAACCAGCAGAGATCGCTAGCATTTCCGATTTGAACTCTGCCGTTTGTTTCCCCTTTACTTGCCTTGTCCATCGATCTTAGTTCATCCGCATAAGCAAGCCATTTCTGATAAGATAAGAGAGCGGAAATGCATTCATACATAAACATATTTTTTCCCCCTTCTTTATTGATGAGTTCCTCGTGCCACCCTGGCTTCTTGATACAGACAATGGTCGCAAAGTCCTCACCAACCACTCCTACTTCCTGTATTCCCACGCTGAGCAGTACATGTTTGACCCTGTCATGACTAAGACGGCAGAACAACGCACGAATAAAAGCCAGTTGAATCCTCCAAAGAAAAGGAAATAGAAACCAACACGATCCACAGATGATTTTATCGGAGGGAAGATGTCACAGATGACGTCCCGCAGCACGTCCCCTTCCAGCACAGCACAAAAATGACTGCCGTGCCGTCAAGTGACCGTGACATGAAGTCTCTCTCGTCGTTCACGCCAGAGAAAAACCGGTGGTGTACGCAGAGTCGGAGATAGTCTGAGAACCGCAGCGGACACGCGTCGAGTAGACAGACTGGTAAAGGCGTGCGGAGAGTGTGGATAATTATCGTCGCACATTGAAATAAAGAAAATGAAAATGCAGTGGGGGTTAAGGACGTGAACATGATACGATGCCGTCGTAAGGTGTGGGCTATTATTTTATGGTGGTGTCTCGATCGACGAGTCATCCATCGAAAGGTAGGTTTGTGCTATTCCGATGGCCAATACGAACCATTGATTCGGATCGACTTGTTTATTGCATCATATCCAACCACCAACTTGCTTCGGGCAGATTCACCGAACCCCACCTAAAACCCTCCAACCATAAAACTACGAATGGCTTGGTTACAACGAATCACGTAACGATGACGTAACGATGACGTACCCAAGTTGGTGCATCAATAAAAAAAAAACAATTTTGAGTGACCGATCACAGTTTTCCTCATCAAACCCATAGTTGAAGAAGAAGAAGAACAAAATTGGTATCGTTTCTTTAATGGGATCGTCACATATCTCGTTACCTCTGTGTGGATGATTGTCAACTACAACAACACTAAATAGTTTAGAGAGCTCCAATGGATGATATGTAGAAATTAACTCTTCTTCCGGGAAGAGGTAGAAATAATTAATAATTGGAACCGGGAAGAGCTGATTCATCGTTGTCTCCCAACACCTTTGCAGCGAAAGGCTGCAAGCGTCAAAGCCAATAATATATGTATACATTGTAATACTTATTAACGAAGCAAAAATTGATGGACTCCCAAGGTTCTCGGTCGTCGGGAGGAGGAAGAAGCAGGGAACGAATGGGTCTGAGTTCGCTTGTACATCCATTCCCAGCTATCCTCCGTCACCTCGCCACCGAGAGATCGGACGACGGCGCCGCCACTGCAGCAACCCACCTTGCAACAGTCTTCCAGACGAAGACCCTTCGCCAGCCCATACAAGAATGAATCCCCTGGCAAACAGATCCCCCGGCTCCCGTGGCATTCACCGCACGCGTCTCTCCTCTGGCTGCCACCCTCACCACCTACGACGACAACGACAACCAGCGACACCGTTCATCCGCGCAAACCATTCCGACCTGAATAGGATATGATGCTCCATGACATCGACGGAGTTGGCAAACGATACCAACCTCGTTCCCGTGTTTTGTCATGCATCCTCTGGAACCAAGTGTTTACAGTGTTTGGCCAAGAAACATAGCGCAGCCTCCGGATGATCCTCTTCAGCGTCTCTGTCGGACAAAAACAAATGATGAATTCGTATGAACTCAACGGTCTGTTCATTTTTAAGCATATGCTTTTAGCTATTCAACTATCATCTTTGAGCTCGCAAGTAGCATTCACTTTGTAAGCTCTTTAGCTTCATCTCAATTGGCAAAACAGAGATTATGTTCGGAAAAATTATTATAGCTAAATATTTTTTTTTCCTCTTTATATATCAAAATAAGTTTTTCATCAAAATATTAATTTATTATCAAAAATAAATATTAATAAATCAATCATAAAATGAGACATCAAATTTTTACATGTAAAACTCAATCCTAAAAAATTTATGGGAACGTAGTCTACTTCCAACCTTCACTATCACAAATAATGATAATAGATTTACAATAAATCTTATCCAAAATAACTAGATGATCATAAAAACATCAAGAACACATATTTTGACTCAACAATAATATATCATCATCACCAATGAATTTTATTAAAAGAAATATTTATATCTCATCAAATGAATATATCAAAAAAAGTATCTCTAAGGGGATAAATCGTAGATCAACACCGTTAAGATTGTAAAGCTTATTACAATGATTCTCTATATAAAATTTAAGTTAAAACTAACGAAGTTTAATCGATTGATCGTATAATAAAAGTCTCGTAACCATAATATTCTCTCTCTCTCTCTCTCTCTCTCTCTCTCTCTCAAGTATCCACTTCCTTTTTTTTAAAAAAATAACTGATTAGATTTGGGCTTAATGGCTCTATTGTCTTTTCTAATCCAACATATAGGTTGAACCTAACAATTCTCTCTCTCCAGCTCATATAGTGGGTTGTACTATGCATGCTCCTCGCCTATATGCTTCAAGTTTCTCCTTAGACAAAGACTTCATAAACATATCTTATACATTCTCATTGATATGCACTTTTTCTAATTACAATTCTTTCATCTCAAGGACATCACGACTCTAGTGATATCTTACTTCAATATACTTGGATCTAGAATGGTATATTGAATTCTTGGAGAGGTGAATGACACTCTGACTGTTACAGTAAATGGTATATTTCTCCTATTTCAACCCTAATTCCTGTAGAAACTTTTTATCTATAAAGTTTCCTTATAGGCTTTAATAATTATTATGTATTCTCTTTTTATGGTTGATAGAGCAATATAATTCTATAACTTTGACTCTCAATAGATTGCTCCCCCTGCAAACATCATTAAGAACCCCAAAGTGAACTTCCTGGAATCAATATCACCTACTATGTCTGTATTTGTGTATTTGTGTAACCTCTAGCACAGGTTCACCACTCCCAAAACATAAATATAACCTATAAATACCATTTAGATATCTTAATATACATTTCACTACTGTCCAATGTTGTTTACCAGGATCAGAGAGAAATCAACCGAAAACTCCAATTACACAAGCTATATCTAGCCTAGTACAAACCATAATATACATCAAACTGCCTACCACAAATGAGTAAGGCACTCTAGGTAGTTATTCTTTTTCTTTCTCATGAGTAAGACATTGTTTTGAACTAAGCTTGAAGTAACCTATAAGTGGAGAACAAACTACTTTGGCTTTATTCATATTGAATCTTTAAAAAACCTTTTCAATACAGGTCCTCCTGAGATAGCCAAATCTTCCTATTCTTCCTATCACGAAGAATATTTATTTTAGGTATTTATTTTTGTCGATTCTAAGTCTTTTATGGCAAACGACTTACTTAACTCTCTTTTAAACTTATCAATTTTACTAGTATCACTAACAACCAGCATATCATTAACATATAACAGAATAATAATAAAATCATCATTTGAAAACTTCTTTCTAAACATACAATGATCAGATGTAGTTTTATTATACCCTTGGCTCATCATAAAAAAATCGAATTTCTTATATCACTATGTGGATACTTAGTTTGAATCCATATAAGCTTTTTTAAGCTTGCATACTATTTTTTTTTTTCTCTTGACTCTAAAACCTTTTGGTTACTCCATGTAAATTTCTTTTTCAAAGTCACTATGAAGAAATATAATTTTTACATCAAGTTACTCAATTTCTAAATCCAAGCAAGTAGCGAAACTAAGAATAACTCGAATAGAAGATATTTTCACCGCAAGAGAAAATATTTATGTAAAGTCAATACATTTCTTATAACCGAATCCTTTTACAACTAGTCATGCATTATATTTTTATTATGAGCTATTATTTTCAGTTTTCAATTTATAAATTTATTTATTTTTAAGATTTTTTTCTCTTTAGGTAATTTTATAATCTTTCTTACATGGTTTTAACCTACTCATTCTTGTGCTAATATAGAATAGCTTCTTGATAAGTTTTTGGCTCTCCCCTGTCAATAAACATAATATACTCATGGAAGATATCTCGTAGATGATTGTCATTCTTTTGTAGATCTTTTTAATAGAATCTCAACTGGTGGAGGAGGTTTTTGTTCAAATTGTTCAATTAGTTCAACATTATCAATTATATAAGTATCATCACTGACATTCTCACCATAATTTTCTTTTTCATCTCCCCCATGAACATTATGAGCTATAGGCGGAGGAATTGGACTCGTACTCCAAATGATATAAACAAAGGTTTTTGACTTCTCTACATTATCAATATCATCAAACAAATGGTCTTCAAGAAATACATCTCTACTTATAATAATCTTCTTACTCACTGGATCCTATGATCTGTACCCAAACTCTTCCTAACTATACCCCAAGAAAATATATTCTCAAACTCTTCATAATTATATCTTCAACACTGACATGAAACTCTTTGAACAAATCAAATACCTGGTTTTTAAGTTTTAAAGCAAAAGCCTAATTTTTTTTTTATAATAGTCATCAATGAAAATAACAAAAATAAAGAGTTCATCCAAGAGTTGTTGTTTGCATAGTACAAACATCAGTGTGAACCAAATCAATAACATTTGATATTCTAGATAACGGATAAGTATGAAATGTAACTCTATGTGTTTTTCCAACTAAGTAATGATTACAAGATTTAAGATATGTACCTTGCAACTCCGATAAGAACTGCTTTATAGCAAGAATTTAAAATCCTTTCTCACTGATATGATCAAGCCTCTTATTCACCATTTTGAATTGTATTAATCTTTTCTTAGTGTAGTTTAGCTTCCATGGCAAAGAAAAATTTTAGCTTCTTTCCTCTTACAATAACTAGAGAACTTTTGATAAGGTTCGATTTGCTTTCATTAAAATAATGTATAAATCCCTCATCATCAAGTTTACCTGTATATATCAAAATAAGACCAACATTTGGAACCTGTATAATGTATTTGAGTATCAATTTACTCTTAGTATTGGTCTCCAAGTAAATACCTCCAATACCCACAATATTAGATGTACCACTATTTCCATTTTAACATTATCAAAATCACTACTAATGTAAAATCTAAATAAATCACCATGAAAAGTAAGCATTAGAGTCAATTACCTAGTTACTATTATGAGCTGCAAGATTAACACATCCGTTATCATAAATAATAATAATATCACATTTAGCAGCAATTGTATTGGTCTATTTCTCATTTTTCTTCCTTTTATTCCGTTCTCGCTTTCAAAACCTATACTCTTTATTTATGTGACCTGCCATGTTGTAGTGAAAACACTTGATATCTTTTCTAAGCTTGAATCTTCCTCTATAACCACATGGAATTCTATCATAACTTCTTCCACGTCTTTTTTGTTTTTCAATAACAAGTGCACTAAAAGAAGATTCTCCTTGTTATTTACTTCTGGTATATTCTTTTAGCAAATTGTTTTTAACAATATCTATAGTTAGAGTTCCCTAGCGTGGAGTTAGAAATTATCACCACATATGTTTCCCAACTTTTCGATAAAGAGTTATGAAATAACAATCCTTGCATCTCATCATCTATATTCATTTTCATAACAACCAACTTATTTGTTAGACTCTAAAGTAAGCTTATGTGCTCCATAATGTTACTATCATTTTTATACTTTAAACTGAAAAGCCTTATGAGAAGCGAAATTATATTTCTCATTGTCTTTTTTACAAAGAGATTTTATAACATTTGCTAAACATTATCGACTCTGGTTTCATCAAAAATATGCTCATGCAAATTTACATTTATCTATCTTCTAATATAGGTAATAGCTTTTCTATGTTAAACATCTCATTCCTCATCTTTCATAGTAGAAGATTTTTTTTAATTTTAATGAGCACCTACAAATTTTTTGTAATAGAGCAAATCTTCCCTCCATCAATGGTTCTCAACCACAGAGGGATCAGACATGTCCGCATGATATATATATATATATATATATATATATATATATATATATATATATATATATATATATATATATATATATATATATATATATATATATATATATATATATATATCATGAGATTAGCAGAGGAAACAAAAAGGGCTATGCCATTGCTCTTGGCTCCAAACCAGGACGGGAAAATAATCAGTACCTTAAAAGCCTCGGTCTTCAGTTCAGTTCATCAGCCTGATAGACGCTCCGCTAAGTCAATCGTAAGTTCATGAACTCATCTATCTTCAAAGACTCCATTCGTCTCCTTCGTACCGGAAACATAACCGCAGTCGACAGACACGGCCGCATGGTTCTGTTGCCACCTCTGTTGCCACCCGCATCTACCAAACATGCACACTGCAACCCAGGCGAGCAAGTTTCAGGACGACCTATCGGTGCCAAGAGGAAATTTGCAGCTAATTCACCTGTCCGGTAGATCCTTTCTTCCTTCTCATTCTGGAAATATCTACGTCACTGTTGCTCATGTTTTCGATGAAGAGACGGGCTCGTTTATCATCTCCACAAGCACCGATTCTTCCACCGGAGATTCCAAAGCCCGCAGCCATGCCGCGAACAGTTTTGGCGCACACTACCTCCAGCTATGATTCTTATGGGACAGTCGCCCTTTTCGAGTCATTTGAAGGAAAGCCAGATGAGAACACAGTCGACCTTCTCTAGTGTGTTCCAGATGAGGCCGGCATCCATATCCGTCGATGTCGGCCCACTGGGCCGATTTCTTTCTTCCTCCGTAAAAGCCCCCGGAAGAATCCCAATGTTTCTTGCCCGTTTGCCCTCCATCCGTTTGATCGGTCAGGGTAACTGCGGATATCCCAATCGCCTTCTCCTTCTCCGCGCAGCCCTAACGCCGGTTCTCCCGTGGATCGACTCTGGCTTGGGTTCCTTCCTGGTCGGAGCCGGAATTTAGTGTTTGTTTCGGAACGATCGCTTGCTTCGTCTCGAATCGCCTTCACCTCTCGAGTGGAAAGAGGGAAAACCTGATCTCGGAGGTGATTTCCTGCCGCTTTTGCCGGTTGATCTCTTTTTCTTGGTTTTGCACTCTCAATCTTCTTGTTAGCCGACCTAATTACAATTGCACATCCTACCTAAAGAAACCCACGAAATCTCAGATTGCTTGATATCTAGTTAGGGAGGAGTTGTTTGAATGGAGGGCGATGACGCAGCTGCTTCGCATCCGCTGTCGAAATGGAGAAGCGATTTCTCCAGAGCCTTCCGTTACTACCTGGATAGATCGACGCCTCACACGACCGGAAGATGGCTCGGGACCGCTGTGGTCGCGGTGATCTACGTCCTGCGTGTTTATTTTGTCCATGGGTTTTATATCGTCAGCTACGGCTTAGGGATCTATCTTCTGAATATCTTGATTGGATTCTTGTCGCCACTCGTGGATCCAGAGCTCGAAGTTTCTGATGGGCCTGCCCTGCCCACCAGGGGCTCCGATGAATTCAAACCCTTTGTTCGCCGTCTCCCCGAATTCAAGTTCTGGTAAAGTCTAGCCTTCTTTTTCTTCCTCATTGATGTGTAGTCATTAATTAGTCTTCGCTTCGATTATTTTACTCCACTGACTGCATCTCTCTATTCATTTGAAACCTTCACTATAGTTTTTACTGTTTCATGATTTTCTCTCAACTCCATTTCCAATTTACGGTGAATATGCTTTAATTTTGCTCTTTGTTGCTATTATATATTAGATGCTATTACTGTCAATTGCATCTTCTAAAAGCTCACGGAATAGTGAAACCATCATGCCTATCATGGTCAGATTGATTGTAGCTATTGTTGTCCACCATAGCTATATACCAAATCCAAGATTACTTTGATTTGTGAATCTTTAGGTGCTAATAGGCATTTTCTAATCTGACCAAGGACAAGTGTATATTATAATCTTTGCAGTGGTCTTGGGTGGCACGTGTTAGTATGTTGTTCATACTAATCTGGCTGGTTGCTGAATCTGGTATCGGACATAGATATAAATTTTTTATGTGAATCGCATAAGATTAAAAACTTTCCTTTGGAGAATTGTTGAAGAGAAGTTGTTGCAAGAGTGCGCCACCACAAAGTCACAAAGTTACAAGACACAATGATTTGTGGTGCTTATGTGCTCCGTGTCATGGTAGTCAAATGATTTCCTAAGGAAGCTAAATGTGCTTGTTGTGGGTGGAAAAATGAATTTTATTGTAACTCTAGATTAGTATCTCTGAAGCACAGGGTCTAACAATCACATGATTCTTGTTCGTGCTTTCTTTTGCATAACAGAATTTTGAAATTAGTTAAATAATGTATTAATAGTTTATCCCATGGTTTCAAAGATTAACTAATTGCAATGTAGTTTGACATGTGATCCCAAGAATTTCCACCCAGCCCCAACTTATTCTTCTGAATCCAGCTAATAGTTATTGGTCTCAATCGATTTCTATGTATCCAGACTTCCAACATAGCTTGGCTGATCCTGCTGGTCCTAAGCCAACTCCAACTGTTTCTGATCCAACAACTTGATTTGGTTCATTTACTCTGGTTCTAACTAATTGCAATGTAGTTTGACATGCGATCGCAAGAATTTCCGCCCAGCCCCAACTTATTCTTCTGAATCCAGCTAATAGTTATTGGTCTCAATCGATTTCTATGTATCCAGACTTCCAACATAGCTTGGCTGATCCTGCTGGTCCTAAGCCAACTCCAACTGTTTCTGATCCAACAACTTGATTTGGTTCATTTACTCTGGTTCTAACTAATTGCAATGTAGTTTGACATGCGATCGCAAGAATTTCCGCCCAGCCCCAACTTATTCTTCTGAATCCAGCTAATAGTAATGCGTCTGAATCAATTTCTATGTATTCAGACTTCCAACATATCTTGGCTAATCCTGCTGATCCTAAGCCAACTCCCAACTGTTTCTGATCCGACAACTTGATTCGGTTCATTTACTCTGGTTCTAACCTCTAGGTTCAGTGCTAATATTAAAACTTCATCCTTGCTGTTGGAACGTTGGCTTGTTGAGCACTATTAGATTACTTTAGCAGAGTATGTACTTTTGCCACCAAAAGTTTCTGAACGTTGTGGGGGTAGAAATGTTTTACTTTATTATATTATATGTTTAACATTGTTTATATTGACACAAAGTATCTATGAATATAAAGTGGAATGTCTGGAAATTGCTTGATTTAGCTTTTAGTTCTTCAAACCCGTGCATGTTGAAGCCAAAAACGTGAATGCTACTCATACGGGAAGCTATGCTTAGTTATTTGTTTTGGCAAGGAATTTTAAATTATTTTGTCTAGTTTGCTTGTGTGCAAGATAAAATGGTGATGCATGCATGTGTCGACATGCAACCATAGGGTAGTGACAAAAGAATGATCGGTTGTTGCTGCTGTCAATTAGATATTATTATTATTTAACCTTGAACTCTCGGTGATTCTGAACTGGTTGATCTTTTCTATTTTTCCTTCTCTTTTGTTTGTTAAGTTGTCTAGGATTTCTTGAGTTTGAGAACCTAATTCCTTCATATTACATGTTTTTTTTTTTTTTTTTCAGGTATTCCATAACGAAAGCTTTCTGTGTTGCATTTGTGATGACTTTCTTTTCCATGTTTGATGTTCCTGTCTTTTGGCCAATACTACTGTGCTACTGGATTGTTCTTTTCTTCCTGACAATGAAGCGCCAAATTGTACACATGATCAAGTACAAGTATGTGCCTTTCAATATAGGGAAGAAGGTGAGTACCATAATTACTTCATGCTGTATCGCTTGGCTATCCTTTTGGTAGTTTGGATGGTACTTCATTATGAAATTTGAATGATTGGGTGTCAAAACACACAAAGGCCACCCAGCTCTAAAACATCTGGTGCCATGTCATGGAAGTACTAATAAACATTTGGCTACCGATGTAGGGTGAAAAACACTTTTGTGTTTTGTCGGAGGGCCATTTGGATGCATCCCTTTTATGCAATCTGCTATGGCTTTAAATGTTGTGAAGTTGTGTTATTTGAGACGCATGTTTCTGTCTATGTTCATGTTCTTTTGTGAACATCTTATTTCTGTCAAATTTTCAATTAAATTTGGTGTCATCGGTTGTGAATCAGAGATATGGAGCTAAAAAGAGTCCTGGAAGCAGCAGCAGCATATCAAAGGATTGATCACTGGTGTGGGTTAAGGAGGGCATTCAGATATTGCCATTATCGCTCGCTCGGAATTACTACTGTATTTGCTAGGAACAGTTATTTGTGTGTGAATACATTTTTTTTTTTTTTTTCTCTTCCACTTTAATAGGTTGGTACTGTTGTTACCTCCTTGTTCATTAGTTGCCTCCTTGCTGTTCTGGCTTTGGCTTTCTTCCTTTTTTTTTTTGTGTACAAATCTCTTCAGCCAACACTCAAATAAAGACGTATTTGTTTACCTACATTGCTTTTTGGTTTTCAAGGTGGAATTGATTGTCGTGCAACTAAACTTGGTTAGCAAGACGCACACAGATCCTTGCTTGCTGAATGTCTCAATCTGAGAAACTTCATGTTGTTCTTAGGACACAACAAAGACCAGGGACCAACTCCAAGGATTGGCCAACTATTAGTTAACAGGAACATGGTTGTGGGCTCCACAAAGGAGGTGCGAGATGCCAGGCTTTTTGTTTTGAACCGGTGGATGTGGCTGGCTTCTTCCCCGGTTGATCTTAATAGGATAAAGGGCATGGGATGGGCCTCTCCTGTATGCGTCATGTGTTATCCCCACATGAATGAATCATGATGGTTGGGACTTCTTGACATCCATGGAATAGCTTGATCAGCTAGCTATCTATTCCTATTCCTTCCATGATAGGAGCAGCTGTAACACAATTTGTTTGGTATTCGAAGGGATTATTATTTTTTTATGCACAAATTAAAAAAGAGAAAAACGGGTGGATGTTCCATCATCATCATCTTTACGCCCGATATCTGTAGATTCGCGCTAAGTTTCCATTTCCATGGATTGATTGTTGTATGTATATACATACAAATTAGTTACCTCGATTTTATTTTAGCAAAATAACATAACATTTATATTTCTAAACGGTGTCATTATAAACGAAGATTAACTAACTACAGGGCGTGTTTGCAAGTTTCTAATTTAGATGATAACCAACCAAATCTTGAATTCAAGGGAAGTGATAAATGCCAAAATCACTAGCTTTGCATCTCAACTTGAAAATGGTTGGTTGGTTGGTCTCTTCGGGCGCTCGAAAGAGGCAACGTCCATCGACCGACACCGGCAGCAATCGTGGATCGGATACGTGCCATGCATGTGACAGACGGTAAAGGTGGGAGCTGAGCGCCACCTTTGTTTTTTGTGTTTCCGTGGGATGTGAGCGCAACGCAAAAAAGAGGTTCTTTTGCCCCTTCGATGAGCCAACTTAGCTTCTTGATCGGATGAAATAAAAAAAAAATATAAAGGATTTTGCTTCGGAAGAGATCAAATTTCTTTCGAGGGAAGGAAGAGACACGAATTACAAGGGGGAAAGGCCTCGAAGGGGATATCCGTCGTCCGCCCTGATGCATAGCCAGAAGAAGTGAGACTCAAAAGCCAAGAATTCCCCTTTTCCTCATCGATCTGATCGATCCGAGGTTCGCCCGCTCAATTTCTCTTGTTTATACGAATCCCGCGACTCCCGGATCTGGAAAGAAGGGGAGGGTGGTGGAAATGCCGTTAAAGAGTCTCGTCCGTGAGCTCAAGGAGATGCCGGATGGGATCGGGGGAGAAGGCGAAGGCGGCGGAGGAGCGATAACGATGGGGCACGGTCGCGAAGGTGCCCCGGAGGGTAGATGGGTGAACCTGCCGCCGGAACTGCTGTTTGATGTCATCCGCAGGGTGGAGGCAAGCGAGGCATCGTGGCCGGCGAGGAGGCATGTGCTGGCGTGCGCGGCCGTGTGCCGCTGGTGGCGTGGCATCACAAAAGAGGTGGTCAAGTCACCGGAGCAATGTGGCCGGATCACCTTTCCTCTTTCTCTCAAGCAGGTTGGCCTTGTCTGATTGCCTCGACGCTTTTAGATTCGGAGCTCGAATTGGATTTGCAACAGTCCACTGCAAATTTTTTATTACTTACTGATCATCTTCTTAATCGATCTGTGGGTTGTGTGTTCAAAATCAGCCCGGACCACGAGATCATCCGATTCAGTGCTTCGTGAGGAGGGAGAGAACGACATCCACCTTCCGTTTGTACCTGGGTCTGACCCCATGTAAGCAATTCCCTTGCATCGCTCCTTTGCTTGCTTTAATGATTGTCTGAAGTCTGAACCAAGTTGATGTCCTCAGAGAGACCTTCCTTGCACCGATCCAATCTATTCCTAGTTTTCAAACACTAGTGCATAATTGGTGTCGCATCATTTGTTCTCCGTAGCCATAGACATCAGCAACGTTGCTGTGATTTGATACAAACCCTGGTTTTACAGTCACTTTCTGACGACTGGAGCAATTTCTTTGTTAGTTCCTTCTATCGGTAGCTGCCGATGAGACGAATTAGATTTTTATTTTGTCGCTTGGGATTCGGTGCTGCCAATCTGTTCCATTACTGACGCTCGCTGGTTACGTTCCGTGATGATGATAGCGCTGCAGAGCCAGAAGGACAAGCTTTTGCTTGCAGCCCACAAGACCAGACGTGCAACTAGCACCGATTTTGTCATCTCGCTGGCCTCCGATAATTTCTCTCGAGCTAGTAACGCCTACATCGGAAGAGTGAGGCAAGTGATCTCAGCCGCTTGTTGACTCTCTCTTATCTGTGTTCCTTTTGCTTTGTTGATTCTCTGATCCATCGTCTTTTGGATCTTAACCAGGTCAAATTTCTTGGGGACCAAGTTCATGGTTTACGATAGCCAGTGTCCTCATGATGCCCCTGTTTCTTCTTCGAGCATTCCGTCAAATCCAAGGGCCCCTTCCAAGCAAGTGTCCTCGAGACATCCAGCTGGAAATTACGACGTTGCTACCGTCTCCTACGAATTTAATGTCCTTCGAACCCGAGGGCCCAGAAGAATACAATGCACCATGCACTCGATTCCAGCCTCCTCCCTCCGGGAAGGCCGGGGGGGTGTCCCGGCACCCACCAGCTTTCTCCAATCCGTCGACGAACGGCAACAACCCCTCTCGAGCTTACCAGCCGCAGAAGACGAGGAATCAGCAAGGGGTTTTCCTTCCGACGGTCCCACCGGTTCGGTCCCGCTGATTCTCAAGAACAAATCCCCGAGGTGGCACGAGCAGCTCCAATGCTGGTGCTTGGACTTCAAGGGACGAGTCACTGTGGCTTCCGTCAAGAACTTTCAGCTTGTGGCGGCCGTAGATCCTTCCTTTGGGGTGTCTCTGGCAGAGCAAGAGAAGGTTATCCTCCAATTCGGTAAGATAGGAAAGGACATCTTCACTATGGATTATCGATATCCACTCTCTGCGTTTCAGGCATTCGCAATCTGCTTGACCACCTTTGACACTAAGCCAGCATGTGAATGAATCGATATTTCTCTGTTTTATCCGAGTACTTGGTTACTCGATGGTTGGTGTATCTTTGGCGGCTGGGGTTTGTGGACTTTGAGATCTCAGAGGCGGAAGTGATTCATTCTCGTCTTCATCGTTGTCAGTCATTTCACACATGCTTTTGTCAGTCATTACACTGGAAGCAATTCATTCTCGCCGCTGCTCCAAGAACATACGCAGCGTGGCCAAATCTTTCCTCTCTCCGCTGACCAAGCAACCTAATAATCCATATCATTTGAAGAGCCTCGCGGAAATGATCGCTCCTGTGATTCATGGTAGTATTCATTCACTAAGTTCTTGAAATGACAGTCGAAGTGCGTGTGCGACCATTTTCCGACACATTTTTTGTTCGTGCATTCATGGTATTATACTTGTCTACGACTGTTCAATCAAGTGTTTTTTATCTCTTGAATCGACCAACAATCGCATGTCGATGCACTGCATTCTATGATACTGATTGTAGCACTGTAGATAGTGCTACTATCTACAGTAGCACAGCCTTCTTTACTTCCCAGTTGATCTGTGTAACACGCAGCAAATGTTTCCCTCTCCCCACAAATCGTAAGTTAGTTCTTTAGGGGAGTTATTAGACCACTAATCCCTTCAAGAACATTGATCTAAAAGTAGAAGAGAGCAGCCAAAGCTGGCTTGGGATCGTGAAGTTGGTGTGACCACAAAAATTGAGCCGAGGTGGGCAGGCAGCTCTTTGGACGTCGATATCCTTCCTTTGGAAGAAGAATAGGACGTAGGACAGCTTTCGTCAGTGAGAGTTGAGTCCACTTACGTCCATTCATGCGGAAGGACTTCCCACGGTAAAGGGAAGACTATCAAATCGTTCCATAAAGCGAAAAATAATAATAATAATAAAACAGAGGAGAAGATAGAAGAAACGGGGTAGGCTACGCGATCATCTCGATCCCGAACCACATCTTTTACGACTGCAAAAAGGAAACGGGATGAGGTCGCGACAACGCTACTGCTTTTTTACGCAAGTTGTGCAGGATCCATCGACGTAATCAAGATTAGTAGAATCATATAAAGACATGGCAAAGGGAATCATGCCCCTGACGTACCCTCCTCCTCGGGAAGGTATAATAAGAATCATTATTTCTTGAATGCAACTGATCTCTCTTGAGTTGCCATATACATTAATTTAATTATTAATTATGAAAACCACCCATCTACGGGACAGGACAAACAAAAATATTAGTCATCGAGCATAACGTCTCGGGGAAGCAGACTCTCAAGAGCTCCAGGGCATGCTACAACAGATCATGAAATATGAATAATTAAGTGCTCACAAAGGAATTTATAGAGCTTAAATTGCTGGAAAGTCTACATTTAGATAGGGAGACCAAAAAAAAAAAAGATGAGAGAGGGACCTTTCCTCTCTCCTCCTTGAGCCTTGTGTTGTCGATGATGATGTCCCTACCTCGCACGCAGCAAAGCTCTCCCCTCCTTGTTCCTTGTCCCTTGCTCTTAAGCTCCATCTCGTGGTTCTCAAGCAAGCTGCTGCTTATAAAGATAACCCTGGCAACAGTTTCCTCATGCCGACAACAGCCCTCCAGCAAACAGTGCTGACACTATATATATACACACTCACACACACACCCGTCTTCCAATCTCCCATTCGATTCTGGAGTCCCCTCCCTCCTTCCATTCTCGAGTCATCCTCTCGGCAACGTGGCGTCGGGATCGCTCTCACGTGGCTCGACCTCCTCGTGGACTCCGCAGCAGAACAAGCTCTTCGAGCGGGCTCTCGCGGTGTACGACAAAGACACCCCGGATCGCTGGCAGAATGTGGCACGAGCCGTCGGCGGAGGGAAGACCGCCGAAGAGGTCAAGAAACACTACGAGCTGCTGCTTGAGGACCTCGAGCACATCGAGTCGGGTCGGGTGCCGTATCCAAATTACAAGTCTTCCGGCAGCCGGGACGGTGGCGCCGATGAGGAACAGAGGTAGCCGTACATCCACTTTCCACTGCTAAAGAGTGCACGGGCTTGTTTGAAGACCGGAAGAGAGTCCACTGATCCTTCTTTCTCGACCTAATTATCTTCGTGTATGGAAACCAAGATCACAGTCGCTGTTGTGCCTCATCCATGATGACGGATCCCTGCCTGCCTTGTCTTCTCCCTCGTTCCGAGACCACCTTACCCTGTTCAAGCATCATCACGAGACTAAGTCGGAACGGTTGCTATCAGCTGGGCAAAATGCCAACCGGAAAAACCAACATGGGTTCGCGCTTTGCATGACACCGAGGACATCGTCCCAACTCTACTCTGTACAAACTCCTCATCCTTGTCTGGCTCCTGTTTCATATGACGCCGAGAACTACCCTCTCTCTGCCTCGATCCAACCATGCTTGATCTCCATGTATGCCATTCTAAACTCCATCCCCCCCACCCATTCGTCGGGACAGACATGCTAAAACAATAAGAATTGCATAGATCCGATAAGATATGGATGGATGGCTACCCAAAGATCATGACTGACACAAGCTTTTTAATTAACTCGATTTTCCAAGAGCTGCATGAACGAACTGGTGGTGCTTTTAACATAGTAACTTCCCATGGCGTGGTGCCACCCGATGCCAGCCATTCTTTTTATGCATTTCACAGTGGTTTCTGATAGTTACCACACGATTTTGCAGGCGGAGGTGCCTAAAGCTCCGGTAAACCATGGATTTCAAAGCAGAATTCAATCTCTCTAGTACGAACTAGAAGACCATGGTTCTTCTTCTTCGGAGATCAAGAAACATTCGTGTGTGTCGACGGATGGAAATCGCATTGAAATTTAGTTCCACCGTTGGAAGTTTCTATCCGTGTCTTGCTTCTCGAATCGTCCAAGCCACTGGATAGATGTGTTGATGGATGAATGGAAGCAAATTAGATGTTACTCTTACGTGTTGTTGATGAAATGAATTTAAAAAAGTGTACCGAATTAGATGGGCGAAAGCACATCATAGCAGTGATGCCCCGACCCAATTATCGCACAAAAGTGTACTGATCGTCGTGCTGTTCATGTAATTGCAACACAAGCAATTTAAATTAGCCAATATTTCTCGAACAAGTCAATCAATAGTTATTTGACGAAACATTAATAAATGATATCTTGCTCCGAGAACAACCATCACACGAAGCCTCAACTCCTAACTCTTTTATCTCTCTGCCCCACGCTTGGAAAGGAGACGAGCGGCGACTCACCAAGTCTCATCAAGTGCTCTTAGCAAATTTGAAAATTTATTATTATTATTATTATTATTATTATTTTTTTTTTTTTTCTGCCGGACCCGCCTTCGCCTTCGCCGATAGCCCGCGCAGGAGGGCCGTCGTCACCTCCGTTGACTCCACTGGCCCCACCCCTACACGCCTCACCCGCAACCCTCACGCAGGGTTCCGCTACTAGCGCCTGGCCCTCGTCGGACGTATCACCGTCTCAACGCGTGAGGGGCAGTGCAGGATGGCACAGGGGCCGCGCAAGGCGGTGATGTGAGGTGGAGGCGGGTCCGACAGGAGGTCATGAGCAAAATGATTTTTCGTATTTAAAAAAAAAAAAGATTTTTTCTGAGTGGAAAATTTTTATACCTTAATTCAATTTAGTGGAAGATGACTGACGCCGCGCACAGAGCCAAACCGGACTAGGCTTGATAAGCGTTGACCATGCGGGAACCCAGACGAAGATCGAGTCTAATTCGAATGGACATATTAATGTAATCAAGGCCGGATATTTCTGGTTCGGGCCATGGGTTCTCGCGTGGCCCATGGGTACGCCCGGTCTACCCTACTTGGATCGTTTATAAAATGGAGCGGCTGGGGCTTCCACCGCACCCGCGCTTTCGGATCCTCCGCATCGACCGGAGAGGAAAGCGAGCTTCGGCGTCCGACGATACGGGGTGAGTTTTCGCGGCAACGATACTAATTTTGTTCTCGATTGCCTCATCAATTCGGAATGCAACGTTTGAAATGCTTGTCTGGTGTTTGGATTGTGTTCCGCCGGGAACTCGATCGGATCCTTCTTGATTCACCTGCCTTTTCCCTTGTATGTTCTTTGTGTTCGTTGGGTTGGGTTGGGTTGGGTTCCCGATCTTGTTTTTATGAGGGGTGAATTATGTTTTGCTTACTTCGATATGGTGCTTTAGTTGCTTTAGGTTTTTAGGAGAATCGGAGAAGAAAAGAAACGAGTTTGATGATTGGGATTCCGATTTTTGTGATTTTAATAGAATTGGATGCAGTTATGATCGATGAATACCGGTTCTAACGATGATATTGTTGAAAGTTAGGTTTTTCCCGTGCACTAAAATGACAAATCTTCTTTGCCCGAGTAGAAGAAACATCAGAATTTTGAGGAATTCGGAGTTGGAATTTGTAACTCCTTTATATTGCTCGCTATACTGGAGTTATCACGTCATGTGTATGATGATGAGTGAGTGAGCGACTGATAAAAGGACCTTGAGTCTGTTGTAGCTAAGGTTGTATTTTGTTGCCTGCCTGACTTGTATCATTGTGAACAAGTTCACATGGAAGGCAATAATACCACTCACATTTTCAATACCGTAAGCAGCGTGTAGAATGATGACTGCCTTGTATAGGTTCTTTTGATTGTATCGACTGCAGACTTTTTAATTTTATTTGGTCCTCATGGGTTCTTATCGGTACTTGACTACTTGTCAACTTGGAACCGCCTAACATGAAAGAGATCCTGAACTTATTTTTCCCATTGGTTGATTGCATCAGAACAAAGGACAGTGATGTTGTTCTTTCAGTCTTATTCTGTGGCAAGGAGAAAATGTGCTTGTCTATGACTATAATTAAAATTAATTGAGAGTACCGTTTGTTGGGTTTGTATGGTAGAATGATGCATTTCTAGTTTGGATTCTCGTTAGCACATATAGTGGCCTACTGAAAGGAAAATGATGCAGGGCTCTAGCAAAATTTTGAATGGTTGATGTTAGATTTCGATGTGCATGATAAGAAGTGGAATTTGAAGTCACCCCAAAAAATGAAGTGATCAGCAAGGGAATTTGTTTGAGTGAAGATAGATAGATGATCTTTTAACAATCTTAAGTTCTATCACAGGAAGACTCGTGGTATGGGAGCTGGGCGCAAGCTAAAAACCCACAGGAGGAGGCAAAGATGGGCAGATAAAGCATACAAGAAAAGCCATCTTGGCAATGAGTGGAAAAAAACCCTTTGCTGGTTCTTCGCGTGCCAATGGTATTGTCCTAGAGACGATGTAAGCCATATGATGTTACTTGTTATTCTTTCTGATTTTTAATACTGTTCGATGTTGCTTATGTTTGGGGGACTGACATTAGATTGATTTCCTCTCGCATAGGCATAGAAGCTAAGCAGCCGAATTCTGCTATCCAAAAGTGTGCTAGAGTTCAGCTGATAAAGAATGGGAAGAAAATTGCAACCTTTGTTCCAAATGATGGCTGCTTAAATTTCATAGAAGAAAACGTAAGTTGGGGTTTGGTTTGCCTAGAAATTTCATGTGCGATTGATGTCTCCAAAGACTGATCTAGTGGACTTGTTATCAAAGATTTGATGTTAGGAGACATTACTGTGGTGGTCTTGCTCACACTTGTATGCACCAGTTGACACCGGTATGCGTTCCAACCAGGCACACATCGCTGAGGTTGTAAATGTTCATTCTCAGCATTGCATGACATCTCTCTCAGGATCCGCTCTGAGCATATTCTGAGTGCCCGCAAGTTCTAATGTCCTTGCTCGTCAGTACCATCTGCTTCTCACGAGTATGTCCTCCGTTTGCATTGGTTTCACAGGACGAGGTCTTGATTGCTGGATTTGGACGGAAAGGCCATGCAGACGGTGACATCCCCGGAGTACGGTTCAAGGTGGTGAAGGTTTGTGGTGTGTCCCTGTTGGCACTGTTCAAGGAAAAGGAGAAGCCTCGGTGTTGAGGCTTCGCTGAGTTTTCAGATGAATCGATCGAACTGGCTTTTGAAGAGGTTTTGTGGTTATGAATCATTGAATGCCGATCACCTATTTGATCTATTAGATCGGTTCCCTTCCATTTTAGTCTCCTTTGAAGAACCCGGTATTGATATCATTGTAGCTGATGTTGCAGCTTGCTGGCGTAACCCTTCACCATGCCTGCCAGACATCCCAAGGGTCAATTCTTCAAGGAGCTTACACGACTGAACTGACGTGAAGGATGGGATCAGGGCTGGCTCGTTCTTTCATGGTGCAGCTCAGCTCTGCTCGGCTCAGCTCCTCCTCCGTGTTCCTTGAGCTTTTCTTTTGCAGGTTGGGTTCTTCAAAGCAAAAACCAAAACTGTCGATCGTGGCCCAGTCAAAGAAGAGCACGCAGACATGATGCTCTCCGCGATCGTGAGTCCCCCCTCCCTCAAAAGATGTTATACGACTCTTTTTCGTACGAGCAGCTTCTCCGTCAAGCTTAATCCTAAAGTAACTAGTAATAAGCTAGCGTATCGTCGGTTGTAGGCTGGCATTTGTTAGTCCGACAAGCCATCTGGAATCTGGGGTTTAGCCCCCACTCCTACCGCCGTCTGCTAAAAGGGACAGAACAATGATCTCGTCCCCTTCTTTTGATCCAACATCTCAAACTCTTAAAGCTTTAAATCCCCTACAGTTGCTGGCCAGCTCCAAAGCCTCCCCATATATTCCCCCAGCTTTCTCTCCTTCCGAGCATTCAAAAGCTGGAAAGCTGGAGAAAAGAGTTCGAGAATATCATGGCTCTTGAACAAACAAAGCCCCTTCCACCTGCTTTCCATCATCCATAAGTTGGCCACATTCACAGCCATCGCCACCCACGAGACTCGACTCCCCTTTCTCCGTAGCAGGCAGGTTGCTCCTCTTGACACCGGACGCAACACAGGGAAAACATGTCGTCGCTTCCCCAGTCGACGCCGATTTCATCCTCGGACTCCAAGGGCTCGTTCGGCCCCGTCTTCATCGTACTCGGAGTGATTGCTGTGCTGGCCATCATCGCATGCGTCGCCGGACGGCTATGCGCTCGACTGATGTCGGAGCCAAAGTCTGGCTCCCGGCGCAGGCATCATCCCCGTGCTGTCAAAGATAATGACATAGAAGACGGACTCGAGTTCGACATTCCCACCCTGAAACCTGCTTCCAAGGTAGCCAACCGGGATGCACAACCCGCTTGCGACGGAGCGTCGAAATCCAGCGTCGCCACCAAGAATGCAGCGGGTGGAGTTTCCAAGGGAGCAGCAACTCATCCTGCTTCGTCGATCCAAGCCAACAAGCCAAGCGCGTGATGGAAGAAGACCTCAACTTTTGTATCATACACTATACTCACATCATACCACACCACACCACACCACATCCATGGAAGCTCTCTTCACTTGTCTTCTTGCTTCGAAGCCAAGCGCACTGTCTTGTACTTTTTTTCGACGTGGATTTGATTTCAAGGTTCGGCTCGGAGGGATCAATGCTTAACCGGATTTCCGCAGGTGGTAGATGGTATTATTATCGGTTCGATTCCAGGGGTTGTTGTTATTATGTGTTTTGGAGGGGGTGGGGGGGGGGGGGGGGGGGGGGGGCTTGACATGGAATTTAATTGGACGTCGAACGATTTGGTGGTGGGGTCGTCACATAAACTACTATATTCTTCATCGCTTTATGAATTATAGAAATTAAAAACGGAATAATTTTTGTCGTAGCACGTCTAGTCGGCTCTCACGGCACTTGGGACGTAAGCCACACTTTGCTTTGCTTTGCTTTGCCGGTATGGTACGATACGCCATCAAATAATTTTTGTTGGGCAAAGTACGATGTACATCTCACTCACGTGAAACGACCCAAACACATGACAACCCTTTAATAATAATATTATTATTATTATTATTCATATCATAATGATTTAGAAGCTCGGCGATCATGCGGTGCCCCTCCTCGGCATCACCAAACCCTCCTCCTCGCTTCCATCCATGGCTTCCCTCCGCACCGACATCAACATGGTTCCGGCCCGCGAACGGTCCAGTGGCGCTGCCGGGTAGTCGTCCTTATCGAAGAAGCCGAACACGTTTGGGATCAACAAGTGGAATGCTATCGCCCTCTGGGCCTGGGGTATGTGTCCGATCGCCGATGGCGCTTTGCACTTTGTATGGATTGTTTCACTTGGGGTCTTGATTCTTTTTCCGTGGATCTTTCCAATTGATTGACTGATTTGATGTCGTGGTGGATAATTGTGGGAATCACATCCTGGTCCTCTGTGACCTGCCTTTCCCCTTGTATATTTTCTTGATTTGCTCCGTCTTGGTCGCATGTTTCGGTGATTCTTTAGGTTTATGTATATGGTTGGAGTTTCAGATCTGGTTGTTCTTGGTTCTGAAATCTCCTTGCAGCAGGCGTTGAGCGCCAGCCTATACACGCGAGTGCGTCTGCCTCACGTTTTGTTACTCGTGCGATGCGAGTTCTTTTCGGCTTTCTTGTCTTGAACGATCCTCCTATATGGTTTTAACTTTCATGAAAATTTTGTATGCCGCAAATTAGTATGTTTCTCGAGAGTGTCATTTATCTCAATATCGTAACATTCTATTTTGTCGCCGAAAATGAGTGTTATTATAGGTTTCCTGTTTCGATCGAATTCGTTTGCTCACAAATATTGGTTCAGACATCAATTCGTCCCACAGTTTAACCAGCATAATTTAGAATTCTGATCGAGCCTCCGAGACCAACGCTGTTTTAGAAACATTGAATTCATTTTGGACCAAACTCTCGATGCCTAGTTAGTTAGTTAGTTAGTTAGTTAGTTACCCATCAATGTCCTGCCTGCCGAGTGAGTTTGAGTTCACTGGGGTTTTAACTCAACTGAATCTGTGATGTATCGATTTTATTTGTTCTTGCATCAACTGAATCTCTTGGCAGCATTAGAATTCTATCAAACATAGATAACGACACTATGAACTAAAAGCATACAAAAACTTCGGCATTAAATGATTAAAAATTGGTTATACATTGGTATGGTAGCATGGTTGCTTGTACATTCAGTTCCTTTGCCTGTCGGATCGAGATATATAAGAAATGGATTTGGAAAAGCTTCATTAGATCATTGTGATAGAGACTTACTTGTAAATGTTTATTGGTCTAATTTTGTCTGTCATTTTTTGTGCTTTAGTTGAAGCTGAGCCATGCGAGTGAAATTATCAGCCACAATGTATGCTGCCGCTGAAACTACATCCATAATACACAATCTGATTCTGATTTCAAAGGTTTTCTTTTTTTTAATCTGCAAATGGTAATATAGGTGAAGACGGGATTCGATCCGAGGACCTTACGAACAACTGTCAAGGCTTAACCTAGCCAACACATTCGATTCTGGTTTGGTTTCAAAGTTGGTAAAAGTTGTTTTCTCTCTATATTTCTTTTTTTTAATCTAAGATGTTTGAACAGTTGCTTTCTATTTGTGATTTGGCAGTAGGTCCATTGAGCCAGCCAGTGAGTCATACATTCTTGTATATGTTCCAAACATCAAATGCTTCGCTGCCTCCGTCTTCTGTGCAATTCTTTCTGTTGACTCTATGCTCATCTGCTTAGGTGTTTGCAATCACGCGTTCCACTTTAATCGTATCAATGGGTGGTGGCTCAAAGCACTCCTTTTATACCACTTCCCTTCCTATGCAATTTTACTCCCTCAGACAATTGTGAGTAGCTCATTTATATATAGGACATGAATCTGCTGCTGCTGGTTAAGATCGTCAGAGCCTGTTTTTCTCGTGTGCCATTATTGGCGTCGTCGGTGTACAAGGCCACTTTTGTTTTTTTTTTTTCCGATCATCAATTGTCGTTTAACATTTGATGCCTGCGAATACTGGGTTTTCCGAGGCTGTCTTGACTGAGAGAAATAAGTAACCACTAGATTTTTCTACCCAAGATGGTATTGGAGAAACAAGGAACCCACTGGATTTACCTTGTATTTTTCTATCACAAATCTACTAACCGTCGTCGAGGCCGGTAGCTTTCTCCTGACTCGACACAAGTGTGCCTTCCAAGTGGAATCCATCTATTTGGGAGATTGCCTCTTATACTGTCCTATCCGAATCCCCGAAAACGAATAGGAAGACCACCACCATCTCCTCCTCTCCTCCAGCCGCCGCTTGCGCAATCCTTTTTCTCACATTTCAGGCGGAAGCAGCGCGAGCGATATACTACCTCTCCTTCGACTACCTCCTAATCTTCTTTGGTGACACGAGCAGATCGGTGGTGGTGCTACTGGGACACGGCGGAACACAGTCATCATCGACCATCGAGAGCAGTAGCAGATAATGGTAACATCTGAATCCGGCCGTCTCTAGTAAGACTAAGAACAGAGAACCAACCCCTCGGATTTGACATCTGAAATAATACGCTCACATCGATGGTGTCTGCGGTAAGCCAAGGGACGGTGTTGATGTCTCGCTTTGCGGGTAAGAGAATATGGGCCAAGTCGGCCCAACTCAAGCCGGTCCGGCCTGTTCGATCACACCTAAGTAGAAGCCCACTCACGAGATTGGCCGGTTCGATTTCTTGAATACGCTCACTAAAAGTAAGTATAAGAGTACAGAAACTGAAGCTTTTGACAAAATTTTTTTTTTTTTTTGGGGCCTTTTGACACCAGACGCGCGTGCGGTAAGCTTAGGAAGCAGTGCTTGTAGCCGTCTATCATGGTTCGGAACCTCCGCGCAGCCTGATTGATTGCCATCTCCTTTTGTCTGATGGACTCACAAAGCTGAGCGCGTCGTCTGGGTGATTGGACCCGATGGAGCGGAAGGAGCGGCGACAGCGACGGAGGCATCCGTTTGCGTTAGGCCGGTGGAGGCGGAAGGGGGATTTGGGTTGGACATCCGCCTTGCCATTCATCTCCTTCCCCAAGGATCAACAGCTTTCACCGGTCCTTCTCAGTCCCTCCTCTTCCTATGCCCATCTCTTCGTCTTCCGAGAAGCCCATCTTTTTTACCTTCGTCCGCCCTTCACTATCCCTCTTCTTCGCGATCCTCTATATTGACGGTGAGTCGTTACAGCTTTAGGATGGACGGCGTAGACGACGGTGGCGCTGCGGGTCGAGGTTAAGTCGAGGGAAACAGTGAACCACCAGAATCTGGTCACGGCAGTGGACGATAAGAATGTTGAACCTCAAGGATTTCGGACCAAAAATTTATTTTTGGGGCACTGTGTCGCCAAACTGGTATACGGTAAACCCACTCGAGCATGTTCGTAACCACAACGCACGGGTCGGGGTTTGGGTCGTGCTCATACGGTAGGCCACGATGGCCCGACCCAACGCGGCTTGGCCCGTCTCGCACCTGGAAGTCTAGACACCCCTCGTAAGAATAAGAACGCAGAATTTGAAGAATTTGCGCTCAAAAAACTTTTTTTTGGGCCTCTTTGCCACCTAACCGGTAATCGGTAAGTATACCTAGAGGTTTTTCGAACCAACCGTTTGTTTGTCGGGGCCGCGGAGTCATGGTCCCCACGGGTCTGGCTCGGTTGCGTTGGCATTTATTTGAGGAGGTGAGGCGCAGTCAGTTTTCTCGAGTCTGGTCACCGCAGTTAAGAATAAGAACGCAAAATTTGGTGGATTTGACGCCAAAATTTTGTTTTTTGGGCCTCTTTGTCGCCAGACACGTATGTGGTAAGCTCACTAACCGGTGAACGAACCCAGATATGTTTTACGGTTCGGAACCAAACAAGCCCACATCGCTGGGTCCTTGGGTCTGCTCAACCCGTCCGCCATCCGGGTGATCGAACCACGAGCTAAACCCAACTTTCTTTTCCCATCCCAAAATCACATATGAGTCCCAAGGCAGGCGAGGAACGAGCGGCGGTCGTAGCTAAGGATGGTGCCGACGGCGGCGAAGTTGTTGCGTTGGGCCGGTAGTGGCGGAAAGGGGAGTTGGGTTGGACGTCCACCTGATAGTATACTCCTCCTAATCTCATCTCTTCATCCTCCTCCTCCTCCTCCTCGGTCATCTGCCCTTCGCTACACCTCTTCTTCTCAAACAGGCTGAGGTGGAGGGTCGGGCGTAACGAAAGATCACATGGAAATACAACTTATTGGAATCTAGTCACCGTGGAGGATGACAAGAACTCGAGGATTTGGGCCAAAATGTCGTTTTTTGGGGGCACTTTGTCGCCAAACTGCAACGCGGTAAGCTCACCTCACGTGCTCGGACGCACAATTTAGGGGTCGGAGTCATCTCGACCATTCGGATCATACTAAAGTACGATAGCCCGATACTGTCGGGTCCGAGGCCCTTTTGCTTCAGACGTGGAGGGTTTTTAAACCAATCTCATATGTCTCTGACCCCAATTCGGCATCCCGTAAATGTGGGACCAGCGGAGCAGCCATCCCGTGGTTGTTTCGGATACAATAATACAACCGTAGGCAAGCTTGGACGATAGTCGAGTCACAAAGCGCCGGTTGGGTTCTTGCTCAGTAGTATATTTTGTGGGCAAAGGAAAAAAAAAGAACAAATATATAAAGCAGACATATTTAAAGAAAAAAAAAACAAATATTATTAAAACACAAGGGGGGTATAATCCAATTTTGCTATTCCATTGTCCCTCCGACACAGACTCAACTATTAGAAAGCTTGCTAGTTCCAAACAAAATGGGGCGAGACCCAAAAAAAAGGGGCTGCTTCTTTTGGCTACATTAACAAGAACAAAAGGAAGAGCCCCCTCCTTTTGTGTTGTCAACATAGTTAGGACAAGAAACAAAGAGAACCAGAGCCTACCAAAATCCATATTGGCTCTCTCTAAAACTGGGCAGCTTTGCAGAGGAAGGAGAGTTCAATGTGATCCCTTCTCTTGATTCCATCAACACAAACACAAATCTTTCCCCTCCTTTCCCTTTCCCTTCCCCTTCTCTTCTGCCCACTACTCTTCTTTCAACCGAGTAACCAAACACAGTCTTCTAACCCATTACAGGTTACACTAGGAAATCGTGACATTTTTTTTCTGAAACACTCAATTAGATACTTTCTTCTTTTTCTTCTTATGTGATCTCAACTTATCGATGCTATCCCCCTTGTCACTCAGGAGGTGTTCATACTCTTCAATACTAGCAAATGGTGATGTTCGAGACCTACCATTCAACTTATGTTTCCTCCGCTTACCAACTTTATCATCAGGTACCTCACTTTTGTCATCATTATCATTAATGCCATCATCATTCATATCGGTACCAACATCAGCAAGATCATCGACACCTCCCTCGGAATCACTATTCCATGTATCAATGCTGCCGTCATCATCATCATTTGCAATCCCACCATCTTCGCGTGAAATGAGATTTGCTGAAGGACCTGTCTCTGCATCACTACCATTTCCAAGCAAATCATCATCATCCTCAACAGCAACTTTGTCGAGATCATCATAGTCATAATCTTCACCAGCATCTTCCACAGGAAGAGGACCAGATCCCATCATGTTATCAATCTCCTCTTCTTCACTATCGTCGCTTGCATCCAACAAAAGATCATCTGCATCCTCATCATCTTGCGCAGCCTTTTTTCTTTTTGCCTTTGGCTTCTTTGACGTGTTTGTTTTGTTCATGTAGAATCTGTGGAAGACAACATCTTCAGGGGCCACTTCATCCTCTGCTAGCTGTAGAATATCTTCACCAATAAGATGATTGCTCACGTCGATCTACACAAAAGCAAAAAATTCCACTCAGAGTGTCATGAACCATATTAATTAGTAAATCATATGAAATATAAGAATGGCTACAGAGAAACAAAATAAAGGATCGACATAAAAGAACTGAAAGTACTCCATTTAATGGACCAGTATGACGAACGGACACTGCCGCCGAAGTCTGTGCTAAACAGCACAGACATCAGGTGAGGACAGCAATTCTTGCAAAAATTATCATAAATCTAGCTACGTTTTCCAGCTACATATGTCAACCAAAATAGTAAAGAAAACAAGTGAATGACCCAAACCAGGTTCGAGATCAAATGAACGACATCAGCAAGAGGGAAGGATGGAGGACAGTGATTGTACGACAGAAAAACGGATACTAGTATGGTCATAGAACATTTACAGTATATAAAGCTGGAAAGTTCATTCTACCTTGTACCGTAATCCGATAGAGATACCCTCCCAAGTAAATTCAAGTAAGCTTCTAGAAGTCACAAAAAGAAGACAGAAAAAGAGCTTAAACCCACTGTGCAGTGATTTGTGGAATGTAACAAGAAAAATTATCTGTTGAGAAAGCTAACACTACTACATGATTTCCAATCAAGGACAACATTAGGTTTTAGAAAACACCACAAACCTTTCTTGCAGGTGCAATTTGAGATCCACCATGCCAACTTCCTTCAGCTTTTCGGTTTGGTTTCGGTTTCTTCTCCATAAACTTGTCGATAAAAGAAGTAAGAGACAAATCATTTAGAGGGTCACCATTGTAAACAATGTTGGCCCCAGATAACACAGTCCTGGCCATGGTTGCAACCGATGGGTGCACATGCGATGCCAATACTGTCAGCTCCCACCAACTTGCACGGTCTGCATTGCTATTAGCAAAACATGCACAAAGTTATCAGCAATATTCTAGTTGAGTACGTCAAGAACTATGAATTATGAAAGAGAATTAAGATTGATCAGCAATGTGCATAAATAAATGAGAAAGCTCCAGCGGCCTGCATGACCACAAGGGCAACATGTCCCAAGGGATTGAAAAGGAAGCTACATGCATACCTAGATGTAGAAGGCCCCCTACAACTACACTAATGCAATTCATTTCATGCTTGTGCATCTAATGTCATTGAATCAAGGATAAAAAAAAAGCTCTCCAAAATGCGACAGAAAAAAGGGTGAATTCAATCATTGTTAAAAGAGCAGAAAAGAATTAGAAGACTGATAAGATCATGCTGCCAAGGCTAAAGAGTGTGCTAGTATGTTTCTCTTTCATGCAGGCACATGGCAACATGGACAATTAGGTGGCTAGAACCATGAAAGTTCAATACTGAGCTGGTACTTCAAGCTCAACCACACACATCTAACAGCAATGTTGTCACCATAGTAGGCACATGGTTTCCTGTTACGTCATCAGTGTCTCCAGCTCAAAGACATTGACCCTCCAGCTCTCCATTTCGAGCTGCCTTTCTGCTCATGAGTTGTCTTCTGGACATTCATTCCTGACAGTTGGTATTGCAGTCATCAACCCACAACTGATTCTGCCATTACTGTTCTGCATGATTTATTTAGATGAGTGGTTCAATTTTGGTTTAGGTGCATGAAGTATTTGGTTAAATATTGGTTTAGCTGGCTAAAAGAATCCAAACTGAAAACAAACTGAATGCTTCATGAGAAGCATTATACTATTTAACAGTAGCACAAGATCCAATGGCTTGGTCCAATCAGTCATGTCACCAAGCACCAACCCTACAACCGGTGCTCATGTTTTAGCACCTTCAATTTCCACAACTGTCTGATCTCTCCCTTGCCCCTCCCAAACATCCCTCCCTAATTGTGTCAGCTTCCAGTATCCTGCTGCCAATGCCAGTGTAAGGCATTGCTATTTGTTGGAGTCCCCAAATAATGCTGATGAAGAATTTTGCACAACAGCAAGATTGTCTTGTTGTCTCCAGCTTGAAGACAAAGAGCAGCAGTGGCATAAGAGCAATGTTGATCTGATTTATTCATTTTGTTAGTTCCAAAATTTTGCATTAAATTATTTTATATGCTCTCTCTACTTCAATTGCTTTGCACTCATGTTTTTTATATGAATTTCTTTCTTATAGTGTATGTCAAATCCTTTTTTTTTGGCCCTCAAGGTTCTTTTGCTTTGGTTTTTACTGTTTTACTGTCTTTAATCTGTAATTAGGTTTGTTCTATTCATTTTTTACAGGTCTGCCCAAGTAAAAAAGCAGCTATTTCCATGGCTCAAACCCTGGTCACCTAGATAAGCTTTCCAATGGGCATTAAGATCCCCCAAAAGATTGAACGCCAGGATCTGCTACATTTTGAAATTGTCATTCATTCCCATGGTCTGTCCGATACAAAGAACAGCACCCGGTGTGGGTGGGAGTCCTACCAATCAGTTTGATTTGGATTGATTTATTGTCAATATAAATGTCAACTAAACAAAATTATTCTGCAAAAAAATCATGTTTCTAGAAGATAAGAATGCACAGTAAGCAAGAATTCAATGTGAAAACACTTTATCAGTATGATTAATGTGCTCAAGAAACAAATAAGTACCAGTAAGATGGTTCTCTATGCCGTGGATTGTAGCCTGCAGGCAGTGTGGACCCTGTATGAAGTGCTTGATCACCTCCTAAGCTGTGATTTCTTATTGTATTGATTTTTAGGCTATCTTCCAAACCAGTTTCACCTTCAGAGACCTGATCCTTTTCATACTCATGTGAATTTTTATCATGTTGTGACACAATAGAACCACTGGCTAAATCTTCAGGATCTTCTGGTACGTCGACAAAGTGCTCAATATCATCATCAGCAGTCTCATTTTGTAGGATAACAGCCCTGACAATTTGTCAGGTAAAGCATCAGAGCAGAACTTTTATTCAACAAACATAAATAATAATTGTTTTGCCCAGATTTAGCCACAATATTAAAAATAACATACCATAAAGGTGGTTTTGCCTTAAGAACTTCAGATAATATAAACAGGCACCCACAAGCATACTGAGGGGGCCTTTGAAGCGCAACCTATGTAAAAAGAAACTAATTAAATTAAAATCACAAAGAAGACAAATTGATTATCCTTTCACTTGTCCGTTTAAAATACACATCAGCATTTATGCTGTAAGGAAACAAGCCTGCTGGTAAAGCTTTATAGAAATTACTTTTGGAAAATGGAACCAAATAATTGGTTAAAAGTCCTCTCAAGCAGCATGGAACATCTAAAATAAACAATTTAGAAACTAAAATATAATTGAATCTGATCTTACAATGTATTTTTATTTCATACAGAACAAGCATACGAGAGGTGGTCTTCCAATTCATTCTGACTAAACAATGCTCGGATCCTGACAATCAAGCTTGTCAATTCTAAACACCTCTTTTATCATAGCCTCACCAGTGTTTGAACCCCATGAAGCTAAGAGTTGGTCTAATGTAGTTAACTGAAATACTTGCGGCATATATGCCTTCTTCGACATGTTATAACCTACAATACCAAGAAACTATAGCAAAACATGACAATCATAATCTAATTAGATCACTAAAGCTGTTTTATCATATAATTGGTCTGAAATCAGCAACAAAGTAATTTTCACTCTGGTGGTTCCAAGTATTAGGTACCCATATAGGTAGCATTTAGAATGACACCACCACCCAAGCTTTATTAAACCAAAAGTCATGAATTACATGTTCACTTATAGCACGTAAATACTAAAATTTTGATGTAAGAAGTAATTCTTAAACAATTAATCTGCCAGGAGAATTCAATCCAAACTATATCTTGAGAAAGGTACAACTCGTAGATTACAAAACCATTATTGAGATGATACAACTTTCATTTAAGATATCATCTCAAAGATTTATGTGTTCAAAAGTCTAAGCTCTGTCAAATGATAGAAACAGACTTTTGTCAGATCATCACATATCAGTTAAACCAAGGGAAAAAAATGAAGCAGAAATAATAAAACATATGATCACATACTTTTACAAGAGGAAGTTTCATTTTTATCCAACAACGACTACATTTCCAGAATGCAGTCAAATCCAACAAATGCTACGTGAAAAGTAATATTAAACCTGTAAAAGGCGCTTCGAGATGGCAGCTACCCGCTTCATGTTCAAGTCATTCTTCATTGCTTTGACCAATAGCCCAAGAAACATTTCTGGCTGAAACAGCAACAGAAAATGTTTAGTTCGCCACATAAAAATGAAAAGCGGAGGAACATTGTCAGACAAAGAAAAGGTGCCTACATGAGTGCTATGCAAGGTTCATCCGGAAAAACCAGCAATCTGCTAGTCTGCTAAGACGGCATGCACAGAAGATGCATGAAAGCACATGGTTCAAATGACAGAAATGCCATTCCTCAACCATTCATTTAAAAACCTAAAGGTTTGTTATTTCTTTGCTTAGTCCCCCAAGTAAAACCATGTATAGAAAAAATGGTCCATATGGGCACAACATTTAATTTATTTCCAAAAAATTCAGAGGGTTTTTATTTAACTAGATGATAAACAATAACCGCCAAATAAATTTACAAAAGCAGTAGGCAGCACTGGCACAAAATTCCCACCACTGCAGAGACTTTAAATGATTCAGATCTATGACCACACCCACCACTGCAGACACTACGTGGGAACATATTTGTGCAGTCTTAATTGTGCACTTGAAGAGACATGCATTATTCAGACCTATGACGCCCACAAAGGTAGCAACCTCATCATTGCACCCAAAAAAAATTTATTAGAGATGCCTCAGAAAATGCCACAAGGTTCACCATAAAAGAGATTCATTAAATAAATTTAATTTATTTGTGTTCTGATATTGAAAACATTTGCTGAAATAATTATGTCTATCAGCAGTATTCTGAATGATGAAACAACTCGTTTTGTATGATGTGCACTCAGAAAACCTGTCTGCAATATGAAAATAATAAAGCCACGACAATCTATTGATTGAATAAATAGGTAAATGAACAGTATAAAATTCAGATGAGAAAAAAACGAAGCATGAACAAAAGTATTGAAGGACAACTACCTTTGAGGAAGTAAGCGCAGCAGGAGTCAGTAACTTTGCATAGACAGCACGATAAAAACGGTCACTAACAATCTGATTCTTGGAAGATATCTGATACAACAGCATCAGTGCCTGAACTCCCACATTAAAATTCTTAGAATGGACCTGCATTCAACAGGATAAGATTAAATATGATTGTCATATCCACAACATCATAAAAGTCCTAGCTGCTCTGAATGACTAGTCCATAACCTCACCAATTTGAACAGTACAGGTGTTTGAATTTCTATAATGCTTTCCGCATCATCACTTGCAATGAAAGGAAATGCTCTATTAATGCCCTGTAAAATTGAGTAAACATCAGACATCTGATTTTAAGTTCATTAAATCCAGAATACTCAATCAAAAAAACAAGATAAGAAATCTACAAGCTTTTTCATGAAAAGTTGACTCGATGTGCAAAAGATATCTGCCAAAAAGACCATGCATGAGCCCTACAGTACAACTATATATGTTTCCCAAGGATTCATGCTTAAGCCTTGATGTTATCCTTTACTGTGTTTATCATTCTGGAAAAAGATGACCATGTAAAAGCAACAAAACAATACCAGTAGATCTTTCAATAATTCTATTTGAAGACTGTAGGCACTTGATATATAATTTTACATGTCAAATTTTCAATGAGTTTAAGAACCAATTGGCATACTCACAGTTAGCAGTGCAGAGAGAAGGCGAGAATCCATCTCAATATTAGACTCCAAAGAAGGTTCATTTTTGTTTTTTCTAAGAGTTTTCAGTGAATCAGTCTTGCCTTTTTTCCCCTTTCCCTTCACATTTAAACCACTTTTTTTGTCATTCTTGTTGGATTGTCCATCTTGAGCCTCTGAAATTAGTATCTGAAAATGCAGTCTTTAAAATGTATCATATGCAATATTTAACAGAAAATCTAAGAAAGAAATACATATTAAGCATTGTCAATATGCAAATGAAATGTCTAAGAATTGACAATATGCAATATTCAACAGAAAATCCATGACAACAATTGTTGCCTACCATCAAAAGTTAAAAGCAAAAAAATATAGCATTATATGAAAGAGACAACTAAATCAGGAGCATACAAAAACCTCCAAGGTCACTACACTATTTATCACTAGGTTTAACAGATTGTCTTGAGATCTTAAATGGTAATAGTACAGCAACATATCCCAGAGTGTCAAGAAAATCTCAATTAGGAAACAGAGTTGATTTTTTTCAATGTCTATGTCATGGAATTTCAAAGAAAATACAAATTGTAAACTCATTCATTCATTAGCATTTGGCAGACCAGAATAAAAATTTACCATCATTTACAATCAGTTAAAGATTTGGAGAGGGAGGAGTACTCTACAGACGACAGTGGAAATGAGAGGCGAAAGCATCTGCTTTAAGGCTTGGGTCCGGCAGTGAAAGAATCAACAGGCTTGGAGCAATTCACAGCAGGAAGGTTTGTGTCTGATAGTAAAAACCAAGGTTTGAAATATCATACCGTACTGGTGTTTCGACATTCGCTCGGTACTGTACGATACAGTATACCGAACGATATACTGTTCGATATATATATATATATATACCGTCCGGTAACGGGCGGTCAGTGTACCGGTCAGCTGACGGACTGGTACGAGCGGTATTATTCGAAACTGCATACCTTGGTGAAAATATCTGTAGAAAGAATCAGGTACGATAGCAAAAATTTTGGTAGAAGACTCTGGTCCAAGTAATGAAAGTGTCGGTCCCGGAGCACCTGACAACATTAAGGCTCAAGTACGACGGCTTAAATGTCGGTGAGAAGACTCGGATGCAGCGCTGATTACTTTAGAGGAAAGCCTCCTGTTCATCGATGATAGCTTTGACGAAAAGTGCTGCTAGTGTCACTAGAGACAAGGAAGCTTAGTGTTTCTCGTGAGGGTATGCATGGGTAGTGACGAGGGGATTGTGTCACGAGGCAAAGGTGAACCTAAGCAGTGCCCAATCCAAATGGCTCGTCTAAACCATTTTGAGGCCCTTGAGCCTCGCCATGCTCGAGCGCTTAGGCGAATGAGAACACTGGCTATACTCGTGCTATGCATGAGACGATGCCAACACGACGGACTAGCATGGTACACACAGACACACACCCCTACTCTTCTCTATAGTATGCCAAAAAGTGGCCAACTATTACTACCTTCCCGTCATCCTTAACTTAGAGCATTTAGTTCTTATGTTTAACAGCTACCTCCATAACTGAAGTATTGACCTGTGTCTTCTCTACTATACACTTCTTTTAATATGGAAAACATCCCATGTTATATAATCAGTCTAACCAGAAGAAACATGAGAAAGATTGTTCACATGTTACAAGTATTATCTACAACGACAACAACAAAGCCATAAAATCCCAACTACAAGTAATGCCTGCAAGGGCAAAAGGAATAAAAAAGACATCACACATAAACCATGCTAATGACATGATGATGCTCCGTATGAAATACTATAAAGCAAATTCATAACTCTACCTTAAAGAGCGCAAAATATACATCAACCAACTGTTTTGCAATTTTAGGTCCATCCCCTTTTTTGCTGAGAAAAATTTGACTTAAGAAATTAACCTATATAAAAATTCACAATAAGGTTAGCCGAATATAGTAGCAAAATGGAATAGTATCAAAATGTGTCATAGAAGAAAACAACTGAAAATATAATGGATCATGGTCTGTAAGATGCTATATAACTTCATAATACCAAGACACGTGGATGGCAACAAAGAAAAAGTACTTATCTAATTGTGTCTACAGCTTCATTATTGAAAAACTTGCATGTCTGACAAAACTAAGTTAATTAGTTTCCAAAAATTGAATATATTCATGTTCCTTAATGCAGTCGGTAGTGCCCCTTCCCACTACCTACTAACAGATCAGTCTTTGCAACACACTTGGTGAATATAAATTGAGAATTGGCCAAACACTGATTTTTTGACAGAAAGAATGTGATGGTTCTGAATCATTTATAAATATGCATAAATTTGTTTTGTTATGCCTAACCAATAAAATCATGGACAATCTCTAAATGGATAGTGTTTTTGTTTTATACATAAGTTAATAAAGAAACAGAGAAAAAATGAGCATGACAATCAGTTAGATATTTTCTAAAATAAAAAAAGAACACTGGTGCAGCATTTACGCTTATCAGGAGTCAAAATACCATCATGAATTCCACTTGCTACAAAAAGACTTACCATGCAACCAACACAAACAGATAATACTGGCTTACTGCTGCTGTTGACATGCAAACAAAAAGAGTATTCTGCATACTGAATATTTGCAGGTGCAAAAAAACTAAATATGCAATATTAATCAATAACCATACAATCCAAAACAGTTTTCTGGAACCTCTTTTTTTTCCCCATATTTATGACATTTCTAACAATTATCAATACTTGGAGAGAATTAGCACCTAAAACATTATCCATCATGAAATATCTTCAATTGTGAACAAAATTATATGTAGATAATGTGAACTTGAAGACATGGGATGAATATAAATAGAAAGCCCTGTTGCAAACAATTAAATCACATGAACTGCAACTCCAAATTTGGCAAATCATGCTAATAACAGAACTGTACAGATCAAACATACAGCTTGGTATTTTGCACGCAGTCCTATATGTGGTCTGAAGATAAAGGCATCAACTTCGTCAATTACCACTGCCTGGCAAGCAAGATCAGTGCAAAAGTGAGTCCAAAATAGAAGTGTAAAATAAAAAATAAATACTAGCAAGCCCGGTGAATGTTTCCACTTGTCAGTCATAATTGAATTTTCTAACATGCATTTCCTACACACATATGGGTGGCTTTTCATTTGTCCCACATAAAACCTCGTTTAACTAACAGATTAATGTCCATTGTAAACCAGAACACAGAAACAACATCCGTCCTTAACAACAAATTGTTCAAAGAGCAAGAAATTGATCATCCATTAACAACAGCCACCGTCAAATTTTTCATAGAATATATTCTTATATGTTGTAAAGAGGAAATAAAAAGAAATGAAGAAACATATAAGAAAAACTAGGAATAAAACAAGCACGTTAAGCAGTAAAACAAGAAGCCCAACGCTATCAACTGTATAGCACAAGTCACACGAAAGGCTTTATTAATTCTAAGAATGAAAGGACCAGATTCCAGGGCTGGGGTTGTATCTGAAAAGAAAAAGCAATAAATATAGCTATGCATAGTAATTATCACTTTATAAACAAATGAGCAAACAAGCTCATTATTCGCCAACCACACAAAAAATACCTCCAAGCCAACTTCAAAACAGTGACCAGCAAACAGGGCAGTTCTAAAACGAAAATTACCTTCATATTAGGATGTGCAGACAAAAGGCAAGACAAGTGATACATAGCCCCAGATGCTGCTTTCCTCTCTGGATCCCCTAGCTACAAATACAGAAAAAATACAATTTCTCATTCATGATAAAATCACAGGAATCAGAAATCTTCTTTTCAAATCCTTTCCCTTTATCTTTAAAGCAGAGAATTAATTTTACTTAGGAAATGATACTGAAAGTTCACTTACTTTATTTACAATAGCTGTAAGCAATCTACGTTCTTGTTCTGGTTTACTCTTTAAGAGAAAGTACACTGTCTGCAAAGAACAATTATATAACAATTTTCTTTATTAGCAGAAAAGGGATGTACTTTGTAAAAATATCATATTCTACTCCTACCAAGTCCCTGAAACAATTGTTTTGAGAAGATAAATCATAACATCCTTCTTAATGGAAGTTGATACAAACATATCATTGGAAAATTGCGACCAGTACCATTATCCTATATCAAACAACATGAAGATTCTGCCAAAACAAACTCATTATAGCAATATAGCTCCTGCTACATCATATTATACAGTCATAAAAGTCCCATGGTCCGCAAGCAACTATTAGATTAACAATATTGATTTTCATACCACTTATTATTGTTAAGTTTGTCTGAAGACCTAAAATTGTATTCTAGCATTGTTTATTTCAGACTTTGCAGGTGCCAATAAAATTGGGGCATTGCATTACAGCACATGCCTGTCCATATAGATGTGTATCGAGCTGTCTATACTCAATGCACAGGCAATGATCAATATACATCCAGTAAATACCCTCTCTTTTCAAATGAGACTTTAGCATATGACATCACATGTACAAGGTCAGCATACCAGGGTATGTCATGGGGTGTACATTTTTCCAGCCATTAGTTGTAAGGGTACAGTATGTGACACTTCAATTCATGGCTGTGTTATAGAAACCCAAATTGGCACTCAGTACATGTGACTCCTGTATATTCAGGGTCTAAGGAGGATTAATGTACACAACCTTACCCAAAAGAGACATTTTGTATATCTCAAACCCCTAGTCAACCCATTCTCAAAGGAGAAACCTTACAATGACACAAAGATCCATCTTCTTTAAAGGAAACCTCAACCAACCAAAATCAAGAATGCTTTAATTGGAAGATGGTTGAATAAATGCAAATGTATAAAGTCATAACAAAACTCAACAATTATGATTATTCTTTTACAATACTTGTGACTCCAACAACAGTATGAAAAAAATGTAACCTCTTTCATGACTAACGATAGACACAATAATTAGAATTGTAGGAAAAAAGATTCTCCATGTTATTTTTTTTAAAATGATTGGATGGGCTTAAGTATGCATGTTAGGATTTAGAAAGCCACCATCCAAAAGACATCGATCGTTCCAATAGTACAACATGATGCATTAGAACTAGCATCAAGCAGTAGAACCATTTCTAAATTTTTTTTTTCTCAACAGAAAATGAGATGTGCTAACAAGCATATTGTGGTTGGATGTACTGCATAAGTAATAGTACTTGAGGAAATAGAATGAGGAACTCGCCTTCATTGCCTTGTCCTTCAGATTTGGCAACATATCTTTTAATGCTTCCTCAAGTGCAGTAACAAATCGTTCATACCTGAAGGCAGCATATTTCGAACAACAGTAACGGATTATATACAAATAGGTGCAAGACATTCGTATTGAAACTGTAAAAAAGGAGATGGCAGTTGGCTCCAAATCTTAACTTTAATTTATGAACTGTATGCAATAGGATATATAATATTGTATATGAACTCCAATAGTGCCATATTAATAGCCCCTGATCCCATTATCTTTAAACGGCTATATTTATATTCTTTCAATAATATCAACTTATCAGACCATAAAAAGTTATGGCCAAAATAAGTTATAGAAAAGCAGATGAAGAATCAGTTGATGTGTGTTTTCCTTCTCTTCTTTTTTTTTTTTTTTTGTGTCACTGATGTGGCAGACTAAACTCTTTAACAAGTTGAGTCAATTCTCCCTAGATAAAGAATTTAGCCTGTAGATAGCCTATACAACACAAAAGGACTAATTAAGAGTATGTTTAATCCCAGGCTGACCAATCCTAGCATGATTTTTAATCACATCCAATGCTACTAACTAACCTCATGACCAAAAGTTCAAGCAAGCAAGAAAAGTTGAAACGTAAGTAAATGCACACCTTTGCTTCAAGCATTCTTCCCAATACCAAAAGAGTAAAAGAGAGAAACCATCTTTTGTCTCAGACAAACTATCCAAGGGGCGTTGAAACAGAGATTTTAGCTTGCGATCTGGCAGCAATCTAGAATAACAAACATTTAAGACAATAATTTAAGCTAGTTTACATGTGGAAAACAAAACATTAGAAGCAGCAGAGAAGAAAAAAACTATCCATATTTTAGAAATTGAAACATACTCGACATTCGGAATGATGAATTTGGTACATAATTAAATAAAGTTGAGCTGCACATTGCAACAATCAATAAGATAATGTAATTTGTACATAATTAAATACAAGGTGAGCTGTATACTAAAATCATTAATTTCAAAACATTTGTTATTGAAATATTTATAATGTTTAACCATGTCATTGTATGGTTTCTAGGCTAGAATTAAAAAAACAAAGTAGTACAATTGAAAAGACAGTTGCAATAGAATATGTCATTTTGGTCATAACAAGCAAAGGGCTAAACGTCCTGTGGAATAGCAAATTTTCAAGTGATATATAAGCACACAATTACAAGTGGTCTGATATGTGTGATATTTAAAACAACAAGCGTTAACAAAGAGGCATGACAGGGAAGTGATAGGAAAAGATAGAAATATTCTAAAATATGATCCATACAGCTGTATACATGCCTGTGGAGATGACCATTGCATATGGCATCGGCAGCCTCAATATGCAGTTTGACTACATATGTGTCTTATGTAGCCACATGCTGTAGAATATGTCGGCCACGTACACAACGGCATATTATGAAATGCAATCATCGTGTAGTTTTACTTTTTCCCTAGTGCTATTATTTCTGCTTTATATAAGACAGATCAACATAAACTGTTTCTCATATACACTTTGTATGCATCTTATGACTTAAATCTTAATTTCATCCCATATTTAAGTCAACTAAACTTTGATTACATTTTTCAAATATTAAAATATCTACTTTTATTTGCCCTCTGAATACTACAATTAGTGATTTAAAAAGTGCTAGGCGTCAAAAGGCGCCATGGTTTCAAAACGCCAAGGCACTAGATGCTTGCTTGAGCGAAGCAAGACGCTTTGAAATATTAAAATATAAAAAACATAATATAATTAAAAAATATAGTTATTTAAATAAAAATATGATATTAAATTAAAAATATATTGTTAACAGTATATTACTTAAGTTAGAGAGGGAGAAAAAAAATATTCTCTGAAATATTAAAATATAAAAAATATATAATATAATTAAAAACATAATTATTTAAATTAAAATATGATATTAAATTAAAAATATACTGCTAACAATATATTTCTTAAAGTTAGAGGAGGGGAGAAAAAATGTTAACAGTAACAGAGGGAGATAGCAACAGCAACGGAGGATTAGTTTAAGATAATTACGATAGCAATATGAACGATAATAGTGGCAACGGCAGAAGCTATGGACAACAACAACGGAAGCGAGGAAAGCTGCGGACAATAGCAGTGACAGCGGCGAAAACTACGGACAGCAATGGCAATAACGATGAAAGCTGCGGACAACAGCAGTGGCAACGACGAAAGCTCCAGAGGGCGTCCGTTGATGGCGAAGGAACCTACGCTCCTCTCCCTCGATAGTGGGAGGAAGCGACAGCGGAAGGAAGTTAGAGGGGCTGTCGAACTCGTCCGTCAACAATAGAAGAAGGCTCGGTCCGCTGCGTCTGCAGCGAAGGTAGTGGCAGAAAGCATCGGCGATGGAGGCAAAAGCAGCACTAGGGTTCCACGGGTCGCGCGGGTGTGAAGCGTGGCTTTTGAGGTAAGAAACTACGAACCGAACTAGCCTTAAACCGGTTCAGTTCGCCTTAATTGAATCGGGTGCTCGGTCGAAGCGCCCAGCGACTGCGTTCGAGCGAGCGCCCAAGCGGCGCCTCATTGAAGCGCATCGCCTGGTGCACACACAAGGCACTCAAGCCTCGCCTCGCCCGAGGGCTTAGGCAAGCGCCCGAGCACCTATTTAAATCACTAACTGCAACCGCTAATTATAACATTGAAATAAAAATCTAAAACAAGTCAAATGACATAGATCCAAGGCAGAGCGAATCCATATACCAAACTCACATAAAACATACAACAGTGAAAGTAGTCAAACTGCTAATGGATACAAGGATATCTATCTGACCTCAACAGAAACAACTCTCTCAGAGCTTCAAAGCCAATAAATGCATAGCGTTTCCCTACCTTGGATGTCACCATAGCTGCAATTCAATGAAAAATTCTCTCAATGATATCTGAACCCAAAAAAATGCATAAGAGAAAATGTTCCATGATGGGGTGGTGCAAATGATTGCTTTTAAGTGCATCATATTACTTGTCAAGAATTTCTAGAGTCAATGGTACAATAACCAACTAATTAGCTTACTGATCTACAGCAAAAAACAGTTACAAACTAGTCTCAAGTATCAAAGCTTTTGCGAAATCATGCAAAGTAACATCCAATTTGCAGTGACGATCAATCACGATAAATCTGATATAGTTCTTATAACTTAATGAACAGCTAGTTTAGTGCGATAATAAAATGAAAACAGATTTCTCATGATGGGTATTGTAACTACGGCTCAACACTGTGAGGGACAATTTACTGATCTTGCAAAGGCATGCCAGATACTCAACAATCCATTCTCTTTTACTCTAGTAAAAAGAAAAACATATCAGGATGTTATGTAGAATCCAATTATCTAACCTAAAAAGTTTAACTGCAATCTAACTTGCTCATAATTCTATGAACCACATATACTTTCTTACCCAATTATTGTCATGAAACCAAGGAACAATGAACTCCATAGCAAGACTTCCAGTCCCAGAAGTAAAACATGTACTTCACATCAAATTCAATTTCATATCAACACTCAATTAGGGACCATACTTTTCATCTTATTCACTAACCAAAACCTTTGTAGCAAGGGAAAAACATTCACTGTTAAAAGTTGAATCAGTATTGCAGCAAGAAAAAAAATCTAGAAACAAAACTGCCTACGACTCACACAAGTTACTCCAAGTCTAAACTAACACTGAGCAGGATAACCTTCCAAAACATTTGAATTCCTCGGCCATGTGATTAGTCAAAATACAAATTGCAAAGATAACCACATCACACTAGTTTGTTCCTGAAAGTCCTGAAATAAACACAAGCAGATATATCAATTTGATCCTAGTCAACGTTGTTTCGGTTCATACTGAGATATAACAGTTGGGCAGATGGCCAATATGGATAGCCTAGAACAACTCATCACCTTCAGCAAAGTTGTGAAGCCATAAAAAGTCATCACAGACCCTATTAGAGAAACTGCGGTGAATGTTAGCCTAATAGACCTTTTTGCCCACATATATTGGTTTGAACTTTGAGCAGTGTGTCGCTATTGTGAAACTAATAGTAGAGATTCATTCATCGAGAAAACAACTCACACAACAGGGCGTCCAGTGACCTTATATTGGCGATAGGGTTATCCTCCACCAAGCACGTGAAGGCAGACACCTTGTCTGACGATGTCCCTGACCTGGCCGTCACCTCCAGCAACCTCATATCCCCGCTCTTCCTCCTGGAGGACCCATAATCCTCGGTGTACTGCGCCAGCAGCCTCTCGGCCACCTCTTTCTTCTTCTCGACTAGCTTCTTGAACTCCCCGATCCCCAAATTCGTCACCTTTTTGCTCCCGTCGGGACCCAAGACCTTGGCTTCCAGCTCCTCGGCATCGAGGTACCAATGCCCCGAGAGGGAGCTCGCCTTCATCAAGGGAACTTCCGGCCGGCCTTTCTTCTCATGCGAGGTCTTGACAAAGGGATCGATCTGCAACGGGTGGGGCTTGGGGAGGGCCTTGGAACCGGGTTCCTTCTTGGCTCCACCCTTATCGCCGGCGGCCGAGACCGACGACGGCAGTTTCGACTCATGGGCATCGAGGGGTTTGAGGGGTCCGGATTTGCGGAAATCGGAGTCGTCGAAGCCGTACGATGAGGAAAGCGTCGGAGGGACGAGGCCGAGGGAGGAGGCGAAAGAGACGACGTCGGATTTGATGGATTCGAGGTCTTGGGCGGTTCGATGCGGCTTCTTCTTCGTCTTCGAAATCGCGATTTTCTCTAACTCTTTTCCCATCTTCAGCTACTCTTCGAAGAGACACGGACGATGGAGAGGAGGCGTAGGGTTTTCTTCGTTTCCTTCATCTCGCGAGGGTTTATTATCTTGCGACGACAAATTGGGCATCAACGATGGCCCGATCAATATGGGCCGTCCACGGTCAGCGATGGGCTCAAACATAAAACCAACTATGTCGTGCGTTCCCTTGCAATTTGGGCCAAATGCCGAATTGAGATCACGGAAGAATGAGCGCGATTTGGGCCAACCTCGGAATGGTGATCCGAGTTAATCCAAAACTCGATTGAAGGGCAATAAAATCAGCTTCTTCTAAACATTTAATATAGTATCAAAAGAATTCAACTCGTCGTCACTGTCGTTTAACCAACCATAGAAGCAAGTAGGACGTCCGGTCCACAAATTTCACTTACTTGAAGCTGCGTCCAGTTAAACTCCTAGCAGTGAACACTCGACCAAGGCATAAATTATATCAACTTACCCAAACTTGGTCTCGCATCACTGGGATGAGCTTCACGCTGGAAAATATGCTTTATGATGAGATGGACTCTGTGGTGGTATATGTATTTATAGTGCATTCTTCCTGGGCGACTCAATAGTCTGTCGTTTTACATATGTTTATGGTGCAATCTTCCTCGGTGACGCTCCTTGGTGCAATGATGCTGGCATGAGCTCAGGTGTAACCTCACGTATCAGGTTTGCAAGGCAGCTGCGTCATCGAGAGAGTCTCGTGCACGGATCTTTGGTGAAATTTGTAGGGCAATGAGATTCTCCTGTGCAAACAGATGGACGGTAGTTGATGAGATCTTCTCGTCATAAACAGATTGAATCAGATCGACGATCCATCCTAATTCTACCCAATATGATAAATTTTCGAATATATATATATATATATATATATATAGGTTTGACCTTGTGGAAGCCGTCGCACGTGCGGGCAGGTAAGCACGCACTGCTTCCCCTCCAAGTAAAGCAACGAGCCGAGCGGCAGTTATCGGTCGGTCGCCTTCCGTTGGAATTCCTCACCGGTGGCTTGCCCAACAAGAATCCTCCCCCCAGTTCCATGTATTTAAACCTTCCATCAGCTTAAATGAACCGTCCAGATTCGAGCTACGTCGTCTATCACACTACCCGTAGGCGGAGCCCATCACTTTGGACGGTCAACGATCACTAACGGAGACATCCAACACTTGGCTCCTTATAAACGCGGGACCTTCTCCCGTCTTCTACGACGCAGCGGAAGAAGAGAGATGACGACGGCACTCCCCGAGAAGCCATCCCTCGGGGCCTCCACCTCCGCGGAGGAGGAGGAGCTGGCGCACGATGGCTCTGGCTCTGCCATCCTTCACGATGCTTCCGCACACCAGATCGGACCGCCAGAGGCTTCGGACAAGCATGAAGAAGACGAAGACGACGACGACGACTCCAGCGAGGAATTCGAGTTTACGTTCGTAGTGAGAAACCCCGATACCGAAACCTCCGTCGCCGCAGACGAGATCTTTTCCGGCGGCAGGATCATTCCCGCCTACCCGCTCTTCAACCGCGACCTCCTCCTTCCCCTGTCCGCTGCGGACGAGCCGGCGGCCGTGGAGGGAATGGCCGTCCAGATCCCGCTTAGGCAGCTCCTGATGGAGGAGAGGGGGACAGAGTTATTCTCGTCGGCGGAGCCGCCGACGACGGAGGAGTGCCGCGCGCCGAAGCCCGACCCGTGCAAGAAGAGCGCGTCCACCGGGTCGTCACTGCGGTGGCGGCTCAGGGATATGATGGTTGGCCGAAGCCACAGCGACGGGAAGGAGAAGTTCGTCTTCCTCGAGGCGGCGCCACCGTCGCCGGCGACAAAAAAGATCCCGAGCCCGAGTCTTAAAGCGGCGAGGTCAGCGGGGGGAGGGAAGGGGGCGAAGAATGACGGGCGGGTGGCGGCGACGGATGTGGCCACCGCCCACCGGCTGTACTATGGCAAGGGAGCAAGCGAGAAGGCGGCGAGGGGACCACGGCGGTCATTCTTACCGTACCGGCAAGAGCTCTTGGGGTTGTTCGCACCGGCGAACGGGCTCCGCCGGTCGCATCACCCCTTGTAGAAATATAAACCTCTTTTTATCATCAGTTATCCTTTGTTTTTTGTTTTTGTAATACAATTAGACAAATTAATTTTTGTTATTATCGAAGTGGGCTTGTACACGTTCGGTTTGGTATTTTTACCCTTTTGCGGTGATGCATCATCAGCTTTGTTTAGTAGGACCGTCCGTCCTCTTAGTACTTCATCTTAAAGCTTAAAGAGACTATGAGCCACCACGTAATGATCCCAAGGGGAAAGGATGAGGTCTTCGTTGACGTCTACATGATAACACTGACATGCACATACATGGCTTGCCCGGGCAAAAATACCAGCCGAATGGTGCAACTTCTACCCTGTACTAATATGATGTTCCTTCATGATCGATGTGCTAGAATTGGTTCCTGCTGGAGCACGTAATGGCAATTTGGATCCACCAACATGCTTGCTTGGGAGCATTAAAGATAAAAAAAAAAAAATCATACATGAAATATTGAGAAAAAAATAATTTGCATGTTAAAAGAAATATTTCAAACAGAAGAAGAAATATAAATGATACCATTTGAGATACACTGCACTCGTAAATCGAAGCATAACATGTTTCATGAGTATAAATCAATCTGAGATCTGCTTTGCCTTGGAGGGGCTTCAACATTGCCCCTACGGATGAGAACAACAAAGCTGTCAGCTAGTTACAAATCTGTCCAACTTGAACACCTTTCAAGAGGAACCTTCCAATCCGATGAATCAAACTCCTCAAAGCATACATTACATATAGCTTATTTCTAGTCTCCATCCACTGCAGGTTGACAGCAAAATACAAATGTGCGAGAAAGCATAGATGATAGATGATAGATGATGATGTCATTGTCATCTCAATTCATGAGTCGGCTACCCAACCATAAGAACCTGACGTGATCCAAAGCCATTGCAAAAAGTCAAGCAAAATGAGTGGCCAAATTCAACAACCAACCGGTGGCCTCTCAGGACAGTGACTTTTGCATTGATACTGCAAATCTTGTTCAGCCCTTGTCCCGTATCATCTTCCTCGTGTCAATTCTGGAGATAATCTTCGCTGTAACTAGATATATTTCCAGACATTACTAAGAGAGCAGGAAAACCAAATAAACATGCACTTGCCATCCCAAGTTCATTGGTTTGTCACTAGTTTCCACCCAAACTCCTTTATTCCACATAGATCGACAAAAATAATTGCATATTTCTGATCATTATCGTCACATCGTGATGGGTGCTTCAGTACATTGGAATAAGACCATTAAATATACACCCACAAATGTAATTGATAGGACCTACTACCCGGTACCCAAAGGTCACAACCCCGGACAACAATCGATTCGAAGAACCATGAGGCTCACACAGGAACAGGACTCAGGCCAGATGCTGGCTGTAAATTGGCAGCAAATTTCCGAGCCCACAAATCATAGTGTATGATCTCCTCGAGTGAAGGGTTGGCAATTAGATCATTTCTATGAGCATCGCATGTAAGTTCGACTACTTTGAAGATATCTAGATAGCTAATTCTGCAAAATAGAAACAATTATCATCAAATGTATCCAACTGAAACCATATATACATATATTGATTTATTTATTTATCAAGTTTAAGACTTCCTTCACGAGTATTTGAGATATTACATTGGTCATCATCACTTAAGCAAACAACGGAGGAACTGAATACAAACCAACATTTTATAGCCATGCATGGATGAATTTTTTTGATGATGAACTGAACGGTACTAAAGAGTGACGGGAGTGGAGGAAGAAAAAGGACTTACTTCTCATCGATGAACATCTCCACAGCCTTCTCATTAGCTGCACTAAGGACACCTGTCATGGTGCCTCCAGCTCGCCCTGCTGCATAGGCAAGATCCATGGATGGGTATTTTACGTTATCAGGAGTTTTGAAGGTTAATGAACCTAGCCTGCACCATAAATTTCATAATGAGTTTATCACGCATGGTAATCAGAATACACCAGAACATATCTGAATTCACATAGAAATATAAATCTAAACTCAAAGTTCGAATGAGTGAATGAACCTATAATTCAACATAGGACGACCAACGTTCTTTTTTTTTTTTTGTGACACATCTGATTATTATATAGGTCTTCCTCGTATTCCTTAAGACAAATTTTTTACTTGCTGATTCCAGAGAACTTTGAAAAAAAAAAAAGTGTTTGGAAGACTGCTCTAAAGTGAGAAACCATCAATTCATAGGTACCAGAAAATTGTAAATCGCCTCCAAAACCGTGCCAACTGGACATTTTTCTTCACTGGTAAGCCTAAACAACATAACCATCATCATCTTTGATATAAGGATGACTTAACAAGCCAGGTTGTCTTTGATATCATTCTCTTGTTTCAAGATAACAGGAGAGTGCGAACAGGACATTCGTAGTCTGTTATGATGCATAAAGAACATTCTTAACTATAGTCATTGAATTTGTATAGTATTATCGTAAAATATACTTGAAACAAGTTGTAATTTTTAATAAAGTCCTATTTTGAATGCCAAGATGCAATGTTAATATAAGATCCAAAATAAAAACCATGCTGGTCATAAAATCATAATGAGTCAAAAGAGTTAAGTCACAAACTTGCAAAGATCAAGTCGAGGCCATGTGATCTCTGAGCAAGAAATTCTGTCTGGCCACGACAACGTGTAGAGAATTGGTAGGCGCATATCAGGCCAACCTAACTGAGCCAGTACAGATGAATCCTGCAAGATAAATAGAAACCAATTCAAGAATATCTGTTGACCGAACTGGGTGTCAGAATATCTAAAAATGAAGACAAAAGAAAATGCTAAACTTGGGCAGTTATTCTGTGCATAGGTCACAACAACAACAGAGAGGGCGAAGTTATAACAAATTACCTGTGTCTCAACCATCGAGTGTATTATAGACTGCGGATGAATTACAATGTCTATATTGTCATATTCAGCCCCAAACAAATAATGTGCTTCAATAACTTCTAGTCCCTGTGTAACAAAGGAATTGCTAGTAGGCTACGGAAGACTAAGAGATAAAAATAATAATGTCCTGCCCATGAAGATTAATAAAAATGCTTTTAATACCTTGTTGAAGAGAGTAGCAGAATCCACAGTAATCTTTTTCCCCATGTTCCAGTTTGGATGTTTTAAAGCATCTGCAACCTTCACATCTTTCAATTTTTCGACCGGCCAATCCCTATGATGAACACCAAAAAGAGATGTTTGCTTATAGTTTTACATGTTAAACCAAGGATGCAAGCCCAATCCCCATCACCACCCCACCACCCAAAATAAAAGGAAGGGAAAAAAAAAGACGTTTAAAAGGGTTGGTACTGTTTTATAGCAGTATAATTGGTGTAATACATAACGAAGTACTGACAGCACAGCCTGTCCTCATATGGCAACATCCATGAACTCTAACACATGTCCAGAACAATGGCCATTCAGATGAGAGTTACAGCCAACTAGTGTCATTCTTAGTGCTCTTGACATCAAAGTGAAGCCACAAAAGGTATCTAGTATTAGTGGTTCTTATACCTGAAAGCCCCTCCAGATGCAGTCAAAATTACGCGTCGAAGTGCACCATCCGTCAATCCTTGAATACACTACAGACAAAAATGTGCCGTAAGCATCACCATTCAATAACCAACTTCATACAAGTGCCACTATAAACACAGATAGAACCAGGGAAATTCATCTAGCCTATATGGAACCAAAAAAAGGACACAGTCACCAGCTGGAACTGGATGTTCTCTGGCAAGTACCTGGAACACAGCAGAATGTTCTGAATCAGCAGGAAGAATCTTCACTTTGTGCTTGTGAGCAAGAGGTAACACAAAAGGACCTCCAGCGATCAGAGTTTCTTTGTTGGCGAGGGCTATGTCTTTTCCAGCCTCAATGGCAGCAACAGTGGGCTGAGTATACAAACAAAATGGATTAGTCAATCCATGCGCAGAACACATACGTTAACATTGATATAGAATATAGCAGAACCACTAAATAAAGTAGAGAGAAAGCTGATTAGTAGATAAACTGCGTATACAGAGAACAAAAATATCTACACAGGCACAAATATATGCACGTGCGCCTATGTTTTGTATCTGCACATGTCCATGTCTCTGTTAGGACCGTAGGTACCCCTTAGAAGACACAGTTAAGCTAGCATCCTTCAGAAGCCCAACCCATTTATTATGATGCAAAAATATAATAATGCTATCACTCGAATTTCTTCAAATTTTCAAGCATTTTATTTTATTTTTTTTAAATTGGTATTCTTCAAAGGAATAAACATCTTCTATGTTTCTTGATGAAAATATAAAACACCTTTGAAACTCAAGATTAGTTTTCAGGCATTACAAATAACCTGAGAATTGACATATGGACATTCTTGAACCTATTGAATTGAATGCATTACAAATGATGTTGACCATGTTTAATATGTTGAATGGTTTTGGTAGCTCATTCTGTACATGAGCACTCAATAAGAGCATTTCATTGTTAATAAATGGTAGAAGCATGTTCATTTCAGTTCTTGTCACCTCTAATCTGAAGGCCCATCACCTTGCCACCTCGTTCAAGGCCAAATGGAAGCAGTGTCAAAGAAGGCAAGGCACTGGTTTTCTCCATTGTTCTCTTCGCATAATCATCATCTATATACAACTAGCAGCAGCCAATCTTAGATTTTTAAGCCTTTCAACCCATGCAATGGTTTTCTGTGACCTTTACGAGACTAATAATTTCAAAGACATACAGTATACCGGATTAACTGTTGATCTTTCCAGTAACATCTGGGCTATTATAAAAGGACTAGCTGCTGAGAAGTGCTACCTAAACGCCAGGAGATCAGTCTGGCATTCATTTTCAATATATTATGCTAAGTTGCCTTTCACGAGCAAAAGTAAAGACCAAAAGCAGAAGCTAATACAAAGGAAGGTAGTTTGTAATAAAAGAAATTAGCAGAGACCTAATGTCTTTACCTTTAGTCCAGCACATCCTACTATCCCAGTAACTACTGTAACAACATCTGGGTGGCGAGCAACCTAAGTACTCGTATCCAAACACAACACAGTGTTAAATTGAGACCAAATCTAGCTGAAAAATATGCAAAACACAACTGACCTCTACAATGCCTTCCTCCCCAGGAATAATTTCAGGTTTGTGCTCAGCATCCGCCAAGGCTTCTTTAAGCTCACTAACCAGTGACTCGTTTCTTATAGCGACCAGTTGAGGTTTGAATGTCTTGATCTGCTCAGAGGAAAAAAAGAAGGATTAAATTCTTGAATGCTCCAGAACACTTAAAGCATAAATTGTATAATAATTATCTGTATATGCTGTCATCTCATGCAATTTCAAGGGATATGAAAGTGTCACCTGATCAGCTAGAAGTGTCACATTGGAGCCAGCTGCAAGGGCAACAACCTTAAACTTGTCTGGATGTTCAGCAACTATATCCAACGTCTGTAAACAATAATTACGAGAGAAAATATATAGTCAAAGAAATTAGGTTTTATACTTCAGAATAATCACACTCGTTTGAGCTAGATGCATCGATGAGTCTCAATGATAACCATCCTATGTTTCACAATCTTGTGGACTTAGCATCACCCGTAGCAGCTTTTGGGCAAGGTGTTAACGCCATCTACAAATTGGATTGGCTACTAGGTGTTTTAAAATATCATATCGGAGCGAGAAATGAGCATCGCAGGACAGCCTTCAAGTAAATACGTTTCAGGCAGGTTGTCTGGCCTTTTTAAAAATGATTATTCACATGAGAAACATGAGAAGTGGCATGATTTATATCTGCATAGAAGAAATATATGTTATTATTGCTTTCGACCGCATTACCTGAGTTCCAATTGACCCGGTGGATCCAACAATTGAAATAGGCTTTGGACCACCCCAAGACTTGCGCCCCGGTTCTGCAACGGCCCGACCTGGCCAGGCTGGTGGAGGCGCCTGCAGTATCGAGCAGCTCGTTCTGCCCCTTGACGGAACTGTTCCTTTCTCCTTCCTTCTCAAAGGAAACCCCACTGAGAAAGGAAATGTTCCCAAACTTGAGGAACCAACTCATTTGACCACACAACAAAAAAACCAAAAAGTTGCGCCCGAATCATTCGAACTATTATAGAAAAACCCCTTTTGACTTCGATTAATATAAACACAAAGACAAAATCTTTCTCCTGGATTCTTCATCTGCAGAATTGATGTTTATTTTAAGGCTAAAAAGGTTTCAGAAAGTGCCTTTAAAGATATAAAGTAAGGTAAAAACGGTCGCTGCAAGACACAAAGATTTGCGCAAATACATCACGTAAAAAACTTGAAATCCAACACATAGTCCGAATTAATCAGAAAATTTAGAAGATCAGAACATCAAGTGCACCGATTACTACCCTGTAAACAGAATGACGGTATCAAATTCGACTACGGCAAGTTGTGCATCCAGGGAGAAATAAGAATTCCATCAAAAACGGAAGCCCGTTTTCAAGGCCGATATCCTAAAAATAAAAAATAAAAAAAGGAGAAAAGATCTCACCTTTGAGCTGCGGAAACGTGCGTCCGCAGGATTCCAAGAAGGAGAGACCTCCGATCTCTCCCGGCAGCGACAGTTTCAGCGCCATCTCCCCGGTCTTACTACCTCGAGATGCTGGACGGGCACACTGCTGCAGGAAACTGGAGCGGCGAGGAAAAAGGGCGAGATGGAGAGGTAGTCCAGATGGGAAGAAGGATGGGACGAACAGCGAATCTCGAAATGATATGGGTGGAGGGAGGGCGGTATTCCTTGATCCCGTAACCTCCGTTTGTTCGTGTCGTGTTGTGCTGCGCCTGCTGTGGCTTCAGGGCTGTCCCACGGGTACATATTAGGGCGCGGACGCGCATCAACGTATGTCCCCGTGGAAGTTTGCTGTAACGGATGTTACATACATTGTATCACTGATATCATGTCGTAGATCGAGCCGCATTAAAAAAAAAAGGGTACGTAACGGTCTGACGCATGTAACGAAAACCGATGTATACCGGTATGTTCCACCGAGCGGTTGCAGCCACCTGTTGTGCACCAGTCCATGACATGACAGCACCAATGTGCATACAGAAAAAAACTTGATTTGAATTTATTGTCTTTACATCGATTGCCTCGTGTATTTTGCTTGAAAGATGTCGTGCGTCACACGAATGTCCCGGTCGAGATCATCATGCTGTTCGATGCGTCACTCCTGCAGAAATAATGAACAGTTAAGCAAGAAGAATTGGACAGGAAACTTACGTACATACATCCATAAAAAAACACATTGTCAGGAAAACGTGAAACTTGCCCTGAGTTCATGTTTTTGTATGGTCAACCATGCAAATTCTTCCTAAAGCTTAGGACAGCAGCAGAGTAGCGTAGTTAGTGTTCCACATAAAAGAGTTATATTGTTCATCAGATCCATCCAAATCACGTCACATCGAGGAACACATGCTTTTGGTAATCGGGATAGGTGGTCGATCTCTTTCCGGCGACATCACGGGATACATACATCATGTACGAATTATGGAGTATTGTTTTTATCAGAAAAGAATAATTCCCTGTCAGTGTATAATCTGTCAGTGATAATAGCCAAACTATAGTGATTGTTCTTCGCACAAAATTTGGAGGCTACTTACTTCTATGGTGCGCCTCCTCAAACCCTTTCAAACGATAAAAAATAGTTATCTGGGAAGACAAACTTATGACAAGTGTCGGATTTAGTAGTGCTCGGTGAGTTGGTGGACTTGTACCGAAAGTGCCATTCCAATACCAAAGCTCTTTTAGTAGTGGAGTCACCGCTGAAGTTGGTGCCACTGAAGTAATCCTCTACTCTGTTGACACATTTGGAATGTGAGACGCCTTGGTTTATGACTGCACGACCATGGCATCGAGGAAAGCGTAGCTGCCCGCCCGTTGCATCATCATATGTTCCTGAAAGATTTTCTGCATATTTATTCCAAGAGCATCATCATATTCTTGCTCGAGAATGCTACTGGGATTCGTAAGACTAGTGCCGCCTGGTTCAAATCAATCCTAAAGAAAGAAAGCAGATTTACTAGTGTGTTCTTCAAGGAAGCGTAAGAATCTCTATAAAAATTCCCCTGTAATATGGAACAACAACACACCTATCTGTAATGACCAGCAAAGAACAATCTATACGTGTTCCAAGGCCTTGTGGAGAAGTAACTCGAGTGCCAAGAACAATTTCCTGTGATTCCATGGCACGAGAATTGCTCGAGATCATAGGACCGGAAAATATGGTGAAGGAAGGAAGAAAGGAAGGCTTGAGCTTGGCCTTCTTCGAGGACTGCCATCTGAATTCGATTTTGAACAAGGGGAATAGCCTCCTCCGTAAGAAGTGGAATTGCTAGAGACTTGGCCGCCCGAAGCGCATTCTTACAAGCTCTCCATGGGCTGTCGAAAGCTACTACCCCAGTAGTGATGGAGAAGGCCTTCACCAAATTCGAATTTTGAACCTTCATTTCTCCCATCATCCTCTTCTACTTACTACCCCGGTAGCCTCCATCTCGCCACCGACTAACTAGGTGGCGCAACTCATCCTTGACATCCCACCACCATCGGAACCAAAGCTCCGCCAAAACATGTAACCGGTCACCGAGGTTTTGGTTTCGCATGCATTATTAACCAGCCGCTCGATTCCACTGGAATCCCTGGCAGTGCATCAGAAATAGAAATCGGCCAAACAACGGGTTAGAGAGACCAACAAAGTCGGATGGAAACCCTTTCGAATAGCAATCGACGGAAGAAAGAGCAGCAGAAAAAGAGGCAAAAATTTCCGGATCAGTCCAATCCATCGATCAATCTTTACGATGCAACACCTCGAATCAAATTAAACTAAAGAAGAGGGGAAAAAATTCTACGAATCTTGGTCGCGAAAGATGCCACATTTCGATCAAAAACCAAGTGCATTTTACCTAAATTCGTTCGCTTCCCACGGAATTACCGCACAAAGATCTTAAGCTCCAAAGATCAAAAGCAGGAAAGAAAAGAGAAAACAGAACAAAGAAAAAAAAAAATCTCTTTGTCGACGTGGGGAAGCTCGTACCCCCAAATTCCTCCGGTAGGGAAATATATATATATATATATATATATATATATAATTATTTCCCTTTCTTCCCAAAAATAACCGTCGTCTTCCTCCTGTATGAGGAACACAGAGGACAAGTCGCCCGTGAAGATACTGTTATCCGATCACACCCAACCTTTTATTGAGTTGTCAATGTCCCTACTTCTTCGGTGGTAAAAAAGACAATCCAGAAGAATTGGGAGATGCACCTACAACTGTGATCCGTCGTTGTGATCACTGCACAATTACTTGGTACAGGGGAATTGGACTCTAGCTGTGGATTGTTCCACAAAAGATTACCAAGTAGAATAAAGTTCACGTTAAAGACGAGTCATCCTTCCACATTGTCAACCTGTACATGATGCTTTACTTGTTCACCATCAGATACCAGTGACAAAAGTGTATCCAACTTTCCTGTGAGTGGCCTTCTCGTTTCAATAGTAGTATTTGGTGTCAGCACGGTAGGGTAGGGGGAGGAGTAGTGGCGATTGAAATTTGATAGAAGAAGTGGTTTCTCGGGAAAAAGAACCATGCGAAAGCATACCCTTTAGGATGGGATATTATGACACCACCAATGGTAATTTAAATCCCTTTCACATAATTTTATTCATATCATACATCATTACATGGAAATTATGATGTTTTCTAACAACAATCTAGGAGGGCTGGTGCATTTCCCACGAATCGATGGATGGCACTAAAATCCACATGGAGACATGGTGAGAACTTTGTTTTGTGAGAAGTAGCCCGAAATAGATATCACGTTAAGACTCTCAGTACAATAACGAAGACAGAAATGGTGAGAGGAATGACTAATTTGGTGCAATGTGTATGACAGTCACGATGGCTCACAGGATTTGATGCTCTCCGGTGAGCAAAAATCAGTATAAAAAGGTGTTCCCACAGAAAAGCTTATGCCAAGAAGCCACAGCAATTTTAATTCCATACCACCATGGTTTGTACATGCTTTCTCAAAATAAAGCAAGAAAAAAAAAAGAAATAGACAATAATACCGAGCCTTCATCCTGTTTTGGAGAGGCTGACACAGGTGATAGGAAAAAGAAAAAGTACAGCTTGTGCCCGGCACAACATCACTTCAAGCTTCGAGAGGATTGGATTTCCGCACGGCAGTGCGCCTAGGGAAGCATCTGAGTAGAGTCTGTTGCTGAACAGGCTTGTAGGATAGGAAAAATGTTGGATCCAATCTGAGAGACTCTTCGTAGCTTTCGAGTATAGCAATGATTTCATCAAATTGCAATCTTTTGTCTGGGTTAGTGGCCCAGCACTTGTGTATGAGATGGCTGAATGCCACAGGGCAAGAAGCAGGTAAAGGTGGTCTAGCATTCTGCAAAAACAACTACACATGAGCAATAATAGAGACAAGAATTATAACCAAGGAAAAAATCTTAGGGAACCATCAGACACACTGATTTCGTTAGACACACATCCGTATTTCTCCTTTTTCTTTCTTTTTTCTCTTGAAATGATATTGTAAAATAAGCAAGCAGGGCAGAAGATCATAAAGAAACAGATCTCTAAATCTGATTCCTAACAATCAAGGCAAGATACCATTTGACCCGTCTCAAATCAATTGGCGCAACATAATCAGGAAAAGGCCTCCGTATGATTGTATTTTGAATTTTCTGACTTGAGAGAGATTCGGTCAACTAGCAAAAGACAAGTGGTTTCATGGTAGGTAACTATATACTCATACCTTGTGTGCAACCGCATAAGCAGCCTGTTCAGGAGTCATATCGTCGAAGGGGATCAGCGCTGTTAGTAATTCCCATAGAACAATGCCGAAACTGTACACATCGACTTTCCTTGTATGGCTCTTTCCCTTGATCATTTCAGGAGCCATCCAACGGTAAGTACTCGTAAAACCTTTGCCACTGCCAGACTGAGATTCCAAGCATGAGATTCCAAAATCTGCTACCTTCACGGAAAGATCTTCTCCAACGAGTATATTTTCTGACTTAAGATCCCTATGAATTATTCCCTCGGAATGAAGATAATTCATTCCACGAGCAACATCAAGAGAGAACTTCAAAATGAGATTATGAGGAAGTGAATATGGCTCTTGCTTGTGAAGGTATTTTCTGAGAGAGCCACCTGCCATGTACTCAGTAATGATGCAGAAGACAGGAGGTTTCTTGCATGCTGCCACAAACTACATAGTGAAGGCCAAATCATGGATTTGAATTGGGAAATGTCCAAATCATTATTAACAAGCTCAACAATAGAGAAAACAAACCACAACACCCCACCCCCCCCAAAAAAAAAAAATCCATAAAATAAGATGATGGGAGACAGAGCTCGTGGCAAAAAGTATCAGAGAAGAATTTGAATCCTGCCCTTCATGGAAATTAACTTAATTTTAAACACCAGAAAGAAAGCGGTGCATTGTTCCCAAGAAAAAATTTGTTCTTTCGTCCAAATAAAAGCGGCAAAACTATTCTCTTAGTTGTTTAATACTTTTCATCGAACTAATTCATACAAGAACCAGCTTTAAAGTATTCAAATGGCATACTTATATCTGTATTGTGCAGGGATGATTTATATCTTTGATACAGGAACACATTTTAAAACAATCCTACATGTATGAGAATCATGGGAATCATGTTTGCAGCCCCAGCAGTTGATTCATCACAAGATTTAGCTCAACATAGCATGCTATTATCATGTGTCTTCTCTTATTTAATAGAATATGTTCAAAGACAGCATTGAACAGCTCTGGTTCTTGTCCTCTCATTCTCTTGGATTTCTTCTGTCTCTATTCGGCACCTTCACCATCATTATACTTGGATAACCCCAACTCAAATAATCAGAAAAAAAAAAAACCAGTTTCTGCCTATGATAAATTGCTCAAAACATATTAAAGTGCAGTCTGTAATTTAAAATCTAACTAAGAGAACAGAAGACCAGAAAAAGGTTTCCAAGCGAAGTATCAATATCACTATAGCAGTGAATATTTTGAATCCAAAGTTTATAGCTGTATATTCCCCTTAGGATTTCCCAGAATGCATACTTCGATCCTGTCATCTAACTAATGCCACACAGAAAATGCAAATACTTTTCCAAATAAATAGAATGGTTCGATAAGAAATTTCACGGTGCCTATAAAATAAGCCCCAAACTGGTACCTCATTGCCTAGGAAAATGGCTTCGTGACACTGTAATAAAGACGCAGCATGTTACTAAAACCTTGATGAAAGAATGTCAAGGTATGTAGGCTCAAGGAAGTTGTTGGATAACCGTACGTGGTCGAACAAATCTAGGTTTGTGGATCTGGTTGAAGTTTTGAAAGTCGTACGATGTTGTCATTCAGTACCAAGTCCTGAATTGTGAGATCTATAATACATGTACACTCTGATGGCTCATTGATGCTTAAATCTGAGAATAGTAGAGGATAAGTGCTACTGTGGAAATGGAGATAACAATTTTGATAATTTTGATGAAAGTTCTTCAAATAGAGGAGGCCATCCACATTAAAGGAGTGTCCTCCATGAGTGTGATCAATGTAATAAAATAGAATAAATAAAAATATGACAGCTTAATTGGAATCTTCCAACCTTCTGAATGAATAAATATATTAATGGAGAATCGGCAGAGATGGTGTGGGGCACCAACTAGGAGCTTTACCAACAGTAAATCACCAGGGCTCCTCGGCCATAAGTAAAGCGTAGCAAATAAGGATGGGTTAACTATTGCCCAAGAAATATACAGCAGGTGGTATAAAAAAACTTAAGAAAAATGATTGGCTGCTTTAAGAAGGGACTTTACATGCTTGCATCAAGAAAGAAGGGAATTATTATTCATAACAATGAAGAAGCAAGATTCATAATTAGACCTGTGGATCTGTTAAGAAAAATTTAGCCAAAATATTAGTGACTATCGTGGCTGTGTTCTATGGAACTGCCTATAAGATGGCTATATGTACTGGTTGAGCAAAACAAAGCCACAGAAATTCATACTGCGTCGCAAAATCTAACGATGAGCCTACTCGATTATGACCGATCATGCCGAATTTACTGGAAATTATATTCCCGAGAAAGCATCAAGAAGAACAAGTAGTTACCGTGATTATATTGGGATGGCGGAGGTGAAACAGCAAAGCAACCTCTGAGGTGAACTGCTGCTCCAGAGCAGCAGCCAGGGCAGCATCCTCCTCGGGCTGGCTCATGAGCTTAATAGCCACATCCCTCTCCTTGTATTTCCCATGATAGATCCGGCTATGTCGCCCCGTCGCGAACTTATTCCCAATGAGCAACTTGGACATATCCGCGCTCCACTGCTCCTTCCTGCCCCCTTTGATCTCTCCGCCGTAGGACACCAAGTATTTGGACCAGGACACTGCCCTCCTGTACTCACCGAGAGAAAGCCTCCGCTGCGTTCTAGCGTTCCTAATCGATTTCTCCTCCTTGAAGCAATTTAAGACCTTCATCTGGTCTGATCGTCCAAGGAACCCTTTACGAGATATGTAAATCTACCACCACTATCACCACCACCACCATCAAAGAGCACCTCCAGGCACAAATTTCCTGCTGTACCGTACTAAACCAGCTTAAAAATCTCAACTTGACTCCGCGAGGACTTGAGAATCGAGCTATGAAAAGCAGGGAAAAAGATAGAAACTCGTTCGTTCTTGGAGCGAATCAAGCGGACAGCCGAAAACTGCAACCAAAACTTCCCCCCACCCCCGTTTCGCCTACATTTCGCAGGCTCTAGGGTTTCTGACTACAACCAGAAGCTTCTAAAGAAAGATGAGTGGAGAAGTGTAACATAGAAAAACTCAGATCAAGATGGAACCCTTACACCAAAAACCAAGAGCAGAAATCCCGAAAAATCGAAACATGTTCACTCTTGGACTCGAAGATAACCCCCGTATTTCCTATGGTGCTTCTTACGCTTCCCTCTGAGATCACATGGAAGGAGAGGAGAAGGTTGCAGAATTAGATGAGGAGAGAGAGAGAGAGGCGATGAAAAAGACTCGGTGGGAGTAACGTGGGACGATGTCCGGCTCGGCAGACAAGGTTAGCAGTCGTTCATCTGCAGCTGCAGCTGCAGCAGCACAGAAGGCCGACTCCACCCTTCTCGAATACCCCCAACATGGACTCAATTTTCCCAATTGCCATCCATGTAACCCAGCGCTACATATAGAAGGCGCGGAGACATGACTGCCGCTTCGAAATCACTTGCGATATATGCAAATGTTTAGTGAAGTTGAAGAAGGCCACCTTTAAGATGCATATGCATTAGCATATCAGGTTGGTCAGACGACGATTCGATACAACTATTGTATCATGCGACGTAGGTTGTCTCGGATCACCTCATCATCGTAACGATTGTTTCATTCAAGCGGCATGCTTCTTCGATGGAGGGGGGGGAGGGAGTAGTATGATGATCTAGTAGATGGTTTTTCTAGTGAAGCATTGATGTCAACTTGGGATCATGGGCAAATAATATATCTTTCTACCAAAAATATATATATATAAAAAAAAAAAGAAATTCCCTTAACCGATGTCATTAATACAAATCCAAGAAATATAATATATCGTTTCCACGGTATTAATTAATTACAAGGAAGTCGTCCCGTGAGCTGCAGCAGCAGGAGAGGATCGGGTGGCAATCTCGTTATTCTGAAGAGATCTCGAGGGGAACTTGTTTATTAATCTTTTCCCTTGTCGGGATATGCTTCGGTTTTGAGGCGGGTGCGGCTACTGTGTCTCGGCCGAGTCAGCAAGCAGCAAAGATGATCTTGCAATTTGGCGGACCATCGGGTCCTGCAACTTTAGCCAATAGAACGTGGTTTCGATTCAGAATGCTGAGTGGGGCGAGACGGAATGATCTGGTCCCGTGAGAGGAGGACTTGTGGGACTAGCCGTATCACGCTCCGTATACGGTCTCTTCTCTCTCTCTCTCTCTCGGTTAAACAAGTCTCCACAGCCAGATGTACGCCGATGAGGAGTGACCCCGCCACCGCCACAAGTTGGGCCGGTTCCAGCCCGAACCCTTCATGTGGAGTTCCTTTTGCGCACAGTAGGACGCGTTGTTCTTTATTGAGGAAGACAAAGGATCACGTTAGGGTTGCATGTGACACGTACAGACATGGTACGTGCAGCACATGTCATCAGCAGGTGGACTTGCCATCAGCACATGTTATCCCCCTTCCTTCCAGATTTTTCGGCTACTTAACTACCGCATTATGCATGAAATGTTTTCCCCTCTCCGAATCATGTTTCGACTATCTATACGTTTTTGTTTTTGTTTTTGTTTTTTTGTATCTTTGGAATCAGTAGCAGCATTAGATTTTATTGCTCTGCGCTTATCACAACGCTTAACGTTTGCGGACGCAGGTAAGCTTCATTCAGGTGGTACACATGAGACCCGTGCCCAACTTGACTTCAATTAGCACGATACAATGCAGTCGATTCATCTCGTCCGTACGAGCTCCTGCATTCCATCCGAGGCTGGAAAGTTGGAAGTTTGTGATAGCTGTGAAATCAAGCCATGTTCTCGGCAGCTGTATTGATAATTGCAGTTGGTGCGAAGATGATATCATCGACATTTCTTTCTCAGATGCAATGTTTCCCGACAGACCTTTTTCCGGGCTAATAAATACCCAACTAACATCAATAATGGTCACCAATCGGGGAGGGGTTTGGCCCCATCTCATCCTCTATCATCATGGCACCCCCAATAAGTTGTCACTTTACCACTGATGATGTGCCGGAATCTATAATATATATATTTACCAAAATGCTAGTTTCTCTCGAAATGGGACTCGTTTAAATAAAAATGTATTGTTTTTTGTAATGTTACTGTGGTCAGCGATGAGCCCCGCTCCCCTACATCTAATCTGTGCTCCTTTCCAACGACGAGGACGTCATCTCATCCATCGTCTTCCTTCGTCTTCTCCTCCTCCTCCTCCTCCTCGTCTGTAAGATCCTGTCATCATCCATCCATTCCACTGCTTCGAACTCTCATTTTGGTTGGCCCAGTAATCGTGGCATGGACCGCGTCGATTGATGACACGGTCCACTAATCGAATTCAAGGCATCGCATGGGTTTTAAACGCAGTAGTCGTCAGAACAAGAAAAAACTGCACTTGTACGGACAGCAGCACCTGAAGACATTTCTTTGGATAGAGAGAGTCCTCTTTGATCGAAACAGTGAAATCTTTCTAATTAAGGCGGATGGATGATCAAATCACCAATCATACGAGCCAAATAAATAAACCCATATCATATACTAAACAGTTGGCTTCTTCTTGGTTCGGATGGCGTGAAAAATCACATTCTAAAAGCCCCCAAGTCTTTTCGACATTGATTGATTGATGATCGACTCCCTCTGGCTCACGTGATTTGGGTGGGTGCTTTCCAAAGGGATTTCTATTCATCCATCCGTTAAACATCCAACTCCGCTCACCAGCCGAACGAGACACCGTTTAACTAATTTACTTGCGCGGAGTAATGTAACGCAACGGTGCTTCGGTCGCTAACCAACGAGGGGGGCATTTGAACTTGGAAGAGGTTTTTGGAGGCGCAGCGAATAGCGATGGCGGCGCTCGAACCACTCTCGTGAGGCGATCCATGGCGCTTCGGGTCCGCGTCGTCGGCATTCTTAGGTTTCCCTCTTCTTCTTCTTCTTCTTCTTCTGCGGAGTCTCGGATGCCATTTCACAGTGCTACTGCTCACATGGTCAGTTTGACCGCTGCTCATCTTGTTGCTCATCTCGAGCATTGTACAGTGTCGATCTGCAATTACCATAAGATAGTCTAACAACATGAAAGGACAAATTTCTTAATAGGCCATCGACACAGGTAATTTCTTCATGAGAAAATCTCACTGCCATCTTCGGAATGCTAGGTTAGCATCATCGATGAGTCATGTTAAACAGCATTTCTTTGTCGATTAGTTTGACAGCAGCTAGCAACACATTGCTGTCTCAGGAATTTGATGGATATGACATTTGCAACTGATCCGATAGTGTCGAAATAAGAAATAGGTTGGGATTTTATTTATTGTGCATGTTTTGAGGAAGAGACTCAAATCCGAAATAGATTGTGGAAGGGAAACCATTAGAAATAAGAAATAGGTTGTGAAAAGGGATGAATTTTATTCATTGAGGAATAGAATTTTCTCGATTATGTATTATTTAAATCCATGATTGATTAAAGATAATAAGAAATAGGGATGTTATTCTATCATGATTTTCTATTATGATCTTCTCTTCTATCAGATTACTCTTCGTGAATAAAAAGGTTTAAAAATTAAAAGAAAAAATTCCTGTAAAAAAAAAAAAACTCTTCGTGATAAGTTGTCGATGTTATGCTGGGATCAATTTTCTTTAAAAAAAAACAATATATTGACAAACTCTCGATCGGTATTTCTGATTTGGAAGTTACTTAATAATGCATTTTCATTTGATGGTTCCTCGATCAGTATGCTCCCACCTTGTGGAGCAGCAAGATGATTTGCTGTGGTATTTATTTTGGACTGTGGGTGGGGAGCAATGGCTTACTTTTTGGTTTTGCATTAATAGTGTGTTGGAGATGAATGTTTGTTTTCTTTTCTGGGAGTGATATAGACATCACTGTTTCTTTTCCCAGTTGCTTGATGCTTCTATTAATTAGCATTCCTGGTTTGACAATCACACACTACTACAGCGTCGTATAAACTAGAAAAATAGTCGTAAATGTCTTACTCTGTATTTGTTGTGTCCTGTTGAAACAAGCACCTTTTACACACACTTTCCTGAGACAACAGGTGATCCGTCGTTTCTGATCTCTTGTGCATTTTGTTGACTTCTCTGGATGGTCATTGATTTAGAGTGTCTCATTTGATATTGTCTTTTTCATTAAAAACATTGTCTGAAACCAGAATGCTTTTGTTCTCACTTAGATATTATCAATATCAACTTTCGTTGGTACCTTACAACGTGCTCACAACCTTGTTGGTGAACAAATGTGTCTATGTTTTGGACCTAAAATATTAGTTATCATCGGGTAATAAAATAATTTAACAAGAGATTGAATGGTATGGATTGCTGACTTTGGTGAGATGTGCTGCATGTCAACAAGAACACAAGTCCAGGTTTTCTGTGTTTATTATATGTAGCGATGTGATGTCAGCTTCAGGTGTCAGTTTTCTTTATTTCGTCGTCATAATTTATGCACGTGATAAACTTGAGCTGCATCGAGTAACGTATCGTTTTGTGATCATCAGAAATATGTCCATTTTTTTTTATTTCTGGGTTCCTCAACTTGTTGTCGCGTAGCTTTATTTTGTTTTCCGTGCAAGAAAATATCGACAGCGATGCGTTCGATCACACCACACTGGTCTGTCTTCTTTCTCTCTCCCGATATTTTTCATTCCCTCCTCTGTTTGTTATATGAACAGGGTAGGATCGAGATAATTTTATAAAATTAAAAATAACGGATCAAATGGTTTCACCAAGATTAGGATGCTAAAGATATCTAGGTGTGTTTCTTGCCAGCTTAGGCGTTTCTTCGCTCTCCCCGCGGACCTTGGGTTAACTTTCCCCCGTGTCCGGCCACGCCAGCAGGTAGGTGGCAGATAGGTCGGTGATGTTCTATAAGGCACCCTCTTTTGTACCTGCTGCGGCGTGACCATTAGCCGTTGGAGAGCAGGTGTTGCATTTAAGCTTGAAAGCGGTGACGGGCTCCTCTTCCCTCGTCCCTCTTCCGTCCCTCGGTCCTTTCTCTGTGCTAACTACTCCAAACTTGTGGGTTTAAGAGAGATGAAGAGCAGCGGCGGCGGTGGGGTTGCTAAGACGGAGAGGAAGGCAGTGGAGAAGAACAGAAGGATGCACATGAAGAGCTTATGTATGAAGCTCTCCTCTCTCATTCCAAAGGAATATTACTCCAACCCAAAGGTACACCGCATTCTTTTTTTTCTTCTCCTATAGTCTCTTTGTATCCAATTTTACTGCCTTCGTGTCTCTTGACAACTATCTTCTCTGGCAATTTCGTGAAGCTGAATGCGATTTTGATGCTCGACAGTGTTGCTTTCAACTTTTGCGCTTGATTTAAGCCCACGTCGCAACCTTGCCAGTATAAGAAAAGCAGGGTATTGGTCTTTTTTCCTATGTCTTTCCTATTTCTCATGAACTTGCTGTCTCAGGTGATTCTATCTTTTTCTGATTGTTCTTTCTTTGCTTTTCCTCTAGTTTATGAGCTCCGGTTTTTATTTAGGAAGGTCACCACCGAAGCCTTCGTTTTTACAAGTTAAAAGTGGTTGTTTCTTAAAATCAAATTCTGAAAAGAAAACAAAAAGGGGGCTGCAAACCAAACCCTCTGATGTAATCAAAGTTTCCATCAGCTACCTGTCTCTGTCTTGATTTTTATTTGAACAAAATATACCACAATCCAAATGAATTGTAATTTTCTTGTGTGGATCCTGATGTCCCATGTTTTTCCAACACTGAAAACATATATTACCTAGAAAGGCTACGAGGGAGATGCCATATCTGATGATTCTCCACACATTAAACCAAAAAACATGGGATCCTAACATTGATATGTTTTCAGTGAGGATGGATTTAGTGATGATGCTATAGCAGGATGCCTGTATTCACTGTCCTCAGTCGGTAGGCTTTTCTTTCAATCTAGCGAATTGGAGATTAACATTGAGTTGTCTCTGTAGTTGCAACTGTAAAACATAACATAAGCATTTGAAAATGCAGCATGATGCTGCAGCTTCAAACATAACATAAGCATTTGGATGATTATGTTTGTGCATACTATACTTTGCGTACTCAACTATCTTTTGTGTTATAGGATTTGTTGAGTCAACAAGATCACTTTGATCAGGCAATATCTTACATTAAAGAGCTTCGGGAAAGGATTGATACGATGAAGCAGGGGAAAGGATTCAAGGACAGGCATCAAAGAAACAATCAAGGACATTAGCAGTGGATTGGCTATGGAACTTAGGGTGCCGGTCATTCAAGTGAGGCACCAGGATTCGAACTTGGAGGTGGTTCTGATAAGTGGCATAGACAAGCGGTTTGCATTCCATGAGGTCATCTGTGTTCTCGAGGAAGAAGGAGCACAAGTTCTTAATGCCAGCTTCTCCATTGTGGGAGAAAAGATCTTCCACACAATACATTCCCAAGTAAGCAACATCTCCACATTTTAGGATTTGATTAACAGTTAGCATATCAAATGCCAAATATAGTAAATTTTGTGGTAAACCATGCAATTTAGATATATCTTGGATTTGCACTATCATGATGCTTTTGGCACGATGAAAATTTTGAATTTGCCATTCTCAAGGCGTCTATTGCTTTAGTAAATTTTGTTGGTTAGCTGTAGAATCGAACTATCAAGTATCTAATTGCTATAAACATGTTAGTTTTCAAGACAGTAATCTATGGTTTTTTTTAAAAGTAATTCAAAGGTTAAAGGATTCACGTTTGGGAGGTTAAATCATTGGCTCCTTCCTGCACTTGTTTCATAGGAAGGACTTCTTTTACTGAATATATCTTTGTAGCACCGCATGACACTAAATTTAATTTTGAGCTAAATTGGTCAATATGCATGTCAAAGCCAGTTGAATCCATGTGCCTGTGTGTGTGTTTTCAAGCATTTAAGACCAGATAAATCCTAATACCCCGTGATAATGTGATAATGAATTAATCTATACCAAGAGTGGCTTTTTCTTGAAGCAAAGATTTAATGAATAAAACAAGGGATTTCTCAGAAGAAATTGGAAATTCTATTTGACAAAATTAAGGGTGAAGATTTGCTAAAACATGTGCATGAGAAGCAAAAAAAAAGTAGATTAAATCGTTGCATGGTTCTTGTAACAAAATCGGAACTTCAAGGGAAGCACACTTCTAACTTGGGCATAGTTCGGTTGAGTGGAGCAGAGAAGACAGCCATAAATTTTTTCCTTGATTTATCACCAATTCATGAGGGACCTCTTATCTAACCTTTGGCCAACGTGTTATTGCAGGCAGTCAGCTCCGGACTTGGCTTGGAGGCTTCGAGGATATCTGAAAGATTGAAGATGTTGGTTTGATGAGCTTTATCTGCGTCAATTGGAGTTTTACATCTAACTGATCTGGAAAGTTTACCTTTTGCCAGAAGGTTTCTGAGCATTACTCCACAGCGATCAAGAAGATTGGCATACATCATATGGATTTGTCAGAAAAACAAATATTAAGAAAAAAAAAAACCTAAAATTGGAAGCTGTTCTTGTCTTGTTGGTTGACTTCAGTATTGCTCAACTTCTCTACTTCCTTGTTAGAATAATAGATGTGTCTGTGACCCATTTTGTGGGAAAATGTTTCTCAACGACTACTGTTGCTGAGCAGGAAAGAGTATGTAATATGTCTCATTTAGTATTGTATGAATTGTAATAGTGGGTTAGGTTGAGTAGATAGCTGATTACTATTCCAGACTAGAGGGAATGCAAAACTTCAGTTTGTGCTTAATCATGTTGCAGCTCTTGCCTCTCTCATTTATCTGTCCTTTTTAGTCTTTATGGTCACCATAGTTCAAACCTGGCAAAAAACCACAACCCCAGAGATGCACTTGTGTGTCTATAGACGGGGTTGCATGGCTACGGAGCTGGGGGTTGCAAGGATCATGTATCATGGCATCAAACTTTGTGTGTTTATCACCCTCACCCATGTATCCATTTGACTCGTTGTGCATCAGCCTCATCTTGTGAGCCTGGTCTGACCAGTTTTCCAATGGCATCAGCGCTGATTATATATTCAAGGAGAAGTATCATGTGAATTCATTTTGGAAACTTATTCTGAAGATACACAATAGTGGCAACAACTATCCAATCTGGAGAAGAAGAAGCACCATTTGTACTGTCTTGTATAAAAGCAGCAGCAACCTTTTGGTTACTGGGGTAGTTATATTAGTTGATATGTGCGAGAGTTGCTGCTGCATTGCCTGTATAGTTTGGGGCCTTTGGGTTCTTCAAGCCTTCCAACAGCTCCATTGTGCCACGGAGCAGAATGGGGATATGGAACAACGATGCTAGTTCTGTGGCCATTCTTTTTCTGATCACATCAGTTACCTCTTCTAAGTCAGCAAATGTACATATGTGCACCTCGTTTCAGATGCTTATTGTTTTCTTCTGGTTTCGCATGGCTAGATTGCATATAGCAAAAAAAAGACTTGAGAGTATCTTGTTTCGTTGATTCGCAGTCGCTTGTTGCTTGTATAGGCATCAGGTAATGAAGCAGATCAAAAGCTGCTGAATCGTATTTTGGCCAGCTTCGCATGTTTGATCTCAGTTCTTAAAACTAAAATTTTTTCATGAACTTTCTTTGTGCCGGTTTTAAGAGTTGAGTATAGTATATTAAGGTTTATCTGCCTTGAGAATTTTCTCTTACCTCACTGTGACAGGTTGGAGCTGGTTATGGTGGGAATTGCAGCACCAAAGCTTTGTTGGTGGAGATGTTGCAATAAATTCTTTTCTATCCAAGAACGATGCAGCTGTTCTTATAGAGTTCCTCGACAAATTCATTTCTAGCTTTGGGTGAAGAGATTATACGACAGAAATTTGTTTAGACATTGGACTGTTATAAGAAAATTCGATTTATCGATTTGATTCAGTGTAATGGAATTGGGTGCCAACGATAACAACTTGGAAAAGAAAGATAGATAGAGATATCTACAGATTGGATTTCCAATGTAATTAATACATTCAAAGCCAAAGCCATATGCAAGGGGAGAAAAACTAGGTGAAGTCAACGTTTTTTTTACTTCATTCGAGTCGATCAACATGGCATTTGTTTTTAGTCGGAGATGATATGGGGGCTTAAAAGTTTATGCGACTCATTTGCAAGGATCAGAGCTTAGTTGAGGTTTTTGATCCCGCAAACATCTGCTAACAGCAGCTTTTAATTGGTTGCGAGATGGAATCGAGGTCGATCACGCGATCGTTGTTTGCTAGGGGGAGCGACCAAAAGGGCAACTCGTATGGAACACAAGTATCATCGCATCTCATCTTCCTCGAGAGTCGATTCTACTTGGTTGGTTGGTTGGTTGAGAGGTAGGCCTGTTGGCATCTTCGCTCTGGCGTTCCAGTGTTGTTTATCGAGGGAGGACCAAGAAAACGTATACGTATGAACAATCCGTCAGGGTTGATCATGGCAGTGAGACGTCCTGATCACTATTCTTAGTGTCGTTTATTTCCTTGCTGCTGCAGCATCACACTATTCTAAGATATGGATGGGCAATTATCGTGAGAGCCTCTTTCTAAGATATGGATATCATGATCGACGTGCACTCCGTGTGGTCGCCGTTCGCTCCAGAACGAGATCGGTTGTCATGAAGACAAAAGAGTAATCGATTCAGCCAAATCCCCTCATAAGTAAAGTGGCCATCAGCATTTGGTGTGCCAGACGACAATAGACAGTGGCGCAAATACCAAATACCTCCGACGAGTTCCTACGAGTATAGGAGAACAGAAGAGTTCAAGCTCCGCTCAACCCTGAAAGGACCAACCTACCGTATGATTGGCCCCCCACCCCACGCCGGTCGTCACATCAGGTCCATCTCACAGCATTTATTGGCATGTTTGGCTGATGGTGACCAATGGGACCTTCATGTTTGTACTCCATGCTCGGATCTCCTCTCCTTCAAGAGGATAACAACGTGTTAACCCCCTCCCCCACCCCCCCCTAGTTAAAATACTCCAGCTTCTGCTGTTGGCTCCATCGGTGGATTCACTCCCCTTCCCAGCTACAAAGGAATAAGGGATAAACTCATCAAACTATGGCTGACGAGGGAAGACCACGTCCCACGGTTCTCCTCTGCTGCTGCTCTCAATCCACCGCGGATCGTGGATGGCTGCCCACCGAACCGATGCTATATCTATTCCGCTGCTGCTTTCGGTCTGCCACCCCGCTCTATGCACTTGCAGTTAGGTGGGGGCAGACCACCAGCCTTACTTTTGTAAGGATTCTGGTGACGATCCCCAGCCTCGGAGGACGGCGTGCATTTGCATGACACACTGCCCTCGCTTCTGCCATCACCGATGCATGGACATGGACATGGACATGGACATGGACATAAATGAGCCCACCATCGCTGCCGAGTGGTGTGTCGAGGGAGAAGAGAGAAGTGACAACACACCATAAAGGATCCCCCCTCTGCCCTTCTTCTTCTTCTTCTTCTTCTTCTTCTTCTTCCCCTCACCAATATTTCACCAATCACTCCATCCTCCTGCTTGCTTTTCCAGTAGAGTCCCTGATGAGGACCATCAACATGGGAAGAAGCACTTCCCGTGACTCCTCCTCTTCCTCTTCCTCCTCCGCCAGAAAACACTTCCAGTGGAGGATAAAGAAGTCCCCCAAGGAAGGAGCAGCGGAGAGGAAGGAGTGGGATGACCAGGATGAAGAGAAAGCCACTCTCTCTTCCTTTACCTCCTCATCCTACCCTTACCAAGAAGAGACGGCCGCCGTCGCTACTGGGCCCAAGAAGAAAACTTCTTCGGCCGCAGAGACGGCGGTGTCCAGGCTTCGGTCGGTTCTGGCGGCCGCGACTTCCCTCCGCCGGAACCGACCGACGGGCCTCGGCGCCCGCGTCACGGGCACCCTCTACGGGCACCGGCGCGGCCACGTCCACCTCGCCTTCCAGGCGGACAGCAAGTCGTGCCCGGTGGTGCTCGTCGAGCTGGCCACGGCCACCAGCGCGCTCGTGCGCGAGATGGCGTCGGGCCTGGTCAGGATCGCACTCGAGTGCGAGCGCAAGCCCAGCAGCAGCAGCGGCGGCGGTGGCGGCGAGAAGACGGCGGCGACGACGACGACGAGGCTAGTGGAGGAGCCGCTCTGGCGGGCGTACATCAACGGCAAGAAGTGCGGGTACGCGGTGCAGCGCGAGTGCGGCCCCGGCGACTGGAAGGTCCTGAGGGCCGTCGAGCCTGTGTCGATGGGGGCCGGGGTGATCCCGGGCGACGGCGGCGACGCCGGCAACACCGATAAGGACGTCATGTACATGCGAGCAAAATTCGAGAGGGTGGTGGGGTCCAAAGACTCCGAGGCCTTCTACATGATGAACCCAGACAACAATGGAGGCCCTGAGCTGAGTGTCTACTTGCTCAGAGTGTAATAGAAGCTTAAACCTCCCCCTGCTCCGTTTGTAATAGATAAAACTACCTCTCTGTCTTCAGTTTCCATGTAGCCGTGGCTCGAGTGTGTAACGTAATAACTTGCAGGTTGTGGTCGGAGTGGAGTTGGCTTTGCATCTTTTCCTTCTTCTTCTTCTTCTTCTTCTTCTTCTTCTTCTTCTGGCTATTTGTAATTCTGTCCTCTTGTTAGTGCTCGATAGTGGGATGCAGATTGGCAGTATGACAAATTATGTGGAATGAGAACATAAAAAATCTGCAATGGCTACTTTCTCCTCGGCATCGCTCTCCGGCTGTGAAAGCCCTCTACACCGTCTCTCGCTTCGCAACTCCTCGGATCTTAACTAAGGAGGCAGGCTTTACGGATCATGGAAAGCGTATAGCGGAAACTATTTCCCGTCGAGTATGTGGTGGTGGCATTTGTCTAAAATCGACACGATCCGGAGGAGCTTCTTATTTTTACTCTCTTCCGCAAGTATGGATTCCGTTGGATCCCTTACACGATCTTTCCTCCGCTTAAAAAGATTGGAACATCAACACGATTCTGCAAGTATGGATTCCGCTAGATCTCGCATGATCTTTCTTCGTCTGCCAGACAGCCACAGGAAACACAGAAACCTTCCGTACCATCTCGCCTCAATCATTGCTGCCAATCGGCCCGGAGAAGATGGATGGACCAGAGAACTAAATGGAATAGTACCGAGTTTAATTAGGCACGAATCGAGGTTATCAGGACACGCATAGGTAGGGATGATCATGTGACCGAGTCCCCGAAGGAGGGAATTGCTCCCGTGCTCTGTTCTGGCTTTCTCATGGTTGACCAAGCAAGATTTAAAGGATGTCGATGGGGCAAAAACAAAGAAAGTTGGTCATCCACATCAAGTCAGCATCACATGACAACCGTGCTAAGTACGATCGGAGGATTTCACTCCCACTTTGTTAAGATGAAGCTCGCTAAGAATTGCCGTAACCATGCTCCGACCTGCTTTCCGAAGCTGTAACAAGGGCAAACAGCAGCGATGTTGTTGTTATACCGGCCGGCCAAGATCAATAAAATTGTGTGTCCGCATCTTTCATCGATTCTTTCCTTGTGATGATACATACAGGGCTCGTAGTTCATCATTTATAGCGATGGGTCATGTGGAGCCTCTTCACGTCTGCTTCTCGGCGAGCTGCTTCCCATCGTCTGTATCATCTGCAGTTGCAGCGACCTTTCAACATGTCTTCGTCAAAGCCATCGAATACTAACTATTTAGCGTACCGTGTAGGGTTGATGTCAGAGCGAGAACTTGTCTTATTATACGAGGGATCATTGGATCCATTCACGAGCTTCGAGTGTGAGGCACGCAACCTTGTGGGGCCAAGCTTATCTCGGTAGGATCTCCCTTTATGCTTTCTTTACCACTTGTATTGGTTTTCCTTTTTAGCTTTCGGGATTAATCCTCACCGGAAATTAAGCGATTTCGACTCGCCAATAAAAACTCCTCCTTTCTTTTGGCAGTGTGAGTCTTCTTCTTCATCGCTCGCTCTGATAACAGTGTCATGGCGACATGATGTTTTACCATGTCTAAGAAAGACAGAATTAGATCCATATGCATCCACAATAGATATTTTTAGGGAAATATTGTCGTCAAGTAGGCACCACCACACCCTAAATGATTCTCTTGAAGAAATTTTGCAACGTATATATACATTGATATTACACGCCAAAGCACTACAAAAAAACAATGTCGTCGTCGTCGTCGTCAATAATCATCCTTATCTTTTGCGATAGATTGCGCTGCTTTGTCCGCTGGAATTCTTCAGAAACAAGCCTCATCGCGGAGTGATTCAGTCATCGTGGATTCCTTCACATCAAGAACGAGTCGACTGCAAACAGAGCCTTGGGTCTCTTAATCCTGGTTATGCTCTGCTTTGGTCGAGGCCTGATCCTCCTCTGCCGGTACAAGCTGTCAGCCTTGGAGGAGGGGGGGGGGGGGCCGGGGACAGAGAGTGACTGTGTCGGGTACAACCGAGACCAACAAATCTGAGAGATTCCACCTCGTTTCTTGAGCTCTGCGGATCATCACCACGCATTTATTGTGGGAGTTGTTCCTGGTAATGCATCGCTCTGTTTCAGCCTCTCCTCCTCCATGCCACTCTTCACAGGGCATGGTTCGAGAAAGGGAGAACAAAACACAGCGACGACTCCTCGACAAAGAGAGACTCGGAGCTCAGCCTCCTCAGACTCCTCTTTCCACTTCAATTAATTTCCCCTATCACCATTCTTGGTATAGCCTCTGCAATCATTGCCATGAATTCCATCGCACGCAGACTTGATGTGATGTTTCTTTGTGGAATGCTCGATTCCCGATAAAGCGGTCAGGAACGGTAAAGCAAGCGATGATAACGAAACGCAATTGGCACTGTCCAATACTCGAGCATCTATCTATTCGACATGTATGAGCCACGTTTAGAAGGCCCAGATTCATAAAAACTACGAGGATGAACCGCAGTGCCCCTACCCTTGCAGAAATCCAGCGCTTAGAACTCGGAAACCCCCCAAAATGCCTCTCTCAGCCGAGCGAGGTCGGCTCCTCCTCCGGCTCGTTGCCATGGACTGATAGATGGAGCCTCAACTTAGCTATTGTTATATGGGCTCATTAATTGGGCCTACAAACCAAAATAGCCAGGCTGCTCTGCAATGGCTTTGAACTCTTAGACGGGCTGGGCCCAAGCCTTTCGAACACGCTATGACCCATAAGGCGAGTACAAAAACTGACGAGTCACCTTACCCTTCACCAGAACAGCGATAAAGAGGCCCAAAAATGCTTTTCTTTGGCGTCACACTTCAAGTTTCCGTGATCTTGTTTTCACCTTCGGTGACTGAATCCTACAAGCTGAGGGACTTTATCATGTGGTGGGTACAAACACCGCCCTGTGACCTTACCGTTCGCCAGAAAAGCGACAAAGAGGCCCCCAAAAAATATTTTTGTCGTCTCACCCTTCAGTTTCGGAATTCTTGTCATCACCTACGGTGACCGGATCCTACTTCTCGAATAGCTACTGTCGTGTCCCTCGCGCTCATCGGCGTATTCGCTCCCCCACGTCAACCGTTGCTGACTCACACCACCTCTGATGCTCATCTTCTCCGGTGCCGGTCGGCCTTTTCGTCGCCGATTTAGACCGAGAAGAGCAGCAACTTGCTGTGAGGGACTGACGAAAGGTAAAAGATAGAGCGAGGAGGAGATCAAAGACGAAGCAGAACATGCACATCCTGCCATGAGCAACAATTGGGAACATTGCTTGGTTCCGAACATGCTCTTACCGCCACTCTACCACGTCGCTTGGACTCATCGTCGCCATATAAGCGAGGAGAATAGGAAACAGTTGTGAAGGGTCGATGGAGCAAAAAGAACGAGAGGAGAATGGGAGGGGAAGAGAAGGAGAAGAAAGAACGAGAGGCCAAATGGGAAAGAGGACGGTCTAAGAAGGGGAGGAGAAACTTGTCGGCGGCTCCTGCAACTCCTTACCGTAAGCTCCATAGATGGAGGCCCATCTTATTTGTTGGATGCGCTTTTTTAATTGGGCCTTATATCAAAAATATCCAGCCTGGGCTTAATCCTTCAAACAATAGCTGGACTGGGCCAAGCTCTGACCCACAAAGGTGAGTACAACACCAACAGGTGAGCTTACCGTTCACGATAACAACGACAAAGAGGCCGAAAAAAAAATTTTTGGCGTCAAAGCCGTCAGCTTCCAACGTCTTGTCCTCACTCACGGTGACTGGATCCAGACAGTTTAATAGCGTCTCCCCTCGTGCTCATCTGCGGATTCGCCCCGCCCCGCGACGCCCACCGTTGCAGACTACTACCACCGCTGATGCCCATCGTCTCCGGTGTCGGCCATTCTGCTGTCGCGAAAGAAGAGCGAGACGAGGGGCTGACGGAGGGTAAAGGATCGAGCGACTACAGGAGATAAACGACGAATTAGAATAGGTAATGAACAGGACACTACTTCGTTCGAACACAAGGGGCTGTAGGGATTAAGGCACATAACACGGCCCGGTAGGTTAACCCGGATTGGCCCATAAAGTGTGAGTTCAAACACCGTGACTTAGCTTACCGTAAACCACTTAAGCGCCAAAGAGGCCCAAAAAAAATTTTTTGGCGCCATATCTCCATGGTACCGCATTCTTATCCTCAGCTCCGGTCACCGGATTCTACACGTCAAATCTGTCACCACCTGCCATTTCCCTCGACGCTCGCTGGCGAATTCGTGCCGCCACGGCCGTCGTTGCTGAATCCCGCCACCGCCGATATCCGCCGTCTCGTCTCCAACGAAGATTGGGAAGAACAGGAAGAAGTAGCGACAGGCTGATGCGGGGAAGAAGATCGAGCAGGAGAGGAGAAGCAAAGTAGGCGGAAGGGAAGAATGATGGCGAGTTAGAAGAATGCCAATGGGATATAGATGAATCTTGTTCCAAAATGTCGTGAAGTATCCCAATCAATCTCAACAGTATGTTTCATGAGCGGAAAGCAAGATCACAAGAAAATGTTGCAGTGAAGAAGCATGAGGCTTACTAAATCAAAGTGTTACTCCTTCAAAGCCAAATGGAAGAAAGGTATGACTTTCTATCGGTCCAAAATAATCAATCTTGTGGTTTCAGCTATGACTTTCTCCTAGCACTGACTGAGGTTGGACAGAGTTCTGAACTCACAATAAAATTTCGACTGCTCTCACCTTGATGAACATGAGGATCACAAAGTTGAAAACCAGAATCCCATAAGCCACATAGAATATGGAGGAATTCGTTACCAGAGCATATGGGTTGCTTCGGTTCATGAGACAAAGTTCACATCCATGGCATGATGTTTGCTGTAGCTTCGTCATTAATCGTGCTGCTTTCACTTGTTTAATGGTAAGACCCTTGACATTAAATGCTGTGGTTTAATGACCCCCATTATTGTTTGGCCTCCATTACATTGCACTCGTTCCCACAAGACTCGTCTCCAAGCCTCGAGATCCCACATGATCATGGAACTTATGTCATTGCATCGCTCACCTCAACAGCTGTGCCCACCCCTGCATTAAATGCTGCTCTGATGAGCCACTCATACTCACGTATATATTCTATCGCTTCATTTGCTCACATGGCATCTCGAAGGACAGTGTACTCTTCTTCTCCATCTCTGGACTCGTGGGTTCATGGAACAACAGGCAGCCCAACTCATCAGTGATCATTCATTTGAGAAGTAATATAAGCCACCCAACAATTGATGCCTGCTATTGTTGACTCTGGCGGTTGTTGGTTAAACAAGTTTGAGGAGAAAGGATTTCGGCCTATTTTGAACTCTTTAAAATTATGCAAACAGCAGCAAGATTCAGTTTTGCTTATTAAGATCACTTTCCATAGTTAATCACAACTGTTACACTCCTTGACACGAGGCTTAGGATACGAGATGATGAAACAAGAGGTAGCAGCGCTGAAGGAATCAGGACCACAGAGCAGCTCCAACAAATGAACCTGAGTCGGAGTTCATAGAACAGAGAGTAGGTGCGTCTCGAAGGAGTCTCCTCGAAGCGTGTATGCTCATCTCCTGGTTCGATATGGATGTCATAAACTAATAGAAGAGAAGGATCACAGCATTAAAAGCTCACAGTGTCATGTCTGGAATCAAACATGTCTTAAGATAAGGAGATGCCCACGAGATTTATAACCATGGCCCACGTGCTCTAGGGTTGTGGAAGTGAGGAGGAAGGAGCCACTCATACGGGAATCTTAGACGTGGGCGTGCGACACTTCCGGCGACCATTTGGCTTCCTAGCTTTCTCTCTCTCCTCCTCTGTCACACACATCCATCCCCTATCTCTCCGTTCATGCCACCGAACTCCTCCTCCTCCTCCTCACAGAAATGCATGCAAGCGCTTCTAAGTTATTATTATTATTATTATTATTATTATTATGCTATTCTTATGCACATTACTTTATAGGAAGGAGAAGCCATCTCCCCTTATATGAGGTGCAAGTTCGCAGCATGCATGTACAAGAACATAAATGAACGGCAGCATCCCAAAGAGCAAGTCCCTCTTCCTCCCTCTGTCACCACTCAATACTCTCTCTCTCTCTCTCAGATACACTCCACTTCCTCCTCTTGTTTCTGCAACTCGGTAGGATCCCACAACTCTTCCGCTATCTCTCTCTCTATGGCCCTCGCAAAAGATCGAACTCGACAAGGTCCACCAGCGTGTCCACTTGACGGAGGAGGGCCATCAATTCAAGAGCTTAGACTTCCTTCTTCGCTCGAGTTGTTCGGCTATCTGGGGGACGGCAGCACGCTTCTCCGTGATGGAGAAAGCTCTGATTCCCGCGGGAGCTATTCGAGCAGCCTTCTTTCTTTCCACTCGGACCCTAGGAACTCGGATAGCTGCGCGTACAATATGCTCGGTTCGGTGATTTCTCCGCCACAAGAATCCCTCTCCGTCGTCGCATCCCAACGGTCCTGGGCCTGCTTCGACACTTCGGTGCTTAGTTTCGATGGTCACCTGAACCTTGATCACGAGGAGGAATGCGCCGCTTGGATCGATGCCATGGATCGAAGTTATCAGCCGAATCACCTGGATATCAAGCGTGGAACTGCTGATTCCAGGCTAATTCAGGAGAAAGACTGTTTCGAGGTAGGAAGCGGGAATAAGCGTCGAGGTCAAGATCGGTTTGGGTTTATATACTCCGGTGCCGCAGCTTTCGATGGCCTTCAAGAAAGCATTGGGCAAACAACGGTCCTCCAAAAACGCTCGAGCACGGTAATGTGTAGCGTTCGATATATCATCAAGATAACCTAAGAAATGAAGCATGGGTTTCTTAGAATTAAATTCTACGTAAGTCACGTCGTCGACTGCTTATGTTTCTGTTGCAGAATTCATGTAATGTGCAAAGTCCCAAGAAGCAGTGCGGTACTCCCAGGAGGACCAAAGACAAGTCTACTAGTCCATCCAAAGATCCACAACAGAGTATCGCAGCAAAGGTGTTTTCATCTACCACTACTAATATATTAATTTGGACCTTTTGTTTTCTGTTATTATACGCTGTGAACGATTTGGCAATGGAACACAAACATGAATCGTCTCAAGGTAGTTTGTCGTTGCAGAACCGGAGGGAACGGATCAGTGAGCGGCTCAAAATTCTTCAAGATCTCGTTCCCAATGGCACAAAGGTTTGCCTCGCTTCGGATGTATTGTTTTTCCCAGTTATTTTTCCTGCGCCATTGTCTTGGCGATTGTAACTAACTGTGTTCTCCATACAAAAAAAAAAAAAAAAAAAATTCACGTAGGTTGATTTGGTAACCATGCTGGAGAAGGCGATTAGCTACGTGAAGTTCCTGCAGTTGCAAGTGAAGGTCTTGCGATCGGATATATTAATAATCCTTCTTCTTACTAAATCAGATGGCTAAATCGAGAGCTTTTCATCTTGATGTCTGAGATTTGGCCTCTTGTGTTCCTATGCAGGTGTTGGCGACCGATGAGTTATGGCCGGGACAAGGCGGAAAACCACCAGATGTTGGGCAAGTAAAGGAAGCCATCGATGCCATCTTATCCTCTCATGGAGATAGGAACTCTCAACTCCGGCTCTAACCAACCAGTGAACTCTAAATTAGGAGCAAAACAGCCAACCAATTATTCTGACTTCCCCTTTTTGATCTCCTTTTCTAATTCATACCACCGTCTGTCTGTCGACACACATCATTCGGAAATAATGTCAACCGAACCAAACTGCAAGAATTTGAGTTCCGAACTTGTCACAAGTATAATAATAAGAAATCTTGTCTTTTGTTTGTAGAAAACACACAACTTCCTCCTACATATGATGAGGTCACCAACCATTGCTACATCCATAGCTGAATGTACAACTATTAATCAGGATATTGATCTACCTAATTATAATAATATAGGTAAGCTTCAAGATCACATATACGACGACTGACAAGGGCTAAATGTCAACTTGAAAACAAATCACCCGAGCAGAAAAATATATCTTCTATCTTTTGACCTTTTATCAATTTAGGATAAGAATATGCATGGGAGGCGTACCAGTAGTAATAGGCCATGAGAGGAGGTGGAATAACTCACGGAGCAGTGCGTGGTCGATGTAGGTTTGCCAAAATAATTTTGTTTAATCATCTCAAAGATCAAGATAAGTAATACTATAAGATTGACCCACATGTTCACATCCACCATCTGCTATTAAATCTAATCCGATCAAGTCATTTCGACAACAAATATCATACAAGATGACGGAGCATAAAGTTTGCTAAACAAAAGTTCATGTTCTTGCGATCCTCCTAGTGGTGAGATCTACGTAAAAGTCCGTATGTAGCTCTCCCACACGCGCACACCCTTTAATTATTTGTAGTATAGAGAGGATTATGGGCATTTGCCAACGCCTTCTTCGTTTTGTCTTCTTAGCATTTACTCTTACGATTAGTGAAACTTGTTGTTAGATTTAACAGTAATCAGTGAGATTGTCATGACAAGGATAGCAAGTAAGATTAGACACTACTGATCGTAAAGGATCGTACATGTCCCAGCATTCCGATATTTATGAAAGTTAAACATTTTCAATATATCGATCCTTGTATTTTCAAATGTTATATTGAGATTCCTATACTTATCAAAGTGAAACATTAAGATCACTTTTGTATTACACTTATCATGCACCTGAAATTTAAACTCTGCTACGTGATTAACAGATCGAGCCTTTTATGTTTCAAGAGAACCTTCTCGGAGATCAGCTCCAACCTCATAGGATTTTTCAGACCCCTTCATCACAAACCTATGCCATTGTAAATTTTTCAGATCAATCCAATGCAAATGATTGTAATTTTTTTGATTATCCTATCGGAGATGGTTTGAAGGTACAGAAAAAAAAAACAGAGTTATGATGACAACAAATAAAAATAAAAGAAAAAAGACACCGATCGGAAAAACCCAAAATAAATGACTTCTCTTGGAAAATTTCCACTATGTTTTATTGTTCTAATTAGTTCTTTTATTCGAGAAATCATACTCGATCTAATTTAGTCACGAGATGAGCGGTGCAACTCAGTCGCAGCGCCGCGTCAGGCCTCGGAACCCTAAAACCACACCCTTTTGGTCCGTTGCCCCCTTTCGTTTCTCCCGGCTCCTCTCGTATGGATAGCTTCATTTGATTGCTCGCTCCCCCGGCGATTGGACCTCCCGGGTTGGAATCAGTAAGTGGCCGTTGGTTACCCTTGCATCCACCTCCTAATTTTGTGTGCGTTACGAATCCATCGAGCAGCGCTACTGTGACCAAATCTCCTCGCTGCTCATCTTCTCTATTACGCTCTCTCCATCTTCCCTCGTCTTTGATCTTGCTCTGAGCTGCTTCCTTTCCGAATCTCTCCCGGGATTCCAAATCGTAAAGGAAGCACCTTTTGGAGTTTCTAATGCCATTTCTAGGCTCTGTTCTTGTTTTCTTTTCGTTTCTCGTGATCTTTTTGGTTGAAAACTAAAATAAGAAAGACCATGTGTCTGCTAACAGTTTTAGTCTGTAGCATGGCGAACAGGCGAAGAAACCCTCCTCTGCTTCTCTGGATCTTGCAGAAAAGGGAGCAGACTTATTATGTTTTATATTCGATTGTAAATGTTGAAACTTGTGATGGTGATGGGGAAGTAAGTCGTATTTTAGCTCAAAAGAAATATATATTTGAGAACATATTCATGTGGTATCGTAAATTTGTATATCGAGCAAGATTTCTTTTTTAAGGCTCGGAATGGTATATATGCTAGTAATTGGTCTTGTACTGAATGTTTACATTTTCAGTATTTGGTCATGAGGTTCAACCAGTGTTTGTAAGTTACTTGTTATGACGTTACAGATATGAGTAGCTTTAATAACCAAAACATAATCATAACATTCTTGTCTACAAAAGGCTTTTTCTTTTTGTGTTGTGCCGAAAGGTTCACGGAAGTCTAACAAAACAAGTATGCATTACTTAATGTATAAAGTAGTTAGTGAGTCCTGTTGCTTTGTGGTATCCCCAATTTTTATTCCATTATACATGACCTAACAGAAAAGAGCATAGCAGAAAACATTAGATGACACATACTTTGAATTTGTTCATTTTAATCCTGATTACATGAGGCAGTAATCTTGGTGTATTTTATTGCATGTCCAACTAAATGAGGCAAAAATTTATAAGTCCATTGTTCCTTTTTTGAGGTACTAATCTTAGCGTATTCTGTTATATGTCCATTGTTTCATTTTCCCCTTGATGGAACTGTTCTTTGTCATAAATAATCAAAGATAAGAAGTTACAAGACTTACCTAGGATTAAATTACTTATCGGCACATTTGAAATGATCCTGTTGATGGTGCTTGAAGCTAATGGATCAGAAGATCTATATCCACGTTATGATTGGATTTTTAAATTTTTTATTTGTGATGTCATGGGAGGCAATTTATTTTGATTTTTTATTTCTTTTTTGCTTTTTCTTTATGCACACATGATTGAGATGTATGTCGTTACTACTATGCTGAAGTTATGAATCACTGGCTTTTGGGACATAGATTATCATGAGCTTCTGCTATCTCTGTTCTTCTTCTCAACACTTGCTCTTTTTTGTAAATTCCCTGGTATCACACCCTTGCATGTTGTGTTTATTAATATTTATGTTCAAATAATAGTATTTCCTCAAGTTTGCTCGATAAGTGAATTTTTGGTTATAGGTATGGCAGAAGAGTTCATGCATAAGAATAGGTTGCAAGAATATACACAAAGATCTTCTATCACCTTGCCACTATATCAGACTATAAATGAGGGAACGCCGCATGCGCCTGAGTTCAGGTCTACTGTAATCGTGGATGGGAAAAATTTCACTTCCCCTTGCACATTTCCGACCAAAAAGGCAGCCGAACAATGTGCAGCAAAATTTGCCCTTGAGGGCATCCGTATTATCAACAAGAACAAGGGCTTGTCTCTCATCCATAATGTATGTTTCTTTGTCTACTTTCTGTGAGTTTATTAACACTCAAAATTTTAGTTTCTGATGAATTTTTTTTTTTTTTTTTCACTTGTAGGATACCATTCTCTGTAAACTTATCCTGCATGAATATTCTGTGAAGATGAACATGAACCTGCCAACATATGAGACTTCTCACAAGCCAGGGCTGATTCCAGCCTTCGTCTCTTCTGTTTTGTTTGATAACAAGACATTTAAAGGTGAAACTGCACTGAGCAAAAAAGAGGCAGAAAGGGTTGCTGCTTGCACTGTTATTAAATATATTCTAGGTTTGCTCAAACTTTTTTTAATTGATTAAGCTTAGTTCTGTGCCAGTAGAATCATATTAAATATGAGCAAGAACTTGATTTGGTGCTTCGAACGTCTTTTTTAGATTCATTGTTTATTTCTGAGAGATAAATCAAGGTTAGCTTCAACGTTTCTAGTTGATTTACGGCCATTCCCAAGTGCATAACTTGGTAGGACATGTTTGTTACAAGAAAAGGGCTTATTCCCCCCCTTTTTTTTCAGGAAACTGTGATACAGGAGATATTATGAGACAAATCATAGAATCAAAGAATAAACATTACGCTGTGGTGCATAGAGGGAAAGGATCATGCTCATCCCTGGCTAGAAATGAAGAGACAAGTGGTCCCAGTAGTAGTATCCAAGAAAATAAAATGTTGGCTCCCTTGTTTTATGACATTCCACATGCTGTTGCATATTCTGAGGCATTTGCTTCAGTACCTGCTAACACTGCAGCAGCAGATTCTATTTGTTCAGCCAAGGAGGAATATGCAGGTAAACAATGTTCTGCCTTGATTGAGAGTTGGAACTCTTTGTCAACTCCAACCGTAACAGTTATAGCAGGTGGATCAACAAATGGTGCTTCCGGAACTGACTTTGTTGTGCCTCACATGCTGCTTCCTATTCAAGGGAAAGCTGAAGTACCATCTGATGACCCAACTAGCCACGCCCGAGATGTGGTTCCTATTTCAAGTAAAGGGCGTTCCAGGGAAAAGAATGAAGAACAGTGCCAGTTAAAGAAAGCTCGAGTAGATGGACAGTATGTTACCTGTTCTCGTTGCAAGTCTGTATCGCGTGCAAAGTTGCTACTTTACTTGGTTACGGATGTGCTGATATGCTTAAGTGCACACCTCCATGGTGTACTAACCTTTCTTTTTGTAGAATTGTCTTGATTGCCTATTTTTTGCTCCTCTTTCATGAGTTTATGCAACAACCGTATGATTGTATTGGGGGCTGGAAGTGCTAAAAGAGAGGAAGTGCAAAAAGGAAATTGAAGAAAAACGAGGAGGGCTAAGATACTTTTTTTTTTTGTGCACTATTCATTCGTTTATTTGTCCGCCTTTCTTTGTGTATTTATCTAAGGTCCTTCAGCTTTACCCCTCGTTTCATTTCATGGTGTAGTTCCTTTGGACTGAGAATTTCGTCTATTAATCTTTACATTTTTGTTGTATCAGGTCACAGTTTGAACCATGTGCTCAACATTCAGGGAATTTGGTCATCATCGATATCTGAAGAGACTTGGTCATTTCTGGCTGAGAAAGAAAGACGATGCAGCTGTTTCAAGGCTTTGGATCTGCTCTACGAGGATGTGTGCCTTCTTTCTTGTGTACATATGAAGGAACAACCAAATCTTGTTGTGTTATTAATAGAACTGGCATTGAATACTGTCTAATATTGGGCTTGTGCTCTTGGTGTGATTGTTTTATGAATTCTACACGCTTGCAGTCAAGGATGAATGTACATAAGCGGGCACGCCATGGCAATGCTCGTGTTGTGTTTCTGTCAACGTAATTTCACCACTGAACAAGAAATCGAGATATTAGGGTTCATACCATATAAATGAGATTGATCCAGTCCTTGGGATTGGAGTTGGTGGTTAAATCTATGTTTCTTCCTGTGGGTAAACGAATCTTTAGATTTGATTCTTGAGCTCTAGAAGAATCGTCGATATACGTTGAACGCATGCTTGCATCGTGGAAAGAACACCACCACACTCCTGGAGAACGCATAAGCCCCTCTGCTTTGTTGCCTGTGCGAGCAGCCAAAGAGCCACCAAAACAAAGGCCAGTAATTGGATTTGATTACAAAGGAACAAAAATGTAAGAACAAGGTGGGCGACACATGAATCCTACAAGTTAGCGTCACATGCACGGGAGCAGAACGCCATTTGGTACTTCATGGAATATTTAGTGGACCACGATGGACTCCGAGGCGGCACTGCCATGAAACAGAGTCGCTCCTCTGTGTGTGCATTCTCTGCATTTGACAGATAGATGTAGCAGGTATCATTCCTTCCGCAACCATTCCACTCCACGCAATGGTACATACAAATAGTCCCCACTCCCGATACCAGATGTCTCACACCGTTCCGTGGTCGATACTCCTCGGTTCGGATCACAGCAACAGGGCTCACATCCTTCCTTCAAGATTCTCGAACATATACATGCAGCTAATGCTGCTGATCTCATTGGTTCCAATGATCGAGCCTTTACTGTCATGTCTTTTCCTTGTTGGTGTACGGTACTCTGTTTCCTCGTGTTGATGTCTCCTGCAAAATTGGCGACAAGCATCCAGAAGCGAAGTTTGACTTTGCGTGTGATCTCGGTCACTGCAATTATTTTGTCCCAGACACAACCTGCTCCACCAGATTATGGAAGAATTGCTGATGTATGAACAAGTTCCTCGGGAGCTTTATCTTGGTTTACTGGGATAATTTCTACATGCTTTACGGACCATTTAATCACTGGGAAACTTGGGGTAGACTGTGTCTCGGACCATCCTATCCCATCTACTGCAGACGAATCATTTGCGTGTCCGTAACACTGGACTCCGCGGATAATGCCATGCCATAACGTAACCTCATCATTTTCTAGTGTTGTTTTCCTGGAATCCTATGCATAAAAAGGCTGAGCTTGTGAGCGCATCAGCTCGCAGACAAGGGCAGTCGCAGAGACATGGGGTCCAAAGCACATCTCCGTGCTGCTTGTTTCCAGTATCTTCACGGGCTCAGCCAGCCTCGCTGATACCCGGACAGCCATGGCAACGAAAGCTCCACTCGTGTACCACTTGCTCAACCCAAGCAGAGTCTGTGAAAAGAGGCCTTTAACTGATGCTCTGTCGTCGCCTATGTTACAATATGGGTAGTATATTAATGATGTTACTGTTAAGGAGTGTTCATGCATTAAGATTGATCAATAATCGTCTACGCATCACTACATATTTATCCAATACATCCAAAATTTTCGTTGACGTGGGCAAAAAGACCGATGGAACATCGCAATATCCACACTTACCTCCCAAGTTACAAGTGACATCCATCTTGTCCAATCATATATACATCAACGACAGCCCAATATCTTCTCCAAGCAAACCATAGCCACAACCTCCATCCTCGCTATATGTTTGAGCGCTTCTCCCTTGCTCCCTCTCTAACGTCCTCTCAGAACGCAGCGATCAAACATCACCAGGAAGGGAAAGACATACCCAAAAAGCAAAAATGCAATAGGATTAAGCTGCCCGCGCGCAGAGAGAGAGAGAGAGAGAGAGCGAGAGAAAGAGAGAAGAGCGCAATGCCTAATCTCCTACCGCTGCTAGTACTGGTCCAGGTCTCTTTCCTGGTGGCGGTGCCCGACCCTGACACCGCTTCCATTCAGCTCATCGCTGCCACCGCCACCGCCACCGCCGCCTCCACTCCAGTCACCGTCCCAGCCTCCCCCGAGCAGTCCGGCGTCTCCTTCGCCGCCTGCCCTCTCGACCCGCCGTCCGACCTTCTACCATCAGTCTCCGCCGCCTGCACTGCCTCCGACGGCGGTCCTCCCTCCCGCTATAGCTGTTGTCCCGCCCTCAAGGCATGGCTGCTCACCGCCTACTCCGCCACTGCTCTCGCAGCCCACCCCCTACCATCCACCGGCTTCGACCTGCCGGCCCTCCCCGACGACTCGGAGACGTGCATCGGCGGCGTGGAGCGCGCGCTCCGCCACCGCGGGGTGGAGCTCCCGCGCGTGAATGCCACGTGCGACGCTCCGTATTGCTACTGCGGCGTCCGCCTCCGGCGTCTCGCCTGCGCTGGGGCGTTCGTTGCGGACGTCAAGTTGGGGCGGTGGGTGCCGGCAGGGGACGCCGGACGGAGGCTGAAGAAGGACTGCTCTCGTCCCGGGTTCGCCGGGTGCACTCGGTGCCTTCGGACCCTAAACCAGGTGAGTCGCTTCCCAACCAGACGACTCGTCCAGCAAGAAAATTCCACGAACACATATATTATGAGAATGAAATTAAGGTGATGCGATGTGATCGAACATTATAAATTTCGGGTCTTAACAAGCTGCCATTTCTCCCTTCAATTCAACCTTCTCCATTTATGAGTCTACGCCGGTGTCAACTACCATTATAACAACGAATCTTGAAGTTTCTATTAATTAAAAGTTCTCTATTAATTTTTCTTGACCAAATGGTTCTTGAATTAGTTAGCTACATAATGAACCTGACATCCTTTTAGAACATTATCATCATCTCCGCTCGAACCTACACATCTCGACAATTTTTAGCTTCTCGAGGAACAACGACGTTGACTGCAATTTCCGCGCCTCGTCCCACTCCCAAAGTCACTGCTCATAAAACTCGCCGCTAAATTTTGTCTGGATCCGAGGAAACCGTAGTAGATTTCAATTGAACAGTTGCAAATGAAGCGAATTGGTCAGAATCGAGGCAGCAAAATTCCTACTGTCAACTGTTAACTGTGCCTGCATGTGTTGGCAGCTGAAGGCCAAAGAGAAGCAGGGTGGCAGCAGCAACCTGAGCATACCAGGCAAGGAGGCGGCCGCAGCGCATGAGAGGGAATGCCAGCTGATGGGACTGACATGGCTCCTCTCCAAGAACCGGACACTCTTCCTGCCCACCGCCACCTCCGTCCTCGAGGCGCTCATGGCGGCCGAGGATGCCGGCGGCTCCCACCCGGCTTCCTGCTCCCTTTCCCTCGACGAAGTGCCGCTCGCCGTCAGATCTCACCAGATCCATGGCCACGGCGGATCCTTCGCGGTCCCACCCTCGTCCCTCTTCTTCCTGCTTCTGTTGCTAACCCTGCTCCCAATCTTCCATGTCTAGTTTCATTGCTATTGCAGATTCGTGTACTTCCAAATTCGCAAGCTGTAATGGTGGTCTCCCCTAACATGAATGTTGCTAATATGATCATGATCGACATCGGACTAAGTTTTCGCGTCCATATAGGAGTGGTTCATGCATGGTCTTTGTCGTCGTAAACACTCCGCAGCTATCGTGAAGCGGGAGACGATATCCCATGCCAAGTATCAGTGGTCAAGAAAAATGGAGCATATATATATATATATATATATATATGATAATGTATCATACACGTAACTCATCACAAGCATCAGGTTAACCCTTATGCATTTCGCGGATACTCGCCTCAACGTCCTAAAGATTGTTGATGGATCCGGCCACAATATGATCAATGCCAAGAACTATGGCATTAGAATATTAGCACTGTGTATGTCAATCCTTATGTATGTTATATATATGGGCGAAGACTAAACCGGTCTTCATCAACAGAAACATGGAGATTAGTCGCAGGTTTCACGAACACATGTTTCCATTTGATAGATAGACGACTTCAAGTGCCTACCAAATCGAGTTTTAGAATTAGCCTCCATCATGCCACCAAGAGGTCACCTCCGCTTGTATAAGCAGGTTCACAATACGCTTTCGAAGCAAATCGAGTCGGAACATTAATTCGTGGATAGGAAATAGACTTCAGCGTTGCTGAAACTCAAGTCAATCCATCTTATCTTCTACTTCCAATATTCTTCACGGTTGCAAATATGATAAGCGTCACGTACTCAAGAAGGAAAACAACTTCTGAAGATGGCATCGTCTCCTGTATGTATAAGATGCTTAATTATTCTGAATTTGGGACACCTCTGATTAGTTCTCGTAATTTCACAGCAATTAATCATCGACATATATATATATATATATATTTATTTATTTATCACAAAAGAAACCTATTAATACATATATTATTGTTTAATATCTTATTATGTCTCCATGTACGTGTTAATAGTTCATCTGGTCCAAAACAATCATGCTTTAATCAGGTCAACTAAGCATGCCATCCATTATAAACCGAACACGCTATGCATATTATATATTCGACATGCATTGCGTGCACGAAATATACATTGCCACGCCATCTGGTTACGTTGACAATATCAGCTACGACCAAGCAATGGGTTTGACCCTCTCTCTCTCTCGTCGGTCGATCGATGCATGAACACGAATCGTAGGATCTTGCTGGGCGTTCTCCACGGTAGCAACAATAGAAGGGATCACCAAGATCAAGACAGATAAGCTGATCTCTCTGTCGGAGCAAGCACTCGTTGACTGCGACTTCTCCAATGGTGCGTGCGATGGGGGTTGGCAGGACAAAGCATTCGCCTTCGTCACCTCAAACGGCGGCATCACCACCGAGGCCAACTATCCATACCTAGGATATCAAGGTATCTGCAACATCACGATGCTTTCAGACCACGCAGCTTCCATCGCCGGCTTCGAGTACGTACCGGTGAACGACGAGAAGGCGCTGATGGCGGCGGTGGCCAACCAACCTGTGTCGGTGAGCATCGAAGCCAAAGGGACCGACTTCCAGTTATACACAGGAGGGATCTTCTCCGGGCCGTGCGGGACTGACCTTGATCACGCCGTCACTGCTGTTGGCTACGGGACGTGGCAGGGAACTAATTACTGGATAGTGAAGAACTCATGGGGCAGACTGTGGGGTGAGAAGGGGTACGTACTGATGCGGAAGGACGATGCAGCAAAAGAGGGACTTTGCGGCATCGCCATGGCCGCTTACTTTCCAACCGCGTGATGAAGGCTTGGTGGTGAATAGCGTTCACGAACGCGTTCTGCTTGTTTTCAGATTAAATTCATTTTGATGTTTGAAAAATAAATTATTTTATTTATAGTCTTTCAAAGAGTAATGTGTTGGATGAAAAAGGAAGAATACAAGTTAAAATGATTTAGGCACAAGGATCCAAAGTTCATATTTGCAATCACAAAATAAACTACATGGCGTTTGGTTCGAATTTTAAATCAAAAATCAAAATTGTTTCCTGAAAAGAAATCATAAAATTTACTTCACTTAATGAGTTCTATTATATTAAATATTTGTTAGATATACTTATAATAACTATCATAATAATACCATTGTTTGAGTGTAGTGATTACATTCGTGATAAAACATAATAACGTTACCTAAGTGTAAAAAATGTTACGCGATATCATTCACTACATTCAATATTTGACACCGATCCATGATCGCATCACCTATCCACCTTGCCCGCGACGTCAGAGGTGTTTGAATTGGGACACGAAACGGTAATCACCATATGCGTATGTTCAGCTGATCTCGGGTGAGAATAAGACGAGAAGGATTTCGCTCCGGAGAATAAAACGCTTTGTCGTCCTGATGGCACGCGGTAAACGCACCGATCCGTGTATGTACAAACCGTACCTTTTTGTTTTCTTTTACCAGAACGACGACGACGACGACGAATGGTACGAAACCTCCTCGTCTACGGCGAAAATTGGAGAGACCGGCAAGGCGAAGCTTCTCTTCCGAGATCGGAGAACGCAGAGAGAAGGCGAGTTTTGGTGAGTATCGTTCCTCTTCGATTTTAACTCTCAATCTTCCTTTTCGTACTCTCATCCGTCGTTTGATTTGGTTTTCATTACTGGGAGCTTCTCTCCTCGTCTTCTTTTCGTGGTTGTATTGGCATGTGAGAGTGAAATATGTTCTTCTTGTATGATCTGGTTCGTAATCTTGAAAACGATCGTTTTCTCTGAGGGTGAAACCCTTTGATTCGTTTCTACATCGCTGTAACTTGTGGTCTTATTTGGGTGAATCCTATTCGATTTGTGTGAAGAAAATTGGAGAAATCAAGTTACTTGGTTTCAAGATTGAAGATTCTGTTCTACGTACGTGTTGATTTACATTTGGATTTACGTGATGTACTTGCGATCTTGGCTACTACTTTTGATCCGTCGATGGGATCTCAGAGGAATAGTGGGGTTCCTCTTGTTACATTGCTAGGATATAATTACATTCAAATATGAATACAGTAATGTGATTATTAAACTATTGGTACGCTTGACGATGACTCAGTTGACAGCAAGCACCGTGACAAGTTTTATGGAAAGACGTTGTAGTTGGTGGTAGCTAAAAGACTCGCTCCACACACTGCTTGCAGAGCACTTGTGGCTGCAAAAAGACAGCTAAAGCCATGCTGATTGTATGAAATTTTATAATAGGGTTACCCCAACTATCAGTGGCACCAAGGAGATAGTCCTGACCACGGTTCCGGAATTGTCGGTTGTAGTTCCGATTCCATTAAATTTAGAAACAAAATTGGACCGGTTTCAAATTTGCAACTGTCTGTTCTAATTTCAGTTCCGGTTCAAACCATCCATTCTGATCAACAAAAAAGGAAAAAAAAATTAAATTACTCTACCAAGTGTTTAGACTTTTAATTTAAAGTGCTAATCACTGCACCATGAAACCTGTTTGTGTTCTATTTATTTTTTCTTTTTAGCTGGTTTGGAACCGAACCGAAACTATCGGTTACAATCCCAATTTCCAAGAATCAAAACCGAACCATATGGCCCTATTTTCGGTTCGATTCAGAACTGCCAAACCATTGACCCAGTTTGATTTTGGTTCAATTCTGATTTGAACCTATTGGGGTCAAGGCTACAAGGAGGAAGTAAGAATTGTCCTATTAGTAATACATGGTTGGCATAAAAGTTGTAACAAAAGATTGCAACTCTGATTCCCATTGAAAGAATGTGATCCCTCTCTCTTGGCTGGTGAGATAGCCTAATGGTTAGTACATATATAGATGTTTCCTCTTCATCTAATTTAGAAGAGAAATATAGCAGAGTAGAGCTGGTGTAATATCGAAGTACCTGAAGGAGTCAATATGCCTTACGGTTCGATTTCGAACATCCAATATATAAAGAACATAGCATAAGACTCTGTATGAGATTTAAGTTGGCTAAATAAAGAGATGTCTGCAAAAAGGGATAAGGCTTCGAGTTTTCTCTGACTCCCACATAGAAGGATGGTAAAGTTTTTTAATTCTTTCCTTGTTGGACTGGGATTGACCATCTATTTTTATCAAATAGGCCCCATTTGATAGCAATATAGATCACAAAACACTTTCGCATAGTTGATGGATCTCAGGTACAAGCATCTTGTACGTTGTTTAATGTAATGAAAATTTCTTCCTAGTTAAAAAAAAAGAATATGATCGTTCCATTTAATTTGCAATTAGGAGGACAAAGTATCCAAAGAATAAGAGTGAATGAGAGGGTGTAACTACTAATACCACTAAATCAATTGTATAAAAGGTATGATAAGTCAAAAAACATGATTTAAGGGCTTATCTTCCTACTAAGAAGCCTTGTGGGAGATTGTTTTCTTTTTCTTTTGTAATTATCATCCTAAAATATTATCAAAACAAACCTATAGAATTTTTCCAAATGTGAGTCCTATTAGTTAGATAATTGCTTAGCTTGTCCTAGAACTATATTAGGACGACTATACATAAAATTGATCAAACCTGGCCACTAGAGGCTCTTGAAATATAAACTAAAAAAAAAAGAACAATAGAATTAGGACTTAGTGAAATAGGCTAATTAGTCAGCTTTTTAACTCGTCCTGGTATAGGTTGTGAAGGCTCCAATCATTCCCTAGCATTCCACTTTAAATAATATGGAGTCCTTGTGACATCTTAATTTTTGATCATTTTGTTTATGACCTTTAATTGATATCTATATTGCTGAGATCATGAGCAGCATTAGGTTTCATGACCAACTACGAAAACAACACCAATGGTTAGATTTGTCAACTTGTGGATTCAAGTTGTGTTACTTTTTGTGGAATTACTGATTATCCCTATTGCCGTGGTATGTGCTCCACCATATAATCCATAGTCAATTCAACTTGTACTTACCGATATCAGGATCAATAATTTTTATGCATCAGTTTGTACCACAAGGGATTTGTCTCTAATGTTTGCTGCACCACCTAAAGCGGAGGTCAGAATCCATGTATTTGTTTTTCTTGATATTAAAGTTTGTCTTAACCATTTAATAAGTTTTATTGCCCCGGCTGGGCAAAAACTAGATTTTACATTTCTTGCTGTGATGATTCTCTCCGCTTTGCAAATCTATAATACATTCAGCATCTCTTAATGTCATTGAAAATTAGGGTATCTTCTATAACTTAAAGACTGACGCAAGTTTGCTTGGCTGGCCATTATCCTCCTCTAAAATCAAATCAAGAATTACCTCTTAAGTAAACATTATTTGAATGGATCAAGTTGTTGATTATAATATCTTCAAGTTTCATCATAGAGCTTCTTGGAAGCAAAAATAATTAACAAGTAGCTCCACTAGATGCTTGACTGTTGCACCAAGGAAAGTGGCTTCAGGTTCTTCCATGAAGCATACTATACTGCTTTTTTCCCCCTCATGGTTACACTTTCATCATCTTTCTCGGTAGTTCCCAATCTTTGGAAGTATTTTATTAGATCGTTCAACAAACCTACTGATGCCCTTCAGATTTTTGCTGCTATGAAATATAGTATGAGTTAGTGCTTAGTGCTACCTCACTATTACTATCGGTAGTTATCTCATCATTGTTTATGACGTTGATAGAACTGTGGCTTTTTGTTGATAAACTGAACTTTGCTGTTTGTGTTCTTTTGTTGGGACGTTCAAGTGAAAGGGACTTGATCCTGATCGTCTTCAGCACAAACATCTCATGAACCTAGAAAAATCCCAAAACCTCCGATATATCAAGAAAACAGCATGGCACTGCACTGCACTTGATAGAAATGGAAACTTCCGTCTAGCTCTTCTCATACTTGAGAACGGTACCCAGAAATCACTAGCCTTAATGGTCACATTTAGCGCCAAAGAGGTTAGGGAGAGCAGTTAATGATAAACCAGCTTATGAATTTTTCACAGATTTAGTGTTCACTATAGATGATTCGAACACACAGACACAATCTGCTCTGATATTATTTTAAATAGTTGACAATTGCCAGTTCCTGAAAAACTTACGCCTATCAATAAGAGATCGACATTTTAATTATTTATATTCTTAACATTCAAGTTTCAATTTATTTATTTATTTATTTTTAATTTTTCTCATGTTTTGATCTGGAATAAATTGATCGAATATCAAGTGATAGCCGTCTCAGAATCAGAGCATCTTTTTTGTCATGGTTCGCAGTGTGTGCGCATTTCGATTTTATGCCTCCGAGGATGTTCAAGCCAGCACGTCTCCTTTTCGTGTTGGGTCTGCAACCTTTAATTTTATGTCTTTGCCGACCGTAGTTGTTCCAGTTTGTTCATGCTTCGTTGGAAGGATTCTTTGTTTGCTCGAGCGTTCCCATCTCTCTCCTTCGCATTAGCTTTCCACTAAATGTTGATGGTGGGTCTCCTAATTTTTCCCTTGAAACAGCAGCTAACAAGAGAGCAAGAATCGGAGTGACATCTCCATGAATCACGTCACTCGCTGCTCCTAAATAGTGGCATGGTCAGTACTTGGCCATCTTCTCCAGCAGCCAGAATCTAAGATGGAGGCCAACAATTGCGATGAAGAGTGAGGAAAAAGGTCAGTACTTGGAAAAAAATTTCCTACTTTCGAGGCAAAATCATGGCTAACATTATTGGAACATGTTCTTCGAAACCTTGGAGGTGGACGGCCTACCAGGACAAATACCTCACCCCCCACTTGATGCGAATTAATAGCTAGTGGCAGCTGTATGTCATAGGTCTCGTGGGCCAGCAGCAGAAGAAGTTGATAGCCATGAGAGCTTGTGGCAAATTCTCGGAGGACCACAGGTTCCCATCTCATCATACAACTTGGACAATGAACCAGTAGCGCCGAGATGACCTCTCTGGTTGTCCCTATTAGCATGGTTAACTCCGGAGTAAGATAACTAGGTAAGCACAAAATGCATCATGGCCTTGATGCGAGCATGTGCAAATGAAATCATTTAGGCAGGCTCACATCGAGGTCATTCGTTCCAAGCCGTGGGTGGCCACATGGTCAAGAAGAGGAATCGATGACTCGATGTTTCCTACCGACATCGTAAAAGAATAAAAGTATTCCTGTAGGGAGAGAAAAGTGCATGCATGCATGCATGAAAAAAAATGATGAAAGTATTCCTGTAGAGAGAGAAAAGTGCATGCATGAAAAAAAATGATGGGGTTCTTATATACACAAAAGAATAATAATAATATAAAAAAAGGACTCGTATAGGCTGGAGACAGCAAAGAAACAGGTGTTCATCAAAATGCTTGGTGATACGAGCTATAATCAAGTACAAAAGATTCATACCCTCATGTGGCTCAACCTTGCATCATGCAGTCCCCGTGCTAGACATGCCCTGCTTAGAAGATGACAAACTTTTACTCTTTAACTTTTAACCATTAGAATAAGTCCACTAAATCATTGCCTCAATATGATTTTGATACGGTGCGTGATTAACATTAGTTTCCCTGTTGACCTTTCTCTTGTTATCCTAAAAATTTTATCAGAATGTCACAAGCTTTTTCTAATGATGTTTTCTTTGGAGGTTAAGGGAAAACATAAATTTCAATTATTGTTCTTACTGTTTGTTGTTAATCTTAAATTTTGTGTGACGGTTCATGGATCTTTATAGTGTGTCATTGTGAGAAATATTTTCAAAGTCAACATCACTTGAGAAATGGGAGGACACAAATCACCATCCATCTTGGTAAATTACAGGATGTAAATTAGATATAAATATGTCCAAGTCTACTAGGGTGATAAATAAATGTGAGACAACTGCACACATCTCTGTTGGGTCTGTTGTTGTTTTTTTTAACACAAGGGTTGTTAAGAGAGAATATGGATTAAATAAGTGGTTGGTGGTGGCTTGCATTTAGTCAAACCATCCAGGGAAACAAATTAGTCCATAAGAGAATCGGAGCTTTGATAGTATTATAATTCAAAAGAGGAGTTCTGCAAAGAACAGGGAGGGCGGAAGGAGAAGGAAGAGAGGGTGGAAGAAGGATGAAGTCCCACAGGACTCCTCCCAGGTTTGAGCCTAGGAGGACAGGCAACGCTTTCATCGTCGCTACCATGCTTCTTTCCCTCTGCATCCTCTCTCTCATCAAGGCTCGCTATTGCTCTGTTCCCAATGGTGTGTGTGTGTGTGTTTCTCTCTCTCTCTCTCTCTCTCTCTCTCTCTCTCTCTTGTTCTTGTCTGATCTTATATTTTGTTTATTGATTATGAATCGTGTATTCTCAAGAAAATACTACTGTTGTTCTTGCAGCAAAGTCACAGGCATTAGCAGAATTAGAACCCACGGAGGTTTCAGGCATGGTAACACTGAAGGGAGGCGAAGCTGCTCTACCAGGTACTTTCGGTAGCACATTTTAGCAGAAAATTCATAATTTTGGCTAGATTCTCGACTAAGGTTGAGAAAGTTCATTGAAAAATAGAAAATTGTAGAAGAAGTGGATAACAGAAAAGAAAACTCAATCTTCATCGAGTGAAAACAAAAACAAAAAACCAGTAAGCTGAATCTAGTCGTCTTCTTCTTTTCCCCTCCCCCCCCCCCGCCCCCCCCCCCCCCCCCCCCCCCCCCGCCCCCCTCCTTGGAGAAGTACACCAGAGGCAAATAGGCGTCTGGTCTACAAAATCTTCATGTAAAATTTGCAAGAATAAACTCTTAAGCAGTCGAATGAATTATGCGCATATTTTGCAGAACATCTGTCCGTTTATATGGTCCATACTTGTTCATCCTTAATGTTTACTTTTTCTTCTCAAAAGAAGATATTGACAATGAGGAAATTTGTCAATTTTGACAGATTTTGCTAATCCAGATGATTATTGATCAAATGCTCTGTTTTTTTTTTTTTGCAGAGGACGAAGAAGATGAAGGGAATACAATAACTTCCCAAAAGATTGTTGCAGAAAAGGCTGCAATCGACTTGAGCAAGCCAATTTGCTCCGAAACAAGCAAGAGATCTAACGTATGTGAAGCGGACGGTGACATAAGATTGCAAGGAAGCTCCCACACCATACTCCTACACCCTTCTTCGACAGATCGAGAATGGAAGACCAAACCTTATTGCAGAAAGCATGACCCCCCAGCCATGAAGAATATTAAGGAATGGACAATAAAGCCTTTCCCCATCAGTGAGCCACCCCCTCAGTGCACCGTGAACTACACGGTCCCAGCGCTGGTCTTCTCCATCGGAGGATTCACCGGCAACCTCTTCCATGACTTCACCGACGTCATTGTCCCTCTCTTCATATCCTCCTACCAATTCCGTGGCGAAGTCCAGTTTGTGGTAGCCGACATAAAGCCATGGTGGGTGAGCAAATTCATCTTAATTCTCAAACAGCTCTCCAACTACGACATCATCGACGCGAACAACGACGACCAGGAGGCGGTGCGCTGCTTCCCTCGCGTGATCGTGGGGCTGAGCTTCCACAAAGAGCTCGGCGTCGACGAGTCAAAGACTCCGACTAGTTACTCCATCGTGGACTTCAAGGCGATGCTGAGGAAGGCGTACGGGTTGGAGAGGCCGACAGCAGCGCCGTCGGGGGACCCGTGGGACATAAGGAGGAAGCCCAGGATGCTGATCATATCACGCAAGAAGACCAGGGCGTTCCTGAACGAGAGGGGGATGACGGACATGGCCATGAGCTTGGGGTTCGACGTGCGGGTGGCTGAACCCGACATAACCACGGACCTCGCCAAGTTTGCTAGATTGGTGAATTCCGCCGACGTGATGATCGGGGTGCACGGCGCAGGGCTGACCAACATGGTGTTCCTCCCGGAGGGGGCGGTGCTCATCCAGGTGGTGCCCATGGGCGGCCTGGATTGGCTTGCAAGGGACACCTTCGGGCAGCCGTCGCCGGACATGCAGATTAAGTACATGGATTACCGCATCCAGGCAGATGAGAGCACATTGAGTGATCAGTACCCAGCGGATCACCCTGTGCTGAAGGATCCCTATTCCATCCACAAGCAAGGCTGGAATGCACTCAGCAAGACGTACTTGGACAACCAGAATGTGAGGCCTCACCTGGGTAGGCTGAGGAACACTCTGATGGACGCCCTCAAACACCTGCCTCACGGCCGCAAAGAGGCTTGAGCAGTGGTTTGTAGTTGCAGTAGCTTTTCCTTCTTTCTTCTTCATCTTCTTTCATTTTTGTTACATTCATTTTTTTTTCTTCTTTTGCTTTTGTTGTATGAAAAGTTCACATAAGTGTGTCTCTGGGTTGGGACGGTGGTATATGAAATCCACACAATGTAATTACTCATATTGGGAAATATAGGATCAAACAATCTCGGAGAATAAGAATTTGCAGTTTGCAACATGACTTTGCCTCTCATCCTAGTTTTATTCTGAGATTAATCCTACAGTTACTCAGCCGAAAGTTTTCATAATAGGAACCTTCCCTTAGAAATGTAGGAGAATCGTACGTGCGTTTTCCTGTTGGAGAGCAGAGTTGATTCGTAAATGGTGTTCACTGTAACTCTCGACGTTCATCATTTCCGTTCCCCTCAGATTACAAACTGCGGCTTTCAATCTTTCCTGGAGAAACCAAGGCTAGAGCTTCTCCATCCGCATTCCAAAACTGTAATCGATCTAAACAACTTGGTTCCTTCCTTGTGCAACGCAACGCAACGCATTCATTTCAAAGAACCTTCTAAGAAGAGTGCAAGGGAGATAACATGGGGGGATTGAAGGCTTCCTGAAATGTTTTGGAGGAAAGAGTACATAACATCACATTTGACTGTTTCAATGTAAAACTTCCTGACCGGATCAAAGGGTCTAAGTCTCTCGGTAGAGGTTGCAGCAGATACGGGTTGCTGTCAAGGGCCATTCATATAATTTGCTCTCTGACACGGAAGGTTCTCGCTTTCGTCCGAGACAAACGCAAGTTGCTGCTTTCTCAATCTGGTATCGAGTGATGAAGGGACCCAACTCGTATGTCATGCGTGAACATACCAAGTCTTATTGATTTGGTGCCGGGGAGCTATCCAGGAAGACTAAACGCCTACAGCCCCACCTATTTAAGAAAGTCCAACCTCATTACATCCTACATTTATACTTGTAGTAGAAGAAATGGCAGTGCCAACCATCATCGCATGGACACATGCATCGTGCAAAGAAGTAGTATTTTAATGTTATGTTGTTTCAATCGAGACCAGGGAGAGCAAAGCAAAGTACATACCGATGTTACCATGTCGTGGTTCTTGGAACTACAGGCTACTTGCCCACATGATACAGCCAGCTATTCTATGTTTGGTCAGAGCAGATATCACATGCTGCAGAATATGTAAATTGCTCTATCATGTTAAACCACCACCTTGTGCAATAATTATTTCCCTAACTTTGAGAGCAGCTCGTCCTCGTCGCATATCAGTATAGCACGGAGCATATAAAATAATGCTGATGGTACATCGACAGCTGTTCTTCCTCGTTCGATGCCATCATCCCCTCGTCCTCGTCTCTGTTTGATTGCGGTACGAATGATATAGTTGAATATGAACATGTACTCGAGGAATTGAAGTGAACATGCGAGCATGTTAATATAAGCTGTGCATGTGTGCTCTGCGATGAGGTTGACAGACCAAGAGCTCCAAGAAAAATCACAAATCCAGAAGCTAACACGATAGTATCTGACAAGAGGTTAGTTAAATCTTCTCTTCCCAACCATCATCCACATTAATGAAGAAGCACTATGCTGCAGCAGCTGGCTTTTTCTTTTGGGAAGGACAGTGTGTTGTCTTTTGCTCCTCGGGACTTTCCTGTTACCTTCCCTTCTCCTTCTCCTTCTCCTTCTCCTTCTCCTTCTTTTCTTGTTTCTTTACCCTGGTTTACCTTTGGCATCTGGTAAAGAGAGGCAGACAGATCGGACATATTCCACCTCATCTTTCATAAAGAACGGTTCCTAAACTGACGACTGTGTTACGCTTGGTTTTCTGTAGAAATTAGCTTTCGTAGGTGGCTGCTTTGAGAGCCGTCTTTGTGGTGTGCCACTTCTGTGGCCCCGTGGTCATGTGCCATGGAGTACTACGAGTTGAAGCCTTATGCTTTTTTGGGTCATAATGGAGGGCGAGTTGAAGTCCACCAACCCCGTCAATCATTCTTCATTTATGGTACAAGAGGCGGATGATAGTCCTCGGTGACAAATGAAACCAACCTTCTATCTACATGCCATTCTTACAGCAGAGTAACTCAAACTTCAATTGCAGAGGCTACGGAGGACCAGTCTGAACCATAGACATCAATCACCATACCTTCTGGTACATCGTACTCATACACCTCCCATCTTGCTTTGTTGCCCCTTCTTAATCATGACGAGCGAAATAATTGGTGACACAAAGAATCGGTTTTATTTTCTGCTATTGTATGATGTGCTCCAGTGCTTTCCACAGCACGCTCTTGAACTTGTTGACGTCGAGCTTCACATTCTGGTTAGCCATGAAGGTTGACCTGAGAACATGGAATCCTTGCTTGTGGAAGGACAAAGGATCCTTGAACACAGGGTGATCCCTCGGGTACTGCTCTGTCAGACTGCTCTCCTCTATGTCGATGCTGTACTGCACGTAGTTCAGCTTCATGTCCTTGGCCGGATCTCCAAAATCCAGCATGGATAGCCACTCCAGCCCTCCCCATGGCACCACCTGTATCACGGTGGCGTTGGGAGGCAGGAACACCAGATTGGTGAGCCCGGCGCCGTGCACCCCCACCATCACGTCCACCGAGTTCACCAGCTTCGCGAATTGCGCCACGTCGGATCCCACTTCTGCCTCGTTCACCTCCACTTCGAAGCCCAGCTGCTCCGCCAACTGAGCGATCTCGAACAGATTCACGAACTTCCGCGATCGCTTCCTTGCTATGATCAGTATTCTCGGCCTCCTACCCGCGAGATCCTCGATGTTGGACATCGACTCTCTCTCCAGCGACAATGCGCTTCTCATAAATTTACCGAAGTCGACCATGGAGTAGTCATTGGGAGCCCTGGCGGGATCGATGCTGAGCTCCTTGTTAGCTCGAAGACCCACGACGACCTTGGTGAAGCAGTGCACGCCCTTGTCCTTGTCGAAGTCGATCGGTGGGTACTTGGAGAGCTTCTGGAACAGGAGGCGGTACTTGTAGACCCACCACGGATTCATGTCGCTCACCACGAACTGGACCTCGCCGTCGTACTGGCGGGCGGTCAGGAAGAGCGGGATGAGGACGTCGGTGAAGTCATGGAAGAGGTTGCCGGTGTATCCGCCGGTGGAGAAGACGACGGCGGGGACGTTGTGGCTGACGGTGCATTGAGGTGCGGCGGTGCTGGACTTCACCGTCAACTCTCTGACTCGGCCGAACGCAGTTTGGTCTCCCTTGCGGGCGTAGGGGCGGAATCGGAACGCCTGGTCACTCTGCGGAGATTCTACAAAGATGACGTCCGATGAATTCCCAGGAATTCTGATGTCGCCGGACATCTCGCAGATATCTACTCGAGGGTCTGAAAAATCGCATGACAGCATCTTCTCCACGGCCTTAACTTCCCGAGCTGCAGACATATTGGGAAGAACACGGCGTGTGCATCAAACATAGTATTCCAATGCCCAACGAAGCTTCTCTATGTTGTACTTAAATCTGATGTCCATGACATACCAGGTTGCTCGGGAGTGGTCTTTTTATCCACCTGAACGGTATCATCGATGGTGTAATTGGAAACCGTCGGCAGCGTCATTCGATTGTGGTCTTCATCTCGATCGGTGCGTTCCTCCTCTGCCTCGACTGTGGTTTCTGTAAATGAACGAGGCAAAAGTAAGGGCTTAATTAGCTCATAATTCCATCGACCCCTCTCGCAGCTCTCTGTGGCGGTGGACATACCCATTACTTCATCAATGCCCGTCTTGTCGTCCTCGATCGGATCAACGATGGTGTGATTCTTTTTACCTTGGAAATTCTCCTCTTTCTTCTTTTCTGCAACACAAAGCAGATTCAAATCAAAACTACATGTTATCCTAGCAAATAGAGAAATCCTTCTTTGCTAGGCATTAATTAAAGAAGCATGTTTATCAATTGTATGCTTCCTTTTTCTTCCATTGGTTCTTTCTCACTTGCGGCGTTAGATCACCGAATCTATGCAAGCTTGACGTTGACCAAACTGAAACAGCATGCAGGTGCTCACCTGTAGAGGGAGCCGAATAAGATGAAGTGTCTGCTGCTTTCTCTCGCTCCGCATCTGCACCGAAAATATATCAAGCAAAAGATTATGCATCCTAATAATTCACATCAAACGCCAAAACATCCATGAATCAGAGAATCCAGCCAGGAAGCTTACCTGATTTTTGAGGACGCAGCCTTGAGCTGACTGCAAAACATGTGAACGCGAGTTAGAATCTCGAGCACAAGGCTTTCAACATCAGAGCTTGTAACGAAAGAAAGTAAGACGGATGGCGGTCTATTGAAATCGGCAGATGCCGAAAGCCCAACCAAGAACGCAAACAACTTACGACTGGGGAAAGTGAGTGGTCTAGACACCACTATGAAGGTCATGGAGACCAGAAAGCATCCTATGACGAGCACCACGAATCTGAATCTTTGCGACTGGCCGGCGTTCCGGAACAGCTTCATCTGGTTCACCATCTCCGCAGCCGGTGCAGGCCTCGATCTTCTCCTCTTTCACAAGAAAGAAAGAAAGAAAGAAAGCAGAGATTTCTTATGCACACCAGCGAATACCCGTCGACTTACATGGAGCTCCAAAGCTGCTCCTTGACAGCCTCATGGCGTCACTAAACTATGGACCATCGGAATATATTTTACAGGAGTTGTTTGTAGGTGGGTAGGTATACGTGAGACTCGGTCAGGGAGACGAGGAGAGCAGGTTTTTTCTCCGAGCAACACAAGACGAAGCACACGGTTGACCAAGCGAACGTCTTCACCTGCTTGCCTTGTTCCTTCCACCTCTTGATTTGTCCAAGGCACGGAGTTGGTTCGGAGCTCCCCTACTGCAGCAGCCAATTCAATTTGGCAGAGGAATCCATAAAAATGGGGGACATGCTAGTGGGAAGAAGGAAACCCACCGTTTACTTCGACTTGGTCTCTCGACCCATGAAATGCATCCTGCTTGGTATATATATTTATTCTAGGCCAAAACTTGGTCGAGGTATCATCACCCAAGGAACAGTTTCCGAGAAAGAAAGTCAAATGCTATTTATCAACCTTGTTTAGCTCATTAGATAAGCCAGATTATTATGAGAAAAAAAGGATAATTATATATTTTTGTTGATTTATCATCATAGGAAATTTATTGGATGGTCTAGATTTATTATTCTTTTAGAAAGCAACAAAAGATTAGGTAAAGAAGAAAGTTGAATGTTTATTTCTTCTTCAAATTATCTTTCTACCGTGGAAGGTTGTGGAACAATACTTTTGATGCCCCGCCAACCTCATCCCTATTTCCTCCTCGCCCACGACAGATCCTTTTCCATTTCCCCTTCAACATCTTCAATCTGTGTCGTAAATTACATGTGGTCCACCCATTGGCTGTGCACTACGAAGATGCTGCTGCTGGACTAAATGGAAGTAGACTTTTTGGCAGCATATAAATCCATTGTCTTCCACTAGAAACATGTGGAAGATACTAGCCATCACTGGCTCGAGAGGTTTCATCAACAGGATGTGCCTTGTCTTGCAGGTAATTGGGCACGGCACCTTTCTTCTTCTACTGCTCCTTGGCTGTTGAATACAACAGAGGTGCTATCCCAAGGAAAAAAGGTTAAGGTCATCGAGTAATCCAAGCCTATGAGCTCGGAGCAGATGCTATAAGTCACTACTCCTCCTTATTCGAAAGCATTTGAAGGCCATTATTTGAACAGCACGCAGGTTTAGGCAGATAAGTAGTGATCCCCATCAAACTGTATTCGCCAGCCATATCAGTAGTGATCCTCTTCTTGCACTCAGGATCAAGATGTGGCCGTGATGTTGCTAGTGGTTGGAGCCCCACTTTGTCATAGGAGAGAGATAGTGCTTGAATATGAACACGTATTTCCTAAATATCTGGCATGGGTTGTAGGTCAATGACTAAGATGACAAGTTCTTAGTCGTTTCCACACTCAGCAGATGCCGATCAGCGCATCGATAACTGTTCTCTAGTCATCAGAATTTGAGGTCATGTCATGGAACTCCTTTTTTTTTCTTAATTATTATTGTTGTATTGTATCTCATATGTTTATAATTTTTCTTTATAGGTTCAAAATCTGAAAATTACAAAGCAAACTCATTAAAAGAATTCATGATTGATCAGCCACACGTTTGTTGGGATATGGAATACGACCAAACAAGAAGTTGGTCATATTCTGAAGATGATTCCGCACAAAATTAAGGATGAAGACAAGGAAAACTTGGAGAAAAATGTATGGTGGAAGAATGACAACGAAGATTTATACAATGTTATAGGATTTCTCTACAAGTGTTTCCATGAATGTTCTTTTTCTTCTTCTTCTTCTTGTCATCCGGAAGGTAACCTCGAGTGTTTTTTTTTTTTGTGGATGTGGCCTAATGGTTCAACAGTCGTCGTCGTCGATGCCAAGGGTTGGAAGGTAGCGAATGTGATGTACATTCACAATGAATGAGATAGTGTTTGGTCTCTATGCAAGCGACACGAATATGTGGATCATGAGGTGGGCAATCTTAGTTTATGTGTGAATTGCATACGAAATGATGATCTTGCCTCATTTCTTTTTTCCTCCTTACAAGGCGATCGCGCATGGGGGGGAGTTGTTTCCTGCATCTTTCTTCTTCCTGGTGGAAGCGCAGTTCCTGCGACTCGATAATGGCGGAGCACCCACACATGCAGAACCAGTCCTTCGATTCCAACATCGTGCTATAAACAAAAATAATGTAGTGAACGGGACGGGACACTCGGCAATGGAGATGCAACCGTTGAAATCTCTTCATCATACAGATGGTGATCTTTATCGACAAAGCAGCTGAAATGTTTACATCACCATTAAATGTTGCAGTGACAACCAAGACGGTGGACCACTCTCTCTCCCTCTCTCTACCATTCATTGGTCATGCAGTAAAGACTCCGTCTACCATACTAATTCTCTCTCTGTAGACCAAGTCGACGAGAGGAAAGCAGTAGATCAAGTTTCTTTCGGTTCTTTACGGATCATTTCTGTCCAAACCAGAGGTTCATTCCGCAAGCACAGGCAACGTCTCACGTAGAATCTCAATACAACAACAGAAGATGACGACTCGTGGATTAATCGCAATGAAAAACGTATGATAATAAGGTGGAGAAAAGCAGAAATTGCAGGGGAACAAACACACCCTATCACCAAGAGGGTGTGTCCCTCCTGGGGAATCGAAGAACACAGAAGCTTGGCCTCTCGCCGGTTGAATCAGCAGCGACGGACTCGACTGGGGGAAGAAGAAAAAAGGCCAAAAACCAAAAAAAGGGTGTGAGGACTCGAAGGTGGACTTACCGCATGTCAGTGCGAGGACAATGAGGCACCAAAAAAAATTTTTTGGCGTCAAATCCCTGGAGGTCAGATTTCGTAATTTCACTGCGGTGACCGGATCATCGTCCATCGGCTGAATCCGCAACCAGTTTCAGTGACGACACCGAGTGAACTTACCGCACGTCTGTGGCGTCCAATCCCTGGAGGGAGGTCAGATTTCCAAGTCTGATGGCGGTGACCGGATCAATCGGCTGCGGGCTGACTCCGCTATATCATCGATAAGTTTAGGTGAACTTACCGCACGTCAGTGCGATGTCAAGGAGTCCGAACAAAAAATTTTTTGGCATCAAATTCCTATCGGGTCAGTCTCACGGCGGTGCCCGGATCATCGGCTGCGGACTGAATCCGCAACGCCATCATATTCCTCCTGGTCTACGTACCGCACGTCAGTGCGATGCCAAAGAGGCCTAAAAAAAATTCTTTTGGGCCTCAAACCCCTCGATGTCAGATTTCTTAGCCTCACTGCGGTGACCGGATCCTAGCCTTGTATCTATCTATCCATCCATCCATCAATCTATAAAGAGATTTAAGTGCCTTCGAAATAATAATAAATAAATCTGTGTGAAAAATTTAACTAATCTAACGCCATTATTACACGTACAATTATTATTATTATTATTTTTGTATCAACTAATCTATTTACCATTTTTTTTTCTCCCAAACGATTTCTCTGGGAGTTTCCAGATGAGCCTTATTAAGTGTCTTGTTGTTTCGTTCTCGGTGAGCTTACCACCAGCCTTTCGAGCGTAGAGTGCCTTGGGAGAAAACTAAATTCGTGTAAAAGCCGCCGTCGTTCTGTGTTCTTACTCTTACTGCGGTGAGCAGAACCATGGTAGGAATGGGCTGGGCTTCGAGAGGGCTCGGCCCAAGTAGTCCATCGAAGCTGGAAATGTGAAGTAACATGGGAATAATATTTGTAATATTCATTAGGTATCACGTGGTATACGTGACGTGTCTTCAATATAATGTATAACATATTTATCGTAATTTTTCATCGAATAAAATTATGATTTTCGCGTTTATAAATGATGACATAGCAAGTATAATTATGTGTTTCGTAAATAAATATTTGTTACACCAAAAATAGTGTGTTTAGGATGATTGATTCACACAGCTGTACCCTTAGAAAAGTATGTTTCCATCGAGTAATTGTAATTACAATTTTATAGAGTTTATTTCGCCCATACATGAATGAATCCAGGTAATGGGAAAAAGGGCAAGTCCAGTGACTCGCAGGTGCGTTTACCCAACGCCGATTAGATGCAAAAAAATCCCCCCAAAAGAAATTTTTGGGCCTCAGTTTCTTCCAGTTCCGCCGTATTATCCTCACGGGAGGTGACCACAGCCCATCTTTTTACGCGCTATTGGAGAAGCTATGCTTCCTGCCATCTGATACGCGGCGAAGAAAGTGGGGGCCGCCGTAAAGAAGCTGCACTTGGGGAAATGAAAGTCCAATGACCGGCAGGTGAGATCACCGTATCCCACTTGGATGGCAAAGAGACCCGAAATTTTTATTTTTTTGGGCTCAAATGCTTCGAATTCGCAAATTTTATTCTCACCTATGGTGACGACAACCCACTCCTTCACGGGCTGTACCTTGGAATCCCCTGCGGAGGTTACCCAATTTAGGGTGAGCATACCGCAAGCCTTTCAAGTGTAGAGTGCCTCTTGGAATAATTTAAGATAGTGAAATATATATATATTTCCGAGTCCTTAATCAACCTACAAGGTCATATACCCTTTCATCAATTTTCCTTTTGTTTAGGCAATTCATTTTTTTTTTTTTTTGTGCAACTAACTGGAGCACCAAAAAGTTAGCTAATGACCAAGTAATTACCACAATTTATTGTATTATTTCACATTTAACAATCATGGGCTCATCGTTGTCTGTTCTTAAACCAGGCGAAACTATTACTACTACTACTACTCCTGCCAGGAAGAAACAGTGCAATCAATAACATCCGAGTGCTAAATCGAAATGGGCTCACTTGTCAACAGAGCTGGAAAACAAAAATTACAATCTTCACATCCACCATAACTGAGTTATTTTCGGACCATTGGAGGTTTACACTTGAATGCACTTCGATAGTTTATTTCCTCTGTGACGATGTAATATGAAGTAACTTTCAATCAACCCTACGTAGTCCAAAATCTAAGCTTTACACAAGTCATGTATGTCATGCCATCGCATCTAATGATTTGATGCGAAGCAACTTTCAATCAACTCGGTACAAATTCTAAGCTTTACATGAGTCGATGTATGCCATGATATTGATGGAGAAGATCCCAGGCTTTCAGCAAGAAAGGTGTTTTATCCAAGGAGGCCTCCATTTTTTTCGTTTCACCTGCGCCTGTAAATGGAGTTTCACATCCTCGAACGCAGGGCAGTCTCTCGGATAGAGATCTATCAGACTGCTTCCCATTATACTTCCCACTTACTGCAACTTGGTATCCTATGAGCCATACTTGCAGCAAGATGTGAAGATGTCCTCCAGATTGCTGTATGGGAGAATATCTGAAGTATAGCAGCATAGATCTGCAGGAATAGAAAGCTGATGAGGCTGAAGCCACGTACACCCCCCTTCATCAGATGGCGTAATTAGTCCTTGTTCCTGCTTCTGCAACCACCTTCTCTCGGTTGAGCTTCTCAACCATCTGCACAAGCTCCTCTTGTTGAAACCCATCAATGGCCTCGTGGTGATGGAAGCCATTTGAGAATCTTACTGGAACTTTCTTGATGTGCGCCATTGCTGCCTTGTCAAACTCGCAAGCACAAGGCTTGATCGACCATCATTGTCTCTTTGCTGAATTGTGAGATTGGTGCTCGGTGACGACTACAGAGGAAGACTATATGAGACTGGTTTCCCTTGGGGTTTCCATAGCTTCCATTGTTCCAACTTGAGCACAACATTTAAGGCCTAATAAGATGAAGATGCTTCAAATAAAAACATACAGGACTAAACTCATACTTTATCCAAAAAAAATTAGATGGTAAACTCTGTGGATCTACGAGAAGCTAGCAGAGTTAGAACAGCTTTAATTGCAGAATTATTTTACTGATGAAATAGACAAGTTTCAAATCAAATTCATATAAACAATCATGTATAGCCGGTCGCCTAGATTTGATTACTTCTTCCTTCTAAGTTCTAACCTCTCTCATCTGATCGTTCCCATATTCACTCGCTCTCTTTTCGCTTGCTGCAGAGTAGAAAAAAATCTCTGCTTGAACCATGTACACAAATGAAGAGAACTCACATAATCCAAAACATCATCATGGATATACCTCATCACGAACTATGTTATACTCAAAACAGTTATTTTCCTATCACATCAAAAGGTTGAACATGGCATTTCGTGGAAAAAGAGATGTCTCAACTAAGCATTCCTTTCAAAGACTGGTGTACCACCTAAAACCATATGAAACAGGCAGTAGGTACAGTTCCGAGCCGAGGGCTGACTGAAACCCGGACCATGTTTCTTTGTGCTTTTTCAAGACTAGTTTAATTGAAGACTGGCCTAACTGTTGAATACTTCTATCTTAAACTTGTCCTCTAGAAGGAGCATTTCCCTCTGTTGCTGGTGATTTCTGTATTATTCTCAAAATTACCTTGGTGCTTGGTCGAATTTATCTAAATAATGTCCTCCAACTATGTCTTCTCAAAGATTCCTCAGAGACATAAATAACAGAACTATACTGATCAAACACAACAAGCACAAGGCTCTTGCAGGAGCAGTCTTATCCCTGCATACAGAGGGACTATTAAGATTTATTGTAATGACACCAACTATAAAATATAGACATAAATTTATCACATACAAATATTCTGTCAACAGACAATTGTAAGACCAAACATGAACCTTGCCAACAACAGAAAGTTGATGATCTAATAAAACAGGCCAGAAAATAAAACATTTATGTCATTCACTAATAAAATCAGGGAATGAAAGTAATTTACTTGTCTCACAGGAGAAAATCCAGATAGCTGGGCCGTCGTGTCATTTCATCACTCCTCGCGTTAGCTTCCCCATTCGAACCTCAATCTATCATAAAACATAACATGCAAAATGGAACATATGCTCACTGGATTGTAAAATATTTATCAGGGGACTGAACCTGACATCATCACCGGATCCCGACATCATTGCACCACGAAACCACAATGCCCATGCTACATTTTCTCAACAAGAGAATTTCTCAAAAATATCCTTCGTCCTGACATGCCACTGATGCGCTTGCCCATCACTTTGTTACATCTTGTATATTTAACAGAGAGCTTCAGGTCCTCACGGCTTATACAAAATTGAAGTGCCAACCAGTATAGAGCATCAGTTGGGAGGTACCAAGTCTTCAACATAAAAGATGAGGAACAGGGGGCATGACTTCCCCACGTTCATGCAACATTTATAAGGTCTAAGCACCCATTGAATTCCAGATGCTCATTCCACGAAAGACTTCCGTAGATTTTAACACAATGTGCTTGCAGAGAGGCCAGCAACAGAACAATCTTATATGCTATAGAGTAGCATGAATAGTTACTGCAAATATATTTCTAGAGAAGGAACTCCTGAGCACCAATATCTGGATTTGTTTTGGGTTGTTGCAAAAAAGGAGAGGTTCTTATGACAACCCTCACAACACAGACGATTCTTGCAGCTTTTTAAGGCCGAATAATTTGCTAAAGATGTAATTAGCATTTAAATAATAGCAACCACACAAATGAATTTGTTTCATGAACTTAAGGATGGGTACTCTACGTAACAGATTTTGCAAGACTGACCAATGCACAAAACTCCTGCCAGTATAGGTTTGGGCCTTGGCGAATGTAAAATTAGGGAAAATACTGAAATTACAGACAAAAACTTCATACAAATTGAAGCATTGAACCTCAACCAATTAGTAAAATTCTACCTAATCAGAATAGCTCAAAGAGGACAATGCAACATGATTGCTGATCAGAGGAAACAAATAACTTTTCTTTCTTTGCATGAATTGTAAATTCCTATGATGTAAGAGTAGGGGGGTTTTAATTCCTTTTGCATGCAGTTATGACTATGCAGGCCTTCCACAGAAATAGAAATTAGGTGCCAGGAACATAAGGTATGAAAATTACAGAGCTCTCTCATGGAAGAATTCTTAACCATTAAACAAAAACCAAATGCTCTTTGGAGGCTGGTCTATTTTTTGAACAAACAAAAACCAAGGATGATGTTCAGGATTTAGTCATGTCCTGTTACGAGACTTAAAATGTACAAAACAATAGAAATAAGGATATTGTTTAATCATTTTCTGTACTTAATATTTCATTTGAGGTTATCTCTTCCTAACAATCTTTTACTAATTCCATTAGAAAAATGCGATGTACAGAATCATCATGAAACATATAATGAAATATGTTTTACCAAATTAGTTGGAAGAATAAATTTATTGTACATGCTATGCAGCACAATGAATACCACATACAACATCTGACAAACCTATCTAAAGAATAATCATTGTGCTGAAAACCATGACAAGGAGTATTACATAGCCCAATATATGTATCTGTGGAAATGATCATGAACTGACCTTATGATGATCTAGTATCACATTTAAGATTCTTCCAGGAACATAGATTCTCTTTTTTATCATCCTTACCGAAATATACTTGGAAAGTTTTTCATCTTCTGATGCTAATCTGAATGCATCATCCTCAGAGCATGCTTCATCGACCAGGATGGTGCCCCTGGTCTTCCCATTGATTTGAACTGGCAGCACAATGCTTGAATCTTTCAAAAACTCACTTTCAGCCTGGACCAAATTGTGGAAAACATGAGATACAAAGAGGATGAACAAGAACATAATACAAATTAAATACACATCTTTGAATTTAATGTAATGTTAGCAAATAAGAAAGGTATTTCTGTGAGAGATAAACTTAAATATAAATTATTTTCAGGCGTATTATAGTAATTTGGTTGTCATAATTTTTCTCCATTCAAGATGCTAATTTTAACTGGGGCTTCATTTAGCACCAAGCAATAGTTATGTGCAGAATTATCAAATATAAGGTATAGATTTTGGTAATAATAGTTGAGACAAGCTAAGAGCAAACCAGATAAATTTTACCTGTATTTCACACAAAAGCACTTGGCAATAGTTATGTACAGGAATTATCAATTCTAAGGTATAGACATCGGTTACAGTAGTTGAGCCAAGCTAGGAAGAAACCAGACAACTTTTACTAATGATATATTTCCTTTTATACTTTGGAAGGTGAGCAGAAATTTGCAAGCACATGAAGCATCAATTTTTTGCTTGTCAAATATATATGCAACATACTTGGCACATGACTTCTCAGTGTTGCATTTCAAAGATACATTACTTTCGTTCATTTCACTTCCTAAGTTCATTCTTTTGCAGAGGGGTCTCCATACAAAATGCCAATGACAAATGCCAAGTTCATCATTAAAACAAAGATAAACGTTGGTTTGCATTATTCATGAACTTTTACACATAGCATCCAGTTGACCACAAATGTGCTAAATTAGTGAGTACATAGCATCAAAGAATGCTAATTGGTACCTCTGGAAATTGTTCATATGCAAGTGATTCTTGGTGTCCCATTCGAGACCAGAGTTCCTCTGCCATGTGAGGTGCAAAAGGTGAAAGCAAGAGAACAAACGGCTCCAAAATTGATTTCGGGTGTTTATCCCACTAAAAAAACATACAAAAAAGTAGCCAAATTAGACACATTCTATTGAATGAAATCATAATATGACTATATATAGATTGAAGAACTGAAGAAATAGTAATGAATAACAAGTATGCTTCAGTCATCCCGACCATAGTTAAGAATATGTAGATTAAAGCGATTCATTCAAACAAGTAGCACATGCATATATTGTAAGTGTCAAACAAAGATATCGTAGAAATATTCAAAGTAATCAAGTATTTAGGAAACAGTAGATCTTGCTTTTACAAAGTAGAATAGCATGATCCTAGATGACATACATGATTTGCATATACTTGCATCCATATGCAGCAGTATCTTGGTAGGTAAATTAACACATCCTAGTCAAGTCCATCTGGTTATATCTACCTTTCAACCAAAAAGAGAATAACTTCCTAATAGCTCAATGTCATCTATCAAAAAAAGAAATACCTCAGTGAACCTTAATTTAAGATTTCTCTGAGATGTTTGTGTACTGCACAATGTTAAGACATCAAGGTTATTAAACTCAATAGCAAACACTGGCTAGCCACTAAAGCAGGCAATACTTGGGTTGCACTACAAGAATGATTGAGAAGCACTATAAAGCAACTAAACAGCCAAGAAGTGCAAGAGCATTTTAACTGCACCAAAACCTAAAATTTTAATCGGAAGGAACCAATGATTTAAAACCAGTACAACTAGTATGTATGGCTAGATACTATCGGTCTGACAGTTACTGGTATGTGGACCAGCTAACCCAGTTCATTTAATGTCTCACGCGCCCAGAGGGTCTACGGCTGAAATTTATCGAAAGATCCATTTCAAACTATTGCTTGCCTTTTATCACCCCCCTCTCCACTCCTCTTAGATCAAGCATCAAATTTCAAGCAAGGAAGAATTCCTTTCCAAATTACTGTAAGTCTGAAGTTAGTTTCTGAATTTCATTGTTAATCTTCATTTGCATGCAGTATCTCTCTTGCTTCATGCTGCTTTTGCATCAATTTACTGATCAGCAACTCAGTATTGGAGTTAATTAAGGTAGCACCAATCCATACCTAAACCTAAACTACACAGATTCAAGTCAGATCCACCGAGATCTAGTCACAAACTATGCAGATCTAGCTAGGATCCATGCAACTGCCTTCCAACCAATATGAGTCAAATCCACCCAGAACTAGTCAAAAACTATGTGGACCTACGTTGGATCCATGCAATTACCTTCCAATCAATATAATACCCATGGGTCTTGGAATAACAATAATACCCAGTCTCAATTTGCTAAATTAGTGAATCCTATTACTTATGGTTCGCCTTACCGGTCCGTACCAGTGTACCGACTGATCATCAATCCGTTATGTACCGACATACCGACATATGGTACGGTGGGGGTGCACCGACAGACTGATATATACTGCCCATATCGATCCCCTCTTAGATCGGTGCATACCATCCATATTGAGCGGTATGCCATGGCATGACGAGTCTTGCTATTACTCATAAGAGCAGCAAAGTATAACAGTGCAAGCACTCAACAACAAATATGTTTTTTTATATATACCACCACCAACGTACCATATAAAGTTTCTCAATCAGTGATCCAACTGTGTGGTTATATACTCACCTAATCAACAAGTAGCCTAGTGTCTACAAACATCACATGATGTAGAAGCAATATTATCTGTAGGTTTTGAACAAATATTGACCTTCAGCCAATAACAGTTCCTGAAATAGCACGATATCCATTTTGTATTAGTAGGAAATAAGCCATATGTCGTGCATGTATGTCAGTAACTTGTGATCATCAATGTTAAAAATCTTGTTCTCATGTATGTATTATTGCACTGGAATGTATAATATTCTGATGTATGCCTTGATTACGCTAATCTAAGATTTTTAGAAGTTTTGTTTCTATTTTCTCATGATATGATTAATTCAGGTCATAAAAGCATACAAAAAAATCAAACTGGGTTTCAATATGCATTGAAGGTGGCAGAGGCAGCGAGCAGCAGGCAAGTGGTGACGGATGGAGGCGCAGTGGATGAGGATGCGGGTGACAATGAACACGGAGACAGCGCAGGAGAACTCAGAAGATAAATTAAGGTTCTATTTTTAAAACTAAAAAACGGCTGGGCTTACCGCTCAGTCCAGGTCCATTACCCAACCTGAACCAGGCAGTAAGCCTGGTTCACAGCCCTTACTGTCTGATTTACTGAGCTTATTGCTTGGTAAGCCCTGTATTGCACATGAAACACCCAAAATTTGGGCTGGTCGGATGCTAGTCGGCCGTCGGACCTGCAAATACTGGCCATACCATACTGAACTGGCGTAAATTGCATTCGTTGGACAGAAGTAAACAGGAAAGAAAAATCTGTTCAAGTTATAATGTCTAGTAGTAATAATTCTGAGTTGTATCTCATTTGTAAGTTTTCACTGAAGCTGACAAAACTATGAATTAATGAACTTGCAAAAGCAGTTATGATACTACAGCTAAGGAATCAAATGCTTTCAGAAACCTTATAAGCAGCATTTACGAACTCCATCATTGCAGAAATTCCTGTGTTGAATCTTGTTTCTTGAATTTCTTCTGATACCTGCAAAAAGGAGAATAAGATGATACACAATTAAGAAAAATATGTTTTTTCTTTCTTTTTTTGTGTGGACAACAGAAAACAAAACCCTTGGATAAGCAAAAGTTAATAATTCTAACCAAGCTATTTGCAAAATGTAAATATGAAACCAAGGTTGACCCATCAAAAGGGAAAATTTTATCAGAATAAATTGTTTCTTAATTGCGTGACCCTGAAACTGCAGAAAGAACCTGACTTTTGCAATACATCTGTGAAGACTCCGCAACTGATCCAAGGTAGGTTCATCATCAGTGGCAATTGTTCCGCAGTTGTATGATCCATCAGGTAAAGGGGGTCCTACAATCAATCTCCAAGTCCTAGCTAGAAACCTATGTACTCCTTCAATTCCACCAGTACTCCATGTCTTTGAATCCCTATAAAAGTCAAATGTCAGCATGAATATCAATAGCTTATTTCACTTAATGTAACAGAAAAAGTTACCTTAATGGTCCCATGAACATTTCATACAACCTGAGAGAATCTGCACCATACTCAGAAACAACATCATCTGGATTGATAACATTTCCTCTGCTTTTACTCATTTTGTAGGCTCGAGCAACTAATCGAATACTGGGATTATCTTTTATAACATAAAAGTCACCAACCTTCATCACCTGCAAGATAGACATATTTGTTAGACTTGGAAGAACATAGAAGAAAAATTGTAAATTAAGGCTCCAATATTTGGATTTAAATTAGGCACTTTTGCAAGATACCTTCTCTGCAGGTATTCTCTCTTGAAAATGGTTATCGGTGACGCCAACAGAATCAGCAGAAACTAATCTCCCCTCTTGGTCTCTGAATGCTGTATACTCTATCTGTAACAAGACCGTTAGATATTATTAATCGCTACTTTAGTTTGTTTACATCCATGAATGAGTTTACTTACTTCACCAAGTATTAGCCCTTGATTTATAAGGCACTGAAAAGGTTCCTTGGTTGAAACCACACCTATATCATACAGGACCTACATATGAGGAACTCTTAAGACTGTTAGCAAACAGCGTTTAGCAAGATTGAAAAATTAAGAAATAGCAAGTTACACAATACAGAACACACTTGGACATAAATGCAAACATAGTCATAAACAGACCTACAATGTGCAAAGGAAAGAGAAGAATGGAAAGTACAACAAAAGAACAGGTTTCAACAACTAGGTAGCATCAATTTTAGGTACAACAATGAAGCAAATGTCAAGTTGGAAATAGATTGAGTCAGTAACAGATTAAGGTTTAAGTATTTCTGTGTCTATGTCTAATTACTATATCTTTCTCAATCAGGATTGGACATGATCAAATCACTGCTAGAATTCCGGTGGGAAAGCTTCATTTTTTCCCTGTAAGGCAGAACATAGTTTCTTAGTTTAAAACAATGTTAAAAGTATTAAATACCTCCAAGGAAATAAGACCAAGGATTTTGGTAAACCAAGAATTTCAAAAAACTCAAATGAAAAGAATTAAAAGTTTCAAAAAAGTTTAAGGAAACCAAAGATTTTAGTACTGCATATTGTCCATATGCCTGTGCTTGTGCTGTTGTCATGCTAATGCAAGCCATAATTCACAGTCTAAGATTGCTTGTTGGTGCAGAAAGTGAACTAGATCATACAGTTGGCATAACAGACACACTTCTATTATAGCTGTACTTTACTAGCATAATATATACCATTTTTACCATGTTTAAAAGTTTAACATCCTTTCATGGGACCAACACAAATGTCTCAAGTCACTTCCTAAACCACCACAAAATGGGATTTTAATCAAATATATTATGAAACAAACCTTGTGCCAAAACCTAGCATAAAGCAAGTGTAGGACAGAATGCTCAGCACCACCAACATATATGTCAACAGGGCTCCAGTACCTAAGATGAAAGCCATACAGGATTTTGTTAGCCATGTCAAGCTTAAAACTGAGTTCATGAAGTGTGGCAGAAGGAACAGCATGTGAACCTTTCTTTGTCTTTGCCAACCAATGCAGTTGGATTTTTTGGGTCCATAAATCTCAAATAATACCTGCAAAGTGTTCAAATAATATTCCATATGACACTATATTGGACAATTCTCAGGGTTTCAGAAACATTAATGCTGCAATGACATAACATAGGGTAATAGTTACAAAATAGTGTAGAAAAAAGATGATCTTGATTTTAAATTTATTTCAAATTGATGTCACAAGAAGAAAGCCATCCTTGTAGATAACATGTACCAAAAGATTTCCCCTACTTGAAGGCTTTAAACTTCATTATCAAAAGTTTTCCCTGTTATCAAAAGAATGACTTTTGGAAGAGATGTGAGGATGCTAAATAATGCAAAACTAAAGCAAAGACCAAAACCTAACCAAAATATTTTGGTAGAAGAATAGAAGTACATTATATCTTAGAACTTGTACTCGATTAGAGAGGATAAGGAGCCAGTGCTATTGCTCCATAGCACTGGCTCAAACAATACATAGATCAAAAAAGCTATGTGATCCTTGAGTTGCTCAAATTACCATTGAGATAGCATCTGGTACTAAACCTAGATTGTCATTGCACACTCAATTCTAAAGAATGATATCTTGAAAAGAAAAAAAGTAGGCTAATTTAGTTGAAATCAAATACCAACCCAATTTACGTGTGTGGACAAACCGAAGGACACTACTAAAAATTGAGCGATGTTACACTGGAACTTTTCTGTATTGCAATACTCTTGATAGGAAAAGCAATATTTTTCTGTAATTTAAACTCTTAAGACCAACCTGTGTGGCATAGTTTGCTTTGCCCATTGTGCTACCCAACATATGCCAAAATTAGCTTTGCTATGTGTTGGCATGACCAACTAAGGTTGAAGTCATATCCAACACAATCCAATTCAATACCTAATTAAATTAATAATGGATTGACCTAATGACTCGGATAATAATGGCGCAATCTGATCCAGTTCACAATTGGTTAAGATATGGATCTGTGTTGCTCAGATCAATTTATGATCTAATCCAGATTTTTAACATATATAGCATTACATAATATACTGTACATATATTGTTTTGATATCAGATATAAAATTTTACAACAGAGATTGTATGATATATTACATAGAAAGTGATCTATGGCACCACACATCACAATAAGATTGCTTCTTTGTGACTTGAGCGACAAGGATATAATGGAAACATCATCTCTAATTGTAAGACTGAATATAGGGCCAGGGCCTCATGTACCATGCTGCTTGTTCCTGCATGAGATATAACATATTATGTTATAGATTGATATTGTATATATTTACACTAAATAGTCGAAGGGATAAACAAAACCCTAGTGAATTCCCAATTTCCATATTCTGATCCATCTCCAACTCTAAGGCATCTCAGATCTGCAGCCACCACTCTCCTTGTTGAAGCCAACACCTCTGAATCCATGCACTTTATTCCACAGCTTGCTTCAGTCTCTAATCTGTTGAATCTCGTATTTTGATGATGAAACTACTTGATATATGTTTATGATTTAATCTGCGTTTTGAGTGACGCAGGATGCCTCGATCAGGATGAGACAATTAAAGCAGGAAAATCATGTTGTGCCGGAGGAACATGTCAGAAGATTGGACGTCGGGCCGGTGGATCGGTCGACGTATCGACAGAAGGCTTCGGGCCGTGGACTCGGGCATCGGGCCAAGAAGAGCGGGTATTGTGCCAAGGATATCGGAGTTGCGGAGTCAACAGGCCGATTGGGCAATAGGCTGCAGGAAAGGACGATGCGCCGAAGAATCGGACGAAGCGTCAAGGGACCAATGACATGCCGGACAACTTGGTTAATTGCTTAGGATTAATTGTCTCGATCGAAGTTTTGCTTTAATTGTGCAGGATTAACTATGATAACGATGAAGACATAAAGCGAAATAAAGTGTCGGAGTCAAGCGCGAAGGATTTGTTGCAAGTTCGAGAGTTCGACGGAAGTCCGAAGGTTCATCGGGAATGCTACCGGAACTAGCCGAGAATGAGTTGGGAGCTTGCCGAAGGATTTTCGAAAGCTCGCCGGAAGGTTCGTTGGAAGTTCGCGGAGCTCGCCGAGAAAGATCGGAGCTTGCCGAAGAAGCTCGTTGGAACTCGCTAAGATCAAATCGTGAAGTCTAGGAGCTTGCCGGGAGTCCGCAGAATGGTTTCCGAGAGTTCATCGGAAGACCGCCGGAAGTTTGCCGAAAGCTCGCCAGAAGAAGTCTTGACTTGTGGACTTTGTAATAGCTTAGAAAATGTCTTTAAAATCATAGTTAGCACGTTAATTAGGGTTAGGATTAGGTGTTAATCCTATAACCCAAGTAGGGGTCAATTAGGCCCAAGTTCGGACTGGTTTGGACCAAGTTTGAAGCCAAACCAAGTGAGCTGAAATAGTGAAAGAGGTGGCACCGCCAGGGTTGGAGGTGGCACCGCCCAGGAGAGGATCTCCCAGCGAAGCTGGGCGGTGCAACCGCCCCAGGCAGGAGGTGGCACCGCCTGAGCTCAGTCTTCGAGCAAGACTGGGCGGTGCAACCTCCCTGACAGAGAGGTGGCACCGCCTGAGCTCAGTCTTCGAGCTCTGGCAGAGAGGTGCAACCGCCCCTGACAGAGGTGGCACCGCCCAGAGGCTCAGTCTTCGAGCTCTGCCAGGCGGTGCAACCTCTCCAGTCAGGAGGTGCAACCGCCTGATCCCGGAATTCCGGGATTTGACCGTTTTGAGCTCCAAATTTGAACTGGGTTGGGGCCTATAAATACCCCACCCATTCAGCACTAAAAGCATAGAACACACACTCGAAATCTTGCTATCTTTCTGTGTTTCTTAGAGCTCAAAACTGCTAGTTCTCCTCTTTCTATTCTTCAAGTTTGAGTTGTAAAGAGAGGAGTGAAAACTTCTGTAAGGGTTGTCTCCTAAGCCCGTCAAAAGGAGTGAATCTGTAAGAGGGTAGTTGGCCTTCGCCTATTGAAGGAAGGCTTCTAGTTGACGTCGGTGACCTCATCGGTGGAGGAAGCCAAAAGTGGAGTAGGTCAAGACTGACCGAACCACTCTAAATCTCTGGTTTGCGTTTATCTTGAGCACTTTATCATTACTGCAAACCTCCTACATAGCTACTGCTCTCTGCGCCTTTACGAACAAGTTTCTAAGTGCTGATCTTTCCGAATCTGCATTCAGACGTAAATCGATGTTTTCATACATTACAGTTTACGTTTACGTTTTGATTCTGCAAAACTGTCTTCTGCGCTTTTACGAACGAAGTTTCTAAGTTCAGATCCCTTTAAAACTGTGTTTTAGACGTAAACTACTTTTAAACGTAAAACTACGTTTAGACGTAAAACTGCGTTTAGACGCAAACTGCATTTAGACGTAAAACTACGTTTAGACGTAAAACTGCGTTTAGACGCAAACTACGTTTAGACGTAAAACTGTGTTTAGACGTAAAACTGCGTTTAGACGCAAACTGCACTGCGCTTAGACGTAAAACTGCGTTTAGACGCAAACTGCACTGCGCTTAGATGCAATCTGATCTTAGACGCAAACTGCGCTTAGACGCAATCTGCATTTAGATGCAAACTGCGTAAACTGCGCTTAGACGCAAACTGTGTTTAGACATAAACTGCACTTAATCATAAGTATTCTTAGAATCGGCTTTTGCATCAAAATAGTTTTTATCAAACGAACGCAGCTTTCGTTTTTAATCGCTGAAAGATTTCCGCTGCACTAATTCACCCCCCCCCTCTTAGTGCTCTCGATCCTAACATAATCTTCTCGGCGTCAAGTCTCTAATCTACACCTGTAAAGCTGACTAAACCAATGGCAACTTCATCTTCTCGGCATCAAGCCTGTCTTTCAAGTTCTCTCTCTCCCCCTATGAATTCAAGTTTCAATAGGGCCAATTACACCAGATTAGGGTCACATAAAAAATGGATAACCCTAATCTGACCCAATGCCAATGCATTTAATAATTTATATACCTACAAGAAGCACAGGTTGGCACATGCTACACCAGATTTATGTACTCTAAAAAGAAAAAGAAAGTACATACAAAACATATTATAAATGCTGCAATGAGTCTATTACCAGCAGGAACCAGCCCATTGCGGCATTGTATTTGTTTCTCGTCTTGCATGTCTTCCAGATACAGGATCCACTGTCTTAACCTATATTCAAACAAGATTTGTTATATGATTAGAAGCAATATCTAATCAAACAACCACAATGAGGTAACGGACTGAGATTTTCAGTTAGTATAGTGTCATTTGCAGTGGACAATATCACTGTACCAACCCATCCCAGACAAAACCAAATAATAACACAACCAAAATATAGGGAATTATGATACAATAACTCTGATTTTTAGCTAAGTTCCATTTGTGCCGTATTTTATTCAATTAAATGCTAGTATATCAAGGGACAGTTGAGCAATTTGGTTGAGAAGCAATTTTTGCAAAAGAAATGTTACACTGCATGATAGAAAAGCAGGAGCTGCAATTTTTGAAGATATAAGTTGGCTTGATAAAAAAAGAAAGCATTGAAACTCAATACTAGGCATATGATGATCTTTATAGTCGAGACTAAATGATGGAGAAAAGGGCATATCTAGCCTAACCATAGAACATGAAAGATCAATAGCTAATAAGTATAACAAAATGAAAAGCAGTCTACATTTTGATGTTTCACTGAAGCAATACATACAGGTTCATATCAACAAATCTATACACAAATCCATGATTAAAATAGACTTTGCAGACTAATCAAAAGATCAGAGCCACTAACATCTATCTACAAGGACAAGGCAAAATTAACCAAGAAAACATGAGAAAACAAGTTGCTATTTTATCCAGATGGATACTTATGTTTGTTATATTGTTTAAACATACCCATGATGTTGCTTTTGCTAATGGAGGCTCCCCTGTTCCAGTAGGGTTAAAGTCATCCAAGTCTGGAAGTACTAGCGGAAGCTCATTTTCCTGTAAAGGAACTACTTCACCGCTATCATCCAGATAAACCACAGGAAAAGGTTCTCCCCAATAGCGTTGCCTAGCAAAAAGCCAATCCCTCAGCTTGTAGTTGACCTAATGAAGCAACATGCTCAGTCCAAGATAGGGCAAAACAATACACAGTGGCATTGCCAAACTGAAGACAAAGTACCAACAGAGCAAAGGGAGACCTTTTTTATTCCATGACCAGTACTCTCAAGCCAATCTATTACTTTTGAAGCAGCATCTTTGCATGACAAGCCATTAATATTCAAACCAGATAACGAATTTGATGAGTTGATCATGATACCATCATCTACATATGGTTCACTGTCATCATCACTTCTATCAGTACGACTTACAACCCTCATTATTGGAATATCATATTTTAAGGCAAACTCATAGTCACGAGAATCATGTGCAGGCACAGCCATGATTGCTCCAGTACCATAGCTGCATATTAAGAATGGAAAAGGAATGTTACCGATAGTCACAGTGACCATTAATCAATGATGTTGATAACTAATTAACAACAAAAGGAATGTTACTGATAATCATAATGACCATCAAACAATGATGTTAATAACTCATCAATAACAAAAATAATGTGACTTCAAAATGCAAACGTATATCAGTAGAACTCTCACAAGCCTAGAGAAAACTGTGTTTGATTGCTAGAGCATTTAATCTTAAACAGAAAAAATTAAAAATAAGAATTTAAACAGATACGAGAATCAAGTAGTGTTGCACTGATGAACACATGGCAATGGGTTAAAACGTAATGCTAAAAAGACGATGCCATGTGTCACAGCATCTATCCCAGATTTGTCCCTTGACAACTGGCACAAGCACACTAACCTATATGGCATAAAATCATAACATACCAAAAAGGTGTTAAACATAATTGTGCCATGACGCAACGATCCTTGATGAACATGATAGGTGGATATAGTTCAACTTCCTTCCAAAAAATAAGTAAGAAAACAAAAACTCCTTTTCCTATTTCCTCATTCAGAGAAGTAAAACAGATAATTAGTCGTTTTGATTTAATTCTCATGGATCTTTTAATTGACAGAGCAACAAAATTCTGACTAACAAATAACAAGATTAACACTGTGTACTATATGGTTTCTAGCGATTTGTCTTGATTGAGTTGATAAAATGAGCTGCTCGAAGTTTCAAGACATGGGATATTAGAGATAAAGATTGATGAACACAAAATAAATCTTGATACTATGTTAGAAGCTGAACAGAAAATTAACTTTTAGTTTTATCTAAAATAAGATATGTGAAAGATTGGCACAACTTTATAAGTCAATGGAACCAAGTATCAATTGAATTTTAAGCTTAATGAAGCTATTATGACGCAAAAAGAAAATGACAATCAGCTAGTGCATGAAGCTCCTGCTCATTTGGGTTTGCGGAGTGTCTCCTTCGTATGCAAAGAGACTATTTCCATGTCTTGAATATGATGGAATTCAAGTCCCTAAAGGGCAATCTCAGATTCTAAAATCATTGACCAAACTCATCTTTTTTACATGCTTTAATTTATAAAATCCTAACAAATCTGAAAGTCCATATTAGGCCAAAGCACCTCTTCAACTTAGATAAGTTTCAGCACCATATGATGTCTAGGTGATGTTTTATTATATTTCACTAGTCAACTTTTAGCAGCGCCTTCTTCCACCAGATCAAAAACCTACTAGTAACTTTTTGTCACCTACATAGCACAAAGATTTTCTTATATAGGAATTACTTGGAAGTTGGAACCATGATTATTTGGTCCAAACATGAAAAGAACATACAGGATTATGTCAAATAAAAAATTTTAAGATTAACCAGAAACTGTATGAAATATACAAAAATTAAATCCAGATAAACCTTCCTAAGACATAGTCTGCTATCCATATTGGAATGGTTTCCCTAGTAGCTGGATTCATAGCATATGAACCACTAAAAACTCCTGTCTTTGCCTTTTGAAGATCAGTTCTCTCAAGATCACTTTTTTTTGAAGCAAGCACCCTGTAGTGCTCTACCTGCATTTGTTGGTAACATTTTCTTGTTTAACTCCTAGAACTCACGACAAATAAAGAAAATAAATAACCAAGTAAAATTACTTTCTCATGCTGGGCCTCAGTTGTTAATGATGACAACAATGAATGCTCAGGTGCCACAACAATAAATCTGCAGACAGAAAAAAAGAAGACAGGGGTATAAAATAAGATTAAGGGTCACTGGGCATTAAGCTAAACAGCAGAAAATCAAAACTTTTCATACGTTGCGCCAAATATAGTGTCTGGTCTAGTTGTATACACAGACAGTTTTAGGCCTTGCTCATATCCCTGGGAATCAACTACACCAAATTCTAGTTCAGCACCTTCTGAACGGCCAATCCAATTTCTCTGCATTTCTTTGATGCTCTCAGGCCAATCAAGATCATCCAAATCTTCAAGAAGACGATCAGCATAAGCAGTTATCTTGAGAATCCATTGTCGCATTGGCTGATCAGATTCAAAAGAACAGATATCAGACAAAAACTTCCTTTGGACAGAATTTAAAGTTCACTACTACCTTTCTTACAACAGGATGACCCCCTCGTTCACTAACACCATTGACCACTTCTTCATTTGCCAAGACAGTGCCAAGTGCAGGACACCAATTAACAGGTATTTCAGCCTGAATTTAAAGATAACTTATCTTAATTTTTCTACAATTTAACAGGAAACTGAAACATAAAATTAACACAAGTAGGAAAATATATGACAATAAAGAAAGGTTGCAATGCCTAAGGGTCAAACTATGAGTCAAGAATCAAAAGCCTATATATGAAAAATTAAGACAAGTTCGAGACCTGGTATGCGAGTCCTTTCTTGAACAGCTGAAGAAAAATCCATTGCGTCCATTTATAATACTCAGGTTCAGTGGTGGAGAACTCACGATCCCAATCATATGAAAAACCTAATGACTTCAGCTGCCAACCAAGAATACAAAAACTGCTGAAGAAAGTGCCAATGGGTACATAAAAGTGGAAAAGAATACAATTAACTCTTTTATGAACAATCTATATTTCCTTTGTAGTCAAACTTATGTTACGATTTTTTTAATTATTTTTATCTCTGTACATTACATAATTTTTTTTTCTCGCACTCATTAATTATATAATTAGTGCATCAAAAAATTACCAAAAGATATCATGTTAGTGTATTTACCACTTTCAAATGGAATTTTCTTTGGATAATATCTGAAATCCAAAATTTCCTCAGTAAGTTACTCAAATGGAAACTTACAAAATATAACCACATGTCATCATCAGATGGAAATGATAGATTGACAGTTTTATAAAGATCATGGAAATAAACTGCTATGTGGCATAGTATACCATAAGTGATGCTATTTTTCTTTTATTAGTGGGAATTAGTGCTCTTGCCTGCAATTACACCATACTTTAACTTATAGACTGCAGCATTAATCAAAACTGTTTGAAGACTAGCAATATCCAATATTCCAATTAATCTAATATTGCAACAAAAAAAAAATCATTCCATATAAGTATAAGACTTGAAAACCTAGATTCATAACTAGACATCTACAAGGCCATTGAAGAGTCACAAAATGAAGCTTTGAGTTCAATTCATTTGAGTGAAGACAAACAAGAATGTCAATCAAATTAGAAAATAGACATGTTAGACAACCTCTGATTTTGTCTTCACTTATTCTTAGTTCATTAACTAAAAGAGTTAGCAATTCTAGTACCTACAATTTGCACGAGATGTATGTTTTGACACTGTAGTATTTGAACTAATGAAGTGACTTTTTGTAGGCGATAGGCATGTCCCTGAAAGATGAGCAGAGCATAGGCAAGAGATCAAAAATTTCCATTTGATCAGCATGGGTTGACAAATGTTGTGACCAAAAAGTAATAGCACATGCCTGCTGAGTTGTGTGACTTGTGTCAATAATGCATATGCATACCAAGGTCAATTTTGGCATATCTTCCTTCCACAAAATTCTTACAGATTGTGTAAAACCATTATTGAGCAGATTAGAAACTTCATGATTTTACAAAATTCACTTAAATAAGATAGTTACACTCAATTAGACTTTGTGTTGCCTATTTATGTTTCTTGACTTATGGCAGATGACATAGAGCTGGTCGATTAAGAATTCTAAGATAAAATGATGAACAACATCCACCTTGCCTACTTTGACTTTGTATTTGCAAAGAAAAGGAAGTCAATTTGTTTGCTCTAGAAGTGCATATGTAAGAAGATTCACACTTTTGTAGTAATCAACTCAATTGCTAGTAGAAATGAATGTGGCATCGGTACCTGAGACCGAAATCGTTCAATATTTTGTTTGGTTGTAACCTTCGGATGTGTCCCAGTCTGTGCAAAAGAGTATTGACTAATAAGAGTAAGATACAAGAGAAACTTTCTCATGGAATAATGGCACGAAAACAAACCTCAATGGCATATTGTTCAGCAGGAAGACCGAACGCATCCCAGCCCATTGGATGCAAAACATTGAAGCCCTTCATTCGTTTATATCTTGAAAGTATGTCGGTGGCAGTATATCCAAGGGGATGACCAACATGTAATCCAGCTCCACTACAAAAATATATGGATAATTACACAGATAACACCTTAAAGATCATAAAAGATGAATTCACAAGTACAAACAAAAAATTCTACTGTACATGGAAAATCTAAGGAAAACATGGCAAAAGGATTAGACGACAGGAGTTTTGCATAAGGCAGGCAGCCATTAAAGAGTCAAAAGCTAGGCTAGTATTTACACTTTAATGTCTATATAAACTAATTGTATGACTTCATCCAAATACCCACAGATGTATCATCACTAATTCACACCTAGAATCACTATATATAGGTGGGTTTCTGGTCCATTGCTTCCACATATTTCTAATAGAGTTGGTACCAATATATTCATAATGAACCTGTCATTATGGATATATCCATAATGCACCTGTCTAATAGAGTTGGTACCAATATATCCATAATGAACTTGTCTAATAGAGTTGATACCTAATATTTTTGAGTGGTTTGGCCTAAAGATTGACAAACCCAGTAAAGCTGATGGTGTCACTACCAACCAAGGCTCAAACCTCAGGTTCAGTTTTCATTCTAGTAACTAGAATGGTTATCAAGAAACCATATCTGTAACCTTCCCTATCAAGAGCTAACGAAAAATTTCTGGATTGGACGTCTGGAAAGGAGATCCTATTTGTGTGGGCATAAAGGAAGCGAACGAAGTCCCTAGAAGAAGAATAAGCAGGCAAATTGGAGCAGACAACATTGCTGTTTCTTCGAGAACCATAATTCTCTCTCTCTCTCTCTCTCTCTCTCTCGTATGAAGAGCTAACGAAACCCATTCAAATCATATTTTAATCCAAGAAAACAAACGGGTTATCTGAACAAGAGATGTTACCTAGGGTAAGGGAACATGTCGAGGATGTAGCATTTGGGCTTCGAAGTGTCAACCTCATCAGGCGTCCGAAACGTTCGGTTCTCGTCCCAGTAGCGCTGCCATCGCGGCTCTATCGCATCGAAAGGGTACGCCTTCCTCTGCTGCACCTGCTGCTGAGGATTCCCGCCGATGGAACCACCCTCGGAGGCGGCACTACATCGGACTCGAACGCGCCGTCGGGTAGGGGGAAAGGAGATTACGAAGGGAAGGGGAGCCCGGTTAGCGAAGGAGGGGAAGGCTTGGAATCTCAGAGCCGCTCGCGTTCGTGCTTGGGTTTGCATTCTTCAGCAAAAGCGGAGGAAAAGAAAGAAGGCAGAGCGGCGGAGGGAGAGAGAGAGAGAGAGAGAGAGAGAGAGAGAGAGGTGTGTGATGTGGTAGAGAATGGAAATGGATATCGTTATGGAGTAATACTAGGAGAAGAGAAACTATGGATATAGAGTTCAAGTAATATAGTTTTTGGGCCTCGTTCGGCCCGATTCCACTAATGGACTTATTATTATTTTTGAAGCATCATTTCATATTATTAGTTGCTGGGAGGATATTTTGGTCGTCCTTCTCGCTCATGATGGAAGAAGAATCATGCGGTTCGATTTAAAGACATACAAAAATAAATTACATAATTTATATTTAAAATAATGATGATTATTTTATTTAAAGATTTTGGAGGAGAGAAAAAAAAGGAGTCATGTCTCGGCCGTCCGTGAAGCCGCGACGGGGCGGCTTAGAGTCGAACGGAGTAGGGGACGAACACACGTTATGCTCCGCCGGCGGGGCCTGAAACACTCAGTGGAGGGGACCAAAAAGAAAATAAATATATTTATTTTATGAAATTACAGAAAATAATAATAAAAATATAATATTTTTATAATAAAAATAAAAAAAATTAAAATATAAAAATAGAAATATATTAATATTATTTATTTTGATGGGTTTAAATTTAGATCGATTCGATCTAATGGACTTTACATTCGATGGGTTTGAAAATGATATTTAAAAAAATAAAATAAAAATAAAATTAGGAGGCGGCCGCGGCGACCAACTCCTTCCCGTCTCTCTTTGTACCTGACCCGAAAGGCTTCGACGCTCACCCTCTCGTCCCTCGCCACCGCTACATGTCTCCCCTCTCTCGCCTCCGCCTCCGCCTCCCCGCCCCCCTCCGCCGCCGCGCTCTCACCGGCCTCGCAGCCGCCGTTCAGCAGGACACGGACACGTGGTCCCAGGCGCCCCTCTCCCTCGTCGCCCCCGCATCCGCCGACGCCTCCCTCTTTCACGTCGCCGTCGACGTCTCCTACGCCCCCGATCTCGCCGTATCCTACACCGCCCCGGGTCAGTACCTCCAGCTCCGGGTACCGGGTGCCGACAAGCCCGCCTTCCTCGCCATCGCCTCCCCGCCCTCCTTCGCCGCCTCCCGTTGCGAATTCCAATTCCTCGTCAAGAGGGTCCCTGGCTCCACTGTCGATCTTCTCTGTGGGCTCAGACGCGGGGATATCGTCGAGCTGAGCGGCATTATGGGGAGGGGATTCCAGGTGGAGGAGATCTCTCCTCCCGATGCCTTCCCCTCCGTCTTTATCTTTGCCACGGGATCTGGTATCAGGTGGGACTCTGTTCCCTTTGGTAATTCCAAGTTCTAAGATTTCTGAATTCTTCCTGTTTTATGCAATTTTGCAGTCTTCTTAAGCGAAAAAAAAAGGATTTTGTGGATTAAAATTCATTGCATACGCTTCTCAGTGAAATTTTTTTCCTGTTCGTTGAGGATGAACATTCATTAATCTTTCTTACTGAAGCCTATGTACGTTTTCGTGTCTCAATTTGTGGCGTTCAAACTGACCGTTGTTCATTGAATCGGATGAAAACTGTCAATTGTGTGCTCAATCAAACATGATCTGAACTTAATAATTGTGTTTAGTTCCATCCATTATATTGCAGATGATTTTGTTCCGTATGTTTTTCTTATTTATTTTGTGGTGAACTTTAGTTGACTTTAGAGACATCTCTTAAAAGGGGAAAACACTTGCCCACTAGAGCTTCATTGTTAATATATCTTCAAAACCATGAAACCTCAAATATTTGAAACTCTATTATTATGTTAGTGGTCATCATTCTGAGATCAATGATGGTCAATAGATTTAGTGATTTGAGATCATAGACAACGATTGAGATCGAGGGCGGGCCTCGGTACAATGGTAAGGTTCTCTGGGAGACCAAGATTCGAGTCACGAAAATAATCTCTTTAAATATTTGAATGTACATTGACCCTCCCCAGATACCACAATGATGAGAACCTCGTGCATAAGGTACAATATCTTTTTATATTGTAGACAATGATTCTTGAGTACCTGTTGGAGGTTATTGTATCACGAAATTGATAACATAAATATCCATGAGAACAAAGAAAAGATTAATTGTAAATCATTAGGTTAATTTGGGTGATCGAACTAGTTCCAACTAGAGTTGTGATGGATGACTAGCTTAAAGACTTTATAGATGGGATATAATTTACCCTCTTAACTATATTTTAGATGGAATAAGTAAGAAGATAGCCTAATGCATGAGGCACTTCCTATGCAAGGTGTTCTTACCCCTACAACTATAAGCGGAGACAATCAAAGTAGGATAGAAGACTTATGATAGTCCAAAATTTGCTCTTTATATCTTAGATGGTATAAAAAGGGGCAGCCCAGTGCACAAGGCTTACGCCAATCGAGATATATATATTAGATGCCATGCTTCCGGGATTTTCTACTAACCAATTATTTTAACCATTTTTACATCATTATTGATGTTGGTTTTGTTAATATTTTTGTTACTTTGAAGTTCTTACTTAACTTGAAAAACTATTTAATTTACATCAAGTGTGGACCCAAGTTTCTTCGATTGGTTTCCTATAAATTAGCAAGTGGTGAGAGATTTGAGGACATGTGGACTAAGAAGTAATCAAATATATCTATCTTTAAGCTCCTAGGTAGTGATTTGCATGAAGTGTATCTCGGTCAAGTATACTTCTTGAGGATTCACCTAAATGAGGATAGTTATGGGATTATGATTATGAGGTTGAAGCTCCTATAAGAATCAAGCTAAGTGGAAATCCAAAGAGGTGGTAATATGCTCAATCAATTTTACTCGCTGTATATGTATGGTTTTAGATGATTGGTAAAGGACGTGGTTCAGAACCTATTCCATAATGGATCCTCAGTCCAGTAAAATCACTACTGAGTGTGGACCAAACCCAAAAGGCACCCATCAAAATCAAATTTTCCTTAGTTGTTGTGAAAATTTGAAAAGTAGTGGGGAATGTTAGAATTTTTGTCATTTGATAATTTAAAAGAATATATTAAATTCAGCTCTAATTTGGTCTTTGTTAATCACCTCTGTGCCCAAATTGATTTGACTTGTTTCCTTAAAGACTGGCAAGCGGAGAGAGGTTGGAGGGGTCGCATGAGTGACTACTCTCATATTTGTACTGTGATTTTTAAAGATATTATTCTTTCTCTTCAGAATTATTTGCAGAGAGAAAAAGATTCTTGTAACTTCACATTGTTCTCCGTTTATCTTCTTACTTCCTATCTGTTTGTTTCCTTCATTTCATATTTATTTGCGATTGGGTTGGAAATTTGGGCATCCGAGATCCGTTCATGGACTTGATAATGGAGTGGTTGATCATTTACTTCTACGTGTGATGGATGATATCAATATGAAGTCTCTTATTTCAATCTGGTTTTTGTTTGTTCCTTTGATAGTATTGTTTAGCTTCCATAGGGCCTGTACACCTTTGGAGCAAAGGCACATATACTTCTTTTGAGATTATAGGAAGAATAATTCAGAGAAGCAGAGTATAACATACTTCTTTCAGTTAGTATATTAATTGAGAGGATTTGTTTAACATTTTTCTGATAATGTAGAAACCTGTAATAGAACCAAACTTTTTAGGAAAAGCTGGATGGTAGGTTACTGGTTGTAGCATAATAATTGGGAAAATAGGCTACTACTGTATATTCAGATAGTTCCTAAAACTGGTCTTTGCTTGATACTGACCATCCTATCTTTTGTACGCATCATTCTATCGGTCCCCCAAAACTGAGATTTGTTTGCCAATGACAATTCTATCTTTGGAATGCATCTTCAAGTTCTTCCTATCATACTTTCTTAACGGTACTGATACATTGTTCTTCTAAATAAGTTGATGTTATGTTTTCAAACACTAATTTAGTGTTAACTTGCTTAACTTGCAGATGAGTGTGATAGAATGTTTTGATTGCATTAAAAAATTATTGATACATGTCTTTTGTCTTCCAATTTGTCGTAAATATTTTTGTAGATTTTTACAATTGTATGCAACAATTTTGTCACTAGTTAACTAGCTTTTTTCCATTGTTAATACTTTGCTCTATGAACTCTTTCTGGCAGTCCCATTCGGTCACTTATTGAATTAGGTGTCCGTGCAAATGAAAGATCAGATGTGAGACTTTATTATGGAGCTAGAAATCTTCAGAAAATGGCATATCAGGTCTAAGATTATATACACTATTAAACATATAGCTAGCATCTAACAAGCAAGATGTGTGTTCATCTGAATCAAGAAATCAAATACAAAACCTTTTGTTGCTTGTTTATAGGAAAGGTTCAAGGATTGGGAGTATGCTGGAGTAAATGTCATACCTGTCTTGTCACAACCTGATGAAAGATGGAGTGGCGAAAGAGGATATGTACAGGTAGCTCATTGAATCTATAAACAACCAACTTTATGTTGTTGAACTTCCTGTAAATAATCAAATTTATTCTCTGACATTTTGCAGACAGCTTTTTTAAGAGCCAGACATATTCTAAATCCTTCGACAACTGGTGCGGTGCTTTGTGGGCACAAACAGATGACTGAGGTACAGTTTTCTGAAATCTTAATAGTCATTGATAAATAGTCTGAGTAGCTGCAATGCAATCACTCTGTTTGGATGGGTGTACATGGACTCTCCGAAACCCATATTGATTCACTGAGCCTCTCTTTTATTGATTTTTGGAAGCTTGTAGAAGTCATAGCACGATTAAGTTAGTGCTGGAAGTGTGACTTAATAACTTGGCTTGAATTCCCCACCAATCAATATCTGATGTTATTTCAAGATGGCCTTCTATTGAGAACACGAGACTAATGGAAAGATCACTTTATCTGATGAAAAAATATGTACTTATTTAATCATCTTAAGTTATATCAGCTTATTTCTTCTGAAAGAGAAAGGATTTATCATCTTATTATCATCAACTTATTTATGGGTGACTTTGCATGTCTGGATAATATGTCACTGGTGTTGTAGATGAATCTTATTATCAGTTATGAATTGAATATTACTTACGATGAATGTTGCAACTACTGTGATTTTTTCCCAGGGAGAAGAGGTTTTCATGTTTCAACAAGATTATTACTATTAATGTTGATTATACTTTTTGAATCTACATGAGGACCACAAATTTATGGCTCCAGAATGCTAGTTAACTTACACTAGGTTTTATGTGGCAGGTCATTACAGCTAAGCTTGTGGCTGAAGGTGTGTCAAAAGACAAAATCTTGACGAATTTCTAACCATGGAGGAGGGGAAGGCTCACAATGTTCTTCTATTAGTATTAGCGAAACACCAATACGATTCTTTTGTTCTCAGATGCTGTGTGATCATCTGATTGAGCTTGGAGCAGAATAATGGTGAATAATTTACCAAATTTTGACAACCTTATTATTACATTATTAAATCACACTCTGATGGCCAGCACAACAGGTCATCAGTCTTGTATACTTTTGGAAGTTCATATAAGTTGCCTGTACTAAAAAAAAAAGGAGCACTGATGTATACTCTCTCAGTTTTCAATTAAAGGAATGCGGTAAATTGTTTATTTGAAGAGACAATGCAGTTTCTGAGCTTTTTAACTTCCACTATTTTTCTTTCAATTAACTTGTCCAGTAAATTATTCCCACAGTATTGCTTGGTTCTTTAGTCGATTAGCATTACAACAAACTGATGGAAATAATGTGAATCTAAGCTTAGAAAACAAGATTAACCACTGCCTTTTGTCGATGATGTGCCTATATGATCAGGTTTGTGAAGCAACAGGATACATTTGAAGCCCCAAAACCTCTTCAAGATGAAGTGAGAATGGATCAAGCAATAGCGTTTTGTTGGCTACTTAGGTGAAACACTGGTCCACCAATTAGGTAAGGATTCCATAAAGATGATAGCTGGGTCTCCATGATTTAAGTCTTCAGACAGCTTGGCCTCTGATGAGATTATGCATATCAACAACAATTTGATTATAATTGTTTGGCTTTTGTTGCCATCTCTGTCTGGTTAAAGGTGTTCTAACCAGTCTAGTTTTCATGTCATGTTCTCTAATGATTTGTTCTGCCAACTTTTAGAGGTGTGAGGTGTGAGGTGTCGGACAAGCATAATGAACATTTTGGCATCCACTTGATTCTGCTTCTCTGCATCTCTGTGCTTCCGCCATTGATTTGTCAGGTTCCATGCATGATCTGATGCTGTATCTTCTGGGCCCATGTGCTTCCCTTGATACCCCCAGTGCGCAACGCACATTCCACACATTGCCATTCCTTCTCTTCCTCTCTCTCTCTCTCTCTCTCTCTCTCTCTCTCTCTCTCTCTCTCTCTCTCTCTCTCTCTCTCGTTCCCTGTTTCTGTGTCCCTTGTGATGTTCTAGTTGCTGGGAGATTGGAGTGTGATTTCATGGGGAACACTGCATGCACACCTTACGCTGCCTCGGGTGGATCCATAAGGGTCGTCAATGGCGTCGTAGAGTACGTGCGTTCTGTGAGAGCGGCGGAGTTGATGGTTGACAACCCTGGGTAGTTCGTGTGCGACTCTGACCATCTCGACGTGGGGTGTCGGATTCCAGGTTTGGCGCCGGACGAGGAACTCGAGCGACGCCGGCTCTACTTCCTGCTGCCGATGGACATGCTCTTCTCGGTGCTTACCGAGGAGGAGATGGCAGCCCTTTCGTGCAGGGCCTCTAAGGCAAGATTCTCCAACAGGATTCTTCCCGTCCGCAGTGACCTCTGCTTGTTCCCCGCACAGGCCAAGAAAGCGAATGAAGCCACCCGGTGCATCAAGAGGAGGCCGAGGCAGTCGTCGTGGACGCCGGCATTGGACACCATAAAAGAAGTTCCATGAGGCTGACGAGGGCTGGGTGGCATCAGAAGAACTCAATGGAGCTCTTTTTTCCTGCACAGATTTAGTGACATTTCTTGATCTATTGTTAATTTCTGTCGGCTTCAGATTCAAAATATGAAGATGTTGACGGTGAGCACATTGTCACTAGCAACCAGTGCAAGAAATGTTCTTATGCAATTCAAGAACGACGTGAATGTAGTAACTCCTTCTTCATCACCTTATTTGAATCAACCACAAGGGAGGACATATGGGTTGACCCATAATTATGCTTATTCAAGTAAATCCAATAAATAAATAAAAGTAAAAAGAAAATCCAAGCTGGTCTAACATTGGCATTTAAAGTCAAACTTGAATCTTCTTTTGACTGCCAAATGAGTTCGACTTTACACCATGCCATCCATATCACTACTCTCAATTCAGCCACTTCATCTTCAAGCTTTCTGAAGCGAGTGGCTTTCTATAGAGGGATCCAACTATGGCTAACGTTTTCAAGCATTCCGAAGGGAAACCTATCACTACCATGTTATGTACAGAGCAGCAGACTGCATAACCATGCCAAGTTCCCAGTCATTTTTCCTCTTCTCATCTTCCATTGTTTGACCTGATCTTGCATCACCAAGAAACAGTGGGATTATTCACTCGCGCTGCTAATCGTTCGCTCCTTTGTATCAGTCAGTGCATCTGAATGTGATGTGGCTGAGACCGCACCAGCTGCCAAGGTTCGATCATGTTCTCTCCTTCAGCTGGATCAGATATTTCACGAGTTACCTGCAACATGTTCCAAAACGTTTCAAGATTCTTTTTCTTAAGAAACCATGGAAAAAGATTTGAGTTTCTACAGCCGCTATGGAAGAGAAGAAAAAAGAAAATTACCCGTCGGCAGCGGAACTGGTGAAATGTCCTTATTGTTCTGACCATTACAAAGATCGGCAAAAGTATTCCAGCAGTCCGCAACACCAGTAGCTTTTATACAGATATGTACAAATAAAAATGGGCTACATCATACGGAGCTTCATAAGCGAATAATAGTATGTCGAAAGAAAATTATTAATTTCTTAGGATTAGATTTTTACTGAGAACAGAGTGAATGAATACTGCTCAGCTACACCGATCATAAGAGGAAGAGTGTGGGGAAGAACCAAAAGAACTGTGAACTGGAAAAAACAAAAGCGAATCACTTACGTCAAAACACAAAGCATAATAAGGCAAAATGCGACTCACAAGTCACTCCACTATCGTGCTTATCGAATCGAAATAAACTCACTATTATCACAATTGACTGACGACAAACTGTGTTTCTCATGCCTAAAGCTGAATAATCATCGTCATCAGGGTGCACGATATCATGTTCAGATGGAACCAGTGCTATGATCTGAGAATCATGCTGATCCTGTCTGGTAATCTCCCAATTGCCTCTGAGAAATATTATGACACAATCAGTGATTCCTTGTGTAAATGATGCAACTCTGAATTGCCACATATGCCTAAAAACGAAACGAGACGCATAAAGGATACCTGAAGTTCATAGGAATACTCCCATACTGAAACAACTTTGGAGGAGCAGTATAACCTGGCTTAAATTGCTGATTGAGTGACAAGAATTAGGAGCTATAGCAGCAATATCACAAGAAATAAACTATCGTGATCCACATGCTACATCAAAGTAAATGTGTAGATGAAATGACCAGCCTGTAATCTGAAAGAGATAATTGCTTGATGAGAAAGCCTCAATTGACACTTTCAATATCTGTACGTGTTGCTCAAGCTTTCACTATGGTGACTACAGAATGTTGAGATCAAGAAAACTACGAGGCCAGAAAAAAAAAACATCACCTGCAGGCAAATCTCACACACTGTGTCGCCCTTCTCGTTACACCATCTTTGAACACACTTACGATGAGCATACTGCAAGAAGAAAGAGCTAAGGTGAATTTTTCTTATTTTCCTGGGATGTAAACTAGACTACGAAAGAAAACACATAACAAGAAATATGTGAACGCATTAACTGTATACTTCTAGAACACAAAGATCAATGAACTTGTTGGATGACAATTTACTAGCAACGTTGAACAAAGGTCACAGACGTACAAATGAGATGAGAGAGACCAGTTCCTTCTTTTGTATGATATATTCCTGTCATCGGGTCAATAAATAACCAGACTTACTTTGACTTTCAAATGATATAAATCTCATAGACTGAAGCTTCACTGGATTGAAGGTAATTCTAAAACACAAGAGGAACATATCTCGGGCAGACTTCTGCCAAACAGATACTGAGCAAAAGTAATGTGTTGCAAATGAATTACAAATGAACATTGATCACTGTTTGAATCCTTAATTAAATTGCAATTTTTAACTTCTAGATTACCACTCGGTAGTTCAAACATACACACTATCATACAGGAAAATAACCAAACTATTTCATACATTAATAGAAAATAACAAATTGTAGCTCAAACATACACACTATCATACAGGAAATTCAGTTTGCAGGCTAGAACTGATGAACCTTTTTGCTACAAATCAGAATACAAAATAACTGCATGACCGAAGCAGATGTATGCATGATTTCCATGTTATCACAAAAATGAAATCTTCAAGAACGAGCCATATTCTGCAACAAAATTTGAACTTATAGTAATACGTGTTATCACAAAAATGAAATCTTCAAGAACAAGCCATATTCTGCAACAAAAAATTGACCTTACAGTAATAGGTAATACAAAGGCAAGTTACATATGTTACATAGAAGCTTGATTTACCTTCAAGCTGCCACAACATGAACAAGGGATCTCCATGTTGCAGTCTTCATCTTCTTCTTGACAAATTCGGCACTCGACCAACTTTCCCACGGATGTCCTTCCTCTGACGTGACTCTTCCGAGTGAATTCTTTGGCTGGGTCCTCCAAAGATGCCGAATTGGCGGCAATCTGGCCGTGCTTCCGACTACCAATAGCCGCTTCAAGCGTTGACTCGGTGAGCAGGTGGTCCACTAACAAAGCAAGATGGTCTCCCATTCTTCTGGAACTTTGAACGAAAAGAGGAGAACGATGTAACAAAGAAGCCAATGTAACCATACGTCAGAGTCAAAGGAAAGATGTTAATAAAATCATGAACAATCCCCACATGACGAAAGAAGTTATCTTTGCAACGTAGAGCAGGACACTGAGACGCAGAACCAAAAACGGAGGATAGTAATCCAACAATCTATCAGGACAGTAAAAAGTAATTGTAAGAATAACATCATCGTGTAGAGACCAAGACCAACAGGGTTGCAGCAGAGAAGCACAAGAAAGATGTCGGTTTCCTCAAACTACAAGGTATTCGAAATCCCACGAACTGAGAAAACTGAGACGCGAAAGATTCATCAAAATTCAATCGGTCACAAGAAGAACAGCAACCAAAACACGAGAACCAAAGTATTATTGGAAATTCCAAACGAAACACTGAAAAAGGAGCGATCTTTCATGGATCCGAAACGACAAAGAGAAAACGAAGATGAAAGAGAGCAAACAAATCCATAATTCAGAGAAGGGTAGAGAGGAGGAGAGATGAATGAGGCTAAAAGAAAACCAAGAACGGAATCACAAACCCACCAGAAACAGAGGAATCAATACACCGAGAAGATAAAGGTGGCAGCTTTCTTATGGACCCTGAAACCCCTACTCTCTCTCTCTCTCTCTCTCTCTCTCTCTCTCTCTCTCTCTCGCTCTCTCCTATCCCTGCCTTAACAGACCAAGTAGAACCAAAGTAAACCAAAAAGGCACGGCGACAAGAAAAACAATCAGTGGAAGGAAAGGAGGAGGAGGCTTACAAGGGAGGGCTTGGATCTGTTGGAGTGAAGGAAGGGAGGAGGAGGAGAATCAGAAGTACTCGGGCGTTTATTTCCCGTTCTGGCCCTCCCTCATGTTTCTTTTCTTTTGGCCACCCGTATCCCTCCTCTACCACCGTTGTTTCATCCTCTTGACAAATTTGTCTTCGTCGATCTTTGTGGCCAATATATCAAGCAAATTTCACGACTACTTTCTGAGAAAGGGAAATGATGGCAAGGCACGTCGGGCATCATGTTCCCACCACCGCCATTGCCGCCCGCCGTTGAAACCCACGATCTCCGTTTTAACGTGTTGCTTTTTAATGATTGCCACCACTGGCTTCGGCCATTTCATCTCAAACACGCCCTATTTCATTCGGCTTTGTGTTGTCATCACGGAGGATCGCGCTCGGTGGTGGGTTTAGACAGATGGTTAGATTTCGTATTGGTTCCAGCTAATTTCCCAGCTTTGTCAGATTAATAGATACAAGTCAGTGAGTTGCCCAGGAATGATGACCAAATTGTCACAACTTTTGACAATTTGGAGTGTTCTTTGGAATTTTTCTCGCGGAACACCAATAGTGCTAGTGCTCTGATACCAGATGGAAACGAGAAAAATTCCAAAGAACTTTGTAAGAAATGATAAGCACAAAGAACTTGAAGAAAGCTTAAAATGCTTACAGAAGTTTGGACAAAGATGGAAAAGGTCTTACTCAAGTAGGACTCTGGTGTTTTCGACCGATGCCCTGCAAGAGTCTGAGCGAGGGTTTATATAGAAAGAAAGGATAGAGCCGGGTGCTCATTGGGCCCCATCGCACTTATATCCGTTCCTTTTATATTCCTTCGTCCAGCTGTTGCCAGCTTTCGAGCGGCTCCCCGAGGCTCAGCTCGTTCTTACTTAGTTGCTAAGAAAGGTAAGTACATCCAGCTGTTGCCAGCTGGTAGACACTACGAGCGGCTCCCCGAGGCTCAGCTCTTTCTTACTTAGACACTAAGGAAAGTAAATACAACCAGCTATTGCCAGCTGGTGGACACTACAAGTTGTTCCCTGAGGCTTTACTTGGCGGCGAAGAGAAAGTAGATTCCTTCAGCTGATTGTAGGGGTCCGCCATTCCCTAAAGGCTGAAGCTGGTTGTCCTTTGTGAGACGTCTTTTGCTAGGGATAGGGACGTCTCCAATTGTTGTTGCTGTTTGAGGACAACTGGCAGCCAGTCCTTGTACCAGTTATCCTTTCCTCCACTCCTTCTTTTGTATTCTTCCGTTTTGATTGAGTGGATGTCTCTGAATTGTTGAAGCGCCTCACATGCTTGTCGGGCGGCTTCCTTCTGGATTGCTCCAAGTTTCCTTTCAGACAATCCTTGTTCTTCAATTGGTATTCCTTGTCGTGTTCTGGCTCTGAGCTTATCCAGCTCCTGTTGATATTGTCTGAGGAGATCACCTGATTTATTAACTGATTCAGGTGTAATGCTGCTCTGGGGTCTGGTTTGGCTTGCACTTCCTGGGTGGCTTCTGTGAGTAGTAGTAACGTTTCGCTCGGCCATCCTGCAATTAGAATATTTATTAATCGGGATAAAGAGTCGGCTAGAACATTACTTGTGCCTTCAATGTGTTCGAACTTGATGTCAACACCGCTTCCCGTGATGTAATCTACGAAGGCCATCCATCTGACCCTGGATGGTTTATTTTGGGTGGATTTGTTGAAGAAGCTTATAATTGCCTGGCAGTCTGTCCTGATGATTATTTCCCTTTTGTCCAGGAAATATATTTTTAATGCTTCCAGGGTTTTCATGACTGCATGCATTTCAGCGTCTATGGTGGATTTGATTGGGTTGAACTTTCCACTAGCGTAGGCGCATATTTTTTCAGTGCTCTTTGGGTCATGTTTTTGTTTCTTCCATTTGCAAATACCTCCCCACCCTTCCATGCACCCATCAGTTTCCAGTATTACGAAGCAATCTTCTGGAGGTACTTCCAGGTCTGGGAGATTTTGCACTAGCCTTTTGATTTCTTTAACCAGTTTCCAGTCTTGCTCATTCAACCTTTTTTCCCCAGTTGGGCTCGTTTTTGAATATAGTGGGCCTAAGAGTCTGCCCAAATTAGGAATGTAACTTCTAGCATAATTTAGAAGTCCTAACCATGATCTGAGACCCCTTTTGGTGGTAAGATCTTCTTCTTGATATTCTGTTATCTTCTTGATAATATGGGGCTGCAACTTGATCTTGGAGTTCCCCAGAACTGCTCCAAGAAATTCAATTTCTTTCACGGCAATTTTCATCTTTGTTGGACTTAAAATTAAACCGTTTTCCTGGCATATCTTTAGCATCTGGGCCAGGTGCTGTTTATGATCCCTTTCATTTTCTGAGAAGATGAGAATATCATCAATATATACTGCAATAAATTGTTCCGTACCTTTGAAGCAATTGTCCATTTTTCTTTGGAATATTGCGGGGGCATTTTTGAGACCAAATGGCATTACCAGCCATTCATATAATCCATCAGGGACCCAGAAAGCGGTCCATTCAATGGAATCAGGGTGCATGGCGACCTGATGAAACCCTGATTTTAGGTCAAATTTTGAATAAATTTTACTATTGCTGACCTTTTTGAGGATGGTGTTGATGCCTGGTAGGCTGTATTGATCCTTCTCCGTAATGTCATTTAGCCTTTTGTAATTGAAGACCATCCTTTCCTTTCCTTTTTTTTCTATCCCCGTTATGGGATCAATAGTAGTTCCTGAGTTGACAATTATAGCAGTGGTTCTGTGCTTGCTTTTGCTTGGCCTGATTACCTTTATGTCTAGTAATGCTTTTATATGCTTAGAGAAGGCCTCCTTTGCTTGTGGTGTCAGATGTCTCAGGGGCTTGTCTTCTACTACGAAGTCTGGATTTTTAATTTCCAATTTGCATGTAATTTTGTTCTTTTCCCAATGTTTAAGTGGATCTTCTCCAATGTAGCCTTGGGCTTTTAGTTGATCCAGCAGACTCCCGAATTTTTTCTTTATATCCCTATCGTCTTGTTGAGTTTCCGCTGAATATAGTACCGCTTCTTGGATTTGGATATAATCTTCTTCCTCCAAATCTAATTCCTCTATTGCTGCAGCTGTCGAGATATAGGGCAAGGTACTGATAGTAGTTAAATTTTTGTAGATTGTAACAGTGTTACCTTCAATCCTGACTCCTCCTTGCATTGCCCTTATGAAATTACATCCAATTATCATTTGGATGTCATCCCCAAGCTTCATTGTAAAAGCATAAGTATAGGGGATCCTGAAAGTATTATTCCCAATAGTCATTTTTCCTCCCTTTAATTTTTTGTTTGCAGTTGTTTTGGAGGTAATTCCACTGAAGCGCACTATATAAGGATTTTCTTCCAGTGCAGCTTTTGGCACAGCCCTTTCGTCTATGCAGCAGGTGGTTGCACCTGTGTCTAGTATAGCATTTACTTCAAAAACTGGAATATTGAGAATTTCCATTTGTACCTTTAAATTGAAGAGCATGTTCTTGACTTTCCTTGCTCCTCCTGTTTCCTTTGTCTCCATTGACAGAATTTTTTTGGTTTCTTCTTCTAGAAGGACGAGGGCTCCCTCGCCTTCCTCTTCTTCGCTTTCCTCCACTATTCTTTTCCCCAATCTTTGTATTTCCCTTATGAGGTCAGCTTTTTCCAGTCGCAGTTGGTCTACCTCCAGTACTTCTTCCTTTAATTTTTCGTAATTTGCCTTTAATTCTGTTACCTCGTTCTGGAGGCGGAGGTTTTCTTGAGCCACGGCTATAGATTGAGCATGCATCTCCTCTAGCTCCTTGGCCTTTTGTTGCTCAGATTCCACAACCCTTTTAAGCCTTCTTATTTCTGCTTCACAGTGATTGATAAAATCTTGCTGTTGTTGAAGTAAGTTTCTAGGCTCGTACCTTGGTGGTTCCTCCATCATAACAGGGGTTCTTTTGTCAAAATAGTATATGCTGCACATCCCACATGAAGTAATTTTGCATAATGGACAGTGTCTTCTGTGTCTTCTTTGGGAGATCTTTTTGCAGCATTTGCATTTTTCTAGTTCCGGTGGGAGCTCAGTATTTATTTCCCATATATGTCTGCATTCTGCCTGAGCTTGTGAGACCCGGATCTTAGCACGATAGCCTGCCTCAGGGCCTATCCACCAAGTCCTGTTATCTTCAATTAAGGCAAATATTTTTTGAGTGAAGGAGTGAATACCGTGCTGTAGGTCTTCAATGTCTTCTCCTTCAGAGATTGAGTAGATCGCATCACTTTGATTTTCTCCTTCCTGTACTGATAATATCTCATAATCTTCTGGGATATCTAGTTGCTCAAACATTGCAACTCTCTTGATATTTTTTTTTATCATTAGGACATTCTCTTGCAAAATGTCCTTCCTCTCCACAAAGATAGCACTTGCATTTCTTATTTCTGATTAAGTGTTTCCTTTTTTCAATCCTGGCATGAGATGAGTGGGGTTTTCCTTTATAAGTAGTTGATCTTCTTACCCCGAATTTTCTCTCAGGCTTGTTGTAGTATCCTGGAATAGGGATTTCGCTGCAGAAAGATAAGTCTTTTAGCGCTCTTCTGAAGGCAGCATCTTTGCATTCTGCTTCCAGGTATTTATAGGAGAAAAGTACTCTTGGGATTACTCCTATGGTGTTTCCTCTGTATTTTGCTTCAAAAGCTTCTTTGATCCTTTTTCCCAATTCCCCTGGCATTTTGGACCATAATTTTTCAGATAATTCTGGTCCCAGAAATAGCCTTCCTGTTTTTGATGCTAATCTCATATAATCATTTAAAAATTGAATAATATTTTTGAGATTAGTACAGGATAACTTTTCAAGGTCTCTGTAGGCTTCTTCTTGTGCCGAGGTGGATCCTTGGAATGGGTCTTCCAATATGAATATTGTCCTTAACTGTGAGAGGATGTTTTGCGTTCCTCCCGTTCCATCCGCATTCGCCATCAGTAGTTGGTACTCTTCTGGGTAGGCCATTCTCCATTGGATCCATGCTAATTTTTCTGCTTCCCCGAGCAGGTTTTCGATGAACTCCATTTTTGCTAAGGGGTCAGTAAATCCTTGTAAAGATACCAAGTTTTTCGTTACTGATTCCCACCTCATGAAGACTTCGTCAAACATCCCTAATTGGGATGGGATTATGAACATAGCTCCTTGCTGCTGGAAGGCCGAGGGGAGGTTCCAGGCTTCTGAAAAGCTTTTTGCCTTGAACCTAGGTTGCCTTGAGTATCCCTCATATTCCGGTATTTGGCTTGTAGATTCCATATTCACAGCAGGGGGGTAATTTACTGGCCCCATAGTTGAGTCTGTTGGTGGCCTGTAATTTGAAACAGCAGATGATGAGTATACCTGTTGGGATAATCGCGCGAGTTGCGGATACTCCATTATCAGTTCTTCTTCTAGTCCTGCTGCAATTAATTCCTTCTGATACTTCCGGGGGTATGGCAGCTTCACATCTTCTTCTGTACTGTGTACATCCCGGAAATAAAAATTGAGGTTTTCTTGTAATTCTTCGGCCTCATTTTTACTATCTTCTAATTGGATATTGACAGCTATTGTGTGGCTTCGTATTTCCTCCTCATCGCTGAACGTTTCATCATCAGCGTTATTGTACTGGATCCTGCTAGATGTCGATGCAGCTTTGTAATTTTCAAAACTGATCGAGATTCTCCCATCGATCAGGTTCCGACTTCTGAGCTCAGCAGGTTGCATGGGGATCGAGGCCTGCGTAGGCCTGATCATCCAGTCTCTACCTCGAATTTCTGTTGTGGAGTACCTCCTGCCTGGCAAAGCCCTTACACCATGGCTTGCTAGGTAGTCCACCACCCCTGAAATCTCATATGCAAAGGCGACATTCGGGGTATTTGAAAGTCGCCCTACCAATCCCCTGGTGATTAATAAGTTGGCCTCTCCATTCTGCCATGTATCATAACCACGGGTTAGTATAGAAAGTTGTATGTTACGGTAGAAATCTCCTACCGTCATCATGGTGTCTGGTACCACGTAGACCAATTGACTCCCTCTAGTCAGGTCTACTTCCATAGTTGCAATGATGGACCTGTCATCAGTCCATCTGTTGTCGCGGAACACCAATAGTGCTAGTGTTCCTTCTTCTCGTCGGTGGAGTGTCTGGATTCTTGTTTGAAGGATCCCGAGATGAATGTATCTCATTCCACTTCGGATCAGTTGGTCAAAACTTTGTTCTTGTATAAAAGCCCTGTCTTCCTGGTTATTTGTGACCAACATGGCTTCTTCAGACCGGTGTGTGTAGACCCTATGATGTACATCATCTCTTCTTGAATGATATAGCACCTCAGCAGGTGCTATTGCAGCCCTTTCCCTCATAGATAATTGTAGTTGTGCTTGAGGGTCTATCTGTTGTTCTAGAATTTGTATATCTGAGTCCGTGTTTCTGGAGATAAGCTGCCCGAGTCGCCTCCTGGCGCTGAATATTCTCCTCTGGTTTCTCCTGTAATTCCTGATTTGGTCTTCCACGAGAGGAGTTGATGTAGATACTTCTTGGGTTCTGGTAGTCATCTTCTTGCTTCTCGGAAGATTTTTATGGGGTTTTTGAAAACCAGAATTTTTCCTTTTGCTTCTTTAGGTCTTTCCGAAGGACCTAAGTTGAGATTTGCTAGTTTGGAGATGAGTTCGTCCGGTACTATTTGGGATTGTATAGTTTTTGATTGTTGTAACTCCCGTATTGTTTGTAGTTCCGTTCGTATTCCTCTTATGTCCTCAGCTATTTGTACTAAAAGCTGTATTTGCACATTGTGTTGTTTAATTACAGCTGTCTGGTGGCTGAGAGTTCCTGGACAATCACTGGTTTTAAGAAAACCAAGTGATGGAGGATCAATAGGTTCAGTGGCCTTAAGAGCTTCTTTGTAGGATTCAGTATTCCTAGAGGATATGTGGCTCATCCAAAAATTTGTTTTTCTATTTTGGATAGTAAGATTTCAATTCTTTGGAGTTTTTGATCAAGGTTTCGTGAAAGCCGTAAGGCTTCTTCCTCAATAAGCCTAGGTTGCTTTGTTATTTCAAACAATAGCTTCTGAACTTCAGCTTGGGTGAGAGGCTTATTCTCAGTAAATAAGGAAGTTAATGTTTTTACTGAGGATTCGAGCCTTTTAATCCTGTGCTCGAGGTTTTGGTTTTCTTCAAGCATGAGCTTAATTCTACTTACTTTCTTTACTTTAGAGGGCTTGCGTCAAAGGTCTTACTGTGGTTCCCTGACCTAATTGCCTTCCTCGGGCTCCTCACAAGTTTAGATTGTAAGAGAAATCAATTTCATGTATATATAGCATGAATATCGTAAGCGAAGTAAGAGACTATATCAAAACAGTAAACCACTAGCTCTGATACCAGATGGAAACGAGAAAAATGCAAATGCTGCAAAAAGATCTCCCAAAGAAGACACAGAAGACACTGTCCATTATGCAAAATTACTTCATGTGGGATGTGCAGCATATACTATTTTGACAAAAGAACTCCTGTTATGATGGAACCCCTGTTCCATCAGAAAAGTATGGTATCAGAGCACTAGCTCTGATACCATACTTTTCTTTTATATTTAAGTTCTTTGGAATTTTTCTCGTTTCCATCTGGTATCAGAGCTACTGCTTGAAGAAAACCAAAACCTCGAGCACAGGATTAAAAGGCTCGAATCCTCAGTAAAAACATTAACTTCCTTATTTACTGAGAATAAGCCTCTCACCCAAGCTGAAGTTCAGAAGCTATTGTTTGAAATAACAAAGCAACCTAGGCTTATTGAGGAAGAAGCCTTACGGCTTTCACGAAACCTTGATCAAAAACTCCAAAGAATTGAAATCTTACTATCCAAAATAGAAAAACAAATTTTTGGATGAGCCACATATCCTCTAGGAATACTGAATCCTACAAAGAAGCTCTTAAGGCCACTGAACCTATTGATCCTCCATCACTTGGTTTTCTTAAAACCAGTGATTGTCCAGGAACTCTCAGCCACCAGACAGCTGTAATTAAACAACACAATGTGCAAATACAGCTTTTAGTACAAATAGCTGAGGACATAAGAGGAATACGAACGGAACTACAAACAATACGGGAGTTACAACAATCAAAAACTATACAATCCCAAATAGTACCGGACGAACTCATCTCCAAACTAGCAAATCTCAACTTAGGTCCTTCGGAAAGACCTAAAGAAGCAAAAGGAAAAATTCTGGTTTTCAAAGACCCCATAAAAATCTTCCGAGAAGCAAGAAGATGACTACCAGAACCCAAGAAGTATCTACATCAACTCCTCTCGTGGAAGACCAAATCAGGAATTACAGGAGAAACCAGAGGAGAATATTCAGCGCCAGGAGGCGACTCGGGCAGCTTATCTCCAGAAACACGGACTCAGATATACAAATTCTAGAACAACAGATAGACCCTCAAGCACAACTACAATTATCTATGAGGGAAAGGGCTGCAATAGCACCTGCTGAGGTGCTATATCATTCAAGAAGAGATGATGTACATCATAGGGTCTACACACACCGGTCTGAAGAAGCCATGTTGGTCACAAATAACCAGGAAGACAGGGCTTTTATACAAGAACAAAGTTTTGACCAACTGATCCGAAGTGGAATGAGATACATTCATCTCGGGATCCTTCAAACAAGAATCCAGACACTCCACCGACGAGAAGAAGGAACACTAGCACTATTGGTGTTCCGCGACAACAGATGGACTGATGACAGGTCCATCATTGCAACTATGGAAGTAGACCTGACTAGAGGGAGTCAATTGGTCTACGTGGTACCAGACACCATGATGACGGTAGGAGATTTCTACCGTAACATACAACTTTCTATACTAACCCGTGGTTATGATACATGGCAGAATGGAGAGGCCAACTTATTAATCACCAGGGGATTGGTAGGGCGACTTTCAAATACCCCGAATGTCGCCTTTGCATATGAGATTTCAGGGGTGGTGGACTACCTAGCAAGCCATGGTGTAAGGGCTTTGCCAGGCAGGAGGTACTCCACAACAGAAATTCGAGGTAGAGACTGGATGATCAGGCCTACGCAGGCCTCGATCCCCATGCAACCTGCTGAGCTCAGAAGTCGGAACCTGATCGATGGGAGAATCTCGATCAGTTTTGAAAATTACAAAGCTGCATCGACATCTAGCAGGATCCAGTACAATAACGCTGATGATGAAACGTTCAGCGATGAGGAGGAAATACGAAGCCACACAATAGCTGTCAATATCCAATTAGAAGATAGTAAAAATGAGGCCGAAGAATTACAAGAAAACCTCAATTTTTATTTCCGGGATGTACACAGTACAGAAGAAGATGTGAAGCTGCCATACCCCCGGAAGTATCAGAAGGAATTAATTGCAGCAGGACTAGAAGAAGAACTGATAATGGAGTATCCGCAACTCGCGCGATTATCCCAACAGGTATACTCATCATCTGCTGTTTCAAATTACAGGCCACCAACAGACTCAACTATGGGGCCAGTAAATTACCCCCCTGCTGTGAATATGGAATCTACAAGCCAAATACCGGAATATGAGGGATACTCAAGGCAACCTAGGTTCAAGGCAAAAAGCTTTTCAGAAGCCTGGAACCTCCCCTCGGCCTTCCAGCAGCAAGGAGCTATGTTCATAATCCCATCCCAATTAGGGATGTTTGACGAAGTCTTCATGAGGTGGGAATCAGTAACGAAAAACTTGGTATCTTTACAAGGATTTACTGACCCCTTAGCAAAAATGGAGTTCATCGAAAACCTGCTCGGGGAAGCAGAAAAATTAGCATGGATCCAATGGAGAATGGCCTACCCAGAAGAGTACCAACTACTGATGGCGAATGCGGATGGAACGGGAGGAACGCAAAACATCCTCTCACAGTTAAGGACAATATTCATATTGGAAGACCCATTCCAAGGATCCACCTCGGCACAAGAAGAAGCCTACAGAGACCTTGAAAGGTTATCCTGTACTAATCTCAAAAATATTATTCAATTTTTAAATGATTATATGAGATTAGCATCAAAAACAGGAAGGCTATTTCTGGGACCAGAATTATCTGAAAAATTATGGTCCAAAATGCCAGGGGAATTGGGAAAAAGGATCAAAGAAGCTTTTGAAGCAAAATACAGAGGAAACACCATAGGAGTAATCCCAAGAGTACTTTTCTCCTATAAATACCTGGAAGCAGAATGCAAAGATGCTGCCTTCAGAAGAGCGCTAAAAGACTTATCTTTCTGCAGCGAAATCCCTATTCCAGGATACTACAACAAGCCTGAGAGAAAATTCGGGGTAAGAAGATCAACTACTTATAAAGGAAAACCCCACTCATCTCATGCCAGGATTGAAAAAAGGAAACACTTAATCAGAAATAAGAAATGCAAGTGCTATCTTTGTGGAGAGGAAGGACATTTTGCAAGAGAATGTCCTAATGATAAAAAAAATATCAAGAGAGTTGCAATGTTTGAGCAACTAGATATCCCAGAAGATTATGAGATATTATCAGTACAGGAAGGAGAAAATCAAAGTGATGCGATCTACTCAATCTCTGAAGGAGAAGACATTGAAGACCTACAGCACGGTATTCACTCCTTCACTTAAAAAATATTTGCCTTAATTGAAGATAACAGGACTTGGTGGATAGGCCCTGAGGCAGGCTATCGTGCTAAGATCCGGGTCTCACAAGCTCAGGCAGAATGCAGACATATATGGGAAATAAATACTGAGCTCCCACCGGAACTAGAAAAATGCAAATGCTGCAAAAAGATCTCCCAAAGAAGACACAGAAGACACTGTCCATTATGCAAAATTACTTCATGTGGGATGTGCAGCATATACTATTTTGACAAAAGAACCCCTGTTATGATGGAGGAACCACCAAGGTACGAGCCTAGAAACTTACTTCAACAACAGCAAGATTTTATCAATCACTGTGAAGCAGAAATAAGAAGGCTTAAAAGGGTTGTGGAATCTGAGCAACAAAAGGCCAAGGAGCTAGAGGAGATGCATGCTCAATCTATAGCCGTGGCTCAAGAAAACCTCCGCCTCCAGAACGAGGTAACAGAATTAAAGGCAAATTACGAAAAATTAAAGGAAGAAGTACTGGAGGTAGACCAACTGCGACTGGAAAAAGCTGACCTCATAAGGGAAATATAAAGATTGGGGAAAAGAATAGTGGAGGAAAGCGAAGAAGAGGAAGGCGAGGGAGCCCTCGTCCTTCTAGAAGAAGAAACCAAAAAAATTCTGTCAATGGAGACAAAGGAAACAGGAGGAGCAAGGAAAGTCAAGAACATGCTCTTCAATTTAAAGGTACAAATGGAAATTCTCAATATTCCAGTTTTTGAAGTAAATGCTATACTAGACACAGGTGCAACCACCTGCTGCATAGACGAAAGGGCTGTGCCAAAAGCTGCACTGGAAGAAAATCCTTATATAGTGCGCTTCAGTGGAATTACCTCCAAAACAACTGCAAACAAAAAATTAAAGGGAGGAAAAATGACTATTGGGAATAATACTTTCAGGATCCCCTATACTTATGCTTTTACAATGAAGCTTGGGGATGACATCCAAATGATAATTGGATGTAATTTCATAAGGGCAATGCAAGGAGGAGTCAGGATTGAAGGTAACACTGTTACAATCTACAAAAATTTAACTACTATCAGTACCTTGCCCTATATCTCGACAGCTGCAGCAATAGAGGAATTAGATTTGGAGGAAGAAGATTATATCCAAATCCAAGAAGCGGTACTATATTCAGCGGAAACTCAACAAGACGATAGGGATATAAAGAAAAAATTCGGGAGTCTGCTGGATCAACTAAAAGCCCAAGGCTACATTGGAGAAGATCCACTTAAACATTGGGAAAAGAACAAAATTACATGCAAATTGGAAATTAAAAATCCAGACTTCGTAGTAGAAGACAAGCCCCTGAGACATCTGACACCACAAGCAAAGGAGGCCTTCTCTAAGCATATAAAAGCATTACTAGACATAAAGGTAATCAGGCCAAGCAAAAGCAAGCACAGAACCACTGCTATAATTGTCAACTCAGGAACTACTATTGATCCCATAACGGGGATAGAAAAAAAAGGAAAGGAAAGGATGGTCTTCAATTACAAAAGGCTAAATGACATTACGGAGAAGGATCAATACAGCCTACCAGGCATCAACACCATCCTCAAAAAGGTCAGCAATAGTAAAATTTATTCAAAATTTGACCTAAAATCAGGGTTTCATCAGGTCGCCATGCACCCTGATTCCATTGAATGGACCGCTTTCTGGGTCCCTGATGGATTATATGAATGGCTGGTAATGCCATTTGGTCTCAAAAATGCCCCCGCAATATTCCAAAGAAAAATGGACAATTGCTTCAAAGGTACGGAACAATTTATTGCAGTATATATTGATGATATTCTCATCTTCTCAGAAAATGAAAGGGATCATAAACAGCACCTGGCCCAGATGCTAAAGATATGCCAGGAAAACGGTTTAATTTTAAGTCCAACAAAGATGAAAATTGCCGTGAAAGAAATTGAATTTCTTGGAGCAGTTCTGGGGAACTCCAAGATCAAGTTGCAGCCCCATATTATCAAGAAGATAACAGAATATCAAGAAGAAGATCTTACCACCAAAAGGGGTCTCAGATCATGGTTAGGACTTCTAAATTATGCTAGAAGTTACATTCCTAATTTGGGCAGACTCTTAGGCCCACTATATTCAAAAACGAGCCCAACTGGGGAAAAAAGGTTGAATGAGCAAGACTGGAAACTGGTTAAAGAAATCAAAAGGCTAGTGCAAAATCTCCCAGACCTGGAAGTACCTCCAGAAGATTGCTTCGTAATACTGGAAACTGATGGGTGCATGGAAGGGTGGGGAGGTATTTGCAAATGGAAGAAACAAAAACATGACCCAAAGAGCACTGAAAAAATATGCGCCTACGCTAGTGGAAAGTTCAACCCAATCAAATCCACCATAGACGCTGAAATGCATGCAGTCATGAAAACCCTGGAAGCATTAAAAATATATTTCCTGGACAAAAGGGAAATAATCATCAGGACAGACTGCCAGGCAATTATAAGCTTCTTCAACAAATCCACCCAAAATAAACCATCCAGGGTCAGATGGATGGCCTTCGTAGATTACATCACGGGAAGCGGTGTTGACATCAAGTTCGAACACATTGAAGGCACAAGTAATGTTCTAGCCGACTCTTTATCCCGATTAATAAATATTCTAATTGCAGGATGGCCGAGCGAAACGTTACTACTACTCACAGAAGCCACCCAGGAAGTGCAAGCCAAACCAGACCCCAGAGCAGCATTACACCTGAATCAGTTAATAAATCAGGTGATCTCCTCAGACAATATCAACAGGAGCTGGATAAGCTCAGAGCCAGAACACGACAAGGAATACCAATTGAAGAACAAGGATTGTCTGAAAGGAAACTTGGAGCAATCCAGAAGGAAGCCGCCCGACAAGCATGTGAGGCGCTTCAACAATTCAGAGACATCCACTCAATCAAAACGGAAGAATACAAAAGAAGGAGTGGAGGAAAGGATAACTGGTACAAGGACTGGCTGCCAGTTGTCCTCAAACAGCAACAGCAATTGGAGACGTCCCTATCCCTAGCAAAAGACGTCTCACAAAGGACAACCAGCTTCAGCCTTTAGGGAATGGCGGACCCCTACAATCAGCTGAAGGAATCTACTTTCTCTTCGCCGCCAAGTAAAGCCTCAGGGAACAACTTGTAGTGTCCACCAGCTGGCAATAGCTGGTTGTATTTACTTTCCTTAGTGTCTAAGTAAGAAAGAGCTGAGCCTCGGGGAGCCGCTCGTAGTGTCTACCAGCTGGCAACAGCTGGATGTACTTACCTTTCTTAGCAACTAAGTAAGAACGAGCTGAGCCTCGGGGAGCCGCTCGAAAGCTGGCAACAGCTGGACGAAGGAATATAAAAGGAACGGATATAAGTGCGATGGGGCCCAATGAGCACCCGGCTCTATCCTTTCTTTCTATATAAACCCTCGCTCAGACTCTTGCAGGGCATCGGTCGAAAACACCAGAGTCCTACTTGAGTAAGACCTTTTCCATCTTTGTCCAAACTTCTGTAAGCATTTTAAGCTTTCTTCAAGTTCTTTGTGCTTATCATTTCTTACGAAGTTCTTTGGAATTTTTTACGAAGTTCTTTGGGATGTGCAGCATATTCTTACGAATTTCTTACGAAGTTCTTTGGGATGTGCAGCATATTCTTTTTTTCTCGTTTCCATCAGAGCACTAGCTCTGATACCATAATTTGTTGTGATGGTGTGTGTGTGTGATTAATGATGAACTCGGATGTTGATTTCTTCTTTTCTCTGACTTTTGGAGTCTGGTGAGATTTGACTCAACAAATGCAATATCCAATGAGGTGAGGTGGACAACCATTCCGGCATGATTTAGACCCACCCGAGAGTGCACCGAATGATGGGTCCAAAGTTAACCCAAACTCAAGCCCAAGTCACCATGTGTATCTCTGCATCTAATCTCCTGTCATTACCAAGATTACTTGTAGATCACCTAATTGTTTGTCTGCCACAGACCAAGTGAGCAGCTTTTCCTCCAAGTGCATGCGTACCGGTGGAAGAAGGAAGAAGTCAAGGATTTGGATCCATACGCGACCCAACTTTGACGTCCAAAGTGTCCCCTACCGACATGGAGCTCTAACTCAGCTTCCAAAGTAATGGGTCGTCGTCGTCGTCGTCTTCGGGCCACTCTGCTTCTGAATTCACCCTAAATTAAGATTACTTTCTACAGCACAAACAGCTGAACTCGTTGCCTCCTCCTAACTTTAAGAGAATGCATCAAAGCTCGTGGACTGATACCAAACCTATGGTTACAGGAGAGCGGAGCATGATGGCCCGAGGCCCATCGTTCTGGTTACCACAACCTAAGCATTCTTTCAGCGGTGGACAACCACGCTGGTTCTTAACAACGTCCAAGAGAATGCTTTTAGCGGACAGGAGCCTACGTGATTGATTTGGAGGTGTTTCGTCAAACGTTAAGCTGTGTTTCTGGGTTTATGGCGGGCACAGGAGCAGAACAGGCGAAAGAGAGAGTAGAGAGGAGAAGAAAAGAAGAAGATGGAGACGATAAAAATGGGCACCAGATGCAAAGAGACGAGCCTGTGCAGGGCTATGCATGCAGGAAGCAATGCAGATGTCAGGTCAGGTCGCTGCTTCATGGCTTCTCTCCTCGATCTCCTTTCTTCGTCTCCTCCCCTCAGCGCTTAGCTGCTTTGTCTCAGCCATTGGATGGCTCTCCAGACGCCAAATCTACGCACGGGGAGGATCCCAACGCACACACAACATTGGACGATGTTCTCAGACGGACCTAAAGAAAAGATCATACATACTCTATTCTATCAAAGCAAAAAAAAGAAAAAGAAAAAGAGAAAAAAAAAGGAAAAGAAAAGGGAGAGTGCGTGTTTGTATCAATCGTAGTGCGAGCAGTGGACAAAAGAAGTGGTGTCCTGTTGGGTGCCCCGAGGTATATAGAGGGAAGTGCAGGGGATGGTGGAGGAGACGAGTCTTGCATGCCGAGGCTTAGCTTCTCTCCCTGCAGACAAGGAACTGCGTCCTGTTCCTTTGTGATCTCCCAGACAGCAGGAAGGAATTGCGGCTGAAATGGTCAAGGGCGAAGACTTCAAGCTCCTCAAGATCCAGGTACCTCTCCTCCTCTCTGTTTCGTTTGTATCTTGCGAGAAGAGGAGTTAGTGAAGCGAAACTGTTTGGTTGGTTCTTGCAGACCCACGTCCTGAAGGTGAACATACATTGTGATGGCTGTAAGCACAAAGTTACGAAGCTCCTCCATAGAATTGAAGGTAATTGATCTAACGTTCATCATATCCTCCATGGACAGCAGATACAACTCCTGATGTGACTAGAAACTTGATGTTCATCATGCACCTCTTGTTCTGTGCATCTCACTCAGGGGTCTTCTCAGTCAGCATAGATATAGAAGAACAGAAGGTCACAGTTTCTGGGAATGTGGACTCTGAAACCCTCATCAGGAAGCTGGTCAGAGCAGGTAAGCGTGCGGAGCTTTGGTCTCAAAAGCTTACCCCGATTCAGAAGTCCATCCATAAAAAAAAACCACCACCACCACCACCGAAGCAAGTTGCCAATCCCATGAAGGAAGCCAACACGAAGATCGAAGGGCGAGGCAAACAAGGCCTCCTGCGAGGCCTCAAAGCCTTCAAACACCAGCACAACAAGCTTCCCTCGTCCAGCTCCGACGAGGAAGACTATGATGATGATGATGATGATATTGATGACGACGAAGAAGAAGACGACGATGATCTGCAAATCCTCGATCATAAGATGATGCAAATCAGTTTAACGAGGCAGGCAAACAATGCACCAGCCAGCGCGAGGCCAACAAATGGCAGCAGCGGATGGAAGAGCAGAGAGGCAGAGCACACCGTCTCAAGTGGGTCACAGCCAAAAGGCGTCAATGCTGCAGCCAACGACAAGAAGGTGGCGAGTGGCAATCCTGAGGCAGGGAAGGGACAAAGGATGACGCAGGCGAATAATGTGATGATGGGTCTCGTTGGGAGCAATGGAGGCTTGCCACGAAATGCTGGTGGGGCACAATACCAGTCGGCATTGCTGGTGAACAAGCAGGGGTACCCGAACCATCCACCATCCATGGCGAACAACTCGAGAGGGCACAGCATGGCGATGCACGACGGCAGATGCGTGCAGCCTCAGATGATGCACCTCAGGTCCCCTCAGATCGCCTCCTACACTGGCTACTACAACTACTGCCCGAGCCCTCGCTATCTCAGCAGTCAAGTAGACAACGGCTTCTGTGCCACTCATCTTTTCAGTGATGAGAACGCTAATGCTTGTATTATCATGTAGATGGTAGGTTTTCAGGAGATCAGGGGGGGGGGGGGTTGACTCTCTCTCTCTCTCTCTTTCCCTTGTTCCTTCCTCGTTGCTGCTATGGTTTCCTATAGTCGGTGGTGCTTCGAACTGGTAGCATTCTTGATGTTAGCTCAAGCTGTTGTCGAGCATCTTCTCGTCCCCTTGTTCTTGTGCTTCCCACCGTCCTCGATGCTACTGATTACCATCCTCATTTTGGTCCACGATTAAATTATTCATATAATTTACTTGTACCCTTTAGGCAAATATGCGTTACCCAGTCAATACAAGTACAATTCCACAAGGTAAGAACTGAGAGCCACACTGTTATAGATAATCTAAAATGAGTGCAAGGGGGGCAATGCATCACGAAGAGATTAAAGAAATTATGAGTTCAAATATATGGACAATTAACCACCGGGGCAGCAACATAAGATATAATAAGATCACCGATGCCGTGGTATCTATAAAGATGACCAACCAGCTGCAGGGTTCAGGGCCCGAGTCCTCGAAAGATGGATAAAGAATGGCAGTGCACGACAAGATACAGATATCTCAAAAGAATGATCACCGTTGATGGTCGAGTCTTCCTTTCTCCGACGGTCAAACTTAAGTCTCACGGACAGACAGAGGAGGTCAGCAGCCTTTCACTGTGCGGCACCAACACCCATGTGAGGCTCACGGAACAGTGCTCCAATGTCGGCATGGGAGACCAAAAGACAGAGGAACGATGGACAAAAGCTGGAACCGTACGAGACACTGTGCGGCGAAAACACTGTCCCCGCAACAAGTCTTTAGACAATGGGAGTCAGCTTTAGTGGCACAAGGAGATTTGTCACTTGCTTTTCGTACAGGAGTGGGATATGATGAGAGAAAGGGCGAGAGGATTCACAAAACAAAAGCCTCGAGAAACAGGGATTGGCCGCGGGATCAAGGAGCATGGCTTTCGTTTTTTTCTTCTTGATCAAGGATCAAGAAACTAACCATTATGAGAGGATGACCGTGCCAGAATGATCCATCCTTGGATCGGTGCAGACAAGAAACAAGATACATTCCATACCACACAATGCAATGAAAAGCTCCTTCCCAACCCAAACTGTTTATGTTGCAACTCGCTAAGCCTAAGCAGATGGGGCATATTTTAGAAATGGGAGCAGGTCGGTGCATCATTTCGCAAGAAACTTCCTTCCTAAGTCCAATGGCAGAAATATTATACACATACCTATTCAAAACAAACATACAATAGTCCTTGGCCTTACAACTTTGAGTTGCATATCAAATTTGCTGCAAGTTTACCACTTGCAGTAGCTAGAAAGGACAACGTACCATGGTCCATCCCTCGCCTGTACGAGTTTTCCGGTGAACATCAACATGTTACGAGTGTTAACTAATGGGACAAAAGACATAACAAAGATGGGAAGAACGCACGAAGCGTAAATGAGAACACAGTTTCTCTGGAATCAAAATATAAATCCTCAGTGAACTTGATTCGATTGCATGCATGTGGTAACAAAGACATGAGAAAGAGAGATAGATCGAAGAAACAACAGACACGAACAAGAAATACTAATCCCTCCTCACTCTTCCATCGACGACGGGCTCGAATATATGTGGCAGGAGAAACAGGTGGATGAAAAATGGTCAGGTTAGACCAGAGAATTTCTTTCCTTCGGATGATGCAAGCAACCATCATATTGATCTACTTCATCAGAGGACTCTAACTTGGCATATTAAATCATAGACAATGGTCTTTCACGATCTAAGGAAATTTTCTGTCAAACCAAAAAATCCGAATCCTGATTCTCTTCTATGTGCCTGTGCTATCCTTGAAGAATTGGATGTCTACCTTCTTAGGACCACCCTCCTCTCGAAGCTGTGCATAGCCTGGTCCTGGAACAATGTTTTCGAAAACTCCAATCCGGATATCTAGATCACTTGCCGCCTCCCATACATTCCTGTCCGACACTTTCTTAAATATTTTTCAGTGCATTTTCTGCAGCAAGCTTTGTAGCTTGCCTTCCCTGAGAGACCTCCTGGTGCTACTTTTCTGCCTTCAACAGTCGATATTTGGATGTCTCCTCAAGCTCAAACTGTATGTTTATTATATACGGATCACCATGATCATTCAGGTAGCATTAATGGTCCTCGCTCCCACTCCACAAAGTAGACTCTTCATCCATCTCCTTTGTCCCAGTTTTTCTGAATTCTTCACCCGCAGACCTCCTACCACCAGAAAAATTATAATGTGTTGTGTTTACTCACCAGCAAAAGGGGTCGTGGCACCGCACCGGAAATCCAATGAGAGGCTAGACTTGAATAATGAAAACAAAAGAGGCATATCGTCGAACACAACGTCGTCATACTAAGGTGATGCCATAAATTTAGGTGATGCAAAAAAAATTAGGTTTTGACCTACCAAAAGAGGTTCTAAAAACAGGCGGCCTTGATCGCGGCATGTAAAGATCCATTCTTCATCGATTGTAAGCAACAAAGGAAAGAGAGCAGACCTCGTAGGATGGAATTCTAATGTCCTCCACTGGCAATCACGCCATGCAACTAGGTCGAGGCCGGAAACAGACACTTTGCGAAGATGCAAAGACAGACGAAGGCCCATCACAGCACTCGCTGCGCCGGCCTCGTACAGAGCCCGACACGTTTCCGAAACTGCTTGCCACCAAACTCAGGTCCCACACACAACCAAGTCATACACCATTTCGTAATCAATTTATAATATAATTTATTGAGCATAATTCTTAGCTAATACGGGATATGAAAAATGGCTTAACGTGTTACTACGCAACGGAATGTTAGAAATATTTAGTGAACGAATAAGAATGGTTGGTGCTTCATGGGTTGAATCGACTTTTTATTCTGCTGTTAGGTTTTCTGTTTTGGTCATCAAGAAGCGACGAGCGGAGCATCCAAGGAGATTATTGGGATCCCCATTTCTGCACCGTCGGATGTCCATCCAAAGGTCGAATAAGGTGGATGATAAAATGACGCTGTCGAAATAGAAAACGAAAGATTGATTTCCTTCTTCGAAATATCGTGCGAAACCGTTCGTTCCATTCTCGTTCACTCGCGTCTTCTTTCTTCATCTTCTTTTTTCTAAGCTTTACAACGACCGCCTACCGCTCCTCAAAAGAGAAGGAAAAGAACAAAAGAAAAGTTGAAGAAGGGGGGGTTTAAAGAAGGAAGAACAAAAGCGTCAGGACTGTCATCAGACGGCCGGGAGCGTCTCCGGCCGCCACGATAGATCCGCGAAATCGGAAGGCCCGCAGGGCACCACGTCGGCGTAATCAAACAGCCCGCCGTCGAACACCACCACGTCGTCCGCCTCCGCCCGCTCCTCCGGCCGGATCCCGAACTCGAACCCTTCGTATCCGCACAGGTCGCCGTCGTCGAACCCCCAGATCTGGCCAAACCCGGCGACCTCCGGCTCGGGTGCCTCGCAGCGCTCGTCGGCCTGGGGCGGCAGGCCGAGCTCGTCGTCGGAGGCCTCGAAGAGGAACCCTAGGTCGGGCTGGTCCACCGCGGCCAGAGGGAGCAGCTGCGGTTGCGGAGGCGGCGAGGGGAGGGCGATCTCCTCCTCGAGGCTCTTCATGACGGAGGCGAGGTCCTGGTCTCCGGCATCGGCGTCATCGTCAAGGATGTCGAGGAGGAGGCGCTTGGCCTCGGGCGAGGAGATCTCCGGCGACTCCCCCTCCTCCTCTATCTCCACCATCTCGTCGCGGCGTCTTTTCCGATCGGCGGAGGCCTCTACAGGAGGAAGGTATGGGGGTGGAGAAGACATTTCAGGTTGTCGATGGGCAAACTGGGAAAGAAAATGATAAGGGGGCCGAGTAGGAAGAAGGTCAAAACTCAAAACAGGAGCACGGAAGCGTGAGTAAGCATGTGAATGGTTTTGTCCACGGTGGAGGGGGAGTTTATATAGGGAGGGAAAGAGGAGGGGCGGATTTCTATTTATTTTCCTTTTTTTTCTTTTTCTGGGGACGTTTCGCGAGACACGAGAAATACGGTGGGTGGCGTGATAAAGTCCATAACAGATGGAAGAGCGAGTAAAATAATAATAATATTAATAATAAGGGGGGGTTGGGGGGGGGGAAATAAGGTGGGGGGGGGGGGGCCCACGCATCACGGGTGTGTCTGCTTTTTTTTATTTTAATGAAGGGAAAAGGAAAGGTAATTTGGACACGTATGGGTCGGGTTTGGAGTCCGGAGCTGGCGTCCGGGCAGTGACCCCGTCGTCGGCGTGGCTGAGGCGGTACGTGGTTTGGCTTGGTCTTCTCGGCTCGGCTGGATTTGGGCGCATCTTCCTTTTTTGTTTTTTTTATTCTTCTCCCTTCTCTCTATCCTCTCGATTTGAACGGTGAGAAACGTTCGACGTTATCCTCCCTCTCGTTGTCGACTTTGACCTCCTGTTGGGGTAGGATAACTTGGAAGATTAAATTAGGAATCGTAGCTGCTAACATATTGGTAGGATAACTCCCATGCCATCATCCACCATCCGCGGGTAAACGAACGATCATGATGTTAATATAATTTTATTTGACCTCAACAGGGCCAAAGAAAGATTAGAAAAAAGAAAAAGGCTATTCAGGGTGGGCATCAATATCTTTCTTTGTCACCTCGATGGGTGATGCGGTGGTAACCAAATCGCCCACGGAAAGGAAGGAATAAGAAAAAAAGGAAACGAGGAAACCCAATTGCTGCCCGCGCCTACCCACCTCTAATAATCAATAATGGCCAAACATGGAGGCCCCGCGGCGGACCCACTCAGCGATTCTGTCCGTCGCGAATCTCGACGTTCATTGGCGCGTGCGTCCGTCAAAAGCATGCATGGAATGAATCAAAGAGGCGTGGTGCGAGCACCAGACCTTCCCCTAAATGCACGCAGCCATCAACTCGACGCGTCGAATCCGGATCTGTTTACTCCGGTGATTTTAAGCCGAAAGAGGAGTAACACCCGTCGCTATTAACGCTAGGCATGTTGGTCGCCACGGGCGCCTCACGGACCGAAACGTCTTCCACACGGCAGGAACGTACTGGGTTCGGCGACTTATCTTATATCTGTCGTCGTCGTCGTCGTCGTCGTCGTCGTCGTCGTCGTCGTCGTGAGGACTCGTGACGGGCCGAGTCGTCGCTCGAAAGGCATGGGCACCCGAGCCGGGTCGAACCCGGCTAAAGAGTACACGTGGCTACGTTACGAGGGGCCGGCAGCAACGTGGCAGACGCAGCGCGTCCGGTTCGCGTCTTGGCTTTGGAGCGGATAAGCCAGGGGGTCACGCGTCTGAGAGTGAGAGAGAGAGAGAGAGAGAGAGAGAGAGAGGTGCGGACCACAGCCGTGCGTGACCGACAGACGAAATAATGAGGTAGGGGCGGTCGGAGGCGAATCCGTCGTGCGGAGCTCCACCTCCACCTCCACCTCCACCTCCTCCTCCTCCCGCTCCCGCACAGTCACCGGCGTGTCGCTACTTAATAAATTAAGGAGCCATTGTTTGTCCAATTTCGAAATCTTTTCTTTTCTTCGCTCGTTTCTATTAAAATTTACGGCGACGATCACGACCTTCACCTTCCCACCACAGCTGGTCTGTGCTTCTTTTGTTCTTCCTATTCATTTGATTTATGATGGCCGATTGAATATTCTGATTCTGAGAAAACAATTGCCAGCTTCAGCTTCAGCTTCGTCGCCGAGGACGGAGTTATTTCTGCAGTCGACCCCCACATGGGCTGCGTGCCTTACACCCACCGATGTCCGTACGGACAACCCACCAAAAGCAAATTAGTGTAACGGGTCAAGATTACTTTTGCGTTTAGACTAGTCTGTTCGTGTTGTCGTGTGCTGAGGGGTTGGTTGGAGGGGTCGCTATTACTTTTTCTCATTTATTTTTTTTATTTTTTTAAAAAAATAGTTCGATTAAATTTTAATTTTTATTATAAAAATTTAATGAAAAGAATAGTTGTGTTCAATAATTGAATAGAAGAGGAGGATGAAGCACCTCCTTGTTCAACAAAGTCTAATAAAAATTAAAATGATTATGAAGAAATAAAAAAATGCTAACTCTTCGTAGGATATAAAAGTGACATCAGAATCTAAAATTTTTTATGATAAAAAATTGAACAAAGATGTCATCCATCTTTACTATTTTATTATGAAAATTTAATGAAATAAATAATTTTACTCTTTTGTATATTAGACTTTTATCAGGAGATATTAGTGTTTTAAAATATATTAAAAATACGATGATATTAGAACAAACTATAGGTGTTGATAGAAAAAAACAATGACACAAGCATTAGATCGATGACTCACCCTAATCGTGAGCCACCACTTGGAGTCGACACGCATGTAAGATAGCCCCCCTCACGTGATCATAAATTGGAGTAATCATTGATACACACGATGGCTAAGCTTATCCTTTTGGACTTTCCTCGATCATGATTTCAAAAGGACTCGCATGCCTAATCGTGAAGAATCATTGATACACGATGGCTAAGCTTATCCTTTTGGACTTTTCTCGATCATGATTTCGAAAGGACTCGCATGCCTAATCGTGAAGAACATTAATCCTAGACGAACATGACCTAGTTTTTCTCTTATGATGTTTGACATCAAGCCCCATCCTTTTATCAGTTTCAAGCGTTCTTACGTTGACAGCACCTCCAAGCATCTATTCAGCCAAACATGTGTAAAGATAGGAACGAAGGGAAGTTTCTGAGTTGGAGCTCACGAACACGAAGAAAGTAATTATATATATAAGAAGAAAAAGGAATGTTCCTTCAGCCACTCCGCCAGAGTAAGATTGTCGTACGAACAGGATTTTCTTTTCGTATTACAAAAAGCAGATAGATGCTCTCAGCACCCCAGCGGTCGACGAATATTTATTTTCGTTAAAGATTTGGGCACATCAGTAAAGGTGGCACACAGCCGTTTGCCACGTTAAAGTCGGCGTCCCGTCGTTCCCAGACCTTCTTTGTTTTGACCACCACTCGCGGCGGGTCTTATGGCCACAGGTGGACACGTCCACCCCCACCCGAGGAAGAGCTAATCAAAGGCGCCGCAGAAGGTGACTCAACCCGAGTTGGCTGCACACCCCAATCGTGCAAACCAAATCTCTTCGATTTGGCCTTTTCCGCGTCAATCATTAGGCATCTGCGGTGAGCCAACTCGGGTCCGATTGATTGCTTCGCCGACAGCTCCCATTCGCATCCAGTTGCGGCGACAAAGGTTTGAGTCCACGCAACCCACCTGTAGCCTGTCATTGTTTTCCTGTCTCGACACATGTAGGTTCTCCGTAAATGTGTTGTCCCTCCTCTCTCTCGCTTCGTTTCACTCCTCCCTGTTACTGATTTGATGGGAGAATAAAACATCAAGAATCTATCTATCTATCTATCTATCATCACCATAGCGATCCAGGTGGGTCTCAAACGATACCCATCTGTCGACAAAAGCAATGGACCAGACTCTCCTCCCTCTTTATTCTCCACCGGAATCCTTTCTTTGTGCCCTGTTCTTCTGCTTTACGTGGCATGTCCTTCGCTTCGCCCAGTTTCTGATTCCTTCATCGAGAATGGCATGGTACGAGGACGAGGCTATGGTGCTTGCAACGAGTGAATTCTCTAAGCGTTCCTGCAGTCAGATGCTTCGATTACGATCTCTACGCATCCCTTCATCGGTTGGGTACCGGAAGGAAAGTGGTACCGTGGAGACAGGTTTCCGATCCTGTTTCTCCCACCAATCCCATTTTTGGTTTCCATGCGCCGGAGAGAAGCCGCAGACCATGTGCGAGTGCAGCACGGTGGGCGATGAAACATTGCACGTCGTGGGGATCTCTCCTATTCCTTCCGTCTTTCTTCCACCCATGGATCGGCACGTCGTCTCGCCGAGGCCAAGAGTAACAGGGGATACGTGCATGGCCGACCACATGTTCCGCAGAGGACACGTCCGCTTGTTTCCTCTTTATCTGCATTCACGCCTGAGATGAGCAGTGGAGATTTTGGACTCACTTGGATGGGATGAGGAATGGTCTGCGGACGAAGGCCGTGGTGTGGAAAGTGGCCACGTTGACTGCTTGTGAACCCAGCCTTCGTTCCTCTTATCAGCTTATTTGGCAAGCACAAGTTGGATGGATTCTACTACTCTTTTTCTTTTCCCTGGCGATGTGTCTGAACGAACGAACGCTCGGAGAGATCGGAACCTAATGCGAGCCCGAATCTCTTCCGACAGCACCGTATCTCATGCGGGATGGAATGAGACGGTCGGACGCAAAGCAGGACGGCAACGGGTAGAAAGAAATCGCCGAGGCTTTTCTTTTCCCCACTTGCTCATGACTTCCATCGATGTATTTATTATATAGTTCACGACATTGGCCTATTACAGCTCATGACTCTGTGCATACAGAAGACCCTGGAAATCGCTTGCCAATTTGCCACCTTTGTCAAAGCATTATCCACTTGTGTCCATCCTTCGTTAGGCACAGAACATTTAGTCCGTCTCGGAGTCGATCCATCCGTTGTTGAATTAGTCAGTCATCACGGACGAACACATGCGGAGAATTCAAAGATGGCCATAGCACAAGAATGGTGGTGGCATGGACTTGGTTATTTTTTTTCTTGGCGACAGCGCCACTTGAACAGAGACAGCTCGGTGGAGAAGACATGACCTCACACCCTTTTGCTGGGTCCTCCTGCTCCCATTTCCTTCTTATCCTCCACCTCTTCCTCCTTACCCATCGCCTCTCGTATCAGTCGACGATATTGACCATATCTGCTCTGATAAGATGGCGTTATTCCAACACGAAGCCACGTCTCCAGTCATCTCCATCCAACAATGCTCTAACACTAAGCGCAACATCTTTTCGCCGGTGGCATCCACATCAATCGCAACACCACCGTCTCGAGAGCTCCAAGAGGCACCATAAACATAGAGAGGTAAAGGAATACAAAATTTTATACATGATGAATAGATACACAATTTCATGATTCGAGGATTTCCTCCTAAGAGTTCTATACAAGATGATGAATATTTCAGCACAGGATGAAATAGAACCTCTTACCGTCCATATGGATCAAAACAAAACACAAAAAAACTTGGCTTTCCTTCTCCTCCTCCTCCTAACTCTCTATCTTCCTTATTTTGATATCTACATACAATTCTCCCACACAAATAGTACACAAACATTGGTGCACCACTAGTAAGATGTACAGTTTACATGGAGAGCCAAAACGCATTCCCAGATTACCAACTTGTTCTTCTCCTACAGCTGGTTTTCTTTGATTTGTTGATGTCAATTCTCCCTTTCTCTCACTCTTCCTCTCACCGCGCTCCAAAAGAACGCTCGGAGGCGCATGCGGGCGTTCAGGCCACAGCAGCGATGCTGCTGCAGCCGCGATCGAGGCAATCAAAACCCTCGACCCGCACGGCCGCCGGCAGGAGCCCGAACTTGGCGTGCTTGGGGGACATCGGCGTGACGGACTGGGTCGGTTGCACAGGGGCGAACGGCGCCAGCGGCGGACGGTCCTCGCCGAAACGGGCGTCATGGACGACCGGGTTTGCCGCACGGTCTGGAGGCGAGCCGCAGAAGAAGGGCGGCGAAGAAGCCTCTCGGTTCTGTTCTTCACCATCCTGCGAACAAATCGTGATAATAGACGTCAATAACAGAGGTCTTCCAGATCTATTTTCTCCGGTATCAGCTACATCAAATACACATGTTATTACAACGTCAACAAAAAATCTCACCTTTGCGAGCAAGATATCAAGAAGGTCCGCCACGGCGTTCGAATCAGCGAAATCTGCTTGACGACTGAGAAGAGCAGAAGAGAGAGACAGAGAGAGAGGTGGAATCAGATACACGAAAAGGAGAAACTTTTGCGGTGTCGTAGCAGAGGAGGAGTTGTTACATATGTCAACCTCGAGTGCCAACGGAGGGGCCAGATCGGATCGGCGACGCCAGCGGGCGGGCTGAGCCGCCGGGGCTTCGGGCAGAAGACAGGGGGCTTCCTTTCCGCGGCGGCGAAAGCGCTCCTCATCTCTTCGTAGGCGGCGAAAGGGTTCTGTTGCATCGCGCAGCGGTTCATGTTCGCCCAATCTTTACGATGGCAACGCCTGTCGTGACAACTAAATTAGCCAACAAGAAAAGGGGTTTTTTCCGTTTGAATCCGGTAGAAACAACGCCGCAGCTACGAAAACTCGGACGTCTTTGCAGGCAAGTTTGAACATTTCACTGTTTCCCATAAAAGCAGGAGGGTGCGAAATTTCGAGAAAAAGGAAAACTCCAAAAACCAGTAAAAATCCCGACTCTGTTTGGAAAACCACCGGCGCGCGACACCGCGAGAGGGATCTCCCACAAAAGAAGCCGATCACCCCTCAGAATCGAAGAAGAAGGGAAGAAAAAGAAGCGCAGGAGGCAAAGACGGGATTTTTATGTATGTACCTTATCCGCCTCCCTACTAGAGAGAGAGAGAGAGAGAGAATCCGAAGAGGGGAAGGAGATAGGAATGGGGAAGAAGGGAGTCGGAGGAGGATTTATCTAAAGGAAAAAAAGAAGAAGAAGAAGAAGAAGAAGAAGAAGAATAATAGAAAAAGTAAAATAAATCGAGAGAGAGAGAGAGAAAAGTGCTCTGAATGGTATTGTATTTTAATGGGTAGGTACCAAATGTGTCACGCATGCTGTGGATATGGACACCATTCATCAAACTATTCAAACGGTGATTACAGCATGAGTTGAGATATCACACACGGTTGGCTTCATTAATATACATCATCCGACACGGTACCCCACCACGAGCGAGGGGCCGACACGAATGATGCTCGCACGTGACGTTCCTCGCTTGGGCTCGATCTACTTGCTACTCTTCACGACCGACGACGATAGGAAACCTCTCCTACTGCTTTTTGCCACGGCCCGTTTGTTGGTGCGTCGGATGCGAGAGGAGGACATTTTTTATTTTTATTTTTGGGGGTCCATATATCTATTTCCATTAAATTAGTAGGGGAGGGAGAAGAAGAAGACATGCGCGCGGTGTTTGACCATTGACCCAGCGGTTCATCGTCCAAGTAGGCCGAGATCGGCCCAATACAGAGCCCAGATAACATTAGGTTGGGCCAGAGCAAAGCTTCAACCCCCACACCACACGTCTTGGCAACTACGGTACGGGATTCTTCCACCCACAGCAGACGGATACAGGTAAAATCAAACACATTGGGTAGCCTTTATTATAAATAAGCGAACGTCCATAATATACTTTTTTAACATATAAGCTCCGCGTTCTTGGGGAAACAAAACATAGACGGCCTCAGTGCGCTGCTGCACTGTCGGCGGTTGCGTAGAGGAGACAACGAGAGAAGGGGAAACATCCAACACTGAACCAAAGAAAGCAATCCGAAGAGCCGGATCCGAATCGTCTAGTAGCCGGTCGGCTTGTAGGCGATGAAACTGATGCACTGCACCTGGCGGTTGTTGTCGAAGCCGATGATGCGGATGAAGGCGTGGGGGTACTCCTTCTTGCACTCCTCCACCTCCTTCGCCACCTGCACAGCGTCGGTGCACCCGAACATGGGCAGCTTCCACATGGTCCAGTACCGCCCGTCGTAGTACCCCGGCGACCGGTGGTTCTCGCGCCACACGAACCCTTTCTGTTATGGTCATTACGATCGACTTCAATCCCCGTTATGCATGCTGGATATCAAGGTTACTGGATGCCCACCATGGGGCAGGTGAAGTTACTTACGGGGCAGAACTCCAAGCAGGGAATCCATTTGGAGCGGAGAAGGTACTCGATCTGCTTCAGCAACGCCTCGTCCTTCATTGTCGGAAGGTAGGACAGGGTCTCAAACTTCTTCACGCCCTCGATCGGCCACACCTGTCATAAGAATTACATCCACAGTATATGATTCGTAACGGCTATCTCGGTAACAGAGGTTTCCGACTCGAGCCACGAGCCTTGTACGTGCGTACCTTCATGCACTGAACTCGGCCGCCATTGCTGGGGAGGTGGGAGAGGTCGGCGTTGGGCTTCCTGGTGACAGGGAAGGCGGAGGCGGACTTGAGGCCGGTGAACGGCGCCACCATGCTGGATTGAGCCGGGGAAGCCCGGGTGAAGGTGGCAGCCGAGGAGACCATCATGGAGGAAACCATCGTTGATTCCTCTTTCTGACACTCACCTAATTCGACCCGAGATCAAGAAGAAGACTCGTCGCCGTGAGGCCTCACCACTCCCAACTCCGGCCCTATATATACATACAACACCACCGCGCCTTCCCTCCTGATATTTACCATCCTGTGGCTCATCTTGTACGTTGGTTCTCCAGAAGGCGACATCGCACAAACCCTGAGCACCACACATTAACGAGGGGGCGCGGATGCCATCCTTATCGTTTGCCATCCTTCCTCACGAGCCACATGTCTGCAGTGGCTTACCTTATCTCCATGAACATGAACGAGTGGTGGCCCTCACTTCTCCTCCTCCTACTGTTATCGATTAATTCCACCTGTAAATTACCGGACCGGGTTAGAGTCGATGCCGTGCCTCGAATCTATGCCAGTTTCTGTCCGTTAACGAGGTCACCGGCAGAGAGCCTCCTCTGTTGCTCTGCTTGATTCTGGTTCAGAAACTCTCGTCGAGTATAGAGCTATAGGTTTACAGTTCAGCTGTTCTTTCTTACGTTGCAATGTTAACGAATCGACGGAGGAGGAAGAGGAATGATTGTTGAGAGGAGTAGGATAGGATGTGAGATCCAAATTGCTTCATCCCTTCGTCGGTGACAGGAGAACGTATCATGTTCAGTCACTGCCTCCACGAGTTCTCATCCCCATGCTTCCTTGTCATTCGATTCGAGTCTCATCCATATATGCGATGCAATCCCATAACGACTAGTATTGGTTAGGAACTCTTACAGCAATTATATGTGGATCGAATGCATTTTGTCGTCATGTCGACTCTCCTGTGGCAAAAGGAACCATTATTATGAGGGGTGGAAACGCCCCCCTGTATTATCTATCTATTTATGTCAATCCACACTTTGCGATGTAATCAATTCCCAAGCAACCATAGAACCTTATAAATCAATTCAAATCCTTGTTCGCTTCCGATGTAGGATTAAATCGAAAGAATTGCAATCGAAGTTCACCAAAAGCTTTATGAAATTATTCAGAGAAGCAGCAGCTGCTCGTGAAATGATTGTTTTTTTTTATGTAACTAAGATTTCAATCACTTGACGGACGATAACAAGAAACACACACAAACACACATCATGTTTTTGCCTGAGAAGACCGGGCAGCAAAGGCCACTGTATCACAACCGATGTTGTTTCCTGTTCAATTGCACTCCGACGTATCACCGGATTTCCTCCTTGTTCGTTGACTAACATCTCGAGGACGAGACGCACTCACCCTCCTAAGATCAAGATCGTGTGAGAGCGATCTTATTCGAAGCGTTGACTTCCGACGTACTCTGAGATCAGTTTGGCAGCAATCTGGAAACCAACACGTTTCTGTAACCGGCAAGCGTTGACTCCCTACCATCGGATCGTGCTAAAACCACAGAACAAATGTCTCCACAACATCGACCTCCCTCATCCTTCCTCCAATCGCCGCAATGTGATAGGAAATGGCTCACCGAGTCCTACATTTCCGCTCGTTCCCATCGGGATACATGTACCTTTGAAGGAATCCAATATGAATATAAATGGGGGAGGGGGGGGGGGGGGGGGGGGGGGGGTACAAAAGAGGTTGGAAACCTTTGTTGATACTAGGTTCGGATTAAACTGTGAAGGAACACGGTTGTATGAGACGTTCTAGCTATTGTCTCCTTCATTGTGTCATGATGTTGTGCCCCATTTATGCACGTTTGACACATTACATTCAAGCAGAAAGGAGAGAAAAGCCAGAGGCATCCTCCCGCAGGGATGAGGTAAAAAAACCATGTTTCTCAAACTGCTTAACGGAGTTGAGAACCAGCAAATATAGGTATCTTAATCATAAAACAACAACTTACACAGTCGGTATTTACAGCACCATTTTGAATGCTATATATCCCACGGGGAATATGTCGAAGACGTGAAGGTCTCCTTGATAGGATAGGATGCGCGGTACAAATTGACGACGGCTCAACTGTCGATGCGTGCAGAAATAAGCATTCAACCGCTGTTCCTTGTTTCGAGTTTGGCAGAACGATGACGCTACAAATGGCTTTTGTGCTTTGGTACTGATAGGTGAAGAGTCATGTGTCACACACAATGTCGTCATAGTCGACGGGGCTATCGTCGAAGGTCACAAGGATTATGCGACAGTTAGATCACGGGTGGTGGTACGTGGCCAAACGATCGACCAATATGAACCCTATGATTGATGTGATTGGTCTATGGATGCCAGGTTTGAATGATGTTAGTTCGCCTGAAATACCACGTATTCCCTCCCATCATCAACGATTCTGAGAGTAATCGATTTCAAGGTCACATAAAAGAAGAAGGACCCAGATATGCTCCGACATACATTGCTTTGCTTCAGTATTGATCGATTAGTTTGATCGAATCAAACCCAAAAACTAATTTTGATCATCGGATGAGCATTTGTCGAGAACGTCTTTTAACTTTGACATGAATTGAGATCGACTTGCAACGAGCCTCAGTTGAATTTGAATCATCATCCCATATCAGATAATTAGAACATACACTAATAAATTAGTGCTAGAAGGAGGACTATCGATATGTCTCAAGAAAACTTTGTAAGACCATCCAAGCTAAACCATAAAGAACCCAATGGGCCAAATGGACATACAGAGTCTAATCATGTCGAATGCTCTAATGCCAAATATACCAATCTTAATTCTTCTAGACTCAGTCTAGCCCAAACTCTTAGTTGGACTTCCTCCCATCTTCTAGCAACTCGATCCTCTACTATTCCATTAATTATTCCAAGACTCGACGACCAATTCATCACTTGCCCGACCTACAATTACATAAGTTTAAACCATAACAATTTATACTAAAACCTTTCCTAACCTAACTCAACAAGACAAGAGAATTTTGCTAGTCATATGTGTCTTGCAAGTCAATTATATGAGTGGTGGCACATGTGACACACTACTTAATCTTTTGCTTATTATTATTTATTAGTATTTTATCATTTTATGTTGCATGTTGCATATATTGTGATGTCCATGAATCGGTGTAATGGAATCAGATTGTGTTGAGATCATGATAATGAGACCAATTCGCCTTTAAACATGGATCTTAAATAATCCTGGTCATAGGTTACTCGAGAGGGATATCAAGATAACCGGATATATAGGTGTGTTGTATACACGTCTATATGATGATGGCAGTTGATCTCATAATTGCTTATGTGCGGACACTAGGGATACAATGCATGTGCTCATTGGAGAATGACTTCACTAATTGATCCACTCACGGAATGCTATATAGTATATGATATCTCATTGCCAGATAACGATTATATAATTCCCTCGTATGGGCCAAATGTGCATTTCGATGATACATAAATATATGAGTCGAACATGTATTTTGAAGACGGATATTCTACAGGTCAAATGTGCTGAACACGTATTTTGACGATATGCGTCTTACGGACCGAATGTGTATTTCGATGATGTATAACCTATGAGCCGAATGTATATTTCAATGATGCACGACCTATGGGCCGAATATATATTTCATCGACATATAGTCTATGAGCCAAATGTGCAATTTGATGATATATAATTAAAAGGTTGAATAATAAACCCATAATTAGAGTTAACAACACTGGCCAGAATGCTTATTGGCTTGGTAGTCTTACTGTTTAATGATCCTGAAAAGGGGTGGCTAGTGATAGGTGAAGAGACAATATCATCATGTGATGGCACATGACCGATTGTTGGCATTTAGATCACGAGACACATATTCACCATGGGTTAGATGTGGTCGAATGGTCAATCATTCGGAAGGTGTGATTGCCATGACTAGTTTTTAGCAAGTGCCAAGTTCGATAGATGTCATGCCACGTCTTCGTATAGAATGTCGCATGTTCCCGTCCTACCACCAACAATTCCGAGCACTTATAAAAAAGACTCACTGAAACATTCTCACTTATATTACTTTGCTTTAATATTGATTGATTAGTTCAATAAGATCAAACCCAAATATTGACTTAATCGTTAGAGGGTTATTTGTCAGGAACGCCTTCAACTTAGTTTTACATGTTCAGCACTATACAAAAAATGATTTGAATTGAGATTAACTTAGAATGGATCTCGATTGAATCAGAATTATCATCCCAACTTAGATAACTAGAATCTATACTAATAGATACTCAGTATCGAAAATATTAATATATAGGGATGGTATTGAAATTGTTAGTATACGGAGATAAAAAGAGATGACTAGAGAAGATAGTTTCATATAACAAAAGATTAAAAGAATTGAGTTACAGACATTAATTTGGAAGTTTTAAGTTGTTTGGATAAAAACTAATATCTGACCTAATATTATGGATCATAACTAATTTGATTCAGACTCATCATTCTAAAATTTCGTTATTATCCTAAGCTGAATACAACTATCAGAACAAACATAGAATGGACTAAAAAGAAGCAAAAATACAGTGAGAAATATTATCAAGGAGAAGAAGTAATCCATCCAGAATTGCTGTAGCTGCTGTTAACTCCAGGCCATATAAAGAGTATCGACTTTCTTGTCACGCCGGAAGAGACTGAGACGCAGCTCGGCAGGGCGCATGTTAGGTTGAACCGCCGGTTGGCTGGCCCCGACGGCCAGCACAAGCCCGAGGGTCAAGTCAAGCCCAACGCCAGCATCCACCTCTCTGCTCTCGGCCTTACCATCCAGCTCGCCGTCGCTCAATGCCGTGGCCTCCAGTGTCGTCGACTCGGGCGATAACGTCCTCCCATCATCCGGGATCTCATCACATTCGTTGCTCGACGCGCGGCGCGACTCCATCAGTTCGGGTCTCGGTAGGCCGGGGGATTTGGTGGCGAAGACTGGGCGCTTGAACCGATCCCGGAAGTCTGCGGCGGCCTTGTGGAGGTCGTGCGGATTCTTGGCCACGTGCCGGATGTCGTCTGTCCTGAGACCGGGAGGGGCGGCGGAGGCAGAGGCAGAAGAAGAGGCGGCTTGGGCGATGGGTGCTCCCTTGAGAACAGCATCGACAGCCGCTTGGCAAAGCTACCAGGTGCCGGAACAGAGCAAGCCGGCGGCACCATAGATCGGGTTTATGATCCGGCCGCATGCCTCATACAGCAGAGACCGGAAAATGGCTGAACCGAAACAACGGTGACGACATTAGCAATCCTTGTCCTCGTACTGAAAACAAAGGAGTGGCAGACGTGCATGGATATAGATGTATGTATATACCGGGGAGGAGGTGTTGCGGGCCGGCGTCCATGAGGTTGAGGAGGCCGGCGCGTCCATAAAACTTGGCGAGGAAGAGCGTGGCATTGGCCTGGGCCTCGGGGCTCTTGATCCACTGCAGGCAAGGGCGGATGGTGCATCCATCGCTGCATCCCTTCCTCAGCACCCGGCACCCATTACAGCTCATCCTTATCTGTCTCGGCGTCTCTATGTAAATATCGGTATCAATAACAGACCCTCTCCTCTGTCTTTCTGTAATGCTACTGCTTTAGAATGGCCAAACAGAGTTTGTGGGTGGAGGAAGAGGATGGCTTGAGAACGGATGGGGAGGGGTGGAGTATTAAAAGCAGGCATTCGAAGGTGAGGAGCCGTAGGTTTCTCGAAGAGGAACAGCAAACTTTTTGGTATGATGGATTGTATCCCGGTAAAATGACTAGTGCTTCTCGAACACAGGAAATCCCTCCATGCGCTGTGGGCTTCCATGCGACCTCCACCGGAGTCTGGTTTCGCCTTCATCCCAGGGCGAGACTGTCGGCGCCGTACGGCGGAAGTCATCGTTTACGGATGCTTACGCGGGAATAGGATGTCATCGTTGAGCCGTTGGTTGCTTCGTTTGTTCATCACCACCGACGGATCTATCCGCAGAGATAGATGGTGGACATGATGTATCCCAAGAAGATTTCCAAGCATCAATAAGCGCTCACAACGTGCCCACCCAATCTATCATCTCGTTTAGTTCATCTGTTCTACCTCCATTATATGTATCGCACTCCGATCCTTCAGATGTCGATCTGGGAAGAATGAATCCTGAGGGTAGATGGAGGCGAAAGAGTAAAGACCGCGAATCCTGTCACTCTCACAAGCACAGTACGAAGCACAACAAGCGGCTTATTCCTTTACCCAAGTGGTAAGCACAAAAAGAAACAAGAAACAGAACAGAAAAAGCACTTGCGTTCTTATTAGATCTCGCATTTGTCGATACCAATGCAGCCATAAAATAGAGTGTCAGGTTGTGGGACCGTTATTTATGGCCTGATTCCTCTGCCTCCAGTTTTCCTGAGATCATGGAGGATCCCAGTGACACGTGCAACCCATTCCCCTGCCTCCACGTCACTCCGATGTGGCGCCACACCTTCCCCTGCGTCTTGGCATGTGGGTTGGACACCAGTGTTGCTGTCGCTTGCAGATTCTCGAGTCCTTTGAACTCTGTTTCTGAGGCTTTTCTGCAGCAGATAGATGAGATATACGTGGATCAAAAGTTGGCAAAAAGCAATGCAGAAAATGCCATAAAGCTAACTTATATTGCGTGAATTAGTCGGAGTTCCAAAAAGCTTTGTGTCACGAGTCTCCGGTGATGCCTGCCTGCTTTATTTTAGAGACGAATCAACTTGCAGCATGCTTGGGCCGCGAAGGAGTAACTTGTAATGGTCGAGTCCATCGGATTGGGTTACGTAATGCAGCACCCAAGAGGTAGAGGCCATGTCAAGCTTATAGTTTGGTTCGTATCATCCAACTTCCCTTAAATAAAGCAGTTCGTCACTGTGGTCTTCTCAGCAAGTGATCGCAGCAAAGCAAAGCAAATTCCACGCCCTCCTCATAAATGAATGACTGCAGTCATCCCCCAGCCTTTCTCCGAGTGATTGCCCTGGAAGCTCCCGGGGAACCCGTTTCTCACTCTTGCCATGGCCGAACCCCCAAAGGGGAATCCCTGATGTGTCTCCTCCATGTCTGCACCTTCCTCGGCTTCCTCCTCCTCCTCGTCCACCTCATTTCCTTCCTCCTCACCAAGCTGTTCACGTTTCTTCTTAAAGGAGCAGCCACTTCCGGAGACCAAAGGTACCTACGTCTCTCTCTCTCTCTCTCTCTCTCTCTCTCTCTCTCTCTCTCTCTCTACTCTCTTGCTACTGACCTTCTGTTGCAGGAGTTCTCAGCTCGTCACTGAAGCTGAGATCAAGCCCACAACCGATGTGTGCTACTCCGATGGTGAGGAGTTACCTGCCAGCATCTTCGGCAGGGAAAAAGGATTGTTCTTTTTCTACAACGAAAGCATCTTCAACGATACCCTTCTTGGCGAAGAAGAACAGGATTCTACAGATCAGGAACACCTTTCGAAAGTTGACGAAAGCCTCGTCACAGAATTGCCGCACAGTTCCCCTTTAGAAGATCAATCGAATCCTGGACTTGAGAATGATGATTCTCCGGTGAGCGATGTCATAAGAACATCAAGTTCTCCAACTCCAATCATATGTGGGTCTGTCGAAGGTACATCAGGAAATGCAACTCTTCCTTCAATTCTAGCTCGTCTCACTACTTGATAATGCTCATGCTGTTTACAGATGAAGATTGTGTTGGAGATGCCTTTCACAATAATGAAAAGGAAGAGGAGGAGGAGCAGAATGAGGAGTCGTCAAAGAAACAGAAACTCCTCATCGTCGCGCAAACACATCCTGGGAGCAAAAAGTTTCAGCTGGAAGAACACACATCTGGCGGTTCTCTCACAAGTGAGTCGACATCGAAGAGCTCGATGGAGTGGAGAAGCTCCACAAACATCAGGGATTCGGAGACAGAATGCCCCTTCTCCTCTTCATCACGCAGGAGCTCTTCCAACTGGGAAACATACACCTGGTTCCGAAAATACGATGAGGACATGACGTTTTTCGACAGGATCAGTGCACAAAAACTCACAGAAACAGGTCATTCATTCCTCATGTAATCTTTACGTACTTGCTAAGTAGCTTTGTTCCTCCATGGATTGGCTAAGACTGCATATTCCTTAATTTTCAGAATCATTTAGGTCAATTAAGTACCAACCGAAATCAGTCTCTCGAAGGATTGTTCACAAATTTACGACACAGAAGAAGAAGAAGGGGAATAGGGATCCATATCAAGAACTGGAGAGTGCCTACGTGGCTCAGATCTGCCTCGCATGGGAAGCACTTAACTGGAACTACAACCATTTCCGGCAATGGAGCGCCAAGGGATCAAACAGTGAACGCGCTTCTTGCACCGCATGGATGGCGCAGCAGTTCCAACAGTTTCAGGTCCTGTTGCAGCGGTTCATAGAAAACGAGCCTTACGAGCGTGGCCGGAGGCCCCAAGTCTTTGCTCGGACGAGGATTTCTTCTCCAAAATTGCTCCTAGTTCCTGAGTTCCGAGGTGCCTCCTGCCTTCTCTCGTGTGTTCACTTTACATCTCCCCGAGTGCTAATTTGTTCCTCTGCAATATTAATGCGATGTTAAAAGATTCAAAAGCAGATGAAGGCAAAGAAGAAATGATCTCATCTACCGAGTTCTCGGCGATTCTGGAGGATGCCATTCGAACCTTTATGAACTTCCTCAAGGCAGACAAAGAGAATCCTTGCCAAATTCTTAAAGCATTCATCAAGAGAAAATCCAGCTCGGTGGACCCAAATCTCCGTCGTCTGCTCAAAAGAGCTAATAAAAAGGTGAGTAGTACCCACTCACTCATGCAGTGACCCATCTAACGTCTGCTTTTTCACTTTCTCGTCATATATATATATATATATATATATATATATATATATATATATAGCTAACTAATCTCTTTGTTTGAAATGCTGACACAATGCTTTCAGAAGAAGATGAGGCTTAAGGATCTGTTGAAGTCAAGGAGATGTTTGAAAAAGAAGAGGCTAAAGGGAGAGGAAGAGATGGAGATACTGATGGGCTTAATAGACATGAAGATTGTGTCCAGAACTTTAAGGATGCATGAGATCAGCCACGAGCAATTGCACTGGTGTGAGGAGAAGATGACCAAAGTGAGAGTATGTGATGGGAAAATCCAAAGAGATTCCTCCCCGCTTTTCTTCCCTGTTCAATGACTCCAACGTCGGCAGTGTTGTATAATCTGCCGTGCTTTAGGTTGCCTGATGACTAGAATATGCATTCCACCCTCCCTCTTGTCACTGTAAAGATACACCCGGAGAGGTGACCACAGTAGACATGTGGTGATCACTTGAAGCTTTGAACATTTGGGTTCCATGTCAGGAAGAAAAAGTTGATAGGTGAAGGATTTCCTCATGAGCATCGAATGGCAAGACAAAGTGACCAAGAATGAAAGCGAGGGACGGGGGGAAAGAGACGAGCGCAACTTTAGCTTTCTTTTACTTTATTATTTATGTTCAGTGGTGGGTGGATAAGGCTCCCTGAAGACTGGTATTTGGAACACACACACACACACACACACACAGAAAAAGAGAACTTGTTCTGGCTCATGCAATACCTTCTCCTCATCAGTTAAAACAGGGGATTATGGTGCTGAAGATAGTTTAAGATATCCATGGGGACATCATGCCTGGCCATGTAATCTTTGTGCAGGAGGGGGAATATACTCGATGCCCGTAACCCAAAGCTGTGCCTGTGGGTCACATATGTGTAGTGTTTGTATATAATATAGTCACTGGTATCTCACACAAGGATTCCTCTGTTCTCTGGTTGGATGCGATGCAAGCATATTATGGATGCTATAGCGATGTAAAGGAGTTTGGTGCATAATATAGAGAAACTTCCCTGAATACCAGTTGGTGGTGCCAATTTTCCGCATGTTATTTATTTATTTGTATGTGAAGTGACTAAGTTATGTTAATGAGCAAATAAAACTTCACATAAATATAATGGATGCTCTAAATGAACTCCTTGTTTATATATATATATATATATATATATATATATATATATATATATATATATATATATATAACATCGATGATGCCAATTGCCGTGGCTCGCGGTGGGGCCAGCATTGGTGGAACAAAGTGCTGATATCTCCTCTGGTGATTAGGTGTGGGGCCCAAATCAGAGGCCACCATGGCACGGGAATTGCCACTTCGAGTATGTGTAGTTGGAGATGATCCGCATCCAGCGACCGCCACGTGTCTTTTGCCGCCCTGCGCCGCTGGAAAAGAATCGATCTCAGGTTGTTGGGTTGGAGGAACCGACCAACAAGAAGAGCAAGCCCAGGGGAGAACGGGGGGAGAGAGAATCGATTCGGGAGACCTGTGGTGATGGGGATGGAGACGGAAGTGTTCTTGAGGAGTGTGCGCGGGCGGCTCACGGAGAGGATGTATCATGTATTCGTGGGGAGGCCGGCTAGCGCCGAGGTTTCTGCCACGCCTTCGAGGACCCGCTTGCCGGGAACCGACGGCCGCTTGTTCCAGGTCGGTAGGAGAATTACCTCTCTCGTTCTTTGGTTTGATCCGTGTATTTGCTATTCGAAATGGGAAATCGTTAGCTTCATTGTTCGTGATGAGGGATGATATACCATATGCTTCGCCACTCCAATTCATGCTTCATATTATCAATTCGTTCTTAATGTCAGAATGACATTTCATCTCAAATTCTGGGCTTTCAGCTTGTTCGGAACAAAAAGAAGAAAATAAAAAGGAAATTGGAGTGCACCATTACATAATTTCATCGAATTCTTCGGTTTGGAAAGAGCGAGCTTGGAAATGGGAATACCAATATCCTGATTTCGCGATCGGACTAAAACGATCGTATTTTGCTTGACAACTCCCCAATCATCAATCTGATGATCCCAAATATGTGTTTATCGACTTCAATTAACTTCAAATTCTTCTAACTATGGAAAACATATCGGCAATTCTTGAATTTGCGTTGATGTTTAGATATTTGTCACACTTCTTTTAGGGTTTGGGTTTCTTGAATTAGCTGTTGAAATAATGTTTATGTAGCGTGTATCACCAGATCGTTACACACATTCCTGGGCTAATAGAAATGTGCTATTTGGCAGTCCATGAATTGAGTGTTTGACATCTTTGTTTCGATTAATCAGTTTTTGTTCTTTTACTTTTTGTTGGTGATTTTCTATGCTCCTTTGTAAAGGTGTTCATTAGCTAACAATCCATGAATCGTTTGTAAAGGCAAGAACCATATAACACTAGAATTTGCATGATTTTTCTACTTTGTTTTGCAAATTTAGGACATGGGTTTTTGACATTTTCTAGATCGATAAGTGGATCACTTCTAGGTTGATTATATAATAGATTTTGCAATTTAGGAACTGAATGATGGATGATATATGAGGATAATTCGGTAAAACATCAATCACAAATCACTTTCAATCTTGATTCCAGACAAGAAGAGTAGATGCAAAAAACCAGGTCCAGGTTGGGATTGGGTTTGAAAAACTTTGTAAAGTTTTACTACTGCCAAAAACATATCTGGATTCAACCTAGGCTTTGAACACATTTCTTGTCAGACATCAAACATGGTTATTTTGGATGACCCAAACTGAACTTGATTTTGTTGAAATATTATGTATGGCATTGATCTACATAATTGGATAGCCTTAATTAATAGGACCCAAGACCAAATTTTGTAAAATTAACAGTAATAAGCAATCTGCAGTTCCTCAAGAAAATAGCATGGAATAACATGTGACTTGTCCCCAGCCCAGAACCAAATTTAGTTGACCTGGTTTGACATGCTTAATGTTAAAACAGTAACCAGATCTTTTTTTTTAATGACGAAATCCTAGACGAGCCTGGATTTGAAATCACGCAAATTTCTTTCTCTCTTAAATGAGGTTTTGGACAAGAGGGCCTTCACTTAGACCTGATATTTTCTTTGTCTCACTACGTCAATCGGATCGTTAGACCAAAAAAGATTCCTCCATAAGAAGAGTATCTTAAACACAGAAGTAAGTTTTGTTCTAAATTGGTTCTCAACTTTCTTTCTTGTGCACAACTTCTTTTTCTTTTCAATTGAGATATATTGAATGAATTGATATATCTAAATTGGTTAACAAAGATTGTCTTAATGTTAATGCATCCCTTAGTTCTATATGCGGGTACTACCAGTATGCTGACCGGTGCTGGCCAATTTGTCACAAGGAAAATAAATGTATACGCTGAAATGAAGAAAGGGTAACGAAAGAGTGCATACCCATGTTTCCTCTGCTCCTTCTCATCCTGTTTTTCACATTCTTCTATTTTTGTCACAGCATCGCATGCTCAAGATGACTCTTTTAGTGGTAGGGATTAAGGGTTCTAATCTATAGCTCTACCTCAGTGGATTGACTTTGTCCAAGTCATGTTTCAGATAAGACATACTTGTAACTAGTGAAGTACTATTTATTTGCAATGGTTTCAACTATACTGGTAATGCAACTATAGGTTAAATGGGCTAAACAGAACTCAATTACCTTTTTTTTTTTAATATTGATTTAGCCTATGCAAAGTCTTGTTGGCCCCCAGCATTACAGCTAGAGCAGAACCAGTAAATGTTTCTACTTTCAGGTCTTTCTGCCACTAGAAGTTCCACCCGATGTGGCTGATTTCGATACTTTAGTGATCAACTTTTATATGAGATGAAAGCAGCTCGGATGAGACATATGCCTTTATAGGACGGATTTCATTTTTTGACGTGAAGTTTCCAATGATTTCATTCTCCACTTGAAGATGAATCTGATGCGACGACACTTGAAGCTCATTGTGACACCTGTCAGAATGATTACTCTGTTTAAAGAGTACATGATTAGGTCTACATGAATATGATCTGTGCATTATTTGATCACAAAATCTGTCATTGCCATGTCAAAAGTATTCATAGATCATCTTGTCAGATCTTAAGCTGCAGTGTAACAGCTCTATGTCAGGACCGACCAGAGCCATACGTAAACCATACGACCTTATTATTTATTGTGAGCTATTTCTTCTCTTTCTGAAGTGTATGTAGCATTGGTATGATCAAGCTTCCTCTTAGGCACCAATGTGAAGTCTTGTCATTTATCATAGCACGCGGCCACCAGTGGACTAAACCTCACATACCCTACTAGGATGATTCTAGACTTCACATTGGTTTGAGCTGTGTCAAGGACCTCAAACCTTTAGTGGAGGAGATTGTATTATCTGATCGAGTGGGAAGAAGATGGACATGATTATTACATGGAGCTACTTAAGTTTATTATGATTAAGTTGAATTTAGGCATTTTGAGTCATATAATTTCAGGCCTATCAGATTAATGCATCAGTCCTTCCATCATATAATGTCATGATATATCACATCCTGGTTGAACATGAAGGAATAATAAAAAATGGAAACCTTTTTTGAGGAACAAATTCATCTTTTTTATCATATTCTGTTACAAGCTCTGAAAAGTTCACCATTTGAGGAACAAATTTATACCATGGTTTTAATAACATCTGACAGTTTCACTTCCGCTGTTGCAACAGTATTTGCATATTGTTTATCCTTCGTCTAATAAAAAAAAATGAGACTGCAAAAGCAAGATGAAATTGGTCTGAAATTTCTAAACGAATGGCCATTTTTTCCTGTGCAGAAATCATCGATGAATAGCAGTGTACAGTTTGTTGCAGCTTGTTGGCTATGCAAGTAAGCTAATTCTTCATTTTTCCCAAGGTCATTTCGTAGTAGCACTTGTGTTTTCATCGTGGGTCAGTGACATAAGATTAGTATCTGCTAGCATGCATATGGTAGAAGTTAAAGCTAACACCGAGATTAGACCGTATCTACTTGTGGAAAAGAAGTAGAAACAATTTAACTCCAATTAGACCGAAAGCCAAAGGTCTTATTTGTCTGTCTGATTTGGCTGAGCATTACATCTTTTGAGCTAAAAGGTTAATAATAGTCTTTTAAAGAAATCCATTTTGGTTATTCATAGAATTAAGCGAAGATACTGCTGCATGCTTTCTTATACGTGTCTAAAAGCATTTGGTGCATTTAAATTGAAGCTCATGAACTATCGTGCTGATTTAGTGATTCCTTAGCTTTGTAGGATAAAAGTACATGCATGCATTCTTCAAAAGGTTATTTTTTTTATAAAAAAAAAAAATTGTTAGTTATTTACTGTGAAGTCTCAACTTTCTGTAGTTGAAGTTGAAGTTGTACTTTTATTTATGATCCGAAATATCCTCTAGCTTTCTGTTAAAAGAGTTCCCTGAACTACTGATTGTTTGCCTTATGTGCAAAATCATGTGTTCGCTCGCATCAGTTGCTGTAGGTCGCAAACAGACAGGTTTTGGTGTCCTAATCGATTTTGCATGAGGTCCTTCCAATCCAAAAGATGACATAGGAAAAATTTTGATTGATTGATTGATAGGCTGGTGAAAATTTGAAGTATTAAATTGTTTAATGAAACAAATTATCTAGTTGAGATAAGGAGGGGGAGTTTTAGTGCAATGGGAAAGTTATTCCCATGTGACTTTGGCAACAAAAGGTTCGACCCGCAGAAATAACATCTTTATGTCTTAGAAAAGAAAGGATTGTATACTAACGTTGACCACCCTTATTGGTGGGAGCTTCTGCATCGGGCAACAAAGGCAGGTAGCCCAAAAGATAACTCTCTAGCCCAAACTACATTACTAGTAAGGTTTGAGCATACCTTTGTAACAACGAAACAATGTCGATGACAAGTCTGTGATTCTTCTTGTTTGAACTCTCTCTCTCTCTCTCTCTCTCTCTCTCTCTTTCTCTCCTGCTGGTAGGTCTAGAAAAAAAATTGATTCTTGTTGCATGGAGAGAAAAATAAATAAATAAATAAATAAATATTCTTACGGGTAGTCAGTTATGCAAATTCTCTTTCGATAGTGATTGGCATGTTATATAGAATATGGAAGCTGCTTTTCTTTAGTGATAAAAAAAAAAAAAAAAAAAAAAATTTATGTGGATGTCATCCTTAAAATCCATCCGTCGCCGCTTGTCTTTCTGCTGTCCATCTATCCTCGTTTGCTTCTTTCCCCACCGACCGATATCATCGAAAATTTTCATGTAGTCGAAGCAGGAATCCTCCAATCCATAATCATGACATCTTTTCAATAGTAAATTGATTTGGGACGCTTCCCTGTGACCTGGATTCTAGTGGTCACGTGCCTTGCAGTAGTAGAGAAGACGGAGAAGCTATCCTTTGTTACCATTATCTCGTTTGGTTTGTTTCTTGGTAGGATGTGTCGACAGACTGGTCAAGCTGCAAGTATAGGGTAGGTGGCTTTGCCCTTATCACCTATTTGGTAAACCTTTGTTCACCGATTAAAGTGTCCGGTAGCACCCACAAACTCTTAGGAGAATTAAGCTTGGACAAGCCATGCTCGAAAAACTAAAAAGGCAAGGGAGTTAAATAATAATAATAATAATAATAATACACAAGTGGGTTGGAACTCTTGCGGCCTTCATTCTCTAGGCCTTTTCTCCTATTGTCCCAACAAACCTTCATCTAACAACTGCATCACATCGTAAGTTGACCAAACTGGAGAGAGAGAGAGAGAGAGAGAGAGAGAGAGAGAGAGAGAACAGTGCCGCCATGGAAGTTAACATCAACCCCTTGTTTCAGCCTTCAGTGTCAAAAACCAAGACGCAAGTTAGAGAACCAGCACATGAACCACAAAAATTTTCCCTTAGGTTGTCGTTCTTCGTGATTTTCTTTCCGTCAAATTAAGATGTATAAGTTAAAGGCCATTCCTGGTGCTGACGATTCACTCAACGATGCAAGTTATGGTGGACACGTCCCTAACTACGATCCCAGTTACGCTCTCATCTGAGTTGGTTGCCTCTGACTGTTGGTGCTCGCCCTTCTTCCACGGGGGGGAAGCTATGAGAAACTGGAGCTCCATAGCAAGTAAAGCTGGGATCACGACTATAGCCGTGGTGAGGCGGCTGGCGTTGGGAACTCCCTGAGATGACATGACCGATGTAGTAATGCGGATGAGGAGGTTGGTAGGCCGGTGGATGCGGAAGCGAGCGTGAGGAGGAGGAAGGGTGCAGGTACTGTGACACCGGTGGCGGGTTTGGGAGACCTGGGTAGACGGGTTGTAATTGCAGACATGCTTCTCCGATGCTGCCGCCTCTATGTTGGAAGCCCCCAGGAGGGATTTGTGAGCCTCCAGTACTCAAGCTTTTATTATTCAAGGGACGAACAAGATCAGTGGTATGCCAATGTTTTTGAATCAAGGAAAGGAGACATCTTTAGCCCTAAACCGTGCCATATAAGATGATATTACGTTGCAGCCTACCAATGTACTACTACTACTACTGAAGGAGGAAAAGAGGTGTTGCACGTAGATAGAATGAAAACCCTAGCTTACTCATGCTAAGAGAGGAAGGATAGAATGAGAGGAGACAGCACATACCCGATGGCACCGTCGTTGCTGAACACCAGCTGACGAGCACGATTGAGCGTCTCCGTCTCCCTCTCTAACGAAAGAGTTGAAAATGGGAACATGAGTCAGTAGGCGCTACTAGTGTCGGGAATGGGGGAAGAAGTGGTAAAAAGAAGATACTCATCAACGCTTTCTATGGTGCAACAACACTACTATGCGGTCATCGTCTTGCCTTGGCGATGCCGGTTCATGTGCCCGCCCAGCGCTTGAGATTTGCAGAACTTGAGGGAGCAAAAACGACACTCATACACCTTTGCCGAATCATCCTTGACTGCACTCTTCTTTTTCTTGAACCCTGCAATCTTTGGATCAGGTTAGGTGGCGAGTAATAATGGCAATAACTTTTCTTTCTCTCTGTTTTTGTTCTTTCCCCCCCTCTGTTGTATTCAATTTCTCAGTCCTCATTAGACAAATGTTCCAATCTAGATCACATCACTGCTTAAACTTTCTTCCTTGTCGATTCCTACTTACGCGTAATGTCAGCGGAAGCTGCAGTAGTCATCGAGCTTTCCTCTAGCGGTTGCTTACCATGTTCCTCTGGCAAGCTATTGAGGTCTAGCGGGTTCCCTTCTAGTCTCCTGCACCCAACTCATCATGGTTCTTCATCATCAAACGAGAATAGGTAACAGAAGTTTAAAGGATGGTATAGAACTTTACATGGTATTGCAGCTAAGGAGAAGAAAGCGGAACGAGAAGCGTCCAGCTGAAGGGAAACAAAAAATGAAAGCCAAGGAGATGGACGAGAGGGTGTGGTGCTTTGAGACCAAAAACTGCAGTTTGCTACTGCACTGTAGACAAGGCTGTGTTTTTAAAGCGGGGTGGAGAGAGAAAGTGCTTGAAAGTTCTCTATCAGTTTGTCATTTGACCAGCCGTCTCTTTCTCTCTCTCCACACACTCTCGCTCTCTCTCTCTCTCTCTCTATCGTCCCCTCTTGTCTCTCGTTTCTTTTTTCTTATGCGATGCAAGGGGGCAAGAGCACCTTGGTTAATGTGACTGATAGAAGACGAGTGTCTTCGGCTTTGGGGGATCAGCAACAGTAGCCTTTATTTGTTGGGGGCTTTGGAGCAGTGTTGAGAGGGACGTTGCCTTGGCTCTTCCTCCCCCTACAAACCCTACGTTGCTCCCCGTTCACATTGCTTCATTGCTTTCTAACCCAGCCCTCGTGCTGCTTGAATAATTTCGAGGCAAGGTTCCATGTAAGCCCCACACACTCACTCACCCATCTGTCATCTCTCTACCCCCTCCACTGAATCCCTGAGGAGAAGGGAGGCGGTGGTGGGTGTACCACGTCAGCATGGTGCCCTTCACAGCAAGGGGATCATCCCCTGGAAGACAATAAGGACAAGGGCACCTCTTACAAAGTGATGCTTGGATATTTAGTTAAGAAGGGGTGTGGTAGGTCTCTGGTCTAAAGATGGAGCCTCTGCATCATAGGGCCATCACGGAGTTGTACCTTCAGCTTCGGGGTGCCGTTGCGCTCTCAACTACATTTGACCAATCCGGGTGGTACTGTCGATTTGGTTGGATCGGGTTCGATTCAGATTAGCCTCGTTATCTACCAGAAAGCCATCAATACGAACCTGAGCTCCAGGACTTCTTTTCTTCCTCGATCTCTCTGTCTCTGTATCTCTCTCTCTCTCTCTCTCTTTCTCTCTCTCTCTCTCTTTACTACATTTTTTTTATTTTTTCTTTCTCCTCTGATGCGGAGATCCATATCTTGTATCTGATATGATGGGAGTGCTGTTTTCTACTCTTACACGGTGATTCGGTTATGGGGATGACAAGTTGTAGCAGTCTGCATAGCCATAGTTCTGATCACCTCTCATCAAATTCCTCAATACATTAATGTGGTCCCAGCTCTGAAATTGACATGGTTCTTTCCTTGCTGGTGCGTCCACCCACCAATTTTTCTCCCTTTTATCCACCGGAGGGAAGGGGGGAGTAGGGCTGAGTAAATGAGATGTGATAGATAGATTTCTAAGAATAGCTACTGCCTCATGACTGACAGTCGAGACTGGACCGTGGACGGGGGGGGGGGGGGGGGTGTGGGTGTGGGGGGTGTGTGATAGGGAGAGACGGGAAGGGACGGGAGAGAAGGGGAAGCTTTTCCTTGCCCGTCTCACGTGACTTCGAAATCTTTCCTTCTCCGTCCTCTTTGTGTCTCTCGTTGCCGGATGTTTGCCCAGCACCTGTCTCTGTACCTCCATCGGGCATCTCGGCGCTTTGCCAAGCTGCTGTCGTCCTACCACTTCATCCCTCTTCCTTCTACCTCATCTCCCTTTTAAATCTTTAGTTATAACAGTGTGTCTGAAGGTTCACAACAAGCAGAGCAGGACAATAAGAAAACAACAAATCTAAACTCTCTCTCTCTCCTTCTATCTGTCTTTTTATAATTATTCTTGTAAAATCATGGTAGACCAATCTTGAAGTTTTATAGAATATGTTATTGGTAAGGATGGACAAAACTTTCAGAACTAGGAAACTAGAAGAAGAGATGTTTTGAGCACTGCATGGAAAACAAAAAAACCGAAGAGAAATTATTAGGATTCGGTGGGTCCTTATTAGAGCTGTCCTTTTGATTTCATCATCACTATCAAGGGGGATAATCGTGGAAAATGATACCATAATGATCGATCAGATGATTAAAAGGACATGACCAAGGTAGCTCAGTATTACCACACACAGCGCCAAAGGTGAGAGTCATTTCTACTGTTATATTGAAACATTGATCATCACATCTTTTATCTTATGACCTATTGTCACCACACACATAATAAGCATTATTCAAACCTTGGGTTCCTTGCTTCTTTGAACGTACTAGTTGATGTGTTGGCATATGACCACTTTTGAGCACACAAGCTGATTTAGATAGTCATAGAAACCGCATGGGAAAATTGGAAATGCAGTAAATACATCTGCCAAGTAACACACACATATATCTGTGTTCTTCTGGTGCGAAGGATTAGTTGACACTGTTACAACCTCCTCATACTCATGCCGAGTATTACATCAAAAGTAGAATGATACATACTGATATACGTATCTTGTGTGTGTTAGATTTCCCTCGAGAACAAGTCTTTTAAATAAATTGCCCCACCCATGAGGTGAAAAGGCAAGCTTCTGATAAGGGAAAAAAAATAACAGGGAACAACAGCTTGTCCGTTGTGCATTAGGGTCAAACCGCGTGGGACGTAAACAAATAGCCATTGCAGTAAAAAGCTGGTGCTGTCGTCTTTTTTTTCCTTTTGAGTTTGATATCACTTTCATATCAACAGCAGCGAAGGGTGTGCACCGTGCAGATAGGAGCCTCCCGAAACGTTACCGATAGAAATAATAGAAGATAAAAATAATAATTAAAGAAGCTTTATTATAGAAATGAAATAGCTTTAGCTTGAATGTATTAACATGTTCCCTCTCCTATTTATAGGATTAGGAGGAAGGATTTCCCTCAACAGAATAAACAGAATAGAGAGATTTCCTCATCTAATTGGGGAAATCTTATCCTCTATCAAGTTGGGGAAATCTTATCTTCTATCATGCCCCCGCAAGATGGTGCTCATAACAAGGATACTAATCTTGGATCGATGCAGATCGATGCAAAGAATGGTTTACAAGCGAGAGGCTTCATGAGTAATATAAGTGTAGATCGCTGCTGCTGCTTCGATTGCTGTTGCTGTGATGGCACAGGCGTTCCCTTCATTCTCCTTAAGTCTGCCGAATGTTGACAGATCAGCGAAGACTACCGCGGTGAGAAAGATGAGGATTGACCACGGAGCCTCTTAGGAATGCAACGGCATTGATCGCTGGCCGAAGGGTGAAGCTTCACTTTTCTCAGCGACGTTGGTCGCTGGCCGAAGGCAAGAGCGAAGCTTCGCTTTTCTCAACGACGTTGGTCGTGGTTGCGATTACGACGGCTACGACAGTAGAGAAGAAATCTACAGCAATGTTGTAGTGATGCTACTACAGCAAAGGAGGAAGCTGTAGCAGAAGAGGAAGCTGTAGCAGAAGAGGAAGCTGTAGCAGAAGAGGAAGAAAAATAGCTACAACGAGAAAAAAAGGTGGGGCAGTGCTGATGAGCAGCACTAGAGATGCCGTAGCGGAAGGGAACGGACGTTGGCACAGAGTGATAACACCAATGATGATCTGTGGCAACACCTGATACCATGATAGAAATAATAGAAGATAAGAACAATAATTGAAGAAGCTTTATTGTAGAAATGAAATAGCTTTAGCTTGAATCTATTAACATGTTCCCTCTCCTATTTATACAGATTAGGAGGAAGGATTTCCCTCAACAGAATAAACAGAATAGAGAGATTTCCTCGTCTAATTGGGGAAATCTTATTCTCTTTCAAGTTGGGGAAATCTTATCTTCTATCAATTACCACCTGCATTAGCATTAACCGGGATTTGCGAGCCACTGCCAAACTTTGCTCTCAGGTGCATGGGAAGGAGGAGGAATGTCCCGATCTGCATGAACAAAGTGTACGTGCCCCTCCCTACCCTCCCTATTTTGTGCCTCATCTTTCCCTTTCCCAAGCCCACCAGGTCTCACCTCACCCTGTTGAGCTGCTGCTCTCCCAAAAGCCTCTTGACTTTCAAGGAACGATGCTTGTTGTCTTTCCCAGAGGCCTCAATCTCTTGAGCAGAGAAGCGCAGTAATACAGTATATGATGTGCAGTGCAGTGCAGTGCACTGCTTTATGGGGTACGGGTGGTCTTAAACAGCCTTTGTTTTTGTTTTTTGTTTTTTTTTGTTTTTGCTTCTGCCAAGTATATGACATTTATGGCTGTCGACGATATGTATATATACGTATGTGTCTCTTCTGGTTCACATAGTTTACCCGTCGTATAACTTCTTGCCATGTGTACAAACTTATGTAAACTTAGTTATTAATCTCTCACTTGTGCTTTGATTGAAAAAAAAAGAAAAGAGTCTTTATGTAAGTTTTGATCACCCAAAATTACACAGCTCCAGATACAAAGATCATCGACTTGAGGAGGACAAAATTAAACAAAGCCCATCGAGATTAATATCATCCAAGGGTAAATACTTTTGCCTCAAAAGTGTGAAAGTTGAGGGGCTGAAACTTGAAAGGGAACTGTGATTATTATTATTATTATTATTATTATTATTATTATTATTATTATTTCATAAAAATTGTTGGCCTTGTTGGAATGGGTGGGATTGAAGAGGAAATCATCTGACACTGTTGTCAAGTCGCCATCCATTTGGATATCATTACCTGCGGAGGCTCCTCCTCAAAAGACTGACTCTGGCTGTGGCGGCACATGAGGGGCACGACGCCTGAGACAAATCCAACAACTTTTACCATCATAGATTTTTGGTGGGGTTCTCCACATTCCGTACGATCCAATTTGGAATAGGGGAAGAGGGGAGGGGACCAAGGTGAGGTAAGATAGATGGTTTCTTTCATCTCTGGCGTTACATGCACGCTCTGAACCAAAGCGTTCAACTTTCGACAGTATTCACATGTCAATATTATTATTAAGTACGCAACCACTAAAGTTACTATTGGGATTCTAACTCAGATTATTATTGCATCTCAGTGCAGCTGCACCAACTGGACTCATAGCAGGAGTGCAATAATCCAAAACAATGAGATCAGAAATGTGATGTTGGCTATTGAAAATGACAGCGAGGGAGGGACCATCCTTTCATCAAAATTGCCCAGGTCAAACGTTCTCTTTTTCACCTTTTTTGGGCAAACCTATGTCCTGTTACACAATTTTACATATATACTTGGGGAAAATAGGAATATAATTCAGTATTTCACAGTTTTAGTTCACCTTGTCTGCAAATATATGTTCAGTTTTAGTTCACCAGGTTCATGGAAAAGTGCATGTAATATAACTTACAGCTCATGGTCCATGCCTGTGATAAACGTATCCATGCCTGTGAGCTTCTCCTGCCTCATAAAGATTGCCCCACTTACTATCAGGCCCATCTCTGTGGTGGCTTTGAGAAGATTGTACATTTATCCTTCAGCCGCGAGACTGATTTAGTTGAGAGAGAGAGAGAGAGAGAGAGAGAGAGAGAGAGAGAGAGAGAGAGTAATCATGTCTGAAACTGCTTGAACTGATTTGCAGAAAATAGATTCGGCAGGAAAAACAATGATCAACATACATATGCAGTGAGATACTGAGAGAGTAGTTACTTTCAACTAATGTCTTTGATTCAACAAAAAGATGCATGGTATTTTCTGACATGGAGAGAGGTACACTGTATCGTATTGTAGTACATGCTTCTCTGGCAGAAACATTTAGCCCCTTTCTCATCCTAAACTGCCAAGCATCAAATGAAGATTAAATGAACAGATGAGGCTTCATGAATTCTGTAGCGTATCTCCAAATGTCTTGCGGAATTCCCTACACAAAGGCAATGGTGTCTGAATCCAGACGGACATGCTGGTCATGCAGTGATCAAATGGCATCTGCAAGTAATGTCCCTTTTGGTCCGACTCCACTTCGTGATTAGTAGGCTTTCTGAACTTTCACTTTCCTGATGCTTCTGCAGAGTATGAATGACAGATTACAAACTTCCATCTTCCACAGCCAGAGCTTATCCTGAACCTGTCTCGATCGGTGCAGGTCCGGCCACAATGCCCTCGCCGATTTGATTATGATCGGAAAACCACCAGTATCATAATGCAGAGCTGGCTGGCCGGATGAAGTTCAGATTTGATGTTTGCATCCCCTGTCAGCTTGGGACATCAGATGCTAGCAAATTACCAAATATCCAGTGCTAAAGAACACCAAATTACCTTTCCTGAAAACTTGATGAGATATCTGATTGTTCCTGATTCAAATGGCTGCCAACTATGACTCATTTGTTCACCTGGTGGAAACTGAACTGGAAGGACAGTTTCCTATCAGCAAGAAGCAAGTACCTGCCTATATATTCACGGAAAGAACAACATGAGAGAGAGAGAGAGAGAGGTATGTCTTGAGTTGTCATGTGTTATGTGTTGATTAAACCAAATTTACATCAAGCTATCATCATCGAAGCCTTTCTGTATCAAATCAGTGTAAATTATAGAGTATCATGCATATTTTATGATTAGTTATTCACCTGACACCAATCTTCCGAAGCAAGTATCATTCTGTCCTTGGATGAGGATAGAGAAGAGAAGTTCAAAAGGCCCGTAATGATCAAGAACAGAAGAGACAGATGGCTGAGCCAAAAAGAAGAGATTTGGTGTTTTCGCCTTTAAAAAGGATAACAAATATGTCTAAGGGCTGGTGTTATCCAATGCGCTTTACTAATATATTATCCATGTTTTAAAATGAGATATTTGCAACAGTAAGACATTAAAGAGATTTTATATTGACTCAGCTTTTTAGATTAGATTTTACATTTCAGAATGTTTTCGAAAAAATCTTGCAAAACAATATTATTACATTTATTAATTTCAGCAAAAGAACATGAACAATTTATGATTCGCTAGAACATCCACTTGATAAATTTGGTCTGATTAAATCCATGTATTGCGGTAGAATATTCCATTTAGGCTGGCTGGCTGGCTGGCTGGCTGGCTGGCTTACCAAATTAAAAAGTTCAATTGCCAGCCTAAATGATATTATATTATGCTGTATAACTTATCACCTGATAACCAGAAGAGCATAAACAATATTATATCCGCTACCAAGCATTCCTCTGTCGACCAAGAACACTTGAACTGAAGCTGTCATCAGACGATTAGATTAGATTAGATTGGAAGCCGGGCATAATATGTCTGTGATACTAATTCCTTTTCCTTCTCCCAGGTTTCTCTAAGACCAAAACATGCAACGTAGTTTCTATCATGGAATTCACCTACTTCTCTGTGTTGCCATCTTATATCTGAACCATAACTCCTTTGTATCAAATGATACTATTACTTGGACTTCCTGAGATCTATCCTTTTGTGGTGGATTCCACATCAAAAGACCTATTAAGAATTAGCTGATCTGTCTTCTTTTCGAGCAAAAAAAATCTCTCCTTTTTCGCTTTTAGTTTGAGATAAAAAAAACTCGATAATGTTCTAAACAACAATCATTCGAGTGGATATAATCGGCTGAAATCAGCATTAAATCATTGTAGTTTCACCACTAATTTATTCGTATTGAGCCAAAATATAATGCCTAAAACTTGCGATGGTACCTGACGGATTGGAACCCATGCAAAGAGGAGGAAAGCGAGGAGGGACATATGGCGTCGCAGTACACTCCGGCAGGCTTGTCCGAGACAAGACGATAACCGGATATGGTGGTCGAAGACGATGCCGGCGGCAGAGGAGGAGAGCCCCGGACCTCCCGGCGGCCGACATCGTCACCAGGGATCCTCCGCCTATACGCCGCCGTTGATGGACAGGGGACAGACGGCGGCTAGCAATGGAGGCCGAGGAGGGTGTTTGATGCGCTCAGACGACCAAAGGGCGGTGAGCAGACTCGTCTGTCAACGTACCGCCCTCCGTAAAGCGAACAAAGAGGCCCAAAAAAATAATTTTTCCTTACCAAAACGTCCAAATTTGAGTTTCTTATTCTCACTACGGTTACCGTACTCGACGCACGCGGTACCTTTTACCTCCGTGCGTGACTAATCGTGCAATGCCGGTGAGCAGACTCTCCCGTAAACTTACCGCCCACCGGAAAGCGAGCAAAGAAGCCCAAAAATAATTTTTTCCTTTCGAAAACGTCCAAATTTGAGCGTCTTATTCTCATCGCGGTTACCATACTCGACGCACGCGATACCCTTCTACCACGTGTGTGTCTAATTGTGCAATGACGGTGACCAGACTCTCCCGTAAACTTACCGCCCTCTGGAAAGCGAGCAAAGAAGCCCAAAAATAATTTTTTTCTTACGAAAACGTCCAAATTTGAGTATCTTATTCTCACCTGTAGTTACTAACAAGAGTAACCACAGGTGAACAGACTCCACGCAGCATAGATGATCCAACAAGAGTGATTTGATTTACCGCAACCAAGAGCCCCAAAAAATAAAATTTCCCCAGCGAAATCCACCAGATGTCGGGTTCTCGATCTCCCCGATGGTGAACAGACTCCACGCAACACCGCTGATTGCCAGTAATGGCCAAGAGGTGGGGAAAGCGAGGAGAGGATGGCGCCAAGCCAGCAACCAAATACTTATCCTCGAAGACGATGTCAGCCACAGATGGGCGTGATTCCTCGGCAGACGTCGCCGGCGGGCGCTCCATGTTCTTCGATAGAGACGGGTGCGGCGGCGGCGGTGTTAGTGGGATCAGGTAGCATCTCATAGCACACCGCCTCGACGGAGCCATCCACCGATATGCCGCTTGACAAAGGAGGGGACGACGGCAAGTGGTTTTGGGTTCATTAATTAGATTCCATTAATTAAGATTATTATTTTTGTCTATAAAGTTCAAAAAAAATTACAGAATTATACTGATTCAATCGCATCAAACCATCAGCTGACAACTTGATCATTTAGTTACATCGGCTTATTTATTTGAGGCAATTAACATTTCGATGACCGAAATCCCTTCTTCTTCTCCTCCTCCTCCCATAACCTTGGAAATCTGAACAACTTTATCCATCTGAGATTCTAAGATCAAAAATTGTCATGTAAGCCATATGTAACCCAAAACAACCATCCATATTTCTCTCCATCTCTCTGAATCAGATCCACCTCCAAACTTCCCCCCCCCCCCTCCTCCTTAATCGAAGCGATGCAGCGTATGCATACATACTTACATATTTATTATATATATATATATATAAATATATATAAAAATCGCGTCCTCTTCTTCCGAGTTGTCATCTCCGTTGATTACTTCCCATATTTAAAGTCGTCATCCATCCACCTCCTCTATCTCTTTCCTAGTGACTCCGCCACCATGAGCCCGTCCGTACGAGAGATCAACGGCCCCCGCTCCGCCCCTCTCAAGATCCACAAGGACTCCCACCTCATCCACAAGTCTCCCTCGTCCTCCGCGGCCACCGGCGCCCGTTGCCAGCGCAACCATCCCGTCGTCATCTACACTCATTCGCCCAAGGTCATCCACACGCAGGCCAGCGACTTCATGGCGCTCGTCCAGAAGCTCACCGGTCGATCCCAGTCCCCCGAGGACGACAACGGAACCAACGACTCCGCTCCACCGCCGGACGTTTCACGTGAAGATGACGCCGCCGTGTCCGGTGATTCATCTTCCCGGTTCATAAGCTCCTCGTTGTCATCTGCCACGACGATGTCTTGGGCGGGGTTCGACACTGTGCCACCACCGAACCTGTCGTCGGCGGAGACACCGATGCTGTTGACGCCCGGCTTCCCGAGCGCATTCTTTGAATGCATGGATGCAAGTGGGGCAGTGTCGCCTTCTGTCGTCGAAGCGATGAGTATTGACAGCTATGGAGGGAGACGGCGTCCCCGAGAGTGAGTGAGCAATCAATAATTCTTCGTTTCTTTTCGTCCGCCGATGTTAATAAAAATGGGCTCATATGATGATCCCTTCTTGGTTACCACCCTTTGGCACGAGGACACGAGTGTTCCAATTTGGTCGCCCGCCGTTGATCTCCATCCGTTGGATTACCCCGTCGTTGTTGATGAAACCGATTACTTGTGCACCAGAACAGTAACGGGGTATATGTAGATGATATCCAAGTCGGATCACTGTGTCACTTCTCTTAATTATGTCCTGCACAATTATGATCCGCAAAATATTTCATAATTATATCATGCACAATTATGACACCCGAAACATTCTCGTGACAATGGCAGCGAACACCACCACCCACTACTACTACTACATGGTCAAAACATAATGCACATGCCACGGTGCTATTAACTTTTAGGGTAAATTCAACCCATACTTGTGCATCTAATCCTCAAGAAAAAAAACAAAGCAAAAACAAAACAGCAGAGCAGATTTTTAAGAAGCCCTGTATACTCACGGGTGCCATTTCACCAAGATCAATAAGATCAATACAGCAAATGCAAGTACACTGAAGACAATTGCTTTTACATTAATAACATTTCATTTCTTGAACAGTTGACATTTTCTGAATGACTGGGCAATGTCATCTTATTTACAACCGCAGTGAAGAAATCTACGTTCATGCAACTATGTGAACAAGATCACCTCTTCTTCTTATCCTCCTTGTCTCTTTCAAGAACAACTGGAGCTGCAGGTATGCTGAACCACCACTCTCTCAATCTTCTGGTGCATTTCTCTGTGTTCACCCTTCTCGGTGGTGAATTCCTTGTAAATATTTCCAGAAATAGCATCAAGAGAAGCAGTTTACTAGGTAGAAAAGCTATCGCCAAGGCCATCAAAACCAGCACCAGTATAATTCTATCTGTAGCCTGTTGACAACAATTGAATGGTTCAACAAGTTTGACATTCAAATGCATGGCTACATTGTAAACTGCTAACAACATAGATTAGAAACAAAAAAGACAAGCAAACATTAGGAGCTTATAAGCAAATTCACATGCTAAATCAACATGTTGCAAACCATCTTCTGTAAAATGTCACTAAATCAACATTAGGAGCTTAGAGCTGATCCAGAATTATGTAAACCATCTTCAGTACCATGTCCAACTTCTCTTGATTAATGGCAACATATGATCATCCATGTTTCTTACTTTCCATCCATTTTGCATTTCACAAGTGGTAAACACACAATCAAGTCAAATTGTGCCGATATAAACTTTTTATAGTAAGACACAAATGTCTAGTCTCATAATAAAACTCAAACAAATGATGAATCAGCCATATAAAAAAATAATTTTGATTACATAGTTGGAGTGTATCAATTGGCAGTAGTTAATAAAATAATAATAATAAACAAAAAAAATTAATCAGGTTATGATACTTAATGCACTTTAGTGACCTGACAACATACGCTTGGATCCGTTTGATTATACATTGTTGATCTCACAACACATGAAGTAACTTAAAATAACTGCACTTCACGCCACATATCTTATAGATGAATATGAAGTGTGTTAACACAAACCAACAAGAATATATGGGACAGCAACAAAGGAGAAAAATAAAACCTGGGAAGAAACAGCCAGTAATAAAGCTCGTATTTTCAAGAGAACAATATTTCCATCCTGAACTAACTCTTCAACTTTAGAGATAGCACTCTGAACTGCCAAGATCTGCTCCATTGTGTTCATAACTGGAGGAACCTTCACCTTGATCTGATTTATTGGCCTTCCTTGATTAGTAAATCGAGTAAGCAGCATGAAGATGGCAACAAAGAGAAGCACCAGAACGAGGACATAACCAAGCCATCCCCTGCACAAGTTTAGAATAAAACATAAAAACCCATCATCAATTCTTTAAGAAGAAAAAAATCAGAAAGATAAAAAAGAGAGTATACTATTAATCTGATTGAGATGTACTTTCAGTTTCGACAATCAAGGATTTTCATGAACTTTTGCACTAAATGTTATTAAAGGAGACCTAAACAACAGAGGGCACAGAAATTACAGATATGCATAGAGAACCTGAAAAACAATGCAAAGTGGATTTAATCCTAGTGTCTCCCTATCCAAAGTGCCAGGTTTGTGGTTATCGAGCCACAAGAAGAGTAAATTTTCTTGAGACATGAGGATGGTATCAAACCAGCAGGAGAACTTGGGAAGGTTCATTAAAAGGCTCCGGAATAGCTACAAGAGCATAATTCACCAGCCATTTTACAGAATAGTAAATACGCACTTAAAGTTTTGTGAGATTTTTAAATAGTATTTCTTGCTGAAATAAACAACCCACCATCACATAAAAATAACTGAGCAATTGGTGATCTAGAAACCGTCTATGGATGAGACTTGGACAAGGCTCATATGAGAAATCCTGTAGAAGCATGCTTCACTCAAAAGCTTAATTTGCACAGATCGCCGAGTCAAACCAGCTGATATAACATAGAACAAGACTCAAATCTATTCAAGTGCAAGCCTATCCTATGTAGCCACCAAGAGAGCTAGAATCTTATCACTGAATTGAAATTTGCTTCTGCGTAGCTTTAATTAGATTAAGGCATAAGCAAACAAATACAAGTTTATGGCTCCGTCTGGTTAAAGAATAAACACTTGGGTATTTACTTACCCCATAACAAAGTCTCAAATGCAGTTCCTCCTCTGGACTCACTTGGTCTTAATAGGAATATTTTTCTTTTTTCTTTAATTGATATCTTATATTTTGTATAATGATTTATAATATAATTAATTTGTTTATGCTTTTTGACATAATTTGTGTATCTACAAATCTTCTTTATTTCAATCATTAAGTATGTTGCTTAGTTTTCTTTTTCATATTTCCTCTTCTTAAATAATTCTTCATTGTTTAGTTTTAGTGAATGTTGATCAAGGACAGCAGTACCGGATGACATGGTATGCCAGTTGACCTAGCCACCGGCACTTGAAACAGGGTCAAACTAGTCGTATACTAGATGATTGGTGGAATTTGATTTGGATAAAAGACAAATTGAAACTTGAGGTCTGATGGAATTTGATTTGGATAAAAGACAAAAAAAATGCTTATTCTACCATGTTAAATGGCTAATTCGGGGCTCATTCATGCATTTGTATTGATTTATGACATAATTAATAAGAATTTATATTTTCGACACATATAGCTTAGAGTTTCTACTGATTTATAGTTTAGACATTACTTTATTCTTATTTAATTTAAATTTATAAACCTATAAAACAGAGAAAAAAAACCTGAAATAAGTTTTTTTGGGTCTGATTTTTCCAGTCATTTTCTTAAAATTCTGGTATGTTGGTACATAGGGAACCAGCCATACACACCGGTCCAACCATGAATTTAGATAGCATTCATATACCAAAACAACATTTTCATTGTTGGAACTTCTTACAAATTATCTATGTTTCTTCACATCAATTTCATATTGATGAATTTCATTTTGTTCCTTGATTATTCTGTCAACCAGGTTACAGGCTTCTTCAATAAAATGTCTCCATTATATTAAAAAAAATGTTCTAATTATCACTATTGAACAGGTTCTGAATTCAAAAATGCTCATTTATGTGATGCACTAACCATGTATGTCTTTCTTGTTTTTCCTCGTGTCTTTTTCCTCAAGAGAGTTATGTTTTAGAAAATAGGTATTCTATTTTGCAACTATTCTTGGACAAATTTGAATAGAATATTTATCACTGCCTGAGAGCAATAGCGTGATGAACATTTTACATGTATACTTCAAGAATCAAGAGACAGCACGTAATTTGTTCCATAAATCTGCAGGAAGCTTAATTTTCTAAAAATAAGAAATTAATTATCTTAATCCAAAAGTTTAAACATATAATAATGACCCTGAATCTGCAGGACAACTTCTTACCGTCTAAAATATTTAACAATATTCCAGTACAAGAAATATAAATAAAAACAAACCTGAAAATGATGAAACAAGATAAAGAACTGAATACGAGGGACTTGATGGGTTCATTCCAAGAAGCCATAGCAACAAAGAAATTTCCCAGTTGAATCATCGGTTGAAGCAGCTCCTGCAAGATTAATTCAATCAACAAGAATTAAATCAAATTGTATCTTTCTGCAAACAGAAATCCAGAGCATCCATAAATTCTACGGTCAATTGATGACACAAACTGCAATAGCCATTCGCATACTGTAGAACTAATCATCCAAAGTGTATGTATATTCACAGGGCAAATGGATCTTGCTCCAATTGTTAATAAATAAAGAAACATTAATCCTTTTCTAAGCAGAATCAACTAAGTAAGCTCTGGAGATATGAAGTCCCGTCAGAGTTTCAATGGGTAGGAGATAGCAGTAAGTGTAGAATTGGAATCTAACATAAAAAGAGTCATCAGGTATTAGTCAAATGCTTACAGATCCAAGCTGTGATTGGCTCGAGAGAATGAAAAGGCAGCAGAGAATAGAAGCAATTAATCATTTCCAAAGTCACACCCTGGATTCAACAGGAGCAAATATGCTGAGACACACTGCCTTGGAAGGAGAAAGAAACTAAAGCAGAATGTTGTCTTAAGAAGACATCTAGTTAAGGAACAAGAAGGTTTGAGAAAAGAGTTAAAAAGGAAAAGAAAACCATGAATAAGAGGGATACCTAGTGACCAATAAATCTAGAAATTCTCCTGTCATTCACCATTCTTGAAACCTCAATCTCTATATATCTTTCATTTACACAATACTTATAATTCAAACTGTCTGACTTGAAACTTCACCTCACTGACAGACATCTAGTTAAGGAACAAGAAGGTTTGAGAAAAGAGTTAAAAAGGAAAAGGAAACCATGAATAAGAGGGATAACTAGTGACCAATAAATCTAGAAATTCTCCTGTCATTCACCATTCTTGAAACCTCAATCTCTATATATCTTTCATTTACACAATACTTATAATTCAAACTGTCTGACTTGAAACTTCACCTCACTGACAGACATCTAGTTAAGGAACAAGAAGGTTTGAGAAAAGAGTTAAAAAGGAAAAGGAAACCATGAATAAGAGGGATAACTAGTGACCAATAAATCTAGAAATTCTCCTGTCATTCACCATTCTTGAAACCTCAATCTCTATATATCTTTCATTTACACAACACTTATAATTCAAACTGTCTTACTTGAAACTTCACCTCACTGACAAATTCCTGAAATCTATTATTTATGATATTATGTTGATTCATCTTTCAGTTAATTAGCATTTGCTGATATCAAATTGTATTGCTTTTGCATTATGGTTAACTGACAGCTATTCAGAACTCCAGTATCATTAAACTGTGACAGTGTCAACTACAACATATCACACATGGCTTACCTTCCAATACAATCAAGGACACTATTCAACATATTCAATTCTAAAGCAAAAGAAGTGTGATACTAAAATCTTAAAAGCACAAAAGTAGAAGTAAAAACAACTACAAGATAATTCCATGATTGTTTCACGTCATTAATTTTATCGATAAAGATAAATGTAATGCAAGCACAATACCTTCATCACTACCAAATTGGTATCGAGACCATCTACTTTAACTCCATCAACTGTAGCTTGTGCTTGCTCTACCTGTTTATAGCTATTCCTGGACTCATTGACAGCCCTTTCTAATGAAGTCATTTCCCCTACAACTATCTCACCAACAAGAAGCTTGTCATCTGCTGAGACTTGTGATACAAGACCCAGGTTTGACAAAATACCCAGAGCAGATATAGAGTACATTCCACCTCCTGAACTAAATTGGTTGGTCCGATCCAATTTCCTAGAGGCTATCATATTGGCTAGTGTTTCCAGTATTACGTCACCTCCAGGAAGCTGATCACAGAGATTAAACATCAGAAGGGTTTCGTATTTCACAGGCACCGAAGAAACTAACTCTTGAATAGCTTGCAACCGTAGAATGCCCAGTACAGCTTTTGAGAGTGTTTCTTCTTTCTCAACACCTTCTATCTCAAATTTCTGAATAAATCTATGGGCATAAAGAATTTCTCGCATTATGGCTAGCCAATAATCCCGACGAGAATGACCTGTAAGCTCGGGAAACTCCAAGATTACTGGTTCTGATCTACAAAAAGATATGGGAGGCCGTATTAATCGACAGGTCCATGGTTAATAATATCAGTTATGCTCCTAAATCCACTAAAGCCCCAGAACTAATTAAAAAAATTAAAAACATCAAGTTATTCACTATAAATTTTATACAGTAGATTGGTACATGGACTCACTTACAGTGATATTGATTTGTACATGACAGCCTTGTCAAAAAGACGTGAACCCCATGGCCCAGTCAACTCAGGCTTGATAATCTGTTTTAGATCATCTGCAAGCTCATATACCTTTGGCTTATCAGAGGTTACCAGTCGTAGTGCTTCAAAGTAGAGAGCATGGTCTGTCAATATTAATCTTCCTGCGGTTGACAAGTTAAAGAAATCAAGTAGATGTTCAGAACCATTCAAATATGAGCTTTCAGAATCTGAGGATGTGGTGATCTAAAACCATCTACTAAATTACCAATCACTTGTATGGCCTATACTTATCAAATTGCCTAAAACAAAGTGGACCATAGAAGAAGCACACCAGGCCATGTAGAAAGTCCTATGTGTTCAAGTACTGGCTGTGTGGTCAATGTTCCGTCCACTTCAAGGATCCTTTCTCCTCTATGGAGACGAAGACCCGATAGAAGAGATGACTCAGACTGAGTTTTCATCTTCTTTATTGCTCTGTAGAGTAACAAAAGGAAAACATTTAGAGAAGATACTGCTATTTTCAGTTTCTGGCACACTATAAGATATCTGAAAAAGTAAAAGGAGATGCCATACCACGTGTATACCAAAATGAACATCATCCAACCATGTAACAGAAAACACTTAAAAGTAAGCTGCTGTCCCATTTATTCAAACGTGGGCATAGCAGCATTATCTTTGGAATGATATATTGATTTGCAAAGTAATATAATCATATAGAGCTAACAAAATTCTATAACAGAAGGTATAAACAAGAGTCATTTGCCTCATGTACAACATCATCTCAACAGTTTCATGCTCTTAGGAATCCAAGATGCTACCACATCTTCCATGTCAATAAGAAGCAGCACATCATATTTCCTTGTTGGTCCAAAATAATTCACCTATTAACTTGATCCAAAAGTATCAATAAATAGGAACAGCCTATTGATGCACTGCACGCTCCACAAGATGATGCATCATTCAACCAGAAACACAATCTAAACATATATGATCCTAAAGTGGGTAACACCACTAAAAAGCCTAATAGTCTCTTCTTTTCCGGATCATGATTCTTTGAAAAAACCACCACAATATCAAGGATTATATCATCACAGATGGGTGCCACTGGCCGAGGGCTGTGACATATGTGTGTCAATCATTTAATGATCATGAAGCACCATGACAATGTGGGCACACTATGAGCAGATGCACAGTGACAAGACTAGATGAAAGCAACGTATGATGACTAAACACTTCCACAAAATCAATGAATTCTAATTTTCGTAATTTTTTTTTCTTCATAAAGAAATACACTCCATGTTAGTATACATAGTATGAGCAAGGGTGCCACCCTTGCCCTTTTTTGTCCTGGAGGGAGACAAAAGAATGTATGACTTGTAGACTACATGGGCATAGTCTTGATAACAATTAAATTGTGACCAAAGCATCAAGGGCAAAGTGGAGTTGAATAGAAATTTATCAATCATAGATACATTGAAGAAGATGGGCTACATTCAATTTTGAGTAAAGATTTTCCAATTATTAGCAGCAGCTCTCTGGTTTGGATTACAATCATAAATCACTAATAAATAAATACTCTAAAGTATTAACCAGGTTGCTGTTGGCCGTACCTGTCTAATGCGGCTAGGTACTTCTCGTAGATAGCAAAAGTAAGCCGACCGCCAGTCGAATTGGTAAGCTTATCAAAAAGATTGAAGCAAGTAATTACATCTGCGATGGTGGGGATGGCAGGTGCTATTCGAGAAAAAGCCTCCACACCTGCAGTTCTCTCCTTATCCACCATCTGTAAAGCTAAACACCGATCAACTCACAATGACTAAGGAAACCTGTTGTACAGCTTACACTACACTAATTGTTCACACCAGTATTTACGGGCATAAATGGCAAAACATGGATGGGAAAAAGATGAATGGCAGATAGAGACCTTATGTATAGGCTGGTCTGCAGCAGCAGGAGCCTCCCAAGCAAACATCATATCAAACGTCAATCGGCGAAAGGCTTTATCCGAGAGGTGGCCAGCAACTTGAGTAGAAAGTGCAAGGGTTCTAAAACAACAGTACTCCAAGAAATTCCTTGCATAACTTGAGGAATGCTTGATAGCATCAGATGCTTCCGAATCAAAATTCCGTTGAAGTTCATCCATAGTAACATCAAGAATTCTGCAGAAAGACAGAACCCCGAGCACCATCAAGAATTCCGCAAGAAGATGAAACCCTAAACATATAAACATACATATGACAACATTTGTGATGATAATCCAACTGGTACAATAGTTCTTGCACCACATCATACATTTCACTAGGAATTATATCAAGAAGCCAAAGTATAACCACTAAACAAACACATACATAACCGCTCAACAAACACATCCATTCAAAGATTAGGAGCAATACTAAACTATGAATCGTTGTTTTACTCTGCTAAAAGAGAAGATATCTTTGTATTCTCTTTCTCGAACTACATTCAGGATTGTTTCTTCTTCTTTATTGGCACTGAGATCAAATTCAAGCTGGTGCGGCTGAATTAAGGAAAGGGGTGATGAAGAGACGAACATACTGGGAACAGCGGCCGACGATGACATTAGCCACTGAGGAGAGGTCCGATATCCACTTCCTGCGTCCGGAAGGCGACCGGCCCATCTCCTCGTACTCGTCCTCGAAGGAGGCACGGCGGCTGAGAGCCCACTTGAAAGACTTCTCTCGCACGAGCCCCTCGATTAGGTCGCGTGTCTTGCTCATCATCGCCATCTCCCTTTGCCCTCCTCCTCCTCCTCCTCCTCCTCCTCGAAAGATCCGAGATCCCTCCTACGTCGAATACCAAATTCGTTCTAAGGGTTGCGATTTCTGCTTCTTGAACCCCATGTCCCCTCCGAGCGCTATGTTCGGATGCGTGGGGCGAACAATTGGGGGATTCCGCTTCTTGAACTCTCAAGAGAAGAGGGAGCAAAGCAAAGAATGCGATGTGAAGGGTAAAGAGGTGGATGCGACGCAAACGTGGGGGCGAAGGGAGTAAGTACATGGGCCTACCGAGTCGGTTCTCCGTTGTTACTCGCGAGGCGTCGGATCAGTGAGGCTCTGGGGCCTAAGGATCAATCGACTGCCTCGCCAAGCGCCTCGTTTAACCATCGGTGCTCATTTACCCGCGTTTTGGCTGTCGGAGAAGGGAGCCAGCGGGGCCCAGGACCACTCCGCTGCCTGACCAATCCCCTTGCTTACCCTCTGCATGCAGGTACGGGTGGGACAATATTACTTTTCCAAGAACATGACGAGCCTGTAACCGTCACCTCCTCCTTTTTGTCTCGATTTGCTTTATAGTCGGGGTTTTGTCGATGAGAGCCTCGTGAAATCAATGGTTGACCATCTCCGTGTCTTCATTCATGTACTAAATGCCGCTGATTATTCCGTAGGATGGAAGGATGCATGTTTTTCGCCCACCACCGCCACCGCCACCGCCACCTCTACCTCTCTCGTGACGTCCTCATGGGCCGGGCTCATTGGGGGTCATGAGTTCAACGATCCGTGACTGACAGCAACATGCAACCCGCTTCATTCGATATCTAAACGACATGCACGATAACTTGGTAATAATAATATGGGTATCATACTTGCGGTGTAATCTGAGGTGCCACCTGATCTTACAGGTATCGTCTGTTTCATGTCGAAGCAAAACTAAAGAACGGAAGAGAGAGACTACTACATGCATATACATGGCATCCAGTGAACATCCATCCTGCTAATCATGCTGTTTCTGAAATCCACCTGCGTCTCATATTTAACGATCTGGTCTTTGCTTACAACTAACTATTCCTCGGTAGAGAGAGAGAGAGAGAGAGGGTAATGACGAGAGAGGGCAAATGAATGCAGGTAGGTGGTCAGGGAAAGTTCCTTTCCTGTTGTTACCTGTTAGGAAACACAAAGAAGCACGTATTATTATTATTAGGTTTGCTCTCGAGTTACCTATTAGGTTCTCAATATTAAATCTGGAAGCCTAATGCTTCATCTCTCTTGTTTTCTTCTCTTTCGCTTAATAATAATAATAATAAACAGTAAAGTGTGGATAACACATGTTAGAATGCATCAGGATGAGACTTATGACTCGAGACCGGAACTCATGTGTACCACCTAAGCTCTAAATTGTGGCCAACTAAAGGATGTTAAGTTCACCTCAGCTAGATAATATTTATCATGGGCATTGGTCAAACAAAGAATCATCTCTTGCATCCTGTGCAGCTCTCGGATGCTCGCTCATTCGCTGTCATGTTGACAGCATAGGCTATTAGAATTCTTTGGCAGCGATGCTTTCTGGGGATTGGAAAACCGACAAAAACAAAAAAACTAGAGGCTCTGCTCCTTTCCTATCCCACGAACTGGGACTATTTCCCCATGATATGCCACTGTGTAGAATTGTTTGGGCAGCACAAGAACAAGATGAAAGGATCGTTTAATTTATTATGCTCACCCGCGATGTCAAAACGCTCTCGGTGTCGAGGCACTAGTCATAAATGAAGCTTGCAGCCGAAAGTTTAATCGAAAGAAACTGTAAAAAAAAAAAATTATTCAAGGTTTCAGAAAATGAAACAGGAAGCAGAGTGAAAACTCGGTTCTTTTAGCGTAGGAACAGATCTTACCTCGACTTGGTTCTGCAGTGACTGAACATAGTTAATGATCTCATCGAGCATTCCCGCCATGCCCATTGTCTAAAAGAATACCTCAGAGATCATCATGGCTGCAAAGCAGGAGAAATCTAATGACAAAGGCTACTACTACTAACTACCTTGTAACAGACCTTGTAACAGCCGGGAACAAGGGTCTTGTAAACATCGCATTCTTTCATTAATCTTCTCTCTTCTCACCTGAAACCATTCACAAAACCATATAAGCAACAAAGATATTCAATCAAAATGGAGTATAGCACACATTACATTCTTGTTCTTCATAGTCTTGACTTCCGTAAAGCCAGTCCATGAACGAGCTGCCGAAGAGTGATCATTGCTGGCCTCAGTCGCCTCCATGGTCCGCCTTTTTGGGTCTCCCTGACACTGCTCTGAAATAGACGCCTAGGACTGCGGCAGCACGGTGGCTATTTGGCATTCCATGGGCAACAGACCAGACGAGTGATCCGGGAAAGGCATGCAGAGGTCAGCCTGGTTGGACGAGTAAGTCTCTCGTCGGAATAGCACATCGATCCAAAGCCTGAAATCTCCATGACAGCGCCATCTACCTTCTCAAGTTGGCTCATCAATGCCAAGCTCCAATCCGTTTCCATGAAGGAGAGGAGGGGCTTTAGGCGGTTCCGACTCTCGACACACTCCTCCCCATGAGACCCCAACAAATCCAGCACGGAAAGAATGAGCAGGGAACTAATAAAGCCTCTGAAGTAGCATTTAAACCTTGTGGATTCACTCATATTTGACATCTCTACCTTGGAGTTGGACAGTCGTGGAAGGTTTTCTTCTGGAGCATGTTCTTCCCCTCCTTGCCTTCCTCTCGAAGATCAAGGAAATAGATTTTACTTCCTCACCATAATGATGGTTCTCCACAACAGAATTAAGAGCCCATTATTCTGCATCCAGCAGCTTTAGCCACAGTGCGGATATGATGATCCATTTTTCCGTCACTGTCACTGCAAAAAAGAATAGAATCCTACTGTTTAACTTAATGAGTAAACTGCGTTTATCCACACATCATCTACCAATCCATAACACAGTACAAGGATTGTTCCAATCAAGTAATCTTAGTTGCAGGCCGACTCACAAATAAAAGAACTATATCAAACATTTGCTCTCTAGATCTAGGACGCCTCTGCCGGTTTAAATCTAGCCATCCATCTCCCCATAAAGTTAACAAAAATTTGATCCAGGCGATGAATAATAACGTTTAATGTTTCATTTAGGCCAGAAAATTTAAGGATGGCCGATGGGCACCATACAAGCTCTTATTATTCAAACACGATGACTCCACTCAGTTTGAGATCAACAAAGCAGAGACTATTTTTACATCCTTCACAATCTTCTTAATACGGTCTCAATAAGGATTCTTAGTTGTTGAATTTGATACTAATGCAAAAAGGCTCTCTGTTATAACTGAATATCACCATCATTTCTATAATTTTCAGGCATCGAACTGATAGGTCAACGTCATATCCCAACCAATAGGATTGACAGGTTCGTAGGACTTGCAAGCACTTGTTCTTGTCATGCCTGAGCATTGAATGGCACATGAATTTGGACTGTAAGCTTCATCTGAATAGCTCCACATTAGGCACTTCTCAGTTTATAAACATATAAACTCAATCTGCTAATTTTAAAACTCATAAGGAAAAAATGTAGGCCAGATTTACTCTCAGAATACTAGAGTTAGAAAGCATGCATCATTAAATGGTTTTGAAATGAAAAAGATATGGTTAAGGCATATTAAAAGAAAGACTTACTGGCAATTTGATGACAGTCGACCACTGAGTTTTAACAACTCTCGGCCACAAAACATATGCTTAAAGAAGGCCAGATAATTACAGAAACCAAACGAGTTGAAAGCAAAATCATACTGAAAATGGGCACCTTGTTTTAAATACTAAACCTAACTTGAGAAAATAAGTTGCCTTAAATTCCAGCTCATTAAGTTTCACATGATCAATTGAACTGAATGGGAAACAAGCCAAGATTAGTCAATTCTAAGGAAATGAAAAAACAAAATTCACAAGGACCTCATAAGGCATCCTTATACAAAACTACATCACAAAGAAATGAATATTATATATATATATATATATATATATATATATATATATATATATATATGATACGATATGATATGATATGATATGATATGTTGAAGTGGAAAAATCTTGGTATCAGGCTTGAGATGAATGATCTCCAAGTATTGGCAATGCAGATCTAGTTTCCTTTTTAGAAATGAAAACATCTAGTTATGTAATACAACAGAGTCTAAAGCTATGTGATACAAACTAAATGACTCCTTTTCGCTCTGGCTGAAGTATGAGTACCAAGGTCTAAAGCTAAGAAAAAACCTCAGCATTCCAACCCCATGACCTCTTCAGTAGTTATCTGTAAAATGTGAAGCACAAGTCCATGATGAATGCCAGCTAAAGTAGCTAAAATGAGCCACCCACCTTTCTGCTGATATAGGCATAACAAACACCAAAATAGCCAATGAGAACAGGCTTCAAATATGGTATTATATTCTCTCATCTTCCACCTAAACTTTCTAATCTAGTGCCAAAGTTCCATTGCCAGCATCTCCATCAGTAGTTAGGCCAAACTGTGTGTTGCTTGTAAACAAATCGAGGAATGGTTGCAACTGGCATCATACTAACTATTAGTTGGTGAATTTAAGAAATGATATTGCCAAGTGGCAACCTAACATCCATTTAATAAGTATGGAGGCATATAAATCACAATGAAAGACCTTCAGCTTCCAAAAAGGTGATTTCCTTCAGGATTCGAACAATGCTAAAAAATGTTTAAATTTCAGAGAGGGGATATATATACCGTGAAGGCAATCAAGTTGTCAATTGGCTAGCAAATCATGCTAGAATGTACCTAACTTCAGCGTTTTGGAGAGCAGAGTGGTCCTATAGTCTTTCTTCTCTCATTGCCTCTGATCTAAGGGGTGTTATTTTGTACTCATGCGGTTGAGTAATTGATTTTTCTTTCAGAAAAAAAATGTTCAAATTTTCAATATTGTACTAGAAAATTTTCATTTGGAATTGCAAATATTTGTACTAGAAAGATATTGAATAAATTATCCAAGTCATTCTAATAATAAAAAGTTGTTGTTGATAATAAACTGCCTAGCTATTCACAACTGGAAATGAAAACTTTAGTTCTGTTCGATCTTCCCCATATATCTAAAAGCGGTATTGCTTATTTACAGTCTAGGAAAGAACAAAGAACAATGCAAGTCTGCAAATTTAATGAACTTAATATTGTACAGCTGCAAGAATATTGGTCTACCAAACATATGGAATTGATGAGTGCAAAGTTTCCACTTAATGACCTGTGATGATTTTCCATAACCTTTATTGCCCCTGCAGCCACCATACAGGAAAGCAAAATCATCTTCATTACAAAAACTAAGCCATTAACTTTATGAGGCTAAAACCATGTGATCCAAAATGTTTCCACTCAACCAAGTGGTTGGGAGTCCATCTTACCTCATTTATCATCATAATTATTCTGGGACTATTTGGTGTGCCAGTAAAGAAGTCATAGATACTTCCAAGTAACACTTGGTATGACAAAAGTCATAGATACCTCAAGTAAGGTCTTGGTATTAGAGACCTTAGCGTGGCTCAGAAAACCATATGTGCTAAACGCCCCAGGAAAACCATCTTTGGGTTTGGATTCTTAAAGCTAAATATGACGGGTTAAAACCTTGGAGTTCTGAAAGATTGTACAACTGTTCCTGGAATTAGAGGAATCTGTGTCGTCTGATGAGGGATACGGAGGATGGGTTTAAGAAGTATATTGGCTCGAGTGTGGGTAGTCACCATTGGAATGAGGCTTGGGTGGGTACCATCCCATTTAGCCACTGGCCTACGCTGGTTTACATCAATTGTTTTAATGATTTTGATTCAGTTTCTAATTCATTATCTCGAATGACTGAAATGTTACCCCGCTGAATTCATGTTTTCATCCTTGTTTAATGAGTAGGATCTGAAGGAAACATTTGGCTAGGAACCCCAGTGATGACTGCTGGGTTTGGGCCTCCACTCCGGATGGCTGTGTCACTGCCAAAAGTGCATATCATTCATTGAGAGGAAGGTCTCAGCCTAGTAATCTCAATACTGGTCCAGTTGGACGACATTGCGGAACATGAAAGTTTATCCTAAAGTTCAAATTTTCCGATGGAAGATTAGGTGGAACAAATTGCCTGCTTCTGATTACATTGCTGGTATCATTCACTCACAAATTCTGTTGTGTCCTGTGTGCAAAAATGTGCTTCAGAATCTGCTAGGCATGATATGTTTCAATGCAGAACTGCTTCTCTGCTTTGGGCAAAACTGGTTGAGCGTTTCCAGGTTGATGTAGTGAGTTTGAGCAATGGTACACTGGATGCTGGTTGGAGGCGAAACAAAGGGATGCTAACATTAGCGAGGATGTGTTTTTAGCGCTGATTTGGAACACCTAATGGCAACTTTGGACAAACATGAATGACATTCACCTATCGCAACCATCAGACGAGTGTGGAAACCCTCTTCACGAAGGTGGCAGCGACCATTGATGACTGCTTGAGGGTTCTCCTGAAACTTGATGGGACTCCTAGCCAAAGGCCCAAGGGAAACTTACCACTAATAGAGGATTACAGATTCAGCATGGAGTGTGATGGGTCATTTAATGGTGATATGTTTTTGCAAGGGCTGGATTCATATCAAGGATGGATGGGGGCACTTAGTGGCAGCTGGGCATGCAGTTTGCGAGGTGGAAAGGGCTGTGTGTGGAAGGCAAGGCCATTGTACTGGCTCTGGAGAGGATGCAAGCCGAAGGATGGAGCGATGCTCGGGTGCAGTCTGACCCTAAAGAACGGATTGACTATATCAACAATTGATCCCAGGTACCTTGGTACCTAAGGACCCTTCATAGGGACATTTTGAGTTTGTCTAGTGAAAACATGTTAAAGGGTTTGTACACATTAGGCGTGATATGAAGTGAGGTGCCCACAGGAGGTTAGCTAACCAGGGAAGAGCCCAAGGAGTTGTGCAATCCTGGGGTGGAAGTTTTGGTTGGGGTTCTATGCCTCACTTTTTTTTGTAGCTGATGGCTAATCTATAGAAGTTCTTTCTTTTTTCAAAAAAAGAAACAAATGAGATGCACAGTTTGTATCGAATATATAGCATACTGCTTACTGATATATAATCTAGATGAAACATTTGTAAGAAAGCAATCTAGTTGATAAGTAATAGAATAAAGTCAACTATGTGTTGTACAGCCAATGAATTTAACAGTAGCCTAGTTTGTATCACTTGGTATGACAGATATATAATGAGATGCATAGCTTGTATCAAAAATGTAGCATACTGCTTACTGATATAATCTAGATGAAACATTTGTAAGAAAGCAATCTAGTTGACAAGTAATAAGAACAAAGTCAACTATGCGATGTACAGCCAATGAATTTAACATTACCCTAACATCATTAGATCCTTTTGGAAATTTATTTGGTATTGCAGCAAATTTCAATCAGTCGATTCCTCTTATCTTTGGAACTCATGCTACATTACAATTTCTTCTTGAACTTGTCAGTGCTTTCCAGCGACAAGACTCGATCACATCTTCAAAGTTAAGACAAATCCCACCTTTTTATTACCATGAAGAGAGAAATCCAAAGCTGGTCAAAATGCGAACACAACTACTGATCACCAGACTAGTCCCACGATTTCAGAATTAAACAACTCCGACGCACCCAACATCGTCGATCTTCCGATCATGCTTTCCTCCTCCTTCTTACCAAGACAAGCAATCACTACACGTCGCCAAAACCTCAGTTTGACGACAACCACTCCCATCACATCCCAGACCGAATGATTTCAAGAATCGCCCACAACAGAAGACATAACGAAGATATAGACCTAACGGGAGAAGATAAAGGATAACCTGAACAAAGACGCCGAGGGGGCAGCAATGGTAACCCACCCTAGCGAGGGGAAAGAAAGGAGGGCGGGCACTGACGCGGAGCTCAGCGCCAACAGAGACGGCACTCCGCTTCCGTCGCGTGCGAACGATGACGGGGCTCGGTCTTGTAAACTGACTCACGTGATACGCACCCATCCGGCCCAACAATTAAATTTATTGGGCCCAATGGGCTCCTATAGTTAGTTACTTGGTAGCTCCAAGCGAGAAGGTTATATTGATTAAAGTAATAATCTTGATGTATTAATATCCTCAGTGCTACCATTAATCGCATGCTTAAGTTATTGATTGAGAAGGTTATATCTGGCACTTTAGTCTTTTTCTTTTCTGAGTGTTGCTTGTATGGATGAGAGTTAACAATTTTGGAATCACAAACGAAGCAGTCTATTAATGCATTATCAAATCATGGATCTGTTGACTGTTGACTGTTGACTGCTTTCATTTCAAAAGGAACATGCTAATGACCGTGTGGAAACCATGATCTTCTTTCTGCTCATGTGCATGCACCACCAACTGGGTGATGAGAATCACATTTAAACAAATGAAGGTTGTTCACATTGACGTCTTTTGGTGATTATTTTAGGGTATGGATAAGGAGATGATGGCTCGAGTGCCTGTCTATAAAGCCAGCCTATGGGTTAATGATCCCAGCCAAGGCATTGGCACAAAGGATTTACTCTTAGCTCTCTTTTCTCGTCAGTCCTCCTTCTTCTAGAGCTGGTTTCGTTCGGCAAAAAAGAATATGGACCGGTGGGGATCAAACTCGTGGTCTCCATAATGTAAAGTCGATGCTCTTTACATTCCCTAGTCAAACAAGTTTCTTAAGCTTTGTTCTCCTCCGCATATGATCCTGTGTTTTCCTCTCAGCGAGAGATTTTTTATGGTCATGGATTCTTGCTTCTAGATTCAGAATTTTGTGGCATCAGAGGCAAGAAATTACTGCTGGATTTTGCGGCAGCGATGAGCAAAAGGCATGAAGAAAAAGTTGGAAGTTTAGATAATAGCATGACAACAAACACGTAGGAGATGCAATACCACAAGCTTTTCGCAACCAATGATTCGATATTATCCGTCAAGTGAATTAGATTTTAACTGGTTTTTTCTCTGTATAATGCTTGATATAATCTTGTTCTGTCAATACACCAGAGGCTCCTATCGATGCCAAGTCTTTATAAGCAAAAACGCTTTGTTTTCATGGCTTGGACTGTGATGCCAAGAGCGAGTGACCCTCCGAACATCCAGCCTTCTTTTTATGATGAAGCTTGACAAAGCCACCATCGATGCTCATTTTGAGTAGGTTATCCATGAGACCCCACCCCGCGATAAAGCAATTCGAGACTAAAAATAGAAACTGTGGTGGGACTAAGAAGAAGATGACAACCAAAGCAAACAGGCAATGAGTGTTGATAGTTCGACAGACTCTCCTGACCTTTAATTTCATGAGAAGCAAGTCCAAGTGTCGAGCAAATTGCTGTTTCTGATGGCCATGATCTCCACCGGTAGAAGATTTGATTGCACAGTCTTCTCGCGGTGCAAAATTTCCCTCGGAATAAATCATGTTCCTGAATCCAAGAACAGTGGAAGATTGCTTCTTTCTGTTTGCTGCATCACATGTAATGTTTCCTCTTGATCACGATGAGCCGCGGCCATCGGGTGTAGTCTTCGATCGGTATCCGTCCTTGGGATTGAAAACGTTATTTCCTCAAACGATTTTCACATAACATCAAAACTTTAAGAAATAATTGCATAAAAATGACCATGAAAAATCACATAACATCGGTGTCCGTCCTTGGCATTGTCAGCATCAAACTCGAGGAAGCTTACCCAAAGATCGACACTCGGACATTTTGCATGCAGAATTATCACTACACAGAGAGAGAAAGAGAGAGAGAGAGAGAGAGAGGATGACGACCGGTAGACAAAAGATGCTTCCAACTTGGTAATCTACTCGAGACTGGCATTTTCTATTACCGAGGTTAGAACAACTTGAATTAGATATATATATATATATATACACACACAAGGTAAAAATGTATATTTTTTGACTTGATGCATCCACTGTGCCATACAGAAAATACTGTATGTATTCTTCTCATCCGTGGACCGTGCAAGGTAGAGGAGAGTAGACTGGTAGGTGAAGCCTATGAGAGAGTGGAAACCTACATCACTTTCTCCACTTGGGATAGAAAGTGGTTGGAGTGGTTCTACCCATAGGAGCTCCAAATTGTTTCTCCTCTAGGTTTTTATTAGTTGTCGAATGATAGAGTGCATATGGTATGCTTAAGATGCAAGGCCAATAATATGTATGGGCTTGTGGTCCGGAGAAAACTACACGATCATAAACAATGCTGCTTCTGATGCAAGGGAATGGAGGCATAGGTGATAGCTTATGCACAGTGATCGTTCACCGGCCTGCGCTGAGTTAAACAACGAAGAGGGTTCAGTTTCCTAACGTAAAGCCAAAGAAACTGTGTAAAATGTCCTTTCCCGACACCTGCGCACGTTGTGGAACAAAACACCTATGGAGGATGGGAAACCTCACGGTTAACTTGGCCATCGCGACGAGCACGATTTGCAGCAGGAAAGTGCCAGATGCTCGCTTTGTGAAGACCGGTGCAGAGCCGTGCGATGCATCCTTCGACTCGGATGGCACCGGGAATGTTTCACGTCTCATCCAAAGCAGAGACTCGTTCCTGCCGGACAATTCAGGCTCTCACACCTTCATGTCCCTGTCGCCAAAATGGAAGGCATTTGTTTCTCTTTTCTTGCACGGGGGAGACATCCTCGACAAGAGACGTTCTTAAGATTCCAGCAGCCTAACCGCCCTTAATCTCTTTCGCTCTCTAAAAGAAATCCAAGTTCGACAGTATAAATCAACCACCGCTGTGATCTATTGTTTGGTCAGACACGTTTATCGCAGAGAGAATCCAGAGTTCCCACAGAAATTGACTCACATGATCTCCACGGAGCTCACTTTCCATTTTCGTTTTTTTTCCCATCCACTGTAAACCTCAAAAGTATATGACTAGAGAGGGAGGGAGTGAGCCTCCAAATATTCCCTTTATAATTGCCACAAGTCACAGAGAAAAGAGGTTTACTGTTCAAATCCCATTCCATTCATTATATGTAGGCTTTGACTCTTCTCGGCATGGTGATCTATATAACATGGAACCTCAGCCCTCTTCTCCGTGTAGCTTCCCCGAGGCTCCCTACAGAAAGAAGCTTGGTCAGGAGGCAACAATGTCTGAGAAAAGAGCATCATCATCATCATCATCATACGACAGAATCGAGCTGGGAATGGAGCTAAGGCGAGGGCCATGGACTCTAGAGGAGGACACCCTCCTCATCCACTACATTGCTTGCCATGGCGAAGGTCGCTGGAATCTCTTAGCTAGATGCTCAGGTAGCTGATGTGACTCCGATAAAGGCTACTCTTTGTTCCAATTCCTTTCTTGATGTTTGCGATTTGCTCCTAATCCGTAGCCTCCAAATCTTTTCTGCCAATTCATAGGCTTGAGGAGAACCGGTAAGAGTTGTCGGCTGAGGTGGTTGAATTACCTGAAGCCGGACATAAAGCGAGGCAATATCTCCCCCGAAGAACAGCTCCTCATCATTGAGCTCCATGCCAAGTGGGGAAACAGGTTTTATATCCACATATGTATATATACATATACATATAAATATGTACATCACTGGTGATTTTGCATGATTTCATGAGATCATATCATACTGCATTAACGTTTCATCACGCCAATCTCTCTTTTACTTGATGCATCACTCTGTCTAGGGTTTTGATGGCCAGGATCCATGATATGTGTGCGTAGGTGGTCTAGGATTGCACAGCATCTACCAGGGAGAACAGACAATGAGATAAAGAACTACTGGAGGACTCGAGTGCAGAAGCAGGCGAGGCAGCTCAAGATCGACGCCGACAGCACGACGTTCCGAGATGCCGTGCGCTGCTACTTGATGCCGAGGTTGCTCGAGAGGACGGGCTCCTCCCAAGCCGCGCCATCATCTATGGATGCCGTTAGCATCTCTGCAGCAACGACAGCAGCGGCCGACCAAGCCCAGCAAGCTTCTCTCCATGACATCTCCGATGCCAGCATGCGATACTACGAGCCACCGGGACCGGAGATTCGCAGCCCGAGCAGCTCGCCGTGCTCCACAGTGCTCCCTCGACTCCCAGACACCGTGGCCGAGGCGGATGTCGTAACCTTCGACCCATTCTCTAGTGGCTACTCTATGAACGACGCCTACGACCTCGACACCTGGGACATAGCTTTGATGTCAGCATCATTGCCTAGCTATGCAGTCTCCGATTACACGGTATGTAACAATAATTGCGGCAGAAACACCGGAGATAGCTTGTGGAGCATGGATGAGTTACATGATATGCTTAAAAAGCTTACCTGAGTGAGCAGAATCCAAAGTTTTGTTTCAGTGAGACCCCTTGAAGAAAAGAATACAACAAGCTTAAAGGTGTATGGTGTAAGAAGTCCGTTAATTCCCGTGCTGGAACGGGAGACCTCGAGTCCTTTTGTTTTCCATGTGACTGATCTCTTGGGTAAAGCTTATCAGCTCTTTTGCAATGGAAGAGAAGAATAAGGCTTCCTCGAGTCCTTTTGAGATTGTTTTTGGCCGTTTTAGATTGGTCTGCTACATGTCGGAGGTAAAGATAACGAGTCCCACTCGAGTGAGTTCCACTGTCGACCGTAGCAAGGGATCAAGGAATAATAATACTTTTAAGCAACCACATTGAAAGTTTATTTCTCATTCAAATAATTAATTGATTATTCCTATATACTCATAACTTTATTAATATTATTATGATATTATTATCGACCATCAGTGCCTTTTATTTTTTTTTATAACCCAAAAATGCCCTTGATAGAATAAACCCACAGGGGGCGGATCGACAAGAGAACAGCTCTCTCTCTCTCTCTCTCTCAAGTACTTCACTCTCCAAAGGTCAGATTCCAAAGTGGCTTTACAACGATTCTTTGCAGAAAAAAGGAGAGAGAGAGAGAGGGTTATATGTGTGCCTCCCAATCAAATCAAGCTTTGGGATGTCAGAGAGAGAGAGCGAGAGAAAGAGAGAGAGAGAGACCCGTGACGGGACTCAAGTCCCAGGATGGGCCACATCATTCAGGGATGTGTATTCACTCACTGCCAACCCGAATAAACTCCACTGTAGCAGCATTAGTTTCACCTCCATTGGTGGAGCAAACCCCTGCTGCAACAAGCAGAGGGATTTGGCTACAGTGTCAGTGAGTGTATCGTATCCCCTACGTTTCCATCACGATGTTTTCCCTACGTTTCTTCCGCTGGTGTCAGACAGTCTCTCTCTCATTCGGTAAAGCTCTCGAGCGGGCAAACACGTCATCACCACATTGTATTGTGCTCCAATACGTCCCTTTCGAATCAGCATATGCTGCTCGAATGAGGAGTTAAGTAAATCCAACACCACCATTTGCACACGGCAAATCAAATAAAATCAAAAAAAGAAAGATCTACAAAGAATTGAAGTCATTGCAGGGCTGGGTTGGGTCTGACCTGAGTCCAGCATTCTTTTTTGCTTAATGGACTGGCCCGCCCAAGTCTCTTCTTTGTGTACGAAGACGACCATAAGATCATAAAACCCTCCTCACTATTTATGATCGACTGCAGGAATTAATTACTCGTCCAACCTATTTACTCTTGTACGTACGCCATCCTAACTCCATATGCTCTTTATTGGTTTTGCCTTGGCCTAATCAAGTTAACTTTCACGTGCACCGTCTGCGATCCAAGAACTTGTCAGCTGTCCATTTGACTACATTTTATCTTGTTGATTTGGGCAGGAGGCTTGGCAGAATAGAATGGCTTTGTCTTCCCGGATGAAGCTTTTTCTTTGTTACCAAATTAAAGCTCCGGTTTGGTGGTATGCACCTCAAAACTCCCCAACTTTTTGGGCTGATATGGTCTGCTCTCACTCACTAAAGGTCTGTGTCTGACTCCTGGGTGTGGCTGCTCCGGCATCAATTGTCATCATAACAGCCTTTCTGCACGCAAGGGTGAGACGAACGCCAACTTCCAACTCTTCGTCCTCTACCGCTTGTCTTCTCTTGCACACCCTGAGACAGCAGCAGAGTCACGGTTTCTGTGGCCGCCTCCTCCTCTCAACTGATGGTGAGTGCCCGAAAGCTGAGCCTCATCTCCACTCGGTTTCGATACCGTAGCATCGGTGGCTCTGTTTTGATGCCTCGTAGCAATCCGCTCTAAAAGAAATAAGGCATCTGGCCTTCCTGTACGTACATAAAATAAAAGCCGACAACTTTCCTTCTGCGAGCAATTCCAAGATGTTGCTGGCACTGTGATGGACCAAACACTCGCTGTTCATCACATACTGACTTCCAACTCGGGACCTGTGACTGCCATTGAGGATCCTCTTGTTCTGCGATGCCGCGCGCTCAAGAGGAGGCTTGACCACGTAGTACTGCTCGTAAACAGTAGCCCCATTCCACGCCAAATCTACTCAGTTCGTCATCGGCGGTGGTCAAACTGGAAGACATGAAAAAGTTGGAGGTCGTAATGCCCGCTGGGATTACGGACCGGAAACAGAGCTCGCTCGTCTGACATTATCTTTGTTCTGCTCTGCCTCCTACCTCAGTGGAAGGTACGCAGCATTTAAGCTCATGCAAACAGGTTACATGCATGGCATCGATGCAGCAACTGAGACTTGTGTCAGCTAAAACCAGCCTACTTAAGCGAAAGATCCGTCGATTTGGATACTGTGCTTCCCTAACAGGGAGAGGTTGACTTATATATATATATATATATATATATATATATACGCAACAGGTGTCCCTTCTCGTTTATGTAATAGGCTCTTAAAGACCATCATCCGAATCTAGCTCTGTACTTTGACGAATTAGCAAGTATGTTAAAAGTACACCTCTCGTATATCCTCCCTTCGACCGACCTTTGCTATTGTAGTCGTCCTCTGTCTTTATTAGACGACCACTGGCCCTTAAAGAGTCGTTCTAAGTTCCCCAAGCACGACGAAACGTCTCCGTTCGTTGTTGGCGACGCCGTCTGCCGGCTACGGGCCTGCATGTTTAATCAGCCACCCCATGTACACCTCGTTGCCGTTAACTGCCGTTAACTTCCCCCTTATAATTCCCTCCTTCCTCTTCTGTCTCTCTTTACTCCCCTACTCTTGTTTGCTCCTCTCTCTCTCTCTCTCTCTCTCTCTCGTCTTCTCTTTTCGCTTCTTCTTTATGAAAGTTGAGTGGGGCAATGGAGAGCTCGGGATGGGCGGGAGTGAGCCCAAGGATCTCCTTCTCCCACGACCTCACCCAGGCCGACATCTCCGGCGGCGACGATCACCGCCTCGACCTTTCCCTTCCACTGGATGTATCCGCGTCCTCCGACTTCGACTTCGTCCTCGGCGCAGACATCTTCTCCCACGACTCCTCCCTCGCCGACGACCTCTTCTCCGACGGCAAACTCCTCCCCTTACCCATCAAGAATCCCCCATCCTCCTCCTCCGCCGCCTCCCCGTCGTCGCTGCCGTCAGCATCAGCAGCCGATCCACCTGCAGCGCCGAAGCCGGCGAGCGCACGCAGGAGGAAGCGCGGCAGCCTTCGGGAGATCATGGCGAGCTGTAGCGAGGGCGGCGTCGGCATCGGAAGGCCCTCTCCCCGCAGGAGCAGCAGCCTCAACTGCGGAGACAGCAGGAGAAGCCTTTGTCCGTTCCCTTTGCTGCGGAGCAAGTCCTCGGGCTCGATGCCGATGAACCCATCGAGCACTAAGCACTGCGACAATTCCAGCATCAACACGATTGCCAGTTTTAGCAGCCCGTTCACGGAGTTGTTCAGGAAAGGCTCAAAGGAACCGAAGACCAGAGTCTACTATTACTCGGGGAGCTCGCGACGGTCACACGGGAATGCGGTGAGAATCAGTCCGATCATAAACGTGCCGACGCCGAGCAGTATGAGCATATTTAGCTTTCTACTTTGCAAGCATGGGGACAAGAACATGGCCAAGAGCTCAGCTGTTACCTGTTACCCGTAGTGGCGTGTGTTGGTTTGAAATTATTAGGAGGGAGGGGGCGGGACAACGGGGGGGTTGTTTGCTTGTGATCATAGGAGCTGCTTTTGAGAAAGAGGGGGAGGGGGGCTTCTTCCTTACCCTTCTTTTCCATGCCCTTCATCTTTATCACTTTGGAGTGCTTGTGGGACAGTAAGGGGTGCTTAGGCCATGGGGGACAGCAAGAACACCGCCCCCTCCCCTCTCCATGACTGGTGGGTTGCTTGGAATGTTTATGGACCATTTCATCTCTCTCTCTCTCTCTGTCTTCCCATTCCATTCCTTGGTCCTATGATTTTTCTTCGGGTTTGATAGTAATTTCGTGGAGGAGTGGTATGCTTTTATATGAACAACTTGAAGCTTGTGAAGCCTTTTGACTTTGGCTGCTACCTGCATCTATATATGTTATTGTATTTAATGCCTTCCGCAATGCTACGTTGTGTCCTATGTAACCACAGTTGGTGGAAAGATAAGAAGTCATATTCTTCTTGTCTTTATGACTTGACTCTGATGGCGCACCCACCGGTGAGGGATGCTTGGGAAAGTAATTATTTCGAAAAGAAGTCTTTGGATGTATTGTATGCAGTATGGTTTTTGGTAGATCTCTCAATCATTATGTCTGATGGCATGCAGTAAAAAGGCCACCGTGATGAACGTGATCTCTACAGAACCCAACCACCACATGTTTTGGTGCGTGCAATATGCTGTAGCATTATGTGTGGTTAAAAGCTGAAATAAGAAATCTAAATGAGTTCCTCAACGACCACAAGTAAACTACTCACCATCATCACCACCAAGTGTTTCCCAAGTAATAGCTTATCTAAAGTCAGAATAGTTTCACTTCCTCATGAAAAAAGGACAGAGACAACGAGCCTTGTTTTTAGTGGTTGTAAGGAATACTGTGATCACATCAGTTGACAAATCAAATTGAACTAATTGCAAACATATTTAGCATCACACTGCAACCTACACCATATGCCCAGTGAAAGACTGTAATTAATCTACTAATTTGTTGTAAAGCACACAGTTTTATCACCAAATATAGCTTCAGACTCCATGCCACAAGAACAAAGGGAACAACGGCTATTGACTAGAAGCGAAGTTTAATTACTACATGGAGTTATACAAAAGGATGGAAATCAATATATTCACCATTGTTCTTATAATAATGGTGCAATGGTTGGAACGAGTGATTGGGCAAAGTTATATGAATGTTCACTCAAACTACATAGAGCAGCATAGTTACAAAAAGAAAAGAAATTCTGAGCTTGTATGAGTGTTTACTCGAACTACATAAGTAAAATGAGGAGCACTAAAACAATACAATGATGTGCACATGCATGGACTATGAAATATTTCAGCTGTCCACAGGCAAGTTGTTGGACTATGAAATATTTCAATACTCATTCAAGTTTGAGTTACAGCTAAATGCAGATTTATGATGTGTTGTTGTCTTTGGGAGCTAAATGTTTGAAACAAGTGAAAAAGATAACATGTACCAGCACTCGATAGTTCAATTATGGCATCATTTCTGATTGGATTTTTGCATCTTTGCATGAATATGCACCTAAGAAATTATTGAACTTGTAACACTGCAGCTGGACAGAAGGAGCAGCATCTAAAGGCAAACACCAAGGGACCTGCACGAGGAATGGTTGTTGATCTCAAATCATTTTAGCATTTCCTACCCATCGAGTTGTGTATTTATTCAGAGGACAAGCACCTCTGTGGAACAAATGCTTGAATGAGACCTTTTAAGTGCCAATGTATCTTCACATTGATTGAAAGGTCACAGTCATCCACATCCACCAAATGTTGACCGACCTTCGTTAAAGATTGAACGTGCACAGAACCATAACGTATTCGAACTACTTCTCTAAAAATTCTCAGTTGGCACAGCACAAGAAGCCGACTTCTTCTTCAATATGGAGAGGGGTAGATGACATCAAAAGGCAGAGAAGATAAATGATGTATTCTTGTGGTTACTCTCCATAGATTTCCTTCCGTGAAATGCTTCATCAAATTTAACTTAGACAAAAAAATTACCTCCACTTATTTTATTCAAAATGACACAACTTTCAGGGTAAGAAGATCACAACTTTATCAAGTAATAATAATAATAATAACAAATCTCACTAATTAGCAAAAGCTCTTCTAAGATATAATGGAATTCGATGGTCAAAAACAATATTGACAAACCACGTTAATAAAGAAGCAATCTTAAAGAAGATTAAACCCAAACATATCTTACTTGTATTCAAGCTTCATTTCACAGATTAAAAAATAGGATACCAAACTAACCATGATACAGGAATGCAGAAATAATCAGCATCCAAAATCCATGAACGCTCCCCTTCGTCAGCGTACTCACCGACTTGTGTAGCAACAACTGCAACGACAAGATCGAAAAAGCAATTCATTCAGTTCAAATTTGAAAGGGTAATTCAAAAAATTGGGTAAAGAAAAATATTATTTTGTGTATTACCTCATTCATCGATCCTGTATGTTTCCGGAGTTACCTCCGACAACCACAATCCAGGAAAAAGCAACTGCAGAAAGGATTAACCAAAGGATAAAATTACATTGAAAGCACAGATTAGTGAAAGATAACAGCAAAGAGTTCGATAATGTAGCCATTTATAGGAAATTAAACCAAAACAATTGAAAAAAAAGAAAATCTCCTCTTTTCGAAATATCTTACATCGAGCTGTCGCTGCACGATTCGAAGTCTCTTCTTTGGCCTCCGGGGAAGCTTTCTCCCCTTAATCGCCCAAATGTCCTGTTCAATCTCGTCCCGAGATAGTGATACCGAGAATTTCTGGCGTTCCCCATTCTCCGATCCGCTGGATTTCCTCTTCATCATCTCCGCCGCGGGGCAGCTCTTCTCTGCCTCGAAAAGCGACGAGGAACCGGAAGCCAAGACAGGGTAGAGGTACTCCCCGTTCTCAGACGGAGCATTACACGCCGCCCTCCGGGTCCTCAGATTCCACGGCTTGGCGATTACCGCAGTCTCCGCCTCCGCAGCAGCAGGCAAAGAAAAGCACCTCTCGGCCTCCGCTTCCTCCCGTCGTCCCACTTCCCCCTCCTTCGAGTCCCTGAACCTCGCGGACTGCTTCTGCAGGAGAAAGGATTTATCCGGAGGGGACAGCGGCCGCCTCCTGCTCGCCCGGCTGTTCTGATCGACAGCGGGAGCCACCGATCCGGCGTTGTCGGGATCGCCGCCGAAGGGGAGGTTGGAGCAACGGAGGGTGCGATGGGAGCCCCAGCTGCGGGTAGGGAAAGTGAAATTGTGCAGTCTCGACCGGGAGAGGCGCGACGGCGGCGGCTGCGGGGGAGGGGACGAGGCAGCGGGGCCGTCTTCGTCTTCTCCGTAGGCGATCACCATGGCTCTCCGAGTCGTGGAGGTGGCCGAAGAGGAGGTTTCCAAGAAAGCGTTCCGTGTAATTTGGGAACCGGGATCATATGATGATGAAGGCGACGACGAAGTTGACTTGATCAGATGCAATCATGTCCACGTGATCAAATCGGTCTTGGCTTTTCCATTTTAAATTATTTGGAATACAAACAACGTTTGAAATAACGGCCTTTTGTACTATTCCTCCCTACGGAAGGACGCTTCCCTCGTTCGACAAACACGACTATGCCACCTATTACGGCTTACCTGCCGACCTGTGATTGGATTGAGCGATGCCCTTCTACGTGAGGCCCACATGATGTGCCCCTGCCTCTGATCACAAAGCAGGTACGTTTCGGGTACCAACCGTAGCCGTTATCCATTCCAACCACTTTTGTAATTATTTTGTAACGAATTTTCGAAAAAATAGAAATTTTCAGATAATACTCTAAGTTCAAAAAAAGTTTATAGCATATTTTTTTATTAATCATTTTATCCTATCGACCATCAACGTTCGTCGATCTTTGCCTATTCCTCCATCACACTGATTACCCCCTTGTGTCATACCGATCATTCTCCTTCGTCGAACCCATCTAACGACGAATACACAACAATCTGGACTCACGATGAAGGTGTAATATCTGCGATAGGCTATAGACAATGGTAAGTCATCCCACCTCCTTCCTTGTCCATATTCGATAATGAAAAAAGAGTATGAGGAGTTATGAGGAAACCACATGATCCTTCTATAATCATTGATGAAACTGTAACGATGTATCCGCAAAGAGGATAAATAAAGTTATCGATAACGATAGTTATTTATTATACAAGGGCTATAGTCGATACAAACGATACATGTAAGACGAAGGTGATGATGGATACAATGAAGATAGTGAATCGAGAATTTTTTTAAAAAAAATTATTAGGAGTAAAATAATTTTTTTCTATGAAAAACTTTTTGAACTTAAAGATGTTGTCTGAGAAATTTTATAGTATTTTGTATTCGACAACTAATATACAGCAAACAACCAATGACTGGACAATTTGATACTGATAGAGCATGACGAGATGTGAAATCGTCCACACGTCATATCCTTTATCAAATATGTTCCATCATAATATATATTGATAGAGCACAAAGGCCCCTCCCATACGGAGATAAGTGGCGCCTAGCCCAAAGGCAAGAGCGATAATCAAACCCACAAATACATCACTGAAACTAACCCACAGGATTATATAATCAAATTTAAGGAACGATTATTTTATTTTTATTTTTAGGGAACAAATCAGTCCTCAGTGCTTCCAGATGTAACTCTATTAAAAGCTATTTTGCCCATGAGCCCAAGTACTTACAACTATAAAAGTTATTATATATATATATATATATATATATATATATATATATATATATATATATATAAGCAATACTGTCCTTACACGTTTGCAGGACACCCGGGTCGCTTACCCTCTTTTGGGCTGGAGGTGGCGTCGAAGATCACACGGGTGCCACTCTTTAACCTGACCAATAGATGAGACGATTAAAAGTGGGGTAAATAACAACGCTGTTGGATATATATACACATATAGGGAGACGACTTTGATGCTTCCTGTTATTGTAGACGGAGGAAAGTCGTCCGAAAGGTCATTGAGATTTGTGCGATCACATGATGGACGTCCCACGTTGTTTCTCGAACTGCCTTGCGTGTGGTGGCTGCACACTCTCTTCCCTCTTATGCGTGACGCGAATAAAAAAAAATATAAAATCTTATATGCGCAAATAATTATTATATACTTATTGATTTCCTTTTATAGGCCGGCCTTAAGTGGCAGTCGGCAGTCCCGCTCCGGCATCCCTTCCCTTCCTCTCCTCACCCCCTACGCCAAAGCAAACGTTAGAAATACCTCCGGCCACCACCCGCTTTATTTCGTAGCACCGCCGCCAGGGTCGCCGCCCCATGGTCATCTCGGCGGAGACGACACCACGGCGACCGGATACCGCAGTGGCCTCGTCGGCGGCGGTGACGGAAGCTACGCCCCCTCGAGGGGAGGCGCAGGGTAGCCTCCTCCACCACTTTTCCTTCCCCATCTTGAACACGTGGGGGAACCACAGCGCGCTACGTTGCATGAGCGTGAACGGCAAGGAGGAGATCGTCGCTGGTGGCGGACGGAGATCGACGGCGTCCCCCGTGGAGACGCCAGAATCGCGGATCCGTGCCTCTGAGACTGGCCCCGGCGACGACCCTAGGATAGAGGAGGTCAGAGAGAAGCTTATGGCTCACCTTCGGGAGGCGGCGGACCGGATGAACCTGGTGGTCCAGCTTCTGCCGAAAGGTGGGGCCGACGAGGCGGAGCCGGCGCCAGAGGCGAGGTTGGATCCCAAGGCCGACGCGTCGGCGGTGCCGGCGGCGCTTCCCTGGAATCTGAGGACGAGGCGAGGAGCCGCGAGGGCTCCGATGGAAATCCAGCGGCACCTAAGCTTGCGCCCGCAAGCGGTGTGGCGCAAGTCGGAGGACGCCGAGCGGCGGCAGCGGCCCAAGTTTTCGATCTCGCTCACCAGAGAAGAGATCGAGGAGGACATATACGCGATGACGGGGTGCAGAGCTCCCCGGCGGCCAAGAAAGCGGGCGAAGGTCATCCAAAACCAGCTCGACGTGAGTGCCTTCGCCCCCACCTTCCCTTCCATCTTCTTCCATCATCATTTTTGTGCCCCCAAAACCCAATTTTTTTGCTGCTTTTCCCATTAAAAGAAGGAATTTTTTTCCCCTAAAAAAAGGACTGAAATCTTATGTTGGTTTTCTTCTTCTTCTCTCAGTCGTTGTTCCCCGGGTCGTGGCTGTCGGAGATCACCGCCGACTCCTACAGGGTTCCTGATTAGAGGTACGTGTACCTCCGGTGACTTGATACCTACTTCTCCGCCAAACTCCCTTCACCTCTCTCTCTCTCTCTCTCTCTCTCTCTCTCTCTCTCGGGTTGCTAGCTTCAAAATCCGCGGCCGCCGCCGTTGATTCTAATTCGATCAAAAGAAAATTCTGCTTTTTCATTAATGTTGCTTCTCTTAGAACGAAAATTACTTCTTCCTTGTAAAATTATCGAGTTAAATTCGATCAACTTCTCTCGGTCAAAATCGAATATATGTCTACTGTTGCTCTCTTGCTCATCTACATGAGGATTGGAAGCGGTGGTGGTCGTCGTCGTCCCCGTGACATTGCCTGGACGTCCATTTCTCGAGTTCCAGCGTGGCAACGTAATGGCACTGGCTCAACGCTGTGCATTACAGTAAGGCTGTGGTCGTGCTTACTGCATTCTGCCAAGAATTAGGAATTAGCCATATGCTCATAAAAATATGAAGGACATGGGTCAACACCAACACACACATCATGCTGTTCGAGGCTGGTGATGGATTAATTATCGCACCTTGTGTTGATCAATGTTCATGCGCTCATCACAATTTCGTCGATCCTTTTTGACTCACCGAATCATGATAGCATCACCACATCTGGTGAGGGAAAAAAGAAGCGTGTTTTATCATGAGTTTTTGCGAGTTGACTCGCTGACTCGGTCAAACCCCACGCGACTCGTCTCGTCTCGTCGCAGAAGATACGGAGATCGGATGCACTGCAACGTTCTCCCCTGAAGTCAACATATGGACTTCACGCATGCACGGAGTCAGTCGGGTGGCTTCTCCGAGTCAGGACCCGGCCGGAGCCAGGCTGAGCTTGACGTCCAGCCCGGGCGACTCCTCCGTGCCGACCGAGTCCACGGCCATGGCGCTTGGGCCCTTATTAATAGAAGACGTCTTCAACGAGCTCGACCTGGCCGCCACATGGCCCTCGGCATCGTAAACCCGCGCGTCACTGTCATCTCCGCCGTATCCCGCGACGGAGTGAGAGAAGACGGCGGGTCTCGATGCGATCCTGGTCACGGACGAGGAGGGGAAGAGACACCCATCCAACTAGTATAAAGGAGACGGCGGCGCCGAGCGAGAGAAGTAGATCCAGCGTTCGGCGCCAGTCCCGGCGGGGCCCGAGCCAGGGAGGAGACGAGGCGGCGGCGTAAAAACACACCGGGCGCGGCCCGGACACCGCCCAGAGCCTGCGAGTTGGCGAACTCGCGGCAGCAGCAGTCGCACTCGTACTTCATGCCGTCTCCTCCGCCACCGCCGGGGGAAGTGGTGGCCGTGGAAGAGAAGTAACGGGATCGCAGCCTCGCCTCGTCTCCTTGGGACATGTTGACGCCCGACAGCTTCAGCCTGGGGTTGCTACCGTTGTCAGACAGGCAGTGCTCGGTGCGTGACCATCTTGTGTTCTCTCCTCCTCTACCTGCAAAGCGATGTAAAGTATACGGACTCTTATGTCAAGAAGCAGCAGCTAATGAGGAGGAAAACAAACGGAAGAACAGGAAACAGGCGGATTAGGTTTGGTTTCCATGGCTTCAGCTCATGTCTCCCTGTACCTATATATGTATATGGTTCGGCTTGAGTTGTGCGAAGAAGAGCTCAAAAGAGTATAAGAAAATGGACATCAATCGGATGTGTTGATTTAGTTCATCTCAGATAGTCTCGTATTATGGAGTTGTACTGCTGTGTGATTGTGGATACAGTGTGTGATTGAAAGGTGCAATCGTGTGGGGACTAAACATCCACAGCCTTAGAAACTTGAAAGAGAGATCGTAGTAAATACAAAAGCCGATGGCAACAAAGGGAGACTTGCTGTTCGTTCCATGACGTACGTGCTTCCACAGCTGTTGCTGCTTTGTACCGCCATTGTCATTATTGGCGTATGCTGCAAACATGCATAGCTACCATTCTTGTTGTGCTGTTTCTCTGCAACAGTGCTTCACATTGATTCTGTCATCAGATCTACCAACACAAATTTTCTTGTCGAGTCCATCAATTTTGTCGTCGCCCATATGGATGTTCGATGACAAAGTCAGTAGTACCGCTTTTGGTCATCCAAGTTGGGCTAATGGGATCATTATCGTGCTATCAGAATTGGATGGAGAGTAGTGCTATCAAAGAAGTGTAATGCTGACAAAGAGAGAATCTAAGAATCCAATGTTTCTGTAAGTCGTCTCCGTCTGAATAGTTCATGGCGTGGATTATTTGTTTCACTGCCAATCCGGTCTTATTCTGTGGCACCTACCAAACTGTTCTTGCCAAAATGTGTTTGACCAATTTAGCTGAAATTTCATGGAAGGGTTTCTTGATGACTGTGAGGCCCATGTCTGGTGTAATAAAACTAGAATTTAAAATTTGTTAGATTACAAAATAATGCAAATATATTAGTTTTGAGAATTTTTTTTGGCCAATTGTAGTTCCCAAAAACCTTCCCTTCCTAATGTAAAGAGACCTTCCACATAAATTTAGACCAGAATTTGGGTGGTCATTTGCAGCTACGCAAGTCTTTTGCATCAATTTAGTCCCACCCCGCCTGCTTTTGCTTTCTCTCTTCGCCCTTTCGCCACTCCAACATTCGGAGGTCCCCGAGCGACTGAAGGGGCCCGTGTTTTCGACCTCGGAGGAAATCACTGAGGCACCAGAGTTGCGAATCTGTGTGCCGAAAATTGGCATCGAGGACGACTCCGAGGTCACGATGATCAAAGAGAAGCTTCCATCCTACCTTCGGAAGGCGATGGGCCAGATAAACCAGATCGTCCAACTTCGATCAAAAGGTGAAGTTAATACGAGAGGTAAGGTCAGCGTTTCCTTGGAATATGAGGAAGACGCCATTGAAGATCTTACAGCATCTAGGGCTGCACACGCCGGTGTAGAAGGCGGTGCATATAAATATAATAAACTTGATATTATTAACCTTCAAATATAAACACTGAACGATAATATTTTCCTTAGATACGAAAGAAAAGTAATGATATCATAAAAATTTATATATTATTTTTTAAAAAATATTTAAGGTTATAAATAGATTTTTTTTAATTTACATCCGCTCGAAACCTACATTTGTCGTGGCATACAATGACACCTCTTCTCGATTGTTGAGCAACACCATCCAACTTATGTGTTGATGCTTGTATTGCACGATGTGTCATTAGTGCGCATAACAGTATATGTTGCAAGTAGCGATGCCACCGATAAACCCTTTTGCCACGGGTTGGTTATAGCAACGCTCGAAATGTCATGACTAGCACCATACTATGTTATTAGGATTGTTGCCTCCTTTACTGTCACCCTCAAGAGAGCTGGCAAATGCAACGTTATACCATAATATATGCAGCCATTGCATGTAGCGGTGTTGCTCGCATAGCCCTTGCTTGCGATAGGGTTGAAGACCAATGTAGGTTATAATGTTTGACAGTGTCACCATCGATAGCAAGCTATTATCAATCATGATAGGGCAACAACTTTTTATCCATAGTTTTGTTAGCTTAGGCAAGTAAATCTTTATCTTTTGAAAGCAAATGACTAGGACGAATAAGATAAACAAAATATATTGGATCATCCTTCGCATGCGAAGGACGATAATACAAAACAAATCTAATACTTTTATGATATATGGTATTTGATTTTAAAATATACTTTAACACCAAGCATAAGTATAAAAACTATAATCATGCTATTATGTAGAATATATTTAATTTTAAAATTTAAAGTCAAATGATAATTTATAATTTATCAAATCTAGGAGGTGTATCCTTCGAAGTTATTTAGAATACTTTCTTACTTTTCGATATCATTCATAGTAGCTTTCTTTTGATTTGTAAGCACACGATCATTCAATTCTAAATGTAAGGAGAACTAGAATTATCTTTTTTCTTTTTACTTATAATTCATATGGCTAAACGATACAATGACGACTAAGGAGAGATAAAAGTATATATGTAATATTTTATATATGTATGATTCTTATGAGGTTTTACCTATTTATAAGTGAGAGCAAGGGTGTTGGATAAAAAATAAAAAAATTCATTCGATCAATATTAAAAAATATCATAATTAAATTTATTTTTTATTAATCGATAACTTAACTAGAAATCGGGCGAGGCTCGGCATGAGTTTCTTCATCCTCATATTTTCTTCCCTCATCATTATCTTTCCAACAAAGAAGACCGAAAAATTTATATTAGTTTTCTTCTTCTTATTCTTTTCTCTCTCTCTCTCTCTCTCTCGGTAGTTTTTCCCCGGGTGAATGCGATCATCCCCATGACAGTACCTCGACCTCTATTTTGCTAACTCCTACGAGATTCGAATTCTAGGAATATGTCTCGTGCTACATGAGGAATGGAAGCAATGGTCGTCCCCATGACACTACATCGACCTCTATTTCGCAAGTTCCCGGATTGGAACGATGAGATATTACTGTGCGTCGAGTCGATTGCATTCTGCCATGAATTGGAGATGCAGCCCAACGTCACGAAACAAACACACGTCATGTTGTGCGTCACGGAGCGCGTGATGGATAACCATGACGTGCGTTGTCATTCCACGTACACGAACCGATCGAGACGGTAGCGCGCCCCAAACCCAACTCCGGCCCAGCCGAACCCGAACCCGAACCCGAACCGAAGCTCCTCTCAACCAAAAACCAAAAACCAAAAACAACCCTCGGACTCCTTTCGGAGAGAGACCCACTCGCGCTCGCGCCTAAAGCGTGACTCGATCCTAATCGAACATAGCCCCCGAAGCTGGCCGCAACCAATCAATCCGTAAGACAAATACGAAATGTTGTTTATGTCCAAAGCATCCATCCATCGATACAGAACAAAAACATCCCATACGTCTCCGTAGCACGATCACAGAAAACACCCGAATTGCTCAACACCACCCACGAACTCCCTCACGACACTGCTCGCGAGCTCGTATGCTTCCGATAGTGGGACACCGCTCGCATCAACGGCTACCTGCAGCTGCCTCGCTGTTTCAAATTTCAGAGCTAAAGTACAAATCCACCGACCTCGGCAGCATCGCTTTCCAGCTCTATACCCCACTCGCTCCGCCCGCGCCTCCCTCCATTAAGACCCCGGCCGAGGAAGGAGGATGCGCAGCCATGGTGAGAAAGAGGAGCCCCATCGTCAGGAAGGCGTTGGACCTCATCGCCCTCAGCTTCAGTACCCGCGTGGCCAAGGTCAGGCGGCCCATCGCCCGGAAGCTGCTGCTCCTCAAGCGGACCAAAAGGTTCAACCTCCTCCGGCACTACAACTACGCCTTCATCGCGGAGTACGAGTTCTCGCCCTCCAACTCCCCGCTCTTCCGCCGCCCTTGTGCCCCGCCGAAGAAGAGGAGCCGCTTTCTGTCGCTGCTTTGCGGCGGCGATGGCGCGGAGTCTGTCGCGGAGGGTGGCGTGTTCCAGGATGAGCACGAGATGCTGTCGCCCGGCGGAGCTTTTCGGGACGAGCTTCTGTACGATGACGATGGAATCGGAAGAGAACTCTCTCGTGAGTTCTCGGAGTACGGTGATGAAGAGGACGGGACCGTGGATCAGAGAGCAGAGAGGTTTATAGAGAAGTTCTACGAGGAAATGAGGAATCAAAGGCGGGAGTCTGATGCAGCACGCGAACATGCTATTTGAGTTACGCTGTGCAACTCGCTTGTGATGGGTTACTTTGTCATATTTGTGCCCTTTCTCTGCAGGTGACCTTTTAGCATCTCAGACCGTGGAGAGATTCCATTTGTTCTGTGTTTTCGTTTCTGGAGGTAAAAATCTTCTCTTTCTGTATCTTCGTTTCGATGAATTGAGTTCCTCTAGTTGTAAAACTTTATGTGGAACTCAATTAGACAGCAGCATTGGGGGATATTAAGTACCATTGAGTGTGCTAATGTTGATGTCTACTGCTGTCTGCCCCGTATTCGGCTGCAGAATTTGGCACGATCTTGGTTTCTGAGAAGCCGGCGGTTCAGCCGACCGGCAACCCATTAATAGCACACGTAAACATCGATCTCCCCTGGAAATCCTACAAAACAGAAACTCCATGCACTACGTCAATCTTTAAAGATACATAAATCGAACTCAGAGCTATCAGATTTCACATCACCTCATCAAGCACTATAGTTTGGTGTCGTCGACTTGCTTTCCCACCGTGTTGCAACAGAGTCTGGCGAATGTGGCGGCGACTTCTTCCTCAGCAAGCAATCTTCGTCATTTACCGTAGCATCAGCTTCCACACCCTTCGCGCCGTTCCGTCCCTCATCCTCTATCCCTTTCAGTACCTCGAGAACCTCTTTGATGGGAGGCCTCATCTCCTTCTCCGCTTGCAAGCACCTGAACGCTACTCCAGCCACCCGCTCGATCATCGTCCTTATGTTGCAGTCCGACCGAAACCAGAGCTTTGGATCGACCAGCTGATCCAGTTCTTGCTTTTGGATCTTGTCGATGGCCATGTTGGCCAAATTGATGTCACGGCTCTGCCTACTGACGTCCACAGCAGGCTTGGAAGATATGAGCTCTACCAGCATCACCCCGAAGCTGTACACATCACTTTTGTCGGTGAGCTGGTAGCACTGGTGGTAGTCGGGGTCGACGTAGCCGGGCGTGCCCTGTGGTGCGGTGGATACGTGGGTGGCGTTGACCGGGAAAAGCCTGGATAACCCGAAGTCCCCAACCTTGACATGGAAGCTCCTGTCGAGCAAGATGTTGGTGGTCTTGACGTCTCGGTGGATGATTTGGGGCGTGATGGCGTGGAGGTAGCTGAGTGCGTCGGCTGTCTCGATGGCGATGCTCATCCGGAGGGGCCACGTGAGGGCCCCCTCGCAAGCACGGCAGCCATGGAGGTGGTCTGCGACGGTGCCGTTGGGCACGTACTCGTACACGAGGAGGAGCTCGCGACTGCTGCGGGAGGTGCAGCCGTACAGGGTGACGAGGTTCTGGTGGCGGATGGAAGAGAGGATGTAGACCTCGTTGATGAACTGCTCGACGAGCCTGTAGTTGTCCTTGTAGAATCGCTTGATGGCCACCGTTCGACCATCACGGAGCTTTCCTGCAGGATAGAACCATCAATTGAGCAACGAGGCCAACCTCTTCCTTCCTTGGCAGTACCGACGATGACAAACCTTTGTAGACAGTGCCAAATCCGCCATCACCGAGCACATTTGAGGTGCTGAAGCCATCCGTGGCACCCTCCAGTTCTTCGTACATGAAGATTTGGGTATGGTATTGTTCGCTGCCGAATTCTAGATCACTCTCAGAAGTTGGATGGGAAGAGACGTTTCGCGATAGCAGAAATGATGATTGCTGTTTTCTCCTCCAGCTGCAATGGTAATAAAAGAAGCATCCGAAGCTTGCCATGACCAAGCAGCCTACGCCTACACAAATTCCTGTTCGCAACAACAGTAACAGCTGCTGCTGTTAATTCCTCCAATATATATATGTATATATATAATACAGAAAACTTAAAATGCTTACCTATCACAAGCTTGTTCATATTTTTGTGTCGTTTTCCTGCATCATAAAAACCATCACAGACTTGTAAACTAATAAATGAAGAATAATAAAAAAAGAACTATTCCTGGCTCCAAAGTTTGCCATGTCTCATGCAGATTGATAACAGTCTCCTACGATTAGGAGAGTGTAGCAGAAACGTCACAAAAAGGGCAGAGAAATGTCCTCTGAATCATTCATATATATATATTTTCAGGAAAAAAGGGAAGAGATTATAGAATAAAAGTAAATAAATAGAAAGGAAGAGATGAATGTTGTAATCATGAATTCCTTTTCTAAAGCATACATCGAGAGGGACTTGGTTATGAGTGAAAGCCAGTAAATCTAAGAAGGAAGAATTGACAACAATTGAATCGGAAACAAAGAGATCGAAGCGGAACTTACCGCAACTGCTGGGTTCATCCCATCCTCGTGGGCAGTGACAGACGAAGTCCCCTGTCTCGTGATGAGACCCGCACTTCCCGTCGCTCTCTCTGCATTCCTCACAGCCTTCAGGGTTCGACCACCATTCCACCAGAAATCCGTTCTTGAGGAGATCCTCGTAGTTGGTGCGTCCACTCTCTTCCTCTGCACCATACGGGAAAACCGGTGCATTGACCACCTCACACTCGCTCGACCAATTCGGCGGCTTTGGGTAGTCATAGCTTTCACCGAGTTCAGCGAAAGTATCATTAGCGCACCGTATCCTTTCGTGATGGCCGGGTGGGATTCCCGAGCAGTTACGAAACAAGAAGAGCACTTTGTTGGCGGTGCTGATCGTGAAGTAATGGTCGACGTGATCATGGAGTCCTAACTGGGAATCGTCGTGAGGGATCGGGCAGTCGCCGCGGGCGAATTGGGTGTTGGCAACCAACAATGACTTGTTACGGTGGAAGATCTGTTTGATAAAGTACGACCCTCCTCCCAAGGAGTTCGCCAGAATGGGGAGACCACCTGTGCACTCGACTTCAAAAGCGGGATCGCCACAGAATGCATCACCCCCACTGAGCCAGAAGGGGTCGCTAATGTCTACAGCATCTCCGCAGCGGCTGCTGACCTCGCACCCTCCCGTCTCTGACCCGTCCGCTGCGGCTGGTTTTATCTGCCGCGAGAAGCTGATCAAGAGCACGAGGATGGAGAGGATAAGAGTGAAGCTCGGCAACGATTTGGCACGCATTTTGTAGCGATGACACGGAGAAGGGATGAGGCAGAACGAGAAGAGGAAACAGAGATTTAAAGGAAGATCACGATGGTGATGGCTGGGTTCATCCTTGACCACCAAGTCTTCGGAGATGAGTTCGCCAGGGAAAGTTCCAAGTAAAGTAGTAGGTAATGAAGCTCTAAAACTGACATGAATTTTATTGCATTGCCGATTACTACGATCGTAAACATTACTTTATGGATCTTCTATTCCTTGTCGAGCTGCTTTGTGTGGTGGATCCAATTATGATTCTAGTTGGAACACTGCAATGCAATGAGGTGTGAAACCTCAGTCGTCCTTTTTGAGAAAACGGTCCAATGCCAACCGTGTTTTGTGGCATGCGTTGACATGACCGACTGTTTAACGATTGCAGGAACAGCATCGAGGTGATGCGATGGGCGCCAACTCCGCCGCGTATGACTCGACGACCTACCCGCCTCCCTTAACGACAATAACGGCTTATGGGAATCCTATCGACGAAGTCTTTGACACGGTACAAGTCTTGATGGGCGAGGAAGACGTGCGAGACGGAGTCGTTGCAGCGCGTAAACCCCAAACGATGCCGTGTGAATTGAACCCGTGGATTTCAATTAAATTGGTTGGTCGTGTAACATGAATCAGACCTGTCTCGATCCGATTCCATGAAGATTGAGCTCAGGATGTAAAAAGGGGGCTTCTAGGTCCAATTATTCGCACATTTATTTAATGATCCGATCCGATTTTGACCATTTTTTTCCTCATTATCAAGGGGTATTTTAATAATAATAATAATAATAATAATAATAATAATAATAATAATAATAATAATAATTGGCACTTATTTCCTTGTGCAAATCCGAGATTATTTTCTTTTTCTTGAAAGTAAAATCCAATATAGACTGCATCTATTTTGATTCCGCCACAAGGCCCGAGTCGTCCACCGGCAAGACTTGGGGTCAGCAGTAGCTACGCCATTTTGATCCCTACTTCCGCAGTCGTCTCCTTCTCTCTCCCGCTACTGTTTGCTTCTCTCTTCTCCGTGTCATCGCCACAAAATGCGTGCCAAATCATTGCCGAGCTTCGCTCTTCTCCTCTCCATCCTTGTGCTCTTGATCAGCTTCTCGCGGCGGATAAAACCAGCCGCAGCGGCCGGGTCAGAGACGGGTGGGTGCGAGGTCAGCAGCCGCTGCGGAGATGCTGTAGACATTAGCGACCCCTTCTGGCTCAGTGGGGGTGATGCATTCTGTGGCGATCCCGCTTTTGAAGTCGAGTGCACAGGTGGTCTCCCCATTCTGGCGAACTCCTTGGGAGGAGGGTCGTACTTTATCAAACAGATCTTCCACCGTAACAAGTCATTGTTGGTTGCCAACACCCAATTCGCCCGCGGCGACTGCCCGATCCCCCACGACGATTCCCAGTTAGGACTCCATGATCACGTCGACCATTACTTCACGATCAGCACCGCCAACAAAGTGCTCTTCTTGTTTCGTAACTGCTCGGGAATCCCACCCGGCCATCACGAAAGGATACGGTGCGCTAATGATACTTTCGCTGAACTCGGTGAAAGCTATGACTACCCAAAGCCGCCGAATTGGTCGAGCGAGTGTGAGGTGGTCAATGCACCGGTTTTCCCGTATGGTGCAGAGGAAGAGAGTGGACGCACCAACTACGAGGATCTCCTCAAGAACGGATTTCTGGTGGAATGGTGGTCGAACCCTGAAGGCTGTGAGGAATGCAGAGAGAGCGACGGGAAGTGCGGGTCTCATCACGAAACAGGGGACTTCGTCTGTCACTGCCCACGAGGATGGGATGAACCCAGCAGTTGCGGTAAGTTCCGCTTCGATCTCTTTGTTTCCGATTCAATTGTTGTCATCTCTCCCACTTGTCCCTCTCGATTGTTTTAATTAGCTTTAAGAACAAGCATCACTTGATCTTTGAGACAGACTCAAGACGTTCTTTCCTCCTTAATCTCTTCTTTTGTCTTCAAATATATTAATGATTCATTCAGAGGTTACTCCTCTGCCGTTTCTTGTGGGGGTTTTAGACTAGAATTTAACACTCCATGGAGAATGTGAGCAATTGTATTTTCTTTATTCATTATTTTACCTTCTTACTGGTGTATTTCATGCTTTCTTTCTTTTTGTGATTATTATGCATCATGCTTGGCTTCGGGTGCAGCATCTAATAGACCAGTTGCTCTTTATTCTCCCCTTAGATAGGGGAAGGGATTTTTGTTTAAGGTGATGGTGACTGACAGAAGGAGTCAGAAATGATCCTTTCAGATTAAATTGGCAAGCAAATTTCTTCTTCTCCGTGGAAAATGATTCGATGTGACTTGGAGATTATTATAGTCAGTCAACAAAGACTTTGGCTCAAGACAACCATCTCATAAGCCTTTGTATGGTATTGCTTTGCAAGTAGTGTATTATTATTTTACAAAGAAAATAATTTTCCCAGATAACAAAACATTGCAGTTTCTTTTTCTTTGTCCACATGACATTCATTCTCCTTGTTTACCAAGTCTTCTTGGGGAGTACAAAGTTAGGGGTGCAAGTAGAGTTGGTCCTTCCGAATGACCTCATTTTACTTGAAAGCAGGCCTCATCATGACCTGCATCTCGTAGTTAGTCTGGTTATCTTTCTTCAACTACAAGTTTTAGTAGATGCTCAATCACCAGGAGAAACACATAAAGTCACAATCTCACATGGTAGTTTCCTCAATTACCCCATTCTTTTTTTTCACCTCGGGAATCTCATCCTTATTTAAGTTCATGAATCCTTTTAACCATATTTTCTTCATGTGAATAACTGTATGGATTTACACACGATGTCTGATAAACCTGTCAAACTGTTTATGTTATTGCGCTAATACCTGTCCTGTGGTGGTTATTTTTGCTGCAGGAAAATTCCATAATTTCCATAAGAAGTGGATTGCGATAGGTAAGAATCATATTTCGGAAAAGTCTCATGTATTATTAGATCTTCTGCCGAGCGATTCGCTTATTAAAGTGAAGTTCCTTTCCAAACTCCAGTTTGTGAATTATCATCCATCTCTCTTTGTTTGGTCTATTCCTCGGATTCCTCTAGCCTTACTAGATTTTGTTGGTGATTTAGATTTGTTTTCTTTGGGGCTAATGACAATTTGACCTTTCCTCTGTGGCATGTCAGGTCCAGTGGTAGGATTGGTGAGCTTCCTGTTGGTGTGTGCTGCATTATTCTTCTATGCGCAAAAAAGATTTGATATCTCTGACATATTTCTGAATAAATCAGATAACACACGAAACATAGAAGCCTTTTTAGATAATTATGGATCCTTGGCCCCCAAAAGATACAAGTATTCTGATCTTAAAAGCATGACAAAATCTTTTCATGAGAAACTAGGGGCAGGTGGATACGGAAGTGTGTTTAAAGGTACACTTGAAGATGGTCGTTTGGTGGCTGTGAAGATGTTGATGAGCGAGTCCAAAGAGAATGGTGCAGAATTCATGAATGAAGTCGCAAGCATCGGTAGGACGTCGCATGTTAACATTGTTAGTCTGCTTGGCTTTTGTTTAGATGGTCACAGAAGAGCTCTGATTTATGAATTCATGGCCAATGGATCTCTGGAGAAGTACATCTTTTCGGATAAGCCAAAGGCAACTCTTCCATGGGGCAAATTATTTCAAGTAGCAGTTGGAGTCGCGCGGGGGCTCGAGTACTTGCATCGTGGATGCAACTCTCGCATAGTACATTTTGACATCAAGCCTCACCACATTCTACTGGATGAGGATTTTTCCCCCAAGATATCTGACTTTGGCTTAGCTAGATTGTGCTCTCAGAAGGAATCCATACTCTCGGTGGCAGATGCAAGAGGAACAGCAGGGTACATTGCACCCGAAGTGTTCTGTAGGAGTGTAGGAGTGGCTTCAACCAAATCCGATGTCTACAGTTACGGAATGATGATCCTGGAAATGGTTGGAGGAAGAAAGAATGTAAAAGCACACGCAGATAGGACCAGTGAGGTGTACTTTCCTCACTGGGTTTACGAGCATGTCGATCGAGGTGGAGATCTTCGAGCTTATGACGTGACAGCTGAAACAGGGGAAATCGCAAGGAAGATGATATTAGTCGGATTGTGGTGCATACAGATGGTGCCAGCGAATCGTCCTTCGATGAGCAAGGTTGTAGAAATGTTGGAAGGAAGAATCAGCGACATAGAAAAGCCACCAAAACCATATCTTTCTTCTCCTCCTGGATCGGTTGTCAACACTTCATCCTAGTCTAAACCAGAAGAGGAAATTGGTTTCCTTTGTCTTGTGATGTTCTTGTGTACATCCGCAACGACCCAAGCATATGGAGACATTGACAAGCTACGAAATGCCTGGAGATTGAACCGTGCAATACATCTTTGGTGATGCAGCAGATGAGATCAAACATGAAGATCGAAGGTGGATGTGCCATGACTGGTGAAGTTTTTTATGAACATCGTCTCCTCTGCAATAGATAATACATGTATGGAAAGCCTCAGAGCATTCCTCTGATATTATTATATTTGGATGTTTGTTGCTGATAGAATTTAATGTATAATTCATCTTCTGAAAGCTTAATTTTTTTAGATTTGTTGGACTCAATCAAATTAAAGAGGTTTAAACTTGTGAGGTTTATGATGAATCTGATCAGCATTTTAGTTGAAGCATCTTTTATGCATCAATCTTTAATTTGAAGTAATTGGACTCGAACAGAACGAGTTAGATGCAGATCGACTCTATTTGCTGTTACAATACTAATCCCGTGATATGAATCTTACAAGTTAAGATCATTACAAGTCAAAGTATGGTTTATGGCAGAAGTTATAGAAGAATAATATGAAATGAAGAAATTGGTCGATCTTGACGGGTGGAGGAAACAACAAATGGCATTCATCTTCTCAAATGTGCCACCACATCAGTCTTCGTCCAACCTTTCAATGATCACAGAGAGAGAGAGAGAGAGAGAGAGAGAGAGAGAGAGAGAGAGTTCAGCCTGGTGACCCAAACACACTCGAGGACTCCTCTCTGAAAGAGGTTGGTTTCTCAAGGGTGATGAGTGAGAGTGAAGCTTTTAAAAGCAAGCTTGCAAAGTAGGCCAGCAATGTTAAAAAGAGGGGGACTGATTAAGATGGAAGGCAAGTCAATATTCTCCTCGACTTATATAAAAGATTAATGTTTCCCCCCATCGTGAAGAGGTCAAATGCCCAAAGATTATATTTAGATTGGCTTGCACAGTTGTCCACTTCCACAAGGAAGTGAGAGAAGCCACCTTCCCCACCTTGACTTCCAGCTTATATTACTGAGAGAGCAACTGAAGCGTGGTGGACGGTCTCAGTCACCATTAATTTGGAACAACTCTTCTGGTCTCTCACTCCATTATATACTATATTAAATGCATTTTATTTCACCAAACAACTAACTTTCCCTGAAATTAAACTCATCGAAAAACCATGCTGTTATTACTACTGTCCGTAACAAAACATTGGCTTTGATGGAAACTTAATGCAGTAGCAATCATTAAAACAGGAAAAAGAGAGCTCGAATTTGGGACCTTATCGCGGTTGAGCGGTCATTAAGGCTTTTGGATTCCAGCCCAGCCGTCGGATCGGACGGCTGTTGCATTTGGGAATTGGACTTACGGGGGCCAATAAAAAGAAATTAAATGTCGAAAAAAAGAAAAGAAAGACCTTTTCCGTGTTCCGATTTTGGACGCGACCCCACCGCTGGCATCGCCCCGTTGACGTACGCCACGTCTACTTGTCGGACGTAACTTCAGTCCCACAACTTCTCTCCCCCATTTCTTCCCCCTTCCTATCCCAAACCCCAAACCCCAATCTCCGTGACTCGATCCGGGCTGGGCGATCCCTTCCTCACCTCGCGCACTGCGATGACGGAACCGGCGGCGACGGCCATCTCCGAAGGAGGCGTCGCCCCAGGCTATGCGGCCTCCGTCGACTCCTCCCCTCGCTCTCGAGGCGGCGACTCCTGGGACGAACCGTTCTCTTCGTCTGCCGTCGCGGCGATGTCGCCGCGCCTCCGGCTGATGTGCAGCTACGGAGGCCGCATCGTCCCCCGCCCCACCGACAGGGCCCTCTGTTATCTCGGCGGCGAGACCCGCATGGTCGTCGTCGACCGCAACTCCTCCCTCGCTGACCTCACCGCCAAGCTCTCCCGGGACCTCCTCGGCGGTCTCCCCTTCTCCCTCAAGTACCAGCTCCCCAACGAGGACCTCGACTCCCTCATCTCCGTCGCCACCGACGAGGACCTCGAGAACATGATCGAGGAGTTCGATCGCATCTCTGCCGCCGCGGGCGGCGGCGCCGGCGGCTCGACCCGTTCCCCCCGACTCCGGCTGTTCCTGTTCCCGTCGATGCCGGAGTCGGAGCATTCGTCCACGATCGGGTCGTTGTTGGACGAGTCAAAGTCGGAGACGTGGTTCGTCGACGCCCTCAATAGCGCGATTGGCTGCATGGGCATGGATGGCCTCCCCCGTGACTTCTCCGCGGACTCCGCCTCCATCAACGGCATCCTCGGCCTCGAGGACAACTCCTCCGTTCACTCTCGCAGCGGCGGCGGCGGCGGCGCCCACCGGGAGCCAGAGCAACTCGGTCTCCACCGCCCGGACTCGTCGTGCAAGCTCGGCCGCCATGGCCATGAGGCTCACTCTGTCCCCGATTCGCTAATGCTCGATAAGTCTTCCTCCTTCGGGTCCACCTCTTCGGCTCCATCCCTCTCTAATCTCCCACCTATCCCTGTCCCCACAGATGACCGCCCCGCGGATCACCGCATCGCCGGCCTTGACGACCACTTGGCCCACATGCGCCTCTCACCCGACTCGGCCACCAGCCAGAGACCTAACGAGGGTTTCAAAGAACCAATCTATGCACCCCAGCGGCCACCTCCGCCTAACCCTCTCCCGACTGACTCTGCTTCCTCTCCTACCATCTCCGCCACTGAAAACTTCAATAGGGTCTTCTCCGATGACGAGAGGTCCGGGCACGCTGGGCTCCGTAAGCTACCGCAACCTCCAAAACCCACCCACATCGGTGCTACCGCCTTGGATCCAGCGTCAAGGTATCGTCTTTCTTGATCTTTGGCGCTTTTATGTCAAAAAAGTTGTGGCTTTTTACTGAAAATTTGATGAATTTTACTCTGAATTCTTCATCCAGGCCTACGTACTTGAATCCGAATTCTGATCCGAAGGTCTCTTCTGATCTTAGCTATCGTGATCCATTGCCTACTGATGCTCCCGGTCATGTATTGCCTGTTATGCAGACGGAGCAACTCCAGCAGCAACAATTCCATCCCCACCTATATCAACAGCAACCACAGTTCATTCCCAGGAATCCCCACTACATCCACCACCCAGCGGCCACCATGCCTTCCTACTACCCTACTGCAGCCCACCCGACGCAGCAATCGCCGCAAGCGCATCCATTCGACCCCCAGCTTCAATTGTACTACATGCCTGTTGGTCACCCCGTGCCATATCCTTTGGCTGCAGTTCAGCCCAATTTGGCGGATCCCAATTCCGTACCATCATCTGGAATGCTGGCTGTGCCAGTTCCGGGAGTTCCGACGAAGCCTGACTTGCCACCGAGTTTGTACAGGGCAGCTGCCCCGGGACCTGCACCTGCTGCATTGCAGCCACAACTGATCTCTGTACCTTCCAACCAAGCTCATGCCTATGCCGGAACAGGGTATCATGTAATGCAGCAACCCCACCTTTCTCAGTCCCCTGCAGCAATGGCTAATTATGGTTATGAAGTCGCTGCTGCTTCTGGGCATCCCCAGATGTACTACTCGCAGGCCTCTTCACATCCGGCACACACCCTGCAGTATCAGACATTGAGCTCCACAACTGTAATTCCTGATGTGGCTGCTTCCGAAGATTCGAACGCATCCCGAGCATCATGAACACTGGTCGGTCCCCTCGTAATAGAAAGAAAAAGGCTTTGGGTGGAGGTGAAGGGAACTGCAGTAAGCTCTTAATTGTCTTTGGCAATCTTATTACTTATGAACCATGCTAATTGTGTGTTCTCATTTAATATGTTGTTTAGTGCTTGGCTTGTGTGTCTTTGTGTTGTATGTCTGTTCTTGTGATAGGAATAAAGGTAATGGATGTATGCTCGTGTTTATCCTGTCAATAGTTTCAGGGATCTTCCTTGAGTCATGGTGTCATAGTATCTTTCTCTTTGAATAGAAGACTGCTTTGCTATTATTATTGTTATATTAGAATAAAGTTACAGCACTGCTTGATTGAACTTCTTGTATATAAGAAAATTTACTTTTTTTGAGAAGAAAATATTATTTGTTTGTCTTTATTCTCTTTTGAATGAGATGTTCTCGTACTAATTATGCTCCTATCTACTTGACAAGTAATAATGATGTGATTATTAGAATAGCTATTCCCTCGAATGAGATGATGCCGTTCTTTGTTGCTTCATGCTCTGATGTTTTGTTCACAATCTATGGTCTTTCAATCCTTGCAATTTGTAGATGTGGGTTGGTCCAAGTTATACAAAAACACTAGTTGCTTAACTACTCTGATTTGCTTTCTTCAAATAAGAAGGTCCAATGTTCGATCTGCCCTTTAATTGTTATTGACATTATGTGATTTGACTATGCCATTGCTGGCAGCAAGATTCTTAGATAGTAAGCATTCTTTTTATTATCTGTATAACCTTATAAATAAGGAGCTGATCACAGCTTAATTAATATTAATGGTTTAAATATTTCTTCTTTCTTTGTTGGAGGGTGAATTCAGCTTTAAAAGAATCACTTGTGTTCTATATAACAGCAAACCTAGTTTAAGAAGAAACAGGAGAAGTCTAATTGAGTCTATCCATCCTACTGTTTTGTATGAAAAAGCTACTATATCAAACTTTTGTTGTCTAGAGAACCTGGTTTGATGCAGCTATCCCTTGTGGTGAGGTATCAAATTGTTCAAACTCCTGTAGGAGAAGGTCAAGTTGTAAGGCATGATGCCTTGTCTTCTGGCACTTGGTACTGGGTTGTATACCATGCATTCAGATTCTGCCTTGCACTTGGGGATGCGATGGAGAAACGCCGAGTACTTATTGGACTTGGCTTACAGCAGCTCTGCCCTTATTCTGGTAGATGTTTTCTGTTGTTGTTCATGTGCTGAATACTTATTGGACTTGGCTTGCAGCAGTTCTGCCCTTATTCTGGTAGATGTTTTTTGTTCTTGTTCTTTTAGCAGCTATGGAGGGATAACATGGAATGCTCCATTAACTATAACCTAAGTAGGCACTATTCATATATAATGCAAAGCTCCATCTTCTGCTCTATTCATATTCAAACTCGATGTTCATGCCTTCACATTGTATTTATAAATGACCCCTCTCTCTCTCTCTCTCTCTCTCTCTTTATATATATATATATATATATATATATATATATATATATATATATATATATATATATATATATATATATATATATATATATATATATATATATATATATATATATAATTCATGGACTCCAATGGAAACTACTTTTGATCTTAAAGTCCTTTCATCGGCATCACTAGTTAATTCAATAAATAAAACCATCCAATTGGGCTCTGATTGAGCCCATTGGGCTCCGAGTGCACGACGAAGGCGACGAACCCAATTGAGGAACTCCGACGGAGGGCTTCTTATGAGCGCGCTCTTCTTTCCGCCTCGTCAAATCAATTTCTCCCCGTTCCGTTTGCTCTCTCTCTCTCTCTCTCTCCTTTTGTGGCTGTCGCTTGTCTTGGTCTCGGAACGCTGAGCGTACTCAGAAACATCCCTTTCCTTTCCCTTTGCTTTCCGCTCCACTTTACTAATTGGCAGCATCCAAGAGCCTCCTAAGCTCGTTGCGGTGTGCGATCTCGTTCGAGCACAAGGTTCTTGGTAAGCTTTCCGTTGTCTGATTTCCCTTCTTTAAATCCTGTTCTTTTCAACGATTGATTTCTTGAGTGGGTTATTGTAGTGGTGAAGATGAACCAAGTCTTTGTTCCTCTTCCGTTTCAATTTAACTATGGATCGGAGAAGTAGGGAGGGAAACGAGTGGCATCTGTTGATAGGTTTTGGTTGGGTGAGCTTGCAGCAGGAATTGCAAGAAATGCTGGATTCTTGGTTGTCGAACCATCGTTTGTCAGTTTATTGTCGTCGCACAAGTTTCTTGCAGTTGATAGAAAGTAGAAACCCTAACTTGGATGTCTGAGACGTTCGTTCCTTCTTGGGGTTTAAGTGTTTATGTGAAATATCCCCTCTTGACTCATTGCTGAATACCTTTCATCCTAAGGTGATACCCTCAACCATAAGCAACCATTGGTTTGGTGCAATCTGATCAGCAGAATGAGCGATTTACTAAACTTGCTAGTATTAGTAGGGGAAGTGACAACGACAAGAAAAATGCGTCTAGGTCAGCTTTTCAATCTGAAACAACAATCTTAAGCTTCGTCCACAAGATTGCCTTGGCGGAAGCCTCAAATATATGTAATTGATCCTGCGAATTATTGAAATTGTTAGTATATGTTTTGGCCAAGCTCATCATTATGGTCATTGTATAAAGCTGCTAGGTGAAGGTGAGTTCAAATTCTACTGAAGCATTGGATGCCTAGGGTGAAGTAGATAAAGATCAAATTCTAGTGGCATCTGTGTCATGAATATCTTAAGAGTTGCCTGGGATCTTTTGAGGTAGGTAGTAGAGGTTACATTATGCTACAAAAATTAGCGCAAAACACGACAGCGACCAACTGGTGTTGGAAAATACTCTGAAAAATAGAGGAAAAGTGTAAATAATGAAGGAGCCACTTGCTAGATGGGTTTTAGTTTCTTTGAAAGAACAATCCTAGGTGCTTATACTGAGGCATATAGATACAAAATTTAATTGTAGAGCTTGGTGTCAAAGTCTGAGACATGGAGACATCCTCAGGATGCTGTAAAGCCTAGCTATGGACTGTAGATCAGAATGCTATATTTTCTATTCATGAAAAGTTTGCGGTGTAGATTATGGATAAAACGAGGAAGGCATTGAAGGTGTTGCAGATGTGTCAAAAATGCTATATTTTATGTTCATCAACAGTTAGGAACATGTAGATGCATCAATTAAGCAAGGTGAGTCAGTTCAGATTAGTGGTGAAAGGAAATATCTTAAAGATCCTACAAACACAATAAATTGTGGTTGAATAGTGATAGGTGGAGTGGGATTCCACTTGACATTTCATGCTTGGAAGTACTTCTAGGGTAAGTCCTCACAAAACTTCTAGTATCAATTTGCTAGAATTGCTGCACGGAACATTTCAAGGAGCATTGCCAGAAGCAACCAATCCTGAACCTGCAACAGGTCCACACAATACAAGTGCAGCAATCTAGTGTGGCACTTGTGGTTCACAGTGCATGAAAAAGGCAATTCTTCAAGATGTAATCATCTGATGGAAGTCATTGGCATACTGATCTTGTTGGAGTGTTTATCCTTCCTGTGTCAAACCAATTTAAAGGTTTCAGCTGCTGTCTTAGGATAACCCTTCTTATGAGAACTTAATTCTTCACTTTTTTTTCTGAAACTTAATTCTTGGCTCTCTCTGTTAAGTTATAAATAACTCGATCGATACAGGGATCTAGACTCAGAATGATACTTTCTTTCTACTGTTTAGAATAGTAAAGGCTACACTTTGGATGCTCTCTACGTGGCTGTGATCTCTCTGCATTATGTTTCTTATTTGTGCTCTTTTGTACCCTTTGGTGTCTTACATACAAAGAATGGACCAAATAAATATTTGGATCATGTCTTTGGCGGATGGTTCACCGTCACGTGTGGTTCACGCGGCTGTTGGCCAATGGTGTCGTGCGTGGGTCTCAACCACGCGGGTCCTTCTCCGTGCGTGGGAAAACGGCGTTCCCTATCTTAGGACACCTGGTCGAGGCAAACGGGTGCGGCGTCCGCGCTGATACAAACCACGCCAATTGCGCGTACGGCTTCTGCAGGAAGTCTGGTTTTTGTTTTCTTTTTGCATCGAACGGTTCGGGCGGTGCCAAGTCACTAAGCAAGCTGTGCTCGCAATAGAAGTGCGTCGTTCTGTATGACCACCGCATCCATGTGACAGAGTAGGCTCTTCGTGTTCCATGGATTGATGTAGCAAATGTATGTTGATCTTAGGGGCCCACACCCTGCACCCTGCATCTTTTTTTTACAGAAGCTCATTTAAACCGGGACCCTCTCTTTGGAATGTGGATGAGACGGGACTCCACCCGTCTTCCATCTCTCTCTCTCTCTATATCTGTCTGGTTCTTGATTCGCTTATCCTCCATAGTCCAGCTGTTCCAGCCAATCACGGCCCCCAGCGCAGGAAAGAGGCCCTTCCAATCTGAACATCACCCACTCCCTACAACTTCCTAGTGCCAAGTGGACGCCTCGACACGCCTCTCTCCTCTCTATCATTTCTCTCCTTTCTTGGAGGCCGCTCTGAGGTGAAAGGTCATTTCATTTCTCCTGGGGTCGTCGTTAAGTCAAGTTCATCTCTTTCATCCGCTTCGTTCATCTTTTCCCTCTCCTCCTGTGATTTTCTTGTTTTGTTCTTCTCTTTCTCGAATCATTTTGCCCACCGGTGGCCAACGATTTCTGTGTTCTCGAAACTGAATCCGTGCTCCGCGACTGAAGTTGCCTCCAGTGTTACTGATGTCACGGGGGACTCAATGGGAAGATGATCACGGGACTGCGGAGTCTTGTAGAGGTTTGGCGGAGATGACATCAATGGCTGAGTTGATATGCGGAACCCTGATCTCCTCTCGATGTAAATGATCCATCCAGTCTAGGACCGGAGAATTCTTTCTAGTTATTACTTTTTCTAATTACTCGCCTTGATGTTATGGTGATCTCGTCTCCTTAAAAGCATTGTTGGATGCGTCGATGGTAGCAATGTATCTTACATTGATGAAGACAGGGAAAGGTATCTGGCATCCCATGTCCCACGTTGAACCTATAGAGCAGGCCACTAGGTGCAAGAAAGAAAGGCATCCTTTTGTACCAAACTTGGCATGATTGTTTCGTCCTTGGTTTGCTCTCGTGCAGCAAAATAATGCATATGACTGATGCATCTTCATTCGCATCAATTTGCATGATCTTGGAACCATGTATTACTCTATGACCATCTATTGTCCTTCCATCGGCAACCACTTTATATTGCTCTTGTTGCAATTTACTAGAGTTTGTAGGCCATGCTGACATTATTTGCTGAAGAAATTGTTCATGTCAATTCCAGGGAAAGACAATGGCGGATATACAGTTGGGTGCTCACACGGTGCAATCTCATGGGGTGAAGGTTGCAAGATTCCACATGCATGACTGGATAATACTACTACTTCTTGTTGTAATAGAAGTCATATTGAATGTTATAGAACCATTTCATCGTTTTGTGGGGAGAGACATGATGACTGATCTGAAATACCCACTGAAAAGTAACACGGTGCCATTTTGGGCTGTTCCAGTATGCTCTTCTTTGGAATTTTGATATTTTACGTAACTTTCTTATGGATGACGTACCCATCACAATTTGCATTATTACAGGTGATTGGGATTATCTTGCCTTTTGTAATCTTTCTTGCAATTTACTTCAGAAGAAGGGATGTATACGATTTGCATCATGCGATCCTGGGTTTGTCTACTATCTTTGTATCGTTTCAGGCGTAGAGCAAGTTTTCTTCTCAGTACAAGGTGGATTAAACAGTCTATTGGCAACATGTATGTGCAGGTCTCCTGTACTCTGTGCTCATTACTGGGGTGATAACAGATGCCATTAAGGATGCAGTAGGCCGACCTCGACCTGACTTCTTTTGGCGCTGTTTTCCTGATGGAAAAGAGGTGGTTTATAATTTATTTCCTTTGTCCTTGACCTAGAAACCCATATCTGTATTCACCACTGTGTATTGCATAAAACTCATCAGTATTTGCTGATACACATGCCTGTAGGTTTATGACAATGTCACAACAAATGTTATATGCAATGGAGAAAACAATGTTATAAAGGAAGGACACAAAAGTTTTCCTAGTGGCCACTCCTCATGTAAGTGATGCAGCAGTAAAACTCATTATAGTTTCTTGATCGTATCTTCAGCTTTTGAAACTTTTGAAAAGGATAATGCTACTAGACACACACAGAGATTTCTTCCAGTTTTTTTATCCTTCTGATGTAAATATCTCAAGTTCAAGAAAACATCAAAAAATTTGTCATGCATGAGATACTTTTTCTGCAACTGTTCAATTATCTGTAGCTTCAATCGCTTATAATGTCACTGTTTTATTTCCTGTAATATAATATAGGCAACACAGGTGTGAGACCCCTAATTAGTTCACATGGAATATAGCATGCCATGTGAATAGTATTTAACAAATAGGCAACACAGGTGTCAGTACCCATATTCTGAGAGCATCTTTGCAGTATTAGTTTAGGATCTGGTTGCAACAAATTGGGTACATGAGCAAGTGTAGGACTGCACCTATGTTTGTATTGGTGGACCCAGTGAGATTGGGCTAACTGTCGATGCATCATAATTTGAAGTCAATTATCGCTCCATATGCCCTTTTCGTGGGCATGGTCACGTGTTTTTACACTTGGGTTATGATTATTAGTCGCATGAGACATTCAAATCCTCGCTTCTTGTGACTACCACATGGTGACAGGTTTTAGGTCCTCTCGTTTGCCTGATAGCTCAACAAGGTGTTTGTTTTTGGTAACTGTATACAAGCTTATCGGGAACAATATGGAATGATTTGATATTGCCATCACCAATGGTATCTTTATGGAATATCTGAAGATATTTATTTAATGGTAATTTATTACTAGAAAAATCTTTCTCTTTTAATAGCATTTTGTAAATTAAGCTTGACAATGCATTAGATTAACCAAGTACTGAGGTTTAGTTTGTCATATTCTTTCACAAATTAAAGCATGCCCAGTTAATGTACTGAAACATCGTTTATTATCGAATTAGAATTTGATCTGCATATATTTTTTTATTTTCTATTAAACTGATCTGTTCATAATCTCAAAGATAATATTATGAACTAACCAAATGCATGCATGTTGTATGCTTAGTATACAATACAAATCTATTTAAGTTAATAGTACTAGATGGAAAAAGGCTTAAGGCTTCACATGAATGCAAATGCTGAAATCTCATATCCTCCAAATTCACTAGCAAGATTCTTTTCTTCTCAATTTCCTCTCCATGCCTTCCTTTCTCCTATCTTCTTTCTTGGGTTCACCTGGAATCAACCTGGATTTCTGTTTTAGTTTCAGTTACCAGCCAGTTTAAGGCCAATAAATTGACCATAACATGGCCACTCCTGGTTGATTCCAGTTCTGGGCTGGGTCATATCACAATCAGCTGATCAAGCAAACAATGGTGGTTTTACTTAGATTGGGTGTGATCAGGAAGGGCACCAGACCTATTCCCTCTAGTTTTAGTTGCCATGACTTGATAGGTATCATTTTATTACTAACTTCAACTTGTGAAGTTAGTAACTTCAACTTATTTGGAGTGTTGGGCAAAAATCCTTAAGGTGGTGCATTTTTTTACTATTGATCTTTTATAGAAAAATAGTGGGAGGTAACTATCGAAAGACTAATAGAAAAATAGGGAGATAAAATTCTTGGAGTTCTAAGTTAAAATTCTTTGTGCTCTAATTTTTTATTGTCAAAGCAATCTCATTTTCTAATTGATTAAATATGTTTATATGCTGCGCTGCCAACCATGTTCGATTCTACTAGGTTAGTATACACTTGGATTCATGTCTAAAAATTCATTTGATGCATATGTAGTAAGCTTTAACTCAATGAACAATTCGAACCACAAAAGAACTGGAGCTTAACAACCCGTAGTCAGCCGCTTTGTGGCTAGAATTTGTTTACTCATTATGTTACTTAATTCTTCTAGTGCTTGTAGAATCAAATTTTCTGCAGCTACATTTTGTAGATGCCAGTAAACTTGTTGCTTATTGGAGAATGCGCAAAAAATTTATCACAGAAATTCATGCAAACTTGTTGTTCTACTCATCAAGCCCATGTGCACTCAGGGTCTTTTGCAGGACTAGGATTTCTTTCATGGTACCTTGCAGGGAAAATCCAAGCTTTTGATAGAAGGGGCCACATTGCAAAACTCTGCATTGTATTATTTCCCCTACTTTGTGCATCTCTTGTGGCGATTTCTCGAGTGGATGACTATTGGCATCATTGGCAAGATGTGTTTGCTGGTGGTTCTTTAGGTTTGTATTGTTAGGCTATATCATAATGGATTTAATGTAAATGTTTGTTTTGTTGATGCCAATTATATAACTCTTCCTTTGTTTTCCATTTCTTTTTTGCAGGACTGATAGTTGCTTCGTTTTGTTATCTGCAGTTCTTCCCACCACCACATGATACAAATGGTGCTCACGAATCCCCTCACTTTCATTTTCTTTGTTCTATTTTGGTATGATTTATGGTACTCGAGCAATTTGAGATTGAAGAGATCTTTAGTGTTGCCAGGGAAAATGATTTTAACCCGCTGAACTTCATAATTATCTTGATTTTTACTGTCAAATGTTGTCTCACCCTCTTAGAAGAAAAGTTAGGTACCAACCCCTAGGAAAAACAACTACAGTTTCCAACCGGCCATGTCCGTTATCCTTGTCCGGGACATCAGGACTGCTTATGGAAACTCTATTATAGGATACATTCATTATATGATACCTGTGGAACATACATTATCAATGGTGTAAACACCATTATTACACAGTACAATGATTTGATACTCTGGTGCATGAGCTCATGGTAATTTCTTATGATACATCTTGAAAGTTGATATATGGTGTGTGGTCCGTTCGATCAAATGCCAGTGTAGTTAATACATTTTGTTACATGTTTTATTTTGTGAAATGGATTCAGGATAGCCCTGACATACATGTTGGTCATTGGAAGCTTTTAACGTTTGATTCTTATTGTGCAGGTTGGGGCCCGCATGCATATTTCCAAACGTTGGCAGATACACAGAGTAATACTCGGATGACTCATGCTGCAAATCCTCTCAGTATTAGGTCATTGGAGGCCGAAGCTGGTTACATCTATACCCGACAACAAGTTTAGATCAACATATAGGTTCAACCCTGTCGTGGGACACGAGTCTGATCCCAGATGCTAAGATCTCACTTCAGATTGTCACAATGAGCCACTTCCGAACAGCTTGTAGATGTACAGGATCTAGAGATAAGTCTTCTGTCATTGTTCTACATGCACATGGTAGACTTGTATCGTGTAGTTCGTGCAGATATGTCTGGTATCTTGAAAACACAAGGTGTGTGTGTGTGGTGGAAATCCTGAAATCATCAAAATAGATATAGCCAGCCAGTATTAGTCCTCCAACCTTCACTAGTAATTCTTTATAAAGTACACAATGTGGCACTCATCGGTTAATATTATTGTCATTATAATATTAGGAGGTTTATCTTCACAGTGAGTTATCATTCATGTTTATTTTTTTTTGTTTGTTCTTTGATAATACTTGGGAATGGCGGCTATCAGTGTTAGTCATGCGCATCTCGAGTGTGGCCACCATAGGTGACCGTATGATTGCGACGTTTTTGTGGAGATTTAAACTTTCTTTTGTTGTGCTTTACTCTCTGAGGAGATATGGTAAGCCTACCCAATTGTCAGTGTACCTGGTTTCCATGTCCGGTTTCGGTTGACGCTCGCGCCCTCTGTTCCCGCAGAAAAATCTTCGTTTCGCGTCGGATTGCTTCATGTCATATCCTGCTTCTGCGAACGTCTTCGAGGACGGAAGAAACCGCCCATGGAGATGCGCCCCGCCGCCTGCCTTCGAGTCTTGCGTTTGGGCTTGTAATTTAATGAGAGAGACAAGAGCCGCGGAGATGGGTCGATCCGAGCCAGGCTTGTTTAACCCACAGACAGTGGGTACCATACCATCCGTGACCTCACCATACACCAGTCCGGCTTCAAAACGCCCGAAAACATTAGTTTTTGCCGTCCAAATCGTTCGACTTCCAGTTCTTATTCCCACCTGCAGTGACCGCACCTCATCATCGATTAGTTATTCCCGCGACGCTCGACCGTCTCTTCCGGGCTCCACGGCGCAACGGCGCCCACGCCACGGACTCCTGCTTCCCACCCGTGGTCGTCGTCTGTAACGCCGCTCGAGCTTGCCGCTGATGATAGAGTGAGAAGAAGATAGTGAAGTACCAGAAGGCGGAAGAAGGGCGAAAAAGAGGGAGATAGACGATGACCGGAGATGAACATCGATCTTCCGCCTCCTCCTCCTGCTCTTGTGGCCACCTTCCTCCTCTACTGGTTCAGTCCAGCCTAACGCCACCGTCAGCCGACGCCCTCCTTCCCGGTGGCCGCTCCGCCGCAAACCGAGTTTGGGGGTGCGGAAAAAAGTTGGACCGCCTTCCTCCTCTTCTGGCTCACACCAGCCCAACAGACCCATGAAGCACGGCCACCACGGCCCAACAGTGCCACCGCTATGACTCCCACAGCAGTCGTGCCCACCCTCTCCAACGCCGCCGACAAAAGACAAAGCAGGTGGCGGAGGAGTAGAGAAAGGCGGAAGAAGGGAGGAAGGAGGAAGATTGAAGAGAAGGATGAATGGAGATGGACACGATGAGGAATAGAGAAGGAATAAGGAGATGACCGAGAAGGAACAAATTCATAATAGAACCGATGTCGAAGCCAAATCTTCCTCTTCCTCCTCCTCCTCCAGCTCTTGTGGCCGCCGCCGCCCCTCCTCCCTCCCTCCCTCCCGGTGCCCTCTACTCCGTCGAACCGGGTCGGATAGGGTCGAAATGAATTCAACAGGGCCTTGTACCCGTAATTATGGACTCGAGTTAAACAGGCCCATGAAGCACGATTACGACGACCGATCCGTGAACTTACCGCGTGGGAAACAGAAGACAAACAGGCCCGAAAAATTTTTTTTTGGTCCTCAAACCCTCAAATTTGGTTTTGTTATCGTCACCTGGAGTGACCGGAATCTAAAACTTAAGTAGGCCCATCCAACCTCCCCCAAGCCCAGTCTTGTTGATGGGCCCCCATAGATATGACTGAGGAGGTTAAGCAGACCACGCAGCGGACTCACCACGTGAGGAAGTGACGACGAAGTGGGCCCCCCGAAAAAAATTGTTCTAAAAAACCATACGGTGTGTTCTTTTTACGGTATCCCACGGTGACCACAATTTCAATCTCACATTTAGGTCGTTCCAACTTCGTTAGTGAGCCCCCCTGATATAACCTTTCGGGTTCAGCGAATGGAACGAAACTTACCCGGTGCGCAACCGACGAACCCCCAAGGTACGCTGTCCTAACACCGTGGGTGAGAATACCGTGTCCCTATTTCCACCTGCGGTGATCGGAATCTACAACGTCCATCTCCCGTGGTCGGGCAGTTTCGTACGGTGGACTCGCATTAATAGCGTTAGCGCCCGATACCTCATTTCTTCGTCAAGGAAGAAACAGTGTGAAGAGGAAGAGAGAGAGAGAGAGAGAGAAAGAGAGCGAAGGGCTTTGGCTGTAAACAGTTGGCAGAAGATAAACAACGCACGTCACTCGAAGCGCGCATAATAGAAATCAGCACAACCACAGCAGAAGTTTCCATGCACATGACAACTTGTGCGCTTATATTTCGACCATGAACTGAGCTTTTGCTGTCACCTAAAAGAAACAGGGCACCGAGAAAGCATGAGCAGTGGGCAGCAGAGCAGAGGCAGGTCTTTGTTTCTCCCAATTAAAAAAAACAAAAAAAGATGATTTTTTCTTTTTCTTTTCTGGCTACGCTACGGTAAGCAACGCAGCTTCAGCTTACAGGGCAACAATTGCAACAGAGAATAGCGGGTGTAAAAAAGAAATAAGTTGGCCAAAATTGACACACAAAAAAAAAAACCGTCACTTTGCTGTTGTGTAAACAGCAATTCAACACATTCCTTTTGTGTAAAGAGCAATTCAACTGGCCGTCAGTCAGCACTCCAATCGTTGTTGCATTATATTGCTCGTCTACTGAGCTTCCAATTCTGCATTGACCTATAGTCAAAATTAGAGATGCTAGCCTGCGTTAGCATAACATGAATAAAAAAACTCTTTTGTAGACAACTTGTAAGTAAACACATGCACATAGAAATAAGTACAAGAGGAACAGCTTTAGATAGATTAAAAAAAAGCAGCCACCGCATTTGCAACACAAGGACGTTGTTGAAAGGAAAAAAAAACTGCATTCTCATCTTACATGAACTCATTCTGCACCATGCGTTACAAGCTTCAACTTCAAATGTACATCCTCTGAGTCTTGTTCCAGAAAACCGCCACTCATCTTTTGCCTCCAGTTCCTCCTGTAATGTATGCAACTAATTGTCCACATTAGTAACTTTATTAATAAAATTAAAGAGATTAAAACATTAAATCATCTAAATTATTATAAAATAAAATATAAAAAAAAAAGCAGAGAAGGTAAAAACATGGCACAGAATGCAAAAGAACATGACTGGCAACAGAAATCATCAAGGGTATAGAAAGGGGTATTTGGGATATTCACAACTGTTTAATCCCGTTCCTAAGAGCACATGGATTGCATTCATGATGAAACATATAACACTGATATTCTCCCCAAAAAGTGTTTCAAGTCATAAGTTAACCAGATCAAAATGTCCATCGGAGAGTGTTTAGATTTCTATTCAGTACTCAAACTATTACCTCAATGTTGAATAATAAAAAAGATGGGATAAGCATGACTTCACTTACTACCTGTTCATGATATATAAGCTATTATTCACAATAAAAAATGTATTCTTAAGTAAACTAATAAATGTCTAATAGTAGCGCCTTGAATCTAGTTTTGCTTAACTTCCAAATTCTATTCATAATTCTTCACGGCTCTAGACAGAACCTGCCCAAGGAAGTTACAGGATCATGGTCAAATAAAAAAAATTGTGGTTGGACAGTGATTACCCAATCTAGGAAAATTGAGCCTTATGCTGACTGTTGAAGCTGCAATCGATTTGTACCTCGAAACTTAGTTTTTTTACTTTGTTCAAAATGCAGAAGACATACATTCACGTTTCAAATGTTCACATAACTTGTACGCAATGTCATGCTATATAAATCAGAAACATCTACCTCATAGTATATAAACTATCATCTCAATTTACCAAGCAAACATCATCTACCTCAAATCTATATGATCAGTCATCTCAACTTACTAAGGCAAACATCATCATCGGACCAATCTTGGCCAATTAGTAGAAATATGTTATCGCATATAGACACCACCATAATAGAAATCAAGGCTGCACAAGTTCCATCAAACAAGTATTAAGAATTGCCGTTAGCCATTCACTGGTCCACTTGAGAACACAATTTCACTGAAAAAATAGCAAGCAATCAAAAGGGAGCTACTCAAACCCAACTACGTAGGTACTTATCATCTGAAGGATATTTATGGACTATAGAATATCATCTAAAGCAACAAGACATGGATCAGACTGAAAGCCGACAGCAATAAGGGCAATTAGAAACTAATGCATGGGAAGAATCACAACCGTGAAGAAGAAATATGTCTCTCAACTGAGTTCTTTTCCTCTTCAACATATGTAAACCATTTATCCTCAAGCATCACTGAGTCCCAAGTCCTGATATCTGCAGAAAGTTAAAGACAAGACTTCAATATTGTCCTGTTATGACATTTAAAAGACAACAAAGCAATTCTAAGAAGAGAAACCTTGAAGTATAATTTTAGAATTACTACAAAACCCTCCAAGAGTCCAATACACGCGTCCTTCTCCTTCCAAAAATAACGGCTCTGTTCGAACTGCATCTTTTCTTGTGTTATCTGAATCTGTACACAAGGTGAAGAAAATAATGAATGTCAAAAGTGGCTCACAAAACATAATTCTTTAATCACAACTCCTTGTGATTCTCGTCCTGTTCAACCTCTGAATCACCATAGTCTCGAGGGACTCAACCAACCATGATGCTCGGTTAAGTCAACACCTTCGTTACAAGATGAGTCCGATTTGATGATATACCCTCGAGGGACTCGACCAAGCATACCATGTCCTCAGGTCACCGGTGACATCTCTATGTCGTAAACAGGATAGTGAGTCGCGATATAAGTGAGCCTCGAGGGACTCGACCATCTCAACCTACACCGACAATCGGTTCCTACTTATAACGATGGAAGGCCACATGGGTCAATCTAATTGCATCACATTTACTGACTTAATATTATCAAGAGAGATGTTTGTATGATTTGGTCTCCTAATATGACATTATTAGCATCCAACAGGTGAACTAGGACAATCCAATTTAAAGATTGGACATGGTAAGACAATGGAACATAGACGGTTTACAAAGAAACAAGTAAACCAACAAATGAACAAGTAGAAATCAATCTAAAGGCACACCTTTTGGCAATTGTTCCATTATCTCTAGCATCTCAGCATGAGCTTTTTCTGTCTCAGCTCTTATTTGTGAGACAAGATTCTCATGCTCAGCATCAGAATATGATCCTTCCTTCAAAGAAAGCATAGCTTTGGCCACATCATCCTTCAATTTTTTCTTTAGATCCTTTCCCTGCATAAAATCTAAATTTTTAATAACCAACTCAGCAACAAGCTATCAACTAAACTTTGCAGAAAAGACCTTTTTCTTGGCAGCAATAATTGTTTCTTTTGCCTCCTTGTTTCTTTCAATATATTTTTTGTTTTCTTTATCAATCCAGTTCCGTAGTTCCCTGGAAATAAATTGATCAATAAAAATCTGAATATATGACAACCAAGATAAAAGTATGGCACTCACTCAGTTCCAAGTGTTATATCACAGAGAAGATTCAACAATTTGAGCTTATCTGATGCATCCCAACTATCATATGCTAAGGAATCCTTGTTCAAGCATTCCAAAGGTACCTTTAAGGCACATTCAGATTCATTGATGCAGTTAACAGCAGATTGCAGCCACTTATCTCCACTGCTTGAGTATGAAACAGACCTAAAAATTTAGAATAAGAAACAAGTTCACCAGTCATTAGACTAAACATAAAACAAGTGACATAATATTCTATGCATAAATTAAGGGTAAAGTATCATACTCGTTGCCCATGTCCTTCTGAATAAACATCAATAATTTGATGTGAAATTTAACAATTGAAGAGTGCACTCCTCGACGTCCAACACATCCTCTTGATAGTTCTCTGAGAACATTTATAGGTTCTCCTTTCTTTATATCAAGCACCTAAATGATCATAAGTTCAGTAAGGAAAGAATTCAGCTTCCAGCAACATCCTAAATTAATCCAAAAATGAAAGAGTGTGTATAATTAAGTTTTTGCACAAATTAAAAAGAAAGGAACTGACTTCAGATGAAGAAAAAGCAACTCAGTTAAGAGTCCAAACTAACCAGTTCTGGGGACCAAGAACATGAGGACCTTTTTTTTTTCGCAAAATAGTGTAAATGAAGCCTTTGAGGATCAAACATAGTTCCTCATATGTGACAACCTAAACTAATGGAATTGGCAACAGTTTCCCCTGTAAAATTTTGTTGAAGATGATCGATGGGTGTATCTAAGCTTGTCTTATGTTTGTATATTTTTCAGTTTACATAAGACTTCATATATTGTTTTGTTGTTTTCTTGGTATTTTTCATTTTTCTCAGAAATGATTAATCTTTTTATTTGCTAATTACTTTCTTTATCAAGTGACATGGTAAAAAAAATTGTCAGCATTAATTTCAAGTAACACAAATAAAACATTGTGGAACAACTATCCTTCTGGTCAGAAAGAACAAGTTTGGCACCAAGTCCAATCTGCCAACCCAAAAAATTGTGGACCAAGCTTAGTTTACAAGCTGCTATTACATACAAACCAGACTTCTCAATACAAAAGATAATATGTGATTCAACTTTGGTAATTGTTTCCAGAATTTCATATAGTCAAGATTATCTTACTCTATATGTTTTCTCAACATTTATGCAGACTTTTAGAACATTACACAACAATCTATACAATCTAACGCACAAAAGATAGAATGAATTAAATAAATTCTACCATAACAGATTTGCAAAGGCAAAGATGAACGTGACATTCATAGGAAAAATAGGGACATCAACCCAACCCATCACTAAGAAAATCATGAACAAACTTCAGATCACCCAAAACAAGCAAGCTGACAAAACAAAACCTACATTGGACATAATCTGATAATATTAAAGGACACCTGTCGGGTATGGCAACAGTGAGATTTATTTAAAATTTCAAATCATTGATCTGCATTTAGTCAAACAATTTGCCTGTCTGAAAATGTTTCCTATAAATCAACTTCATGGTTTACTTTTTTCACATCCTAGCTACCACCTTCATAAAGGTGATTCTAGTTTTAGAAGTTCACAATGAGCTGAAAGCTTACAATTTACAGTTGTCTTGCTTTTTTACATAGTTACTACATTTTCCTTTTTCTCTTTGCTAACAAGTTCCAAATTTTCCTTTTAACTTTTATTAAAAACATCAATATTCATAAACATAGTGGAAAAAGTTCTTGATATGAGAACAAATGACAAGAAGGCAGGCCACGACTCACGGTGATAATAGAATTGATAGCAAAACAGATATTGTTCGTGCAAGACAAATTATGAAGCACCATCTCTAAGACATTTCATCAAAAAGATGCTGATATGCTATATTGTTACGATCAAATGAATAAAGATATGATAAGAGATCTGTCGATTTTGCAACAATATTTTATAAGCCCAACCCCATGAAATGAACCCAAAAAAATTAAAAGAATAGAAAAAAAAAGAAAAGGAGGGAGCACAAATTTGATATGAAGAATTTTACCGGTTCACCTAATTTTACAAGCATTGGTACTTCTAAAAGATACCTCCCAGTTGCCGTTTTTGCTTGGAAGGTTCAAGAGAGAGAATTTTTTTTATAAAGCCATAAAGTTCCACAATAATATTAGTAAGCAAGAAGAAATATTTGGGCATAATTTTCCTGGAGATGGTGGTTTCTGCAAAACTCTCAACAGGAAATTTTAACAAAATCACAAGATAGTCATATGTAAAGAATTACAAATCAAAGTGCACACCTCCTCCATCCTGAATGCATCATCCTTATTCATGGATTCATTGATTTAAAGCCAAAACAGTAGTTTGAAGGATCATCTCAAAATATATATATTCTTAATTTTAAATGGAGCAACCATCATCTAGATTTCCCTACTGTATAAAAATCAACAATTCTAAGAAAAAAAGAAAAAGAAAATTCAACATACCCATCTATTTAATGGATTAAAATATTATTTTGACCTAGAGCTAATGAAAAAATGGTCCCAAATCAAAGACTAGCGTATGCTTTCTTTAAGTTTCACATTGTGTACCATCTGTTTGCTTTTATTTACCCATCTATTTAATGGATTAAAATAATATTTTGACCATAGAGCTAATGAAAAAATGGTCACAAATCAAAAACTAGTGTATGGCTTCTTTAAGTTTCACATCACATACCATCTGTTTGCTTTTATTATTAAAAAGCATATCAACTTTCTATTTGATAAGGGTTAACTCCTATACTGACCAATGATCAGTAAACAAATTCAACTCGAGGAGACAACAGTCAACAGTGCAATCTAAACATAAGGTCTCTTAAAGCAGTGATTCACCTCAGCTAAAGATATTTAGATTTTACTGAACACTTTTGACATAATCTAAAGACAGAATGAAGAATCATTTCAGCTTCTTCAACAATTTTGAGCTTAAGGCAAAGTAGGTCTTCTCATGTCTGTAACCAGTAAGAACCTAAGAAGATGTATGGTTGAGTACCAACTACGTCTAAACTAGTGACCAAAAATATTACAATTTACCACTTGGTTCTAAAACATTTTGCTTCACATAAATCAGTACCAAACTTTTAGAAGAAAAATGCATATTTAGGGCCAATTATTAACCATAATAATTAGGCATAAAATACTTTTGATATGCCAAAGAAAGGTCCCTGATATTTTTGTCATAATTTAAAAGGCTTAATTGTTCATTAAAGGGGCCATTGCCATGAGTGTATTAGCATTTAATGCATTTGTTGACAGGCACTATCATAATTAATTTCAGAATACTAGCTTAATATACTCATCTAATCAATCAATTAATTATTGCACTTCAGCATTATCTTAATACTTTCACTCTTCAAATCCAGGTACATATCAACAACTAATTTGCAATACATTTAACAACAAACTTAATTTCAAGATGTCACAATTATCTAGAAGGCAAAAACATAGCTGCATAAGAAACGTAATATTGTAATGATCCCCTCTCTGGCCAAAAATATCACCAATTTTGGAACCCCGACTGTCGTATAGAGAGAGTCAATCAAATTGGTTGCAACCAGCATCTTATTTCCTAAACTGGTAGTTAAATCACTTTTTTTTGGAGATATTGACGATATTTGACAAAAACATTCTCTGTCTCTTCACTATAGATTCATATTCTATTTTTGTCCAAGGAAATAGAAGAAGAATAAAAAATTAAAGCGAACATCACTGAGATGATTTATTAATATATGCTGACACTAGGAGATAACGGAACATCAAAAGCCTAACAAGACATAGCTATCACTTGAAGAACCTGCAGAACTTACTATATGGAAACATAATGTTTGATTATAATGGGGAAGGAATGGCTTTCCTTTCTTCTACAGCCTTTCTCTCAAATTCTTCCTATCATAAATTATTCAATAATGTCTTCATTCCAATTTCCTAATGAAATGATATTCAGATAGTTGACTTTACCTTTTTTTCCTTTACAAGAAAATTGTAATATCTTTAGTGGCCCAATCATCATCATTCTTTTGCTATTTCCTATGTGAATCATTATTTGTTAGGCACCTGCATATTCTGTTATACTCCTTTCTATTTCACATATTTTTGCCAATTTGGTCATCTAAAATCAGTATCACCAAAATCATTCTACTATGTCCTCTATTCTTTTGCCTTTCTGGGTTAAGCAAAGAAAAGCATAAATGGAAGAACCAATGAGTTTGCCAGTTTTTTTGGAAGAAATGGCAACCATCATCACCATCCAATGCTTGTCCCATCAATATGGGAACAACCGCAAAGCAAACATCAGAATCGAGAATGACACAACTTTTGCTAATTTTATAAATGAACAGCAACTCAATGTCAATTCCCTGTATACATTTCCTAGCCATAGATAATCTAAGCAATAGATAAACATGCTCCAAACCTAAAAGCTTGGATAGAATATAGAAAGACATCTAGGAGTGTAATATAGGCAAGCTAAACAAGCCTACCGAAAATTTTTACACCAATATGTCACAAAACCTATAAAACACAAATAATTCAAATTTCTCATGTTATCCACATTGAATATTTGTCAAACAAGAAGCATATAGATACTTCTTAGATGTCTTAAATGCTTTCTTAAAGTATCTAACTTAAAAAATAATTATTCAAAAGCACATAGTTTTAGGATACTTGGAACACTTTGCATATGCTTATTGGAAGAGTTTATTTGTCTTTTTCAAAGTCAATTTAGGCAAGCTGAGGGCGTCGGGCTTCGGTTGGATCAATGTACGCAACCTTATATCATCAACATATTTCGAGAGTCTATTACTTGAACCCCTAGAGACCAAAGGAATAACCTTATCATTATACCAAGCCCAACCTCTAAGTCTAGATAAGTTGAATATACGCTTAATATGTTCTTCTCATTCTACGAAGCATAAAATTAGCACCAATGAAATTAAAGTAATGGGACATCATTACGAAGAGTGTCCATCATTCTCAAAATTCTTGAAGCTCTATAACCTAAAATACTTTCCTATGATGAATAGTATAAGAAAACTAGGAATGACGTAATACAAATTTGACAATAGTCTCCCTAGCATAGGACCACTAGTTACTTAGTTGTTATTATTTAGCATGACACAAAATAAAACATAATAAGAACATAAATAAGAACTAAGCTTTGTCATACAAATTGAGAAGAACTAAATAATCCTTATGGCTACACGGGATACTAGTTACTTTTTTGTGATTATTCATTGTGATGTATAACTAAATATTATAATAATATAAATAAGCGTTATGCTTGTCATATAAAGAGTGTATATTTGCACATTTTAGTGTTGCAGAAGTTCCATATTATTATCCTACTTATTCGAGATTTACGCATTGGCATATATCATCATATATTCATAGATCAAGGGAACAAACAGAAATTGTTTTTTTATAACCACCATCATGTTAGGTATGAACCATTAATTAATATCACATAATGTGTTATCCATATATGTTTTGATTACAAAGCCCACACTAATGACAATATTTCCAAAGAAAACACTATAAAGTGCACAGCTTGGTGCAGTACAAACAGGGCTTTGATCTTTGCTCTGCAAGTGAGCAGAGATACAAATACAGACTTCAAATTTGCCATGCAAATGAGCAACTCAGTAGAATCACACCGTAAGAACAAATCTTAAAAACCTAAAAGTACTGCACTGAACCTAGTTGAGTGTTAGCAAAAGACCAGACCTAAAACTCATAAGAAAGACACTACATTTGCATAAACAAAAGGACACCCAAGCGCATAAGACTTCCACCAATGAGGCTCCTTCTAATGCATGATATCATATCAGCATTTAACATAATGATCCTTTTAAATCACACTAAGCAATGTAGCATTATACCTCTGAAAATGCATTGCAGAATTCCAAAAATTGCAAAGCTGCACCAACATCCTCAGCTGCCCAATCAACCCCTGCAACCTCTATTAATGGTGCACCCTGAGGAATCACAATTGCTAAATTCTCACGTTCAGTAGGGTTGTTGCTACCATATTTCCTGGACTTTCGATCTTTCACCAGTTGTTTGAGTTTGACTTTTTTGTTTGGTAAGCCAGCTGACACTTTTTCCTCAACAATATTTGAGTATTTATTACCATGTTTCTTGATCTTGTGTACTTTGCGCGAAGGTTTGCCTTGGACAGTATGAATTTTTTTCTTGCCAGAAACTTTTATTGCATCTGTATTTAGCCAATTATCTGTATAATCATTTTGTTGTTCAGGAGAATTTGGCAAATGTTGCAAACCTTTGAGTTGATCATTAATGCAATTCATATGGACAGGCTTATCATTATTTGGCTGCATCTCTGTATTGCCATTCTTCACAAAGGGTTTCTTTTCATCCTGCTTTTGTGTATCATCATCCTTTGGTTTTGCATTGCTTCTACAGAGCCCAATTACATTCTCACCGCCACACTCACTGTCACGCTTTAGTTTTTTCGATGCTCTTTTTGTTTCTTTTTTCGCATGTGAATTACCTTTCTTGTCATCACCACCAACAGAAGGCTCATCAAGGTGATTTTCCTTGCCATGACTTCTTTTATGAGCCACCAACCCCTTCAGTGAACAATGCTAACTTATCAGCACAAGAACGGCAAAAAACCAAGTGAGCATAAATCAAACCTTTTTATAGACGTCAGGGCTTGCCGCGCTCAAACTTCTCAGTCCATTTGCAGCAGCCAACACATCAGATCCCTGCTTATAAAGTAATTCATGCACCGAAGAGAACCCAGTCGCCTTGGCGGTGTGGATGAGAATTCCTGTCGGCAGGTGACCCTTCTTCTTCCTACAAAGTTAAGACCCACAGCCATTTTTCATTGCAACAATAAAAGGAGTGAAAATTCATAAACCTAATTCCGAGCGCAGGGAGAGAAACTACATGCAGCAGCTACAGTTGCAAACGCCACGGCATTTGGGGCAACTCCAGTCTTGCATCAGAGCAACCTCTTCAGCCTTCTCCCCATACCTGAATTACCGCAAACGCCTGTCGTAGTTACCTCAGATCGAAACACGATCTAAAGCGAAAGCGCACGAACATCATAAATCTAAACAAACCTATTGAGGAGACATTTGTAGCAAAACTTTATGGGGCAGGGCTTGTCCTTCCGAATCTGCCTGCACGGTGCCCCAAAATCCGTTGTCCTCTGCCTGCACTGCGAAAATCGCAAATGAAAAGTATAAAAAAGGGAAACTCCGAGGATTCGGTCACTCAGATTAAGAAAGTTTGGATAGAGAGACGGGGTTCACAAAGATCTTCTTGACTACCTGATGGCAAGACTTGCCATTCTCGGAGTCGTAGGTTCGGCCATGGGCAACTCGAACGCCGAGCGATTTGTTGTGCTTGGATGGAGACGAGACGGCGGTCGGAGAGGCCTCGGCGGGGTTCTTGATATCCTCCGTGGCCGGGTCGCCTTCGGTGGTGGCGTTGTGGGGCACGGCCATGGGATCGGAAAGGCAGATGAGGGGGTGGGTCGACGGGGATTTCCTCTCTTTGGGAAGGAGAAGAATGGAGACGAGGGTACGAAGAGGGAAGGGAATTCGTGAAATTTTGGAGTTCGATTTGAAATGGCGCCCTAAATTTTTGGGGGAAGGGGAAATGCTTCTCGGAGTTGGAAATTTACCGGGCATGGTTCCGCCTCATAAATTTTGGCTCTACATTCTAGAATTCTACCCGCTTCTACACCTTCTACATCATTGGGCATGGAGGTGACACACTGCCCGGTCCCAAGCATGCGGACACCAAAGACTGACGGTGAAAAGAAACGGAAGCCGGTAACGAGCTGAAGCTGCGAACCGACTCTTCTCGCCCCTCAGATGTCCGCCACCGCAGATCGTCGACTTCAGTTGGTGGTGTTGGATGACCTCGGTGCGACGCAGCGTCCGCCGGCATCGACCCTAATTCTCTGTATGGGGCCCACTTACGCATCCAATGACCCACCGTCTGATTATAAAGAAAGCAAGTGGATGTGCGGCACGTCAGTCGTGACCTGAATTCGTTCGCGCGTTCTCGTCACCGACTTGCCATCCCAGCCGTCCGCTGTGGGATCCACGTGCTCCTCCAATCGTATACTTTATGGGTCCCACGACGAAACTGTGGACCCAAGTCAAGTCAACGTCGCTTTGTAACGTTGACCGAAGTGCGCCAAGCATTTATCCGGCCCCGTGCTTTCGGAATCTGCAGATAGAATACGTGCGTTGGGAAGCTGCATGCAACTTTCCTTCTTCCTCCAAACACGACCGCTGACCGATACAAAAGGAATAATTTCCATCTTCCGAAATCCGAAGAGAAAAAAATACAAGTGTTTTGTCATAATAATTAGTATTTGATCCACGCATTGGTACAAGAAAAGTCAACATTTTCAGTGAATGCAAGCGTGAGCATAATTTAGAATAGTTTTATGAAATATCCAAATTTCTATTGAAGATAAAGTTTAATCTATCTTTGTATTTGGAATCAAATAACTTCTTCCGTATAATAGTGCCAACATGGATTAGCTGTGGTTCATGTTACGGCCGTATGACTAATCCATGATGGTTTTATGTAATCGCTTCGATGACAGATTCTTCGAGCAACTAAGTTAGAGATCCACCGACTTGGCAATATGTAGATGACAGATTTCCTTGATATAAAATAATTATCATTTTTATCCATTTTTCTTTGCCATGGTTGACACCGAATCAAAATATTTCCATCACAAACCCTTTTTCTTATTATGATTAAGGCTTTTGATCCAATTTTTGCTTCTTAAAACTGGTGCTCTCCAAAAAAAGGTATGTTTTACTATATCCTCAATTATTCAAGGTATATGTCCAATAAACTCAAGTTAACTACTACTAGTCATGGTTGTCGTTGAATTGTAATAAAATGTAAATTTTAATTACCTATAAATATTCTTTGATGCTCACATAAATTATTTGACTCTTCATTTTTTTCGATATTTTTTTAATGGAACATTAATGTCAGTTTTAGTTTTAATATTAAGTTAATGGTCAACTAACGGATATTAAATGCAAAATAGCATATCTTCAAGTTTTAATGGATATATATATATATATCATTTTTGTCAAAAAAACTATTAGCCACAATTTGTTGGAGATGATTGGCATCAGACTTTAATGGATGATGCATGTCTTGGCGGTAGCCACTCGTAGAAGGTGAGGTTGTTCTCTGCTATCAGAGTCCTCATTCAAGTTCGGTGTGGACTTAATTAAGAGGAAGATCACACCGTTTGGATGGACGATCTCAAAAGATGCAGAAAAGGATAAAGGATTCGGATGCAACTTGTGAACATGATGATGATGTGAAGCTTCTAAGAGACGCTGAAATATATTCAAATAAACAAAAACAGTGTCAAATAATAGACTGCATGTTGAGCTACCCGACACGTAACATCTCAACCTCAACAACGAAGGTCGCCGCATCAGCAACTCAACTACGACGTGTAAATCGCACAAGGAGCGATTGAGCTACGTAAGCGACGCCAGCAGACGTTGTGCCACCTTAGCAAGTGGTTGAGCATAGTCAGCAAACGTTACGACACTTTAGGAGGTGGTTCAATGTCGGCAAACGTTATACCACCTTTGCAAGTGGTTGAGCCACATCAACGTCAATAAACGTTATGCCACCTTAGCAGGTGATCGAGATAAGTTAGCAGATGTTACACCAATGTGGCAAGTGATTGAGCCACGTTAGTTGTTCCACCTCCACCACCATCTCAGAAGGAGGTTACAACAATTGCCTAAACCGCCAACGACCACAAGGAGCTAGTTATAAATACAAACTCTTTCACCTCTATTTTTCTTCCGCCTCCGGTATTACTGATTTAAGCTTTGGAAAGTTCAAGTCGAGCTACCTACCCCTGGTGTCAGTAAACGATTATGCCAGCAAGTGATTGAGCCAAATCAGCAAATGTTACACCATTGTGCAAGTGATTGAGCCACATCAATGAAGATTATTCCCGATGAAAATAATAGAAAATAAGAATAATTATTGAAGAAGTAAAATAGCTTAAATACATTAACACGTCGCTCTCCTATTTATACAGATTAAGAAAAAGAATATTTTTCAACAGAATAGAAGATTTTTCTCAACAGAATAAAAAGATTTCCCCGTATAGTTAGGAAAATCTTATCTTCTAACTATAAAGTGACTTAAAGTTTGAATGGATCAAATCGGGCTATTCCTGACCTCGGTGTTTTGTATGATCTCGGATGACACATCAGGAATTAGATAATATCTAGATTCCAACGATAGATTTCTCTTTTATCATTCTGGATGTCTGATGAACTTGGAGTTAACACTGATCGAGCAATATGCAGAGTCATCTTTATACTCTTTGAAATTTGGCTCAAGAAAACGAAAAATATAAGTTTTTCTTTGAGAGGTGGTATAGATCCATGATATGAAACAGTGTTAATTGACTCATGACCAATAGAGAATATATTGGTCTACGTAATGCATCAGCTGCTCACATTTTGGCCAACCTTTTATGACATGCAGTTGATCTCTCATGATACTGTACTGTAAGTACGCGGAAGAACAAGAACTCAGATCTATCCACCGGTGGCAGAATCCAACATATGGTTTGGTTCAATAATCTGATGCAGTTGTTTGCGGTCCCAGAACATGGCCTAATATCTAGCCTGGTGGTGTTGTTTAACATGAAGAGTTGTGAGAGTTGACCATCGTCTACAAGGCCAGTAAGGTTGCACATCCTCTTCGAGGATTAACATGTTCTTCCGCTGGAGATCTGTGGTAGAATTAAGTATTGTTTAGTTCCTTGTGCAAAAGACAACTTGGTCATATGTTATGAGATTCAATATATAGGTTTACAGCTGCAGATACCATTCAAAAGTGGCCTGTGTCGTTCGGATATCCTGTGAATGCTATTAACACCCACACCCGCCCATCAAGACTTCCACCTTTTCAGACATCCAATGTCAATGGTCCGTTAAAGGAGGCAAACCCTAAGAAGAATTAGAACACGAGGGCAATATTATAATAGAGAAGCACATAAGGTATTAATTGACCTGCGGCCAGCTATTACCATTGCCTTGGAGTGGTGGCTACCTCATTCGACCGTAAACCTTCTGCTCGTTGTTCGCTGATATATCTCCTCCGTTGACGAGATGGAACGCAGTCGAATTAGGAATTAGGCTCACAGAAAAGAAAACAACCGAGGAATACAATCGTTTTGCATGCTGCCCAGGAACAGATGCTGATTCATATCTACGAGGAATATAATTGAGCGAGCTTAATTATTAATTTGGGTTTGGCAATAATATTCTCCTTCCCTGTTTCCATATCTACGAGGAATATTTTACTCAACAATAATCTTTTGCCTACATTCTGACACGCACAAGAAGCCACATTTTTGTCGTACCGGACACACTGTGCCTTTGAACTAAAAGCTTGCAGTGTTTAGACTTGTGGCTCAATTCATAGTTGTTTAAACAGGCAACAAAGTCATGAAAGACTTGTTTGAAGTGCATTGGGATCTCTGTTCTGGTCATTTGACTATAATTTCTGTCAAGTTAAAGCCCACTAGTTCAAGTAAATGTCAATTTGAATGTCTTGCTCGAAGGATACCCAGCTTCGTTCATGCTACCAAAGTCAATGAACTTTCAGATTTTTCTTTTCATTTTAACTTAATTTTAGCAAGCCAATTCTCCCTAATAATTCATGGATTTACAAGCAATTAACACATAACACAATGTACATTCCTTTTGTGTTTTGCGTTGTTTCATGAAACAAAGGCGAAACGAAGAACAGAATGGGAAGAATTTGGAGGATAAAATCACTACAATGTCTCTACGAATGGCTTCTCGAGGGGCTTTGGCGGTGGAAAAAACTCCGTCGCCTCCCTTCCCCTCTTCCATTCGCCATGGCTGGCCGGCAATTCTGATATGTTGACGCCGAACAGCCTAATAACCGATGGCAAGGATGGATTGTTGGCGACTGCACCAGTCCTGCAGTTGATGTACAGCTGCTTCTCCGGCCCGGTGGATCGCCAGAAACTGACCAGATCCCCGGCCTTCAGGCCCTTCTCCTTCACGTACCGGCTCCAGCCTTTGGTCAGCACGTAGCTCTGGCTACTGTTCCAATACGAGTACCTAAACCTCCACACCCTTCCACTGGCATCCTCGAAGTTGAGCAGCACTCCCTTGCATGCGAGGCTACTGCCGCTCTTCGACGGGAAATGCTTCTCGGCGTGATGCTTCGGTATCACCAGCCTGTTCAACTTCCCGACGTCGCTGGGAGTGACAACCTTGTCGAGCAAGAACTCGCGAGCCGATCGCGAGTAGCCGGGTGTCTTCCTCCGGCCCACGGTCGCGCTCCGGCCAGCCCCGAAGGCTCGCTTGCTCTGCTGGAGTTCGTCACGGTACGTGTGCTTGCGCAGCATGTCCACGATCTCGGCCTTGGAGTGCGCGGCGAGGAAGGAGAGCTCGCCGGCATCGTCGTAGGCGGAGTCCGACAGAGGCCTGAAGTTGGTGACGGCGTCGCGGCCCCGGAAGCGCTGTGCAGCGACGTCGTAGGTGCGTGCGGCCTCGGCTTCATCGCCGAAGGTGCCGAGCCACACTCGGTTGTGCCTCTCGTAGATCTGGGCGCCCCACCGGCCGTTCGGCTGGGGGACGACGCCTTTGTACTGAGATGAGGTCAGCTTCCTCGACTCGGCTTCGGTTCCTCCTCTGAGAATCGGGTCGAGCACCACACTCGCGCCGCTGCCCATTCGCTGCAGCGCCTCCATCACATGTAGCGGCGCCTGTAGCCGCTTCTCCGAGTCGCTCGATGCCTCTTCCACACAGCTAGAGTCCATGGCTGTGCTAACAACAGATGGTTTCGTACAGAAAGGCAAGGAAGAGAGGTTGGGTTGAATCCTTTGCAGGAGGACTCAAGGCCTCATATAGACTTCGATGTAAGCTTGTTGCGGTCAAGATTGATTGTGTGGCTTGCAAATGTGTATCCTTCATGTGAAGTTCTTGAGGAAGGATGGCGTGAGTCAACTATGTGGAGGTGGGAGGAAGATTCCAGGGAGCTGTTTCCCTCTCTATCTCTCTGCTTCTCTTCTCTTCTCCTCTTGTGGTGTCAAGTGAGAGAGAGAGAGAGTCGAATGGAGATGGTAGTGGGACCTGAACAGAGGCAAGTGGGATCGAGTGGGGTTCACATGAATGTTGTAGCATGTGGCCAAATGCATCCCCTGAGCTTTCGTTGCCGCAGCTGCTGACTGCCACATGAATGTCTCTCTCTCTCTCTCTCTCTCCTATCTATCTCCAAGTCTGCGCATGCATGCAGCTGCCTCCGAGATATGGTAATAAATAAATGTTGGGCTCATCCGCGAGGAACACATAAATGTAGGAGGTGAAATATTATCCATGTATTCATATTTTATTAGTGTAAATTGATTTTCCCATGTCAAGTATCACGGGTAGCTATGGTTGCTATATTCGTTTGGGTTGCTCTCTCTTTATGACTGGATCACAATCAGTGTTTCCATAGGTTCATATTTTTGACTGTTCAGTGTTTCCTTAGGGTTGAACGAACACCAATGGGAACCCCGGTATCCTCATCTTTTCTTCGACCTAATCTCGTAGAAACGGTCGTAAGTTGACTCGGTCGTCCCTCCTTTGGATGATGAGCCTCGTCGACTACTGGTGAAGTTGCTGACGGTGGGGAGTGTGATCACAACAATGAGCGAGCACAAGGAGAAGACGATGGACGCCAACGTCTGAACCTACGATTACGAACTCGAACGCCTTCGCATGCTAAAAACATTTCAATGTACAACCCAACAGGTGTCTTAAGCTGCACTGTCAAGATCATGGCCAACCAAAGCATTAAACCCAATGAATCATATGTTATCGTTCCCGAAAGGTAATACTTGATCATGGTGGCACTGTGGCACGTTGTGCATCAAATTATACACCTCGATGCTCGTAGATTGGTGATGGATTATGGAGAATACTAAAACCAAGAGATGACCCTACATCAACGGGACCAAACGAGGAGTCAGCCCATCGTGCTTAACGGAGAAGAGAAGTGTTTTCTTTTCCCATTTACAATAACAAAAAAAAAAAAAATCGACGTGTTATAGTTTCATGGCATAAAAATACTTTTTAACTCTGATAAGCTCGATTACTTACTGATATAGGGCATATTTTGGTAATCTGCCCTCTAACTACTATTCACGGTCACATCAGCATCAAGGACAACACATCGGATCATACCCCTCGGTCAACTCTATTCCGCAAGGGTTGGACGATGCCAATCGAGTACGGCGCTGTCCCGCAAAGATCGGGACAGCACCGACCGAGTACAATGCCATCCCGTAAAGACCGGGTCGGCGCCGACCAAGTACAACGCCATCTCGTAAAGACCGGGTCGGCGCCAACCGAGGACAGCACATTCTGCAAGAGTCGAGACGACGCCGACCTAGTACAACGCCGATAATCATAAATATGACAGGTACGACTGGTCCCTTGACGGAAGGATAAAAACCCCTCGTGGGGCCAATAACAATAGGTCTTTGGCTCATTTTCCACCCAGTGCTAACAAGATCTTCGGAGGGGTCGAAGTTGGAAGCCCCCTTCCCAACCCCGACCTGTGTGCAGAGACTATAGATAGAGAGGCAGGCGGCCAACCAAGGGGAGCTTCCAGACTCTGAAGCCAGAGCCCAAGCCCACCCTCACTGGACGACGATCCCTACCACCCAAGAGCTAACGTGGATGATCTTGCACACCCGGGACCGAACCAAGCCATGTTGAATCCCTTTGCCATGGCGTAAAGGATTACTATCATATTGGTGCTAGAATGAGGGCCCGATGTCGCAAGATCATTCTCAGCCGGGCAACATAGCCGAATAATTAGGCAACAAATGCCTCTCGACCCAATTGACTCCCGGGCTCGGGGAACAACTCCCACCCACTCCTAAGCTAGAGGCGAATGGCTCCTTGGCCACCCCGGGGCGCTATTGGCGATTGTTCACGAACTCGGGGTTATCATTCCTAGGAATGGCTACTGCTCATCTTTCTACCTCCATCGAAGCATTCTTCAACCTGACGCACCAAGTTCAGGTTCTAGCGGGGATAATGCAAACCATCGTCACCCTCGGACAGCTCCTAACACACTCATCCATGTCGCAACGGGAGTTGCCGCCTCCTGTGCCCGTGTAGCCTCCACCCTCACCAGTGTCACCTCTGATCCCCCAGCAGCCCGCAATGATGGATGTCATCTCCTCACCCGAGCGACGGTTGAACCCGAGGCCAATCCCCATGCGCAGCACACGAAGCCTCCGACACCCTCGTTCCGATAGTCCCGAACCCGACACATTGTCGTCCGACTCGGCAGACTCTCTCCGGGCACAACTGCGCTCGGTAAATCGGCACCTAGATGAGATTTAGCAAGAGTTCCACAAGTCCAAAGATGAGCTTGGTGAGGCCTCTTCAGGGGGATCGCCTTTCACCCCTAAGATTTAGGACAAGTCAGTCCCACCGAGCTTCCGCCTCCCGGTTCTTGAAGCTTATGATGGCAGCTCCGACCTGACGGAACATGTCACCGCCTTTCGAGCCCAGATGACTTTGTACGACACCTCGAATGCCCTCATGTGCAAAGCATTCCCGATCTCGCTTCGGGGCCCAGCTCGGATGCAGTACAATCGACTTAGGCCAGCTTCAATTGCCACCTTTGACCAGTTGGCCAGAGAATTTGAACTCAACTTCCTAGCCAGTGTGCGACCGAAGCCGTCCGCAACCCTGCTCCTCGGCCTCAGCCAAAAGGACGACGAGCCACTTTCTCATTTTGTGACTCACTTTGCTACTAAGATTCGGGGGCTGCCCGACACTCATCCCTCTTTAATAATGCAGGTGTTCTTGATGGGGCTCCGACCTTCTAGATTCTTTTGGTCGCTGGTTGAGCGGCCGCCAACGGCTATACCCGAAATGCTTCAGCACGCCAACCAATATGTAGCCGTCGAAGCTTTGATGGCGGGAAAGAGCAAGGAGCACAAGAGGCTGCTAAGAAAGAGGATCGACCAACCCGATGCACCACCCCCAAGGCTCCTACTCCTACCTTTGAACTCCTCTAGGATGAAGATATTCTTGCAAATCAAGGAAAAGGGACTCCTAAAGGCCCCTAACCCGATGAGGGCACCGTGTGAGCTCAGAGATCGCTTGAAGTACTGCTGGTTTCATCGCGACTACGGACACGATACCAAGGAGTGTCGTGACCTCAAGGACTAGATTGAAGAGCTCATATGTCGGGGGCATCTAGGTCGCTACATTGGGAGAACCCGCGAGCTGTCACGTCCGATCGAAAAATAGATTGATGTGATCAGCGATGGTCCGACATCATAGTGTAATAGCATAGCGGGGCAGAAGGCTTATGCCCGAGCAGTCATTGAAAAACGCCTGCAGTAATCACCGGTGCCCGAGATCACATGCCCGATGAGAGAAATCAAGTACCCGGAGCATGACAACGTGCTAGTCGTCTCGGCTAGGATCGCCAATGCTCGGGTTAAAAGGATCACGGTGGACACTGGGAGTTCGACCGACGTCTTGTATTTCAACATCTTCCAGAAGCTCGACCTGACCAAGGAAGACCTCGCCCTGATTTAATCGACGCATATCGGATTTATAGGAGATTCAGTTTTGTCCCTTGGCACCACCATCCTATCAGTTACACTGGGCGTGGACCTGTGGATCAAGACGGTCATGATAACCTTCATGGTGGTGGAACTCCTCTCGGCATACAATGCCATCCTGGATCGTTCAACCCTCAACAAGCTCAGAGCAGTCATCTCCATATATCATCGGGCGATAAAATTCATGTCCCGAGAAGGGGTTGGGGAAGCAAGGAGTGATCCTCGAGAATCCCAACAATGTTACCTGACGACCGTCACATTACCCAAGAAGCCGAGGCGTGAGCATCCCATCGTCGACCCTCGGGACGTTGCTCAGCCAACACAATACCTCGAACCGACCGAGCACACCCAAGAAGTCTCGTTATGTCACAACTGGCCCGATAGGGTTGTTAGGGTTGGGTCGGGGAGCATGCCTGAAGGATTGCTACCCACTACCAAGGATTGACCAGTTGGTCGACACAACCTTGGGCCATGAGCTCCTCATGTTCCTAGATACGTACTCAGGATATAAAGCCGAGGAATTTTCCCGAGTTGATCCCGAAGACACACTTGGCGGGGTCGAGGCGCATGCCGCACTCCCGCAATGTTTTGAATGTCTCGGCAAGGTCCATTAGGTGGGCTCGGGTAGATTTGCTCTTGATGATCATGTCGTCAACATACACCTACATGTTTCTCCCGATTTGGCAGGCGAACACCTTATTCATCATCCTTTGGTAGGTTGCCCTGGTGTTCTTCAACCCGAATGGCATGTCTGTGTAGAAATAAACTCCTCGGTTTGTGATGAAAGTTGTGTCTTCCTGGTCTTCTGGTGCCATCTTGATTCGGTTGTATCCACCAGCCATTGTGACAAATCTTATCCAAATTTGACATGTCCGGACGAATGCTCAAGTGGTCAATCGAGCTCGAGGAATTCGATATACAATATGTCCTGAGTACGACCATCAAGGCCCAGGTGGTCACCAACTTCAATCGGCCAGTTGACTCCGCAACTCCGATATCCTTGGCACAATACCTGCTCTTCTTGGCCCGATGCCCGAGTCCACGACCCGAATCCTTCTGTCGATACGTCGACCGATCCACCGGCCCGACGTCTAATCTTCTGACATGTTCCTCCGGCACAACATGATTTTTCCTGCTTTAATTGTCTCATCTTGATCGAAGCATCCTGCGTCGCTCAAAACGCAGATTAAAACATAAACACATATCAAGTGGTTTCATCATCAAAATACGAGATTCAACACAACTCTCCTACCAAACTATTGCAGCCGAAGAGGTGGCACCGCAGATGCAACCCCGACCTGGGTGGAAGAAACCCTCCACTATAAAAAGGACGGGGCACTGCTAGCCAATAAGGTGGCCTACCGACGGCTCCGGTGCACCCAGGCATGGTATTGTGAGATGAACAAGCGACTTTACCGGAGGTTGTTCACCCAACCGCTCCTATGCTGCTTGGACCCCGCGGAAGCCCAGTCAGTGTTAGCCGAAGTTCATGAAGGAGTTTACGGGGAGCACATTGGTGGTCAGACCATGGCCTTCAAAGTCCTCCGACAAGGGTACTACTGACTGACCATGCGCCGAGATGCCATGACCTACGTACAACAATGCATACAGTGCAGAAGCATTCTCGAGCACCTCATCAACTTGCGGTTCCTCTGACCCCCCTGGATAGTGCATGACTATTCGTGCAATGGGGAATGGACATCCTCGGCCCCTTCCCATCGGCTTTGGGACAACGGAAATTCCTCGTCGTCGGGGTGGATTACTTCACCAAGTGGTTGGAGGCCGAGTTGCTAGTGTCCATCACCAAGAAGCAAGCATTTCTCATGATGTCGCTTGGCCACATCAGTCATACATACAACGCCCGAGCCATGCCACTCGGCCACTTCAGTCATACATTGCCCGAGTCATGCCACTCGGCCACATCAGTCATATAGTGCCTAAGTCATGCCACTCGGTCGCATCAGTCATATAGCGCCTGAGCCATGCCACTTGGTCACATCAGTCATACAGTGACTGGGTCATGTCTCTTGGCCACATTAGTCATACAGTGCCCAAGTCATGTTGCTTGGCCGCATCGGTCATACGGTGTCAGAGTCATGCCGTTCGGCCATATCAGTCATACAACGCCCGAGTCATGCCACTCGGCCACATCAGTCATACATTGCCCGAGTCATGCCGCTTGGCCACATCAGTCATACATTGCCCGAGTCATGCCGCTCAGCCACATCAGTCATATAGTGCCTGAGTCATGTCGCTCGGTCGCATCAGTCATATAGCACCCGAGCCATGCCACTTGGTCACATCAGTCATACAATGCCTGAGTCATGTCGCTCGGCCACATCAATCATACAGTGCCCGAGTCATGCTGCTCGGCCACATCAGTAATACGATGTCAGAGTCATGCTGCTCGGCCATATCAGTCATACAATGCCCGAGTCATGCCACTCGGCTACATTAGTCATACAGTGCATGAGTCATGCCGCTCGGCCACATTAGTCATACAACTCCCGAGTCATGCCACTCGGCACATCAGTCCTCAACACATGAATCATACCGCTCGGTCACACCAGCCTACACCACCCAGGTTGTGCTTCTTGATCACATCAATCTTCGTTACCCGAGCCATCCAGCTCGGTCATACCAGCCTATGCCATCGAGGTTGTGCTTCTTAGTCACGTCAACTTGAGCTGTGACATTCGACCACATCAATCCTTCAGAATCTAAGCCAAGGTGCACACCGAGTCCAATCGAATCACCGTGCCCAACATCCAGCAACGTCGTTCGCCCAGCCAAAATCCCGACAATCTTTCCCGATGGACCTTGTCTACGATCAATCTCCGCTCACATAGGTTCCCAACGTCCCACCAACCATTACACATCAGACCCGACTTATGAGAGGGGGGGGGGGGGAGGGGGGGAGGGAGAGAATGATATGACATATTTTGGTAACTTGCCCTCCAACCACTATTCACGGCCACATCAGCATCAAGGACAATACACTAGATCGTACCCTCTAGTCAACGCCATTACGCAAAAGGTTGGACTACGCCAATCGAGTACGACATCGTCCCGCAAAGATCGGGACGACGCCGACCTATAAAGACCGAGTCGACGCCGACCAAGTATAACATCGTTCCGCAAGAGTCGGGATGATGCCGACTAAGTACAGTGTCGACAATCATAAATATGACAGGTACGATTGGTCCCCTAATGGAAGGATAAAAACCCCTCGTGAGGCCGATAACAAGAGGTCTTTGGCTCATTTTCTACCCAATGTTAACAAGATCTTCGGAGGGGTCGAAGTCGGGAGCTCCCTTCCCAACCCCGACCTATGTGTAGGGACCAGAGAGGAAGGTGGCCTGCCAAGGGGAGCTTCTAGACTTTGAAGCCATAGTCCAAGCCCGACCTCACTAGACGATGATTCCCGTCGCTCGAGCGCCGACATAGACGATCTTACGCACGCGGGACCAAACCAAGTCGTGCTGACTCCCTCTGCCACAACGTAAAGGGTTACTATGAACTATTAAAATATAATTGACTTGCATAATGTTAAGTATATCAGACTTCATAGCACACCAAACTATTTCTTTGGTCTCACTATATAAGAAACTTGGCAGATAATCTCACTAGGGAAGTGATACGCATGCTGGATCATTCAATGACATCAGACATAAGATGAAATCGGACTAAAAGCCTCCTCAAATTCTAGTTGTCTAAGTGAGTACTCTGAATCGAGTCTAAATAACATCACATTTGTGTAGCGTGAGCTAGAAATCATGCTAAAGCATGAGTTTTGATGCTCGTTTATTGATTAGAGGAATGCAAATTATTGCTTTCAGATTATTCTTCCCTTCCACTACATCATTTTTTTTCCCATTTTTAATCCACCATTTCGATCTTTAAAGACAAATAAATATTATACATATCACATGTAAATAGAGAGTGCAGGATTAAAATTTCAATATATTTATGCTAATAATTAATTTTCATTCTTGACGCAAAATCGAGATTTTGAAAAAAAAAAAACTTTACAATAAAAAAATAAATTCACTTTTTAATAGAAAGCGAAAAATAACATTTCATACATAAATGGTATTGTTTTATTTCACGTGTATTCATTGATCAAATGGGGGTAGAGGAAGCATCGCGTTCTGCAAGGGACCCACACGCGTGGGATAGCCGCCTCTAATCAGAACGAAACGGGTAGATTTCTTTGTGCCGTATAGATCGAGGCATTAGCCCCATGTAGCCTCTTCTCCCACCCGGCCGTCTTCGTTCTTTCTTTTTTTCCCAAGTTGCCTAAAAACGAAGTCGTCGAACCCTTCAAATCTGTCCATCCCCATAGCTCAACCAGAATTGCCGATCGCAAATCCACCGATCCGAATACCCCTACAAAAATTCGATCTTGAATCGATTTATTAGGCTTTGCCCTTTCTCGACTATCGGAGAATTGGATCGATTTATAGGGTCGATCTGATAAGGTTTGTGATTTCTTGGCTCTCGGAGAGAAAATTTTGGTCGGATTGCTTATTCGATGTATAGCAATTTCAAAGAGCAGGCGATCGAGTACGTGAAGCAGGCGGTGCAGGAGGACAATGCCGGGAACTACGTCAAGGCTTTTTCCCTCTACATGAATGCCCTTGAGTATTTCCGCACCCACCTCAAGTACGAGAAGAACCCCAAGATCAAAGAGGCTATCACCCAGAAGTTCACCGAGTACCTCCGCCGCGCGGAGGAGATCCGGGCCGTGCTCGACGAGGGCGGCTCCGGGCCTGCTGCCAACGGGGACGCGGCCGTAGTCGCCAGGCCTAAGACCAAGCCCAAGGATGGGGACGGCAACGGCAACGGCGGCGAGGACCCTGATCAGGCGAAGCTCAGGGCCGGGCTTACCTCCGCTATCATAACAGAGAAGCCCAACGTGAAGTGGAACGATGTCGCCGGTCTTGAGAGCGCCAAGCAGGCCTTGCAGGAGGCGGTGATCTTGCCAGTCAAGTTCCCTCAGTTCTTCACTGGTTTGTGTTCTGTTGCCATCTTTGAAAATGTAGCTGTAATCGATGCAATCCTATCTTGCTGATTTAGTGTTTCGCTGAGAAGGTATACTAACAATTCATTTGAAATTCTGAATTAAAGAATCCATTTGTAATGCTGACAATGAGAAGGTGTTCTAACAATAAATTCATTTGAAAATTGAAACATATCTAACTGGTAATTCCTAATGATCCTTTTGGATTGAGAGAATTGAAGCGACTAGATAAGACCATTGCCTGTATTTTAGCTATGTTTCTCCTATGGGCATGGCCCAAGTGGTGTTAGTCGTTTATTGTGAGATGTACATCGAATCGATCGGTATGGTACAGGAATAAACTTGAGATATGTATTTTCAATGGTAATAATTAGGTTTTTGGTGGCTTCTGTTTTGTTGCTTTATTTTGTGGATTAAGCCTCATATATATACATCTGTTGTGGTTCTTTACTTTCTCAATTTAATTTTTCTTAACTAATTTGAGACCATTCTTTTTTTTGCTTGAATTGAAAACCAATTGATCAGAAAAATCCTTTGTTTACTTGTAGGAAAGAGAAGGCCATGGAGGGCATTTCTTTTGTATGGTCCACCGGGAACTGGAAAGTCATACTTGGCAAAGGCTGTTGCAACCGAGGCTGAATCAACCTTTTTCAGGTTATTTTCTATCAAGAAAATATGGGTCAATTGAACTGTTGAAAGAGAGGAACAGAACTCTATTCTAGCAGTTAGTATTCATGTAATCTATGTTTTTTTGTATTTGTCCTTCCTTTTTTTCTTTTCTCGTGGCGCTTGTTGTTTACACATTTCCCCTCCCATTCTTTAGAGTGTTTGTTTTCGGGACCACTATCCCTCATTGCAAGCCAGATCCTATGGTCTGAGCCTTTTGAGCTAAATATGTTGCTTTATTTTGGAGAACTTGCTTTAAAGCATTACATTTCTGTAATGATTTGTTTTGCTTCTTTTAGTATGTTCTCCTTTGGAACTTGCCAGTTTCTTATATTTCACTTGAGTGATGCATTTTGTGTTTGCATGCTCAAGGAATATGAAAAAATAGTTGGCTTACTTATGTGACTAGTGGTTAATCGCCCAATATCTTTTTTTAGTTAAATTAGATGCATTTGAAAACAATATTAATGCTTCTGTTAGACTTGCAGTATTATTTACCTACATTTTACCTAATTATTGTCAGTAATTTAAAGCATAAGTATCTGAACAGTGCAAGGATGTTTACAATTGATTGAACTGTTGCAGTATATCTTCATCAGATCTAGTCTCAAAATGGATGGGTGAAAGTGAAAAGCTAGTTTCCAACCTTTTCCAAATGGCTCGTGAAAATGCTCCTTCGATAATTTTTATCGATGAAATTGATTCTTTGTGTGGTCAGCGTGGAGAAGGCAATGAAAGTGAAGCCTCTCGGAGAATTAAGACAGAACTTCTTGTGCAGATGCAGGTAACTTTTACACAATATGTGTTGAATGTGGATCTTCTCCGAGTCTTGAATGTCGAGGGTATAGAGCATAATAATGTTTTTTATTTGTGATCATGGTAATATCTCTTTCTATATTACAAGTCTCTGTCTCTTTCTATATTACAAGTCTCTGCTGGTAGTGTAGGGTAACTTGACAAAGGAATCATTGGAGCTGCTAGGTTGTTCAAGTGGTCTATGATCTTCTTTTATCCTTTTGCTATTAAGTATTCTGGTCCACATTGGACTGGCCAGACATTGTACTAATACGGTATATTGGTATGCACTAGTTTCTTGACTAACAAACACAAGCAACAAACAAAAGAAAAAGGAAAAAAGGAAAAAAAGAAGAATAGAGCAAGAAAAAAATGAAAATACTCCAAGCTCCTCTTCTACTCTGCAAGATGGGGTTTTGGCTGCTACCAATCTTGTCGAACCAAAGGAGATCGGAGCTAGGGCATTAAAATCTAATGATAGGGTTAAAAACACTGGGCCAGGCTCTAAAACTTCCCATAAACTTGCCTATGAGTGGTTTTGCACATATACCAGTTATTTGCTCGGGTCAGTGTATACCTGTCAGTGCAGTTGGGGCCGATGAATGTTCAAATCCTTGGTTAACAATGTATTTTATTTTTTTTTGTGTACATAATACTTCTAAAACAAAAAAAAGGTAAATCTGAATAGTATCTATTTTTTGCTGTTCCATACAGTTAGATGCTTGACATTAGAATACAAATTGAAACTGGAAATTGTGGCTGTCTTGTATCGCCCACTGTTGTGACCTATGCTATGTATGGTTCTGTTATTGCAGGGTGTAGGAAACAATGATCAGAAAGTTCTTGTTCTTGCTGCCACAAATACTCCCTATGCTCTTGATCAGGTCGTTGGCGTAGACACTTTTGCTATTAGTTGTTGCAGCTAATTGCTTTTATAGTCTTCAGAACCATCATTTATAATCGTTTGTAATAGTGAAGCACAGGCTATCCGACGGCGTTTTGACAAGCGGATTTATATCCCTCTTCCTGACCTAAAAGCCAGACAACACATGTTCAAGGTATTGTAAATATGACCAGAACACTGCTGGAAGTCCCAAGGATCAGTTAGTTGGCAGCATTTCATGCTCCCTGTTCTGTGGCATAAAATCTCAGTAATAGAGAACTCATAAAGCTCTTATGCTCCAATTATAGGTACATCTGGGAGATACCCCTCATAACTTGACTGAGAGCGACTTTGAGAGCTTAGCTCGTCGAACCGAAGGATTTTCTGGTTCAGATATCTCTGTTTGTGTAAGTGGTCTTTGGTGAACTCTTAGGGGGTTAAATCTTGCAGGGATCTGAATCCATAATGTTTTCTTGCTTTGTTCCAAACAGGTCAAGGATGTGCTTTTTGAACCAGTTCGGAAAGCTCAAGATGCCATGCATTTCTACAAGACTGCTGATGGCCTGTGGATGCCGTGTGGGCCAAGACATCCAGGAGCCATTCAGACCACATTGCAGGAGCTCGCTGCGAAAGGTCTTGCAGCCAAGGTGCACGATCTGGCTATCATTCTGCTCTCTAGTTCGTTTGGTTATCTTTGGCATATCATGTTTATTTCGAGCAACTGAACAGATCCTTCCACCGCCGATCTCAAAGACAGACTTCGATAAAGTACTGGCCAGGCAGCGGCCGACCGTCAGCAAAGCTGACCTTGAATTGCACGAGAGATTCACAAAGGAGTTTGGAGAAGAGGGCTAATGCATGAGGTATGTGATGGTACGTTGCAATCCTCAGAGATTGTTTGCTCCATAAGAACTCTACATGATGTTACCAGGATTTACTTTTTCTGGTGTTCGCTTCACAGCAGCCTTCTAAATAAGTGTTCTGGTTTGTACCCCTGGTGGCCTTTGGTGCCACCCAACTGTTCAAATTAGTCAGCTCTTTTGTACATGTAATTTCTGTGATCCATATGATATGAACTTTGCCTCTCTTTTTTTTTTGGCGCTACAACCCTTGCCCTCCCCATCTATTTTTCCTCGTCCGCCTGTATGATGCTTTCGTGCAAGAGGTTTCTGTTCTTAGATCTCTTGGTATTCTTTGAGTTCTTGCCGAAGCTTGGATCTGTATCTTGGGGCTGCTTCAGTATCATCATTGAGCACATTTAATATTTGCTGAGCTCGTAGTAAAGCCTTAAATCGGATGCTTTTTGGACATAATGTTTGTTTTTTGCACCGCACCCAAATGACTTGGCAATTTCGTGAAGTACTCGCCACTTTTCTTTGAACTGCAGCAATAGCAGCATGGTTTAGACTCTTGACCTTCGTTGTGAATGATCATTGCTTCTCTCACCTACTCCCACCTTCATGAGATACTTTACAATTTCAAGCAGTCTTTTTCTAATAATAAATTAACATAGTCTTACGTGTTTATCAGCAGGGATTCTCACAGGTCAATATGGGAAGTGGAAGCTTTAAATTTGTGCAAATATCACATCTTAAATAATGGGTGGAAATATTGAGACTTGCCCACATGATTGTTATGCTCAAATATAATCCAAGTGGCAGTGAATGGTTGATGACTTGAGAATGAAGCTGGATAGCATGTTTTGATCCCATTAATATAATCATCCATGGGGGGACTGACTGACTCCAAGCAGTCAATTGGGAAACTCCCTCAGACAATTTACTAATATATTTCTTTCTTAAACAATATTTTAGCTGGAACGCACGCCACAACATAGTTTTGTCCCAGTGCATCAAATCTCTACTCCATTATCTTCTCTGGTCTTCATATACAATCCTGCCTTATTCTTCCAAAGCATCTTAAGGCTGCAGCGGCCTCGGAAGAGTGTGCGGTGGTCGATCCTAATAAGAGGAACCACAAGTCATGCAGCAGTTTGTGGATCTCCTCTTAGCATTCGGACTTAATTTGGCATATTTATCAAGGCAAATAAAGCGCCTTAATCGTTTATTAACAGATATTAGTATAATGGGTATAAGAGAAGAACCATGATTAAGTGCTCTTGCCCGGCATGGATGCAGTGCAACAACACGATTCATGGCTTTTGCATGTATCAATCAGTCTTAACAAGCTTTAACCTTATCCTGTGTTGTTACTCTATGGGCTGAAGAGGATGGTTCAACCCTGCAAGCAACCTTCTTAATCATCCAAGCCGAAGAAGACCAATGAACCGTCTTATTCCGAGTGCAAGTCTTCTTCCCGGTGGAACAGTCAACGAGGGGCGCAATCGTAATAAGATAATATACAGCAAAGAATAGGAAGGAGCCAGAGTCAATGGTTTGCAGATTACTTCTTCTTCCACTGTTCTCTTCTTCGGCCTTGGATAGATCATGGCGAGCGGCGGCAATGTTGTGGTCACCCCGGTGGCCGTAGCGTCTCCCGCAGGCCAAAACCACCACTTATACCACTACCTCTCTCGGTTCACCGCCACCACCACCACCACTCCCTCCCCTTACGTCAACTCCTCGACCTCCGCCGCCCACTGGATTTCGCGGCCGTCCCTCCTGCGCCACCTCAACCTCCTTCTCCGTCTCCTCGGCTTCGTCCTCTCCTTCGCCTCCTCCCTCTCCCTCGCCCTTCCATCTCCCCAGAAAGCCAGTGGCAGTCAGCGACCCTTCAGCTTCCAGCACCACCCCGAGTTCAGGTCTCACCTTCCTCTCCTCTTCTTCTCGACAAGATCATCGAGATACGAGAACTGACGTTGTTTGGTCCGATCCAAGGTACTGCATCGTTGCGACGATCATCGCTTCGCTCTACTGCGCCCTGCAGCTGTTCAAAGGCATATGGAATATAGCTTTCAAGGGAATCTTTGTTCCCGAGAAAGTCTCAGACTACATCACCTTCTTCTGGGACCAGGTAACACCACAAGTAGGTTTGAGGACTCCGATCTAATGCACTGCTTCTGAAGCTCTGCTTTCTTCGGCCAACAGGTCGTGGCTTACCTTCTCATGTCTTCCTCCTCGGTGTGCCTGCTTGCCACCCAACTCAATACCCCGAGTAGGTTCCGAGCCGCAGCTATCGTTTCCACTACTGCTTCTTTTGCGGCCTTTCTTGCCGTTGCCGCGTCGGCTCTGCTCGCGGGTTACAGGCTCTGCAAGAGGATTATATGGTGATCTCTATACACAGGAAGAGGACGATCGCACTGACAAAACGAGTACGGCAACCAAACGACGTGTTCTTATTACTGGAAACTGGAGTTTTATGTAATTAATGTAAAATGAATTGAGATTAACAGTGAAAGTATATAATTATGTGCTCGGGAGGTTGATAGATTTTAAGACAGATTTCTGATTAATTGATGGGTGTTCAGCACATCTTATTGGCATAATCAAGTCCTATATATATATATATATATATATTTATGTTTGTGTGTGTATATATATAAATATATATATATATACACACACACATATATATATATATAACCATGTAGTTGCTGAACTCTTTATGACCCGCTTCTTCCGAATTCTTATCCGGTTGTTGATTCTTGAAGCACACGTTCCTTTCGTTACTTCTCCCCCTTTGATTTGATTGAAGCTGCTACGTATGGAGTTGAGATTGTGGTGCTGTTCGTTCGTTGGTTGAAGGAGTTGAAGAATCAAGGTCGTCTATGTTTCCCCTTTGATTTATCCTGTTAATCGCTGGATGTATATGCGACCCTATGTACTTCGGATAAGAATTAGGCGTTTGTTTTCTTGTAGGCTTTATGTCAAGCATGTGGTGGGTGCTTCTACTTTCGGGGGTGGGGGGGGAAGAAACCATCCTGTATAGGGGACTGGATTCTGATGAGCTCATGTTAGACTAAACCTCTTTCTGCTTTGCAAACATGTCTCTGTATTCGTTATCACTGCATGCAGTTCTTGAATTGAGATTCACCTCCTTGCTTATGAACATTCACCTGTTCATTGGATTTGGGCAGAACACTTTTGTTTTTTTTAATCAGAGTACCCCTGGCATGCTCTTTTCATCCATTCGTTGTCGAATTCCAACATATCAACTTTGTTTGTGGCCTGTATTTTTGGTGAGGAAAGCATCTCATGCTAGGTGTTGAGTGATTAATCATATGCCAACCAAGATATCTAGTGCAATTTGTGGATTAGGTTTCTCAGTTTAGATCCTCTAGGGATTCCATTCCAAGTTGTAAAATATTCTGCTGTGGGTTCAGCGGTTCAAAGGTGGTCTTTGAGCTTGTCCTTCCATGTCAATAGAGCTGACTGCATAGCAGGGTTCTCAAAGTACAACATTGTGCCGTAAGAGTTCTCAAAGCACAGCAGTTCAGTGTTGCTTTACCTCGTCTTACTTTTTGTTAAGGTATGTTACCCCATCATCTATAGGATTAATTTTCCAACTTGGCTCCCTTTTATGGACCTCTCAGATTTTTCTCATTTGAAGCTGAAATTTGATCTCATCGATCGAAAAAGATCAGAACACAAATCACTAGGATTAACCAACCCTTTTCCTTTTCAACTTGAATGATGACATTTTTTATTGGCTGTATTGAAGGTTGACCTCCTCAACGAGTCTATTCTGATAGATGTTAGCTCATGATTATCAAAATATATTTCTTCTGTTTTAAATACTTTAACTGGGGATGTGAAATGCAAGAAATGTGATTTATACAAGCAGAACATTCATGATTTGTTGGTAACCTGCTTAATTCTCTCAATGCAAAATATGATCGAGTGTTGTTGAGTGAGCCATGGAATGCCTGTCTCTAATAAAGCTTCATTGAGTTGTTATTTTTAGGATTCCTCTCGAGGACATCAAGAATCAGCAGGATATCTGCACCTGAAGCTACTTGATTATGTTGGAACTCAATACTGTATAATCTAATAGTGGTTGTATCGAGAAAACATGCCCTCCATCTTTTGGTGCATTCTTTATCCTCCTTCGAAGCAAACTTCAAACAGGCTCGACGCAAGAGCTTATGGATGCATTTTGATGCAAGAGTGGAGTGCCATTAGTTCATAAGCATGACACTGTGAAAATATGCTTTGTGACCTTTTTCTCTACGAGGGCTAACTAAATTTTCCTCCCGAGATTGATTATTTGTGTGATTGGGGCCGGTCTTGTTTGCCAAATACAAAACTATTTGCACCAAAGGAGGTCCAAGAAAAAATGTCATGGAGCTGCTGTTGATCTCTGTTCTGCGTAGCTTGGTAGATTAGCTTTTCGGTTAGTTTTCTTCTGCTAGGTGCACCTAAGTTCCAATTCCCTTGCATTCCATCATTGCTGTGCTAAAATATCTCTTATGATTATGCTTGTTGCAGGACACATCTTGGTGCTGCCATTTCCAGGTGTTATTCTTGGCTTTCTTACATGTCCAAGTGTTGAATTGACTGATAATGCATCGCCAGTTGCAGGATGAACCATGCATGTCACTTGATTACTCTGTGCAAAAGAGCCTCGGCTGTTGGAATGGAATGGAATGGGTTCCAGTAAGGACTAGTACTTGAATGGATGGTCGAACAAAGGTAAAGATCTGCTGGTGCATGTGCTTCTCATTTTTGATGTTGAACTGTTGCAAGAGACAGAGTGGAAAGATGCATGCTCACGACTATGTTGCAATAGGGAGATGCAGCTGATGGTAAGCAGCAGCAGTTGACATTCGAGTAGAATGTCAAGCAAAGCAATTTATACGTAGACCGACACAGGTCTCATGGCAATCATTGGCACGTTAGATCAAACTCAGCATTGATGTGTTCTTGCCACCAAAACCTGGTCCTGTTGTTGATGCCACTCATCATGTCTGTTGATGCCTCTCTCGACTGTTGATGGAAGAATTTGTGGGATCCAACACAAATCTGATGTATACTTTTTCTTTTATTTATACCCTGTTTGCATCCATGGTTCTCTGCAAGAAACTTTAGCCGGTCTACTGCTTACTGTTTGTTCGATCGAGTTCATTTTAGACTGCCCCTAAAACATTGTTCTGATATATTTACTTTTTTATTTATATCATAGAAAACTTTGGCCAGCCTACTGTTTATTTGTTCCGAGTTCAGTGCACCTGAAATCTTTTTCTGCTTAGATTGTGGTGGGATGATATCGATTGATGACCGGATTAGTTCGACTGGATTGAGGTTGGGTGCCTGTGGACTTTAAGAAGATTGGGGTTGGGTTGGTTTTTCTATGCAATACACTAAAGTTTGTAATGAAACAGAGTGTTTGAGTAAATAGTGATTGGTATCGATTACTATTTTACAATATGGATAGAATATTTCTCTAACATTTTATATTGAGTTGATGTTTGTGTGGACTGATTATTGATCGGAGCTACATCCTCCTGAGTTATCAAGTGATAAGTTTTGATTTGATTGGACTGGATAAAAATATTTCATAATATGGGCGCCTTTAGTATTTTATATTACATAAATGTCTAATATATTAGATCGAGCTCCATAATGAATATTTTTCTTATCAATTTGAAATGATAGATTAAAATATAATCATATAAATTTTTATACCTCAATTATTGATATACTTGATTCGGTTATCTTAAATGAGAATTGAAAATCTTATTATTATATATATATATATATATATATATATATTTAAAAAAAATTGATAATTTGGCTGTAAATATTTTGATAGAAAGATAAAAAAATTGATAATTTGGCTGTAAATATATCAATCCAAACTTAGATCAGATAAAACTTGTGTATCGTGAGTGCGATCATCCTCTTAATCTATTCACTTGGAAGCTTCCAAATACCACACCGGCCATGCAAGACAGCTAACAATCTAATCACACATCGACTCGCAACCATTTCTATAACCCCAACAGAGTACCACCACCAATTGACCCACGATTGACCGAGGGCCCCACTCGATTGACAATGGTATTTGCGTCTGATTTCCCCGAGTCAACGCCAATAGTTTAGCGCTACCGCTCTCTTGGACTCGGTTATTGGAGTCACATCAAACCCTTCTTGGACTCGGTTATTCACCGGAAACCGCTGCGTCTCGCACTGCGAACTTGGATGCGATGTGATGTTGCGTGGTAGCTGGGCATCGTAAGCTTTTTGGGAAGGTGACCCAACTCTGGCTTGATTTCTTGGTTCATCCATTTATTTTGACTTCGGATTGAATCTGGTGAAAGACGGGAAAAAGGTGAAGGTGGAGGGCATCTTTACTTCTCTTCCTGCAAGCAAAAGGGCAATGGGATGATGATGAGTAGCTGCTGCTGCTGCTGATTAGATTGACCTTTTCTTTTTACTACCTCCCTTTATGCTCGAGAGGTATAAAGAATTGGTAGCCGTCGGTTTCGTTCTTCTCTTACTTGCTCCGCTTGATACTTGGAGTTTGGTGGAAGAATCGGGGCCGGAGAGGGAGATCGGTTCTTTCAGATGGGATGCGCCCACAGCACCTTCGGCGACGACGACGGCGGCGGCAGCTGCATGGGCGCCAGAGATGGCCGGCCGCCTCCTCCTCCTGCGCGTGAGCTGGTAAATGCGGGATCTTCCGGGGAGAAAGTGGCGTGGAGTTCGACGAGCCTCATATTCTCGGCGGCGGGCGTCGTCCGGAGGGGGAGGGGGAGGTGGCGGCGGCAGCGGAAGAGGGGGGAGGTGGAGAACAAGTCCTGGTTGCTTGCAGAGGCCCGAGCGGAAGCGGAGGCGGCGGCGGCGGCCGACCCGGGGTCCGTGCACTCGTCGTTCCGCTTCAGCTTCGGCTCACAGACGGAGGCCGAGGAAACCATGGAGAATGCCGCCACTCCGACGGCTACCGCGGTGCTGCTTCTGGTGAGTTTGGAGGACGAGGGGGACCGGTTGGGCAATGGGGACGCCCATTCCAACAAACGGCGGCAATGGCAAGGGCTGGAGGTTTTGGAGAGGAGCATTTCATCCGCTGCTGCAGATTTGGCGAGATTCAGCTACTCCGAGATCCGGTCGGCCACTCGGGGCTTCTCCAAAGGTACCAATTTGCCATTGCTTTCTCTCGATTGTAGCCTAGCTTGCTTGCATTGGGTGGGCGACAAACGTTCTCCGGCTAATACCAGGAAGGGAGCTCGGCATGGGCGGCCTCAGTCGGGTGTATAAGGGAAGAATTGGGGCAAGAAGAAAGTCCGTGGCGATAAAGCGGGTGGAGGGGCGGGATCGAGACAGTGCAAAGGCCTTCTGCAGGGAGCTGATGATAGCAACCTCTCTCCGCAGCCCCTTTGTCGTCCCTTTGCTCGGCTTTTGTATTGATCAAGAAGGAATTTTCCTTGTCTACAAGTATGTCTCGGGAGGAAGCCTCGATCACCACCTCCATCGCCAAGGTACTATCCTTTTTCCTCGCAACAGGTTGTGTGATGGAATGTTAATGAATGTGTACCTTTCCGACTAAAATTGGTACTCAATGGTTGACATGGGGAGCACAGAGAAGAAGAAAGGGAGGGGGAAGGTGCTGTCATGGGAGGTGAGGTATAAGGTGGCAATGGGGATAGCACATGCGGTGGAGTACCTACACTTCGGCACTGATAGGTGCGTTATTCACAGAGACATCAAGCCCTCCAACATCCTCCTCACCTCTAACAACGCCCCCAAGGTGAGCTGTTTTCTTAATTTACGTTCCTTAAGAGTTCTCATTGAGTTGATCTTTGGCCTTGTTGGTTTGTTGAGTTGATGAAGTTACATCGATCAGAAGTTGCTAGCTCATCACCTGCATGCCTAAATCTTTATCTTGCCCAGTGAACTTATTTCTGTGAATCCTTTGGAATATGCATTAGAAGTGGAAGACTTCAAAGTTATAAGCTGCTCTTTTCTTCCAATGAGAAAAAAGATGCATATTGAATGGCTAAATCATCGTTCCAGAATAAATTCCCATCCTGGTTGTATGTAGCTAAATTATACTTATAGTTCATCATTTGTGAAACGCTTTGTTAAACAAAAGAAAAAAAAAAAGAGTGAAGTATAGAGATCTTGTTGGGAAAGTGCATATCTGTTATATGCTAATTTTGTTGAAACTTATATAATATCACCTGCTTGTGCTGGTCCAATGCAGCTTTGTGATTTTGGATTGGCTACATGGACGCATGGACCTTCTGTACCTTTTCTCTGCAAGTCGGTCAAGGGAACCTTTGGGTAAAAATATAGTTATTGAACCTCAGATTTCTCTTTCTAAAAAGATGTGTTTAAGATTTACTAGTTTTCTCTTTTCTTGTGGCTGCAAGTGCAGTTATTTGGCACCTGAGTACTTCCAACATGGTAAGCTGTCAGATAAAACCGATGTGTATGCATTTGGGGTTGTACTCTTGGAATTAATCACCGGGCAGAAAGCGATTGATCGGAATAGGCCTCAGGGAGAGGAGAATTTGGTCTTATGGGTAAGTAATCTCAGCTCATCACTGTGTTATTGCTGCTGTACTTGTTCTAATTATTCTATAAATTACCATCAAAATTTGAACCTTAACTCACTGCAGGAAAGAAGGTATATGCTTGTATATGATTTTTGAGTCCCTCGGTTCATGTTGATTATCTACAATTTGAGCACTTAGAAAGTTTGGAAGTTTTATATACTAAGCTCATTGTAAGGTTGAATGTCTATATCAATTTTGATCAATTGCAGAAATGAGAAATTCATTGATCTGCACTGATACACATCTACATCTTTCTCACCTAAAGGTTATTCCTTTGTCGGCCATAAATTGTTGTACACCAAACTATCTGCACCAAAGGTAAAAAAGAATTTCCAACTACAAGAAGGCATGTGATTTCAGGGCTTCTTGACCAGATATGCTTCTCACTTTCACATTATTTCTGTTCATGCAACAAATGACCTAGGACAGACTTCTCAAGAAGAAATGAATCAGCTACTAATAGAACAGTTGCGTGTACCATGTGCTTTATAAAATATGATCTATTTGGTGGATAGTAAAGACAAGGAATAAGGAATTATTGGTTTAAGATTCATTCTCTGTAGGAAGAGATGGTTTTGGAAGTGCCTAAGAAGGTGAACAATGATTTATCAACTGAGAGTTAAATGGCATAGTTTGGGGAGTTTGATTCTATTGAGTTTGGTTTATGGTATTAAAGATAACTGGACTAAGCTGGAGCATGTAAAAATTAATGAGGGTGTGAGCATTTTGTAGATATTATCACTTGAGAGAAGAGATATCTAAGGTCCTTTTATGTGATTCTTCATGTAGTTGATGTAGAAGGTACAGGAGATGTATATTGCATTTCCAGACATACAGTTGAGATCTGCATAGTCATAGTACAAATTTTGTTGGTTGATTAACAATTCTATTTAGGATATCAGACATGACGTAGAAAAGTCTGAGATCGAAACTATCACTTACAACAATTAGGTAAAACAAATGGCTCACAAGTTCTTACAAAATTATTATTATTGTACTTCAATTCATGGAAAAGACTCGACTCGATAAGATTGTATAAATGAAACATGAGGACAATGTCAGGGAGATGATTTAGATTTGTGCTAATAAGATTTTGTGATCTTACCAAGCCTGAGGAGAATTTGTTGGAATATTCAAGGGTCTTGCGGAACATATATTGGGCAAGGTAATATTACATGCAGAAAATTTATTAGCTGCTTTTGGTTAAGGAACTGACCTTTTTTTTTTTCGGAAAAAAAGAAATTATATTACTTCGAAAAACCTGATACAAGGTAAAACTGTGCTCCTCGGAGCACAAAATTCAACCAAAATCTGTTGGCCATTATCCCCCCCAGTTAGTGCAAACATCCATACATTTTCAATGACTGAGGATATGGGTCAACTAGCAGCGTTTTCTTTGAAATTTCTGCTTAAACCAAACTAAAGTTATTGTCTATGTTATGCATCTCTACACAAGCACAAGCATTTATAGACACAAACATATGATACAACAGTGTCATATGAAAATTGAAAATATGCAATTCCATATGACATGCAAATTATAGTTGAACACACCCCATGTACGAGATACTAAATAATGCGATCTTTAAGCAAACAATTAACAATGTAGCATTGATAATGAACTAAAAATATTGGTATATGATAAACTAAAAAACTGCCATCCGTGGGTTTTTAGCTGTAGTCGTAGTAAAAAAACTCACCTACTTTGTTTACATCAGCATAAACCTACACAAAATTCTATATTGGATGGATAGTTGCATATTTCTTTGGATTTTGGTTTGATTTTTACTATTTGGTTATTGTTATGTGTACCTCTGTGCAATTACTTGGGTTTCTACCACACTTTTCTCACCTGCTTTTCTCCTACCCTGGATATGATTTAGTTGAGATGTTCTTGATTGAAATGACAAACTCTGTGATTCACTTGTCTCAATCTCCTCTTGCAAGCAACAGATAACTTTACATAATGGCATTTCTAGTATTTTTCTGATCAAATATTAATTCTCTTAGTATTCTCAGTTTAGATACCCAGGCTAATTGTTCTGGTGAGTTTTTTCCATTGTGTGTTCAACTCGAAACTTGCTGTAAATTGTCTTAGGTTCCGAGCATATGATGCTAGAAAATAATATAGTAGGAAGCAAGCAAAGATACCAGTAGCAGCAACATAATTGTGAAATATGAAATTTGCTAGGCAACAGGGAAGTAACATCTCAATTCGCGCTTTTACATTTTTCATCTATAGTCATCAGGTACTTTCAGTGTATCGGAGTCAGACAATTTTACGCATCATGATGAGGTATTTAGTGCAAATGGAATCTCTCTCAGCATGCCATGCTGGTCCCTTCAGACATGCATCATGTTGTTTCTCTTTTATATGCCTGCTTAGGCTCTTTTTCTTAGCCAGCAAAGTATTAATTTATCTCGTAGACACATGCCTCCACCTAGACTCGAAGAAGATCTTTGAAGTGGCTTTGGAGATGTCTCATGCCAGGTATTGCACCATTCATTGTTATCATGCCCTCCCCAGTTGCAGGAAAGGCTTGGATGTCTGCTGTTCTTGTAATATCTAAATGTGCTTTCTTAATTACCCTCCATGCCAACTACTAGTTTCTAAGATTCTTAATGATGTCGCTCTGAATTCTCGAGTATATGCAGGTCGCATGTTGTGTTCTTACTTAGTTCAAACTGCAAATTTAATTGTATGCATGTTGCATCAGTGGAGTTAGGATCCATGGACAGAGCTTACAAGGATTTAGGCAATTTCCTGGTCCATCAGAGAGAATAAAGCTTTCTTGCTTGAATACTTTTTTCTGCAAGCTTATTTATGAGGACGTGTGTTTGGCAGGCAAACCCTCTGTTGCGGCAAGGCACCATGGCTGCTGGAGAGTTGATCGATCCCAGATTAAAGCCTGGATCTTATCGTCCGAGTGAGATGAGCCGGATGATTCATGCAGCCACAGCTTGTCTCAACAGCGAAGAAACAGGGAGGCCAAACATCCTCGAGGTAATCGGAATGCTGCGAGGAGAAGACGCCTGCAGCGACTGGTCCATGCTCATGGCCAACGGTTGCCTGACCGGTTATGGAGCTCGGTCTCACGACGCATCGGCGAAGAGCGATATGAGTAGTCATCTAGCCCTGGCCATGCTCGGTGTTTCGGACGAGGAAGAAGACTTGTACGATCGATGATAATAGATGGGTCTCTTCTTGATCAGTGATCACATGGAGCGGCTCATGAATGTACATGCATTGTTGTATGAACGGACTGCTGGAGAGTTGCATTTGTTTCTTGTACAAACATCATGTCGTTCGATTTAGCTCAAAGCCAAAGGACAAGCCTCGTAAAGAAATTGACACAACGCCATCCATCATTAACTCGACCGAGCTAATCTATATATGATGGGCCAATAGAAGGTGACCTCTTTGATCCCCACGACGCGGCCGGTTATCCAGTCTTGTCACAAAAGATAAGGTCAGGACTGGTGGCTTTGGTTCGGTTCAGCATCGTCTCGTCTCTCCTCCCCCGTCGGAGAGCCATGGCTTCCATATTGGGATCTCCGGCTTTCCTCGCTCGCCCACTGACAAAGCCGCAGCTCTCGTGCTCGCAAACGCCACGCTCTCAGCAACCGATCCGATCCCAACCGGAACCCTCGGCGCAGCCTTCATCCCCTCCTACTCCTCCCCCTCCCCCTCCCCCTCCGAAGCCTCAGCAGAAGCCGAAGGTCGCCGCCGAGTCCACCGACTGGATAGCCTCCAGCCTGACCAGGCGGTTCGGCCTCGGCGCCGGCCTCGCCTGGGTCGGCTTCCTGGCTTTCGGGGTCGTCTCGGAGCAGATCAAGACGCGCCTGGAAGTGTCTCGAGAGCAAGCGAACACCAGGTCTGTACTCCCTCCACTTCCTCATTTCCTTCGATCACGACATGTAGTAGTACCGCTTCGACTACGATTGCTTTCTTATGCAGAGTGGTGGAGAAAGAGGAAGAGGTGGTGCTTCCGAATGGCATCAGGTATCGAGCTCTGAAGTAAATCCAGAAGAGGAGTAGAGTAGGCCTAGGCTTGACAAGGTAGTATCGCGTCTCCAGGTACACCGAGTTGAGGGTCGGCGGCGGGGCTTCGCCGAGGCCAGGAGACTTGGTGGTGATAGACCTCCAAGGGAGGGTGGAGGGCAGCAGCGACGCGTTCGTGGACACGTTCGGGGAAGGGAAGAGGCCGCTGGCGCTGGTGATGGGCTCCAGGCCGTACACCAAGGGGATGTGCGAGGGGGTGGAGTACGTGCTGCGGTCGATGAAGGCCGGAGGGAAGAGGAGGGTGACCGTGCCTCCCGTTCTGGGCTTCGGAGACGACGGTGCCGATCTGGGGGCGGGTCTGCGGATACCTGCTTCCGCCACGCTCGAGTTCATCGTGCAGGTCGATAAGGTCTCCATTGCGCCTTCTTGAGCTCGGAGGATCCACCCTGTGGATTCAGTTTTGGGTGCTCACCAGTGGCTTCGATTGCTATTTCTTCGTGCCCCGACTTGAAATAGCCCTTCTAATTCAAACAATTTATTCGTTGGATTGTTATATGCAGTACTCATTAAATCAAAATTACACAAAATTGCATGTATATGTATTCGTGTTACTCTCTCAAAATCGGATCTCCATCGATTCCTGTTGGAGTGATCTGTGATGATGGTAAAAAATTGAAATATATTTAAAAGTATTTTATATTCTTTGATATGATCGAATGAGATATTTCCAGATGTCTAAGGGTAAATGCGGTAGTTTTCGAACGGACGAGGATAGATATGTAAATGAACTAAGAAACGTAGACCAGGCCTGCTTGCGGGCCCAATCTCCCGAGCGAGCGCGGCCTCTTTTCCTTTCTTTGCGTAAATAAATAAATAAATAAATATTAAATTATATATTCCCTTCCCTGCCCTTCCCTCCCTCTTAACCGATCGAAACCACGGAAGCAATGAAGCCAGCGTTGGCTTCCTGCCGATCCGGTGTTCCTCGTATGTCCCCGGGAAGATATCCTCGGTGGGTCGTCAAGCGGCATGTGACCGGCTCCTTGTGGGTCGATTCGAGTTCCTCTCTCCCCAGTGCCGGCATGTAAGCCTAAATCATCCTTTCTTGATTACTATCGCTATTCCCCTTTTCTTGATTCATCGTCCGATCGTTGCCTCAACTTTGTGGGGAAGGTTTGTGATCGGATGGTCATATGATGGTGGTCTGTTGATTGTTTAGGTCGTACGTGTAGTTGCTTAATGCCGTCGGATCGTTTCGCTAACAACCGATCGTTGTCGAATGAATAGGGAATGATCAGCGAACTTCTGTTGTTATCGTGTAACCCTAATTTACATTTTGTCGCGCAATGTTGGAACGAACTCGTGCTCGTCACCAACCTCGGAGATCACTGATACTGGTTTAACAGAGCATAGATGACCAGATAAGTTGTCGATCTCAGGGTAAACCACTTTCTTGTGAGTTCAATGGGGAAGCGGTCTGTTGATGTTGGTCAAGGATTCTAGGATGAAATACCAAAAGTTCTATGAGACGTTCTTTTCATGGATGGATGCCGTAAACCCCACACTGTTTCTTTGTCTAATTATGCTTTGGTTGAAATATTTTCTCTTAGTCTTGTAGGACTACTTTTGCCATAAACTGATATAAAGTGCATTATGCAAAAGGTCTACAGGAGAATGAAGTTGGAGATTGCTATTGCATGCATTATGCTAGGGCAAAAACTATCATGAAGGTTGCATGATTTGTGATTCTGCATCCAAACAATGACAACTTCAAAAAGAAGAAATATAACAATGAATATAGTAATATTTTCCTTTATTTACATATGAAAATTCCTGCTGACAATCAGTAGTAGTTCCCTTAAAAATTGACTCTTCTCTTCGTTTCTGTATCAAAAGTAATTCTATTTGTGTGGGCAAGTTTTAGATGGGTGGTGGTGTTTTTTTATTCTGCTGGTTGAGAGGGTGTTAGGTACTTGCATAGGGAAGTCTGCTCTGGATATTGACTTGGTGCGGATTGGGTTAGGTTTGCAACATGTTAACCGAAGTCCAACCTAGTTTGATCATGGACTGGCTTTATAGCATGAGCAATACTATGCTTGGAAAAAGGATTATGATTATGACTCGTTAATAGTTCAGTTCCATCTACGTGAACTTGCTGGATAAGAGCGGACAAAAGAGAGGGAGGAGAGGGGGTAATTATTGCTATCAAACCTAAAGCAGAACAGCAATGAGATTGCAACTTTTTGTTATTAAACTTTGAGTGGATTGATTCTGCTTGGTCAGGTGCCTTGCTATACAGAATCAATTAACCTAAAATAAACTGACAAACTATTTCTGGGACACACCAAGCTTAATGCTTGATATGTTACTGAATGTGCCAGTTTTCTCTTATCAATCATAATGTTAGAGGTGAAAAAAGGGGTATAGATAGTAAATTCAATCTTCTCAAATATATTGGTGGTTTCTAATAGAAAGACATGATTTTGATTTAGTGTTTGTAAAAAATATCTCAAAAACTCAAACGTGGGAACTGGAGATGCAGGATGAGGATACGAAGCATTCACAAGAGTTGCTTCTAGTTTCTTGGTACACATGGCAGGTTACGTGTTTGAGAATACTTATTAGGTCAGATCAGGAATATGAGATACTAATGTTGTCCCCTTTGTGAGATTGGAAGGAGGCATTTTGGATGATTTGCTGAGGCATGTCCAGTCATTAGCTTAGTTATCAGTAACATCTAAAATGATTGGAAGATCACATACATTAATGGGCTGAAGTAGCATGATCCAACCAGGCAGATAGACAGTGTTGTATGACATGAACATGACCCAAAAATCATTTGCGTGCTGGATGCACATGCTGGATAGGCTAAGAAGGATCAGATTATTACAGAATTTCGATCAAAATTACAAACCTACGTTTTCAAGTGTCTAAAATATAGAATGTGGGGGTCTTTTACTCTTCTTATTCTTAAATTCATGACAGGTGTGGGTTATTCCATATATGACATTGTGAATTGCATAGTTGCAACATTGGTCTATGAAATACCAAATTATAAAGATACCCTCCTGAATTAAACTTCTTGTAGGAATGGTTTGGGCATTGAACATAGCCTGGTTTGTTGCACAAATTATGTCAAAAATGTAAAGATTACTTTAACATTGATAATGTTTTTTGTATGTCTCTATCTTTATCTTTTATGCTAATCTCATTTTAGATATCTATATTATAAAACAGTAATCCCAAAATAAAATTAGGTAAAGATTGGTTGATTACAAAAGTATGCTTCCTATTTAGCTATGCTATATCTTTAATGACATCGATTCTATTTCATCAATTCTTATCTCTTGTTTTCCAAATGCTGGAATTGTCTTCTTTAGACTGACTTCTGCTTCAATTAATTATTAATTAGTTGCAGATATTTTGGAAATGCATTTAAACATCAAAAGATGATGGAATATGTTGTTACAGGGTTGGTTTTGCTTTCTTCTTTTGTAGTTGAGAATGGCACCTGAAGTTTGAAAAGTGATGGTTCTACAACTTGTTTTATACGCAGAACTTTTTGGTTGGCTACAATAATTAAATGAAACATTATATCGTTGAACTTGATATGGTATGAACTTATATGGCTACAATAATCAATCTGGTCAATTTTATCATGCTTCTGTCATAACAATAACTTGTATTGAAGAGTCATGTTCAACACGGTAGTATGATATTATTAGTTGCACAAAGTCAAAGATCAATTCATAAAATTAAAAATGGTAGTATGATACTATTAGTTGCACAAAGTCAAAGATCAATACATAAAATTAAAAAAATCATAAACATCTACTTTGATTGGAGCATGCTGACATACTTGTAAATTTGCTGGATCCAAGATTCTTGCATGCTTGAACTTAGATTTTGTTTGTGTAATTTTCTGTCAGTAGAAGGAAAATTATGGAAACTGTCATAAACAAGTCTTGTGTACTTCTGCAATTGCAGAAAAAGAGTTGCAGTTTAGTTGGTTCGCTGGCTTTGCTAAGTAGCTCACTTGTTGCCATCAGAATTTTCCTGTATTTGAAAACCCTGTCAATGTCAGCAAGGAGGTTAGCTGATGATTGCTTTTTAATCGAAGGATGTCCAAGGTGGAGTTTGGTTAGGGGGACTTGTTTGATGCAGACAGCTTGATTCCACAATGATGCCAGATCACAGTGAGGAATGATTCCATCGAGGAATAGATGCAACTCTGTCCATGTGAACCAAATAGAGCTGCATTCGGTCCGTGGATTGGAAAATCACTGATCCTCTTCGAATTGGCTTCTCAAATAAAGTATTTGCAGTGGCTTTCACAGGAAAGGAATATCCTTTTCCTGCACGAATGGGTTGGTGTGGGCCAATCAAACTCCAGGATTTTTGTCTTTCAACACACACTAGTTCGTATGAGTACCTTGAGCAGGATGAGGCGTTTGGTCATGTGTTTCACAGAGGAACTCTGAATGAACGATCCAAAATCGGGTAATCGAAATAAGCAGTCTTCAAATCCTATTCTATTCGCAGATCAATGCTTTTGATTACCACGATATTTACCATCTTCTTATTATTTTTGATCACGTATATGATGGTGCAGCTTGCTCAAAATAATGTTTCACCCGGGTGTAGGACAGGGTTCATGATGTTTAACATGCCCCGCTTAATCCGTAGTCATGGAAGTATGTTTGAAAAGTTACAGCACCAATGACTAGTCTCTTCGATTTTGATTCTTTACATAGTTATTTTCTCCTATGTTTTTGTGAATTCTATGGAAATGTTTCAGATTCATTCCGGAAGCTCACCGAAAATTTCAAGTGTCGGGTCGACATCATCAAGTATTGGATCCTTGCAAACCTGTCATGAGGAATGATTGTACTTGAGGACCTCACAGTGGTAACTTGGTGAAAGGTAGATTTTTTTTCTGTAAAGAAGCTAATAAGTTCGCTGAGTATGGAAACCATAAATGTGGCTTTTCAGATGTTTCTTCTGAATTGAATCGGCAGGTCATGATGATGGATGGAGTCGGTGTCCTTGTGAAAGGTGAATCCTTTGACAACAAAGCTAATAGGATAGTTTTGCTGACTAGCATGGCGACTACGGGCGTTGGCATTGAATCGCATCTTCTTTTTTTTCTTTTTATAAACAAGAATTGCATAGAAAATATCCAAAGGAAACATCACATAACCTTTGGAGAGTTCGAAACTCGCAGTTAGTTGGACTCAAGAAAAGACACTTGACATAAATATTAATAGAAGATGGTTTTCGTTTAGAGAAAATTGTTGGGTATTAGGGATATAATAATGCGTTCACAGTTTTGTTTAGTCTTGATCTGGTGATATCATCATGGTTGGCAGATATTTGATAATGCTGTCACATCCTGCCTTGGAATTCGATGCTTATCAGATGTACGTGAAGATGGAGAATACATCACCAGAGGTCCAGACTATGTAGAATCAAAAAGCAAGCACTGGTGAGTACATTGTTACACATACTAGTCGCATCACCGAACCAAATTATGGTTGTTATCAGGCACTGCACTAATTCTTCTTTTTATCTTCTTTCCAAGGAAGAAGAAACGAATGGCAGCTGGACTTCGCTGGTGAAGAAGAGGACGATTCACGTGGCGAAGGCTGACATAGACACATATGCACTCACCGTAGACCTTGCCTCTCGGGGTACCACGGTGCAAGGGCACCAAAAAAAAAAAAAAAAAAATCCAAGGTAAAAGCTTATGTGCAGAAATAATAAAGTGGATCGCCAGGCACCATCACAGAACCTTTGCAGTGCATTCCAACATAACCATGCATGGAATCAGGCAGATGGAGCCTGCAGCCTCCTCTTGCAAATCATTCACTAATACCTACTTACATACAGACAGCAACATCCAGACAACCATTTATCTTTTCCCTACACTCACTCGTTTGTTTACTGGCCCCGGTGATCCGGAGTCGAATTATTCAACAGTCCCAAGAGATACTCCTTTGATTCCTCCATTTCTTTATCTTTAGCATTATTGTGGCTCATCCATTTTACTAACTCAAATTTCTTTTTTCCTTTTCCTGTGCTCCGATCCTCATCCGCCATGCACCAACCTTCCTCAGGGCTGCGGAGGCTGACATGGATGGATGGATGCGTGCGCGACGGGTCTCTGTCCGCCCCCAGTGATTCGATACGCATTCATCTAGTGGAGTGGCGATGGGGCCCCAATGCCCCCTCCTCCCAAGGCTGAGTGTCCCAATGCGTCTCTCTCCTGACAGCCACCTGATCCTGATTGGACTGCTGCGGTCGGGACGCCTCCACTATCCCTACCAGGTAAGCCAGCCACCAGCCTCCTGATACTCCCTAATAATAATAACAATAATAATAATAATAATAATAATAATAATAATAATAATAATAATAATAATAATAATAATGCCTTCGTGCTCGCTTTTGTCCCAAGTGGCAAATTACGGAAGCTTGTTACTCCATAAACGTCAAGAAGAGAGTTACATAAAAAAGCTAAATAAGATAAGGCTGCTCTTCACTTATTTACCAGACTGGATGGTGGACAGATCGTAGATAGGCACGCTACATTTTCGAACAGGAGAGAGGACGAGAGGTTAAAAGGTAGGCAAACAAAATTAACACAAACGGAGAAAGAAGGAGAACAGGGCCCGCAGTGTGCCCAGGGCCAAGCCAGCAACCGCGGTCCATTGAACCGCACCCCAACAGGGACCCACAAAGACATGGTGGATCAGTAGAGCGACTAGAGAAGCCATCGGACGGCCGAGCGGCGTTCGAACAGGAGGGAGGGGAAGTTTTGATGATCAGCGGGCGGCGGCGATGGGATCACCGCCGGCGGAGGCGGCGACGCGCCAGGCAGAGGTGGCGATGAGGGGCCGGGTGTGCCAGCCCAGGGTGAGGCAGCCTTCCTTCTCCTCCACCCGATAGCCGTCGCCACCGGCGAAGAGGGCCAGTAGCATGCTGGCCTGCTTGAAGGCATTGGAGCCGATGGCGACGGGGTCGAAGCCTGCGCGGCCCATCCGCACCCGCCACTGAGCCAGCGTCTCGTGCCGCTCCGTCCGCTCCACCCCCTCGCACGACACTACGTTGCAGATCTGCCGCCCCAGGTACACCTCCGAGAACGCTTGGTCCCGCCTCCCTCCACCGCAGGCCGCATCCGCTGCCAAGGCTCCGCCCTCCAGCGAGTCGAACATGGTCGAGTAGTAGTGCAGCGCCTCCGTGAACCGCTCCACGAAGGTCCCTCCGTTGTGGTTAGCTTCCTGCTCCACCACCGTCACGATCCGCGGCTGCACCGCCCGGACCGTACCTAGCACCTTCTCCAGCGCTCCCGGCCGCGCCAGCAGCCCGTGCAGATCGAACACAGAGTTAACCGCCACCGCCTCTGGCTCCTCGTCCTCGCCTCCGTCGCTGCAATCGCTGGTGTTCGGGCCGAGCAGCATGTAAGGCTCCAGGTCCGCGAGGCTGGAGGCCACGAGGCCGCGATAGCGGAAGTCGATACGGATGGTGTCGGCTAGCTCGGCAAGCTTCCGCCCTACCTCCTGCAGGGCGTCCGAGTGATCGGGCTGCGGCGGCCCGATGCCGGTTAGGCGGAACGAGGGCGGGCCACCGGGGCGGAGGGCGAGGACCTGAAGGAGGGCTGGCCACTGCAGTCCTTGCCGCATCCCGAAGTCGACGACGTGGACGCGGCGGCAGCCGGCGAAGGCCTCGAGGATGGCCTGGTTGGCGGTGAAGTGGGCAAACTTGAGGTAGGGGCTGCTCTCGTAGAAGTGCACGTGGAGTATATTGTCCAAGGCCGCCGAGTCCTGGGAGGAGCAGCCCACGCCCCGGTGGGGCTGCGGCCGGTAGATGCGGCGAGCGAGGGCCTCGGCGAAGTACCCGGCGACCTTTCGCATCGCGCCGCCCTGGGACGTAGTCAGCACTGTGATCTGCTTCACGAGGGCGTCCGCCGCCTTGAGGCTCTCCTGCTGCACCGCTTCCGCGCACGCCATCAGTGCATGGACGAGGCGGATCCCCGCCTCCTGCGTGTCAACCACCACCACCGGCAACGCCTTGTCCGACTTCGCCGCATCTGTGGTCGAGGATGACGAAGGAGGCGAGCTGCAGACCTTCAACCTCTTCCGATCTCTCGGGGACGGGGCAAGGACAGACTGGGCATCTGATCCGTACACGATCCTACCGGCGGCGGCGTGAGGAGCAGGCAGTGGCTTGAGGTCGTAGTTGTCCGCCAGATGCCGGGGTGCGGTTGGGAGGTCGACGGTGATGATGGTGGATTGTTCCGGGGCAGCGAGTGGGAGATCAAAATGACGTTGGTGGTGGCGGTTGTGCAACGGGAGGGCGGGTGGTGGTGGTGGCGGCGGCGGGGCCAGAGGGGTAGGAGGTGCGTTAAGCTCCGAAAGGATGTTGTCGACCCATGTGAAGATGTCGGAGGGGTTATAGTGCACGGTGTCGGAGGCGAGGTGGGAGAAGAGAGCGTCATCGTTGGCGGCGGTGCTGCTCCCCATGGCCTTCTCCAGCTGCTCCAGCTTCTGCGCAACGTCGGCCATGTCCGACGACCGGTCTTTGTACCCCAGCGCCGCCAGAAGCTCATCGACGCCGCCGTCCTCCTCAGCCCCCATCGTGTCCTTCCCCTTATCGTGCTCCATCTCCGCTGCCTCGGGTTACCAACTGCCTCCGCCGTCGACGGCGTCTTGATGCTCTCGTTTCATCTCCTCTTTCTTTAAATAGTGATACAGAAAGCTAATCCATCTCTTGTTCTCGTGTGAAAGGGCAAGCTGCGGAGCGAGGGAGGGAAGAGCCAATAAGAGAGAAGCAGGTACTCGGGAGGAAGGGAAGGAGGAGAAAGGGGTGTAGGAAGAAGCTCAGGCACAGGTATAATCAAATAAGCTGCCACCAATTAAACAACCGGCATCCCTCGCCATCCTCTCTCTCTCTCTCCCCTACTGAACTGATTCCACCTGCTTTCCCCTTTCACTGGGACTCGATAATCCACCAGCGCCGATTATTCTGAATTATAACAGGGAAATCAAAACTATATTTGGGTAATTTTTGCGAGGACAAACCAAGAAAAAAAAAAAAGAATCGTACCACCACCACCACTGCTATTTTTATAAAACTTGCCACAGGGCTGCAGAGAGCACTGCAAACAACAGCGACGCTACTCGAACCGGACCTTTGGCGTCTGCGTCCAGCATTTCTTCTCCGTGCACGACCCCTGGCGTCCGAGTGTAGGCGAGCTGGAAAACCGTAAAAATTTCTTCCTTTTCGAGGAAGCTAAAAAAGAAAAGCTTACAGTGTTTTTCCTATCCTCACTGCCGACCGGGCAGTAGATAAGTTTTCGTACCTTATCCTTTTCACAAGTTTCCAACTTTCTCATGTGCTCCCCACCCTTTTTTTTTTTTTTTTTTTTTTTTTTTTTAATTTATATAAACGTTATTATTTGTAATCTTTTTAATTATTTATAATCTTATTTTATATTTTTAAATTATTTTTTATAAAAATAAACGTAAATATTTTCCCCCTTTTTCTTTTTTTAAAGCTTTCTCCTCTTATCTTTTCTCCTCGTCGGAGGAGAACGAAGGTGGTAAACGACGATGGCGTTCATAGGGCGACTGCGTCCAGCGGGTTGAAATAAGAGATTATGAAAAAAAAAACAATTTTAGAATTATAAATAATTTAAAAAATTATTTTTTAAGAAATTGTCAGTAGTAAATGATTATGAATAGTAAAAAGAAGACTTTAAACAGTAATTTAAAAAATATATATATATGACGCAAAAAAATTAAAAGCAAGCATAACACTTTGGAGGCAGCGATATCCAATAATTCAGATTTGTTGAAACGTGTTTCCTTCAATTATTATATAAATTGATTATTAGGGGAGATTCTTATTATAATCGTTTTTTTTTTGGCTTTATGGATGTGTTATGCAGGGGGGAGGCACGTGAGTAAGAGGGAGGAACAGTGCAGCATGGAGGTACAACAGACTGCTGCAGCAGCGCAGAAAGATGAACGCGATGGTTTAGGTAAGGGACCCAACTCTGCACCCACACACGAGGGCGAGGGCCCAGCGGTCATTGTCACACGCAAATGCGCCGTGGGGACCCTGGCCACCTCCACTACCCATCCGGTCCCATTCCCCCTCGACTGCCAGCGCTGCCGATCCGGTCCCACTCCCCATAGACGGGCAGCAGCGCTAGGCCTCCCTGACGCTTCGCGGTCCCGTTCACGGGTCGAAACGCCGTCATCTCCGCGAATCCCCGTTGCGGGTTGTCAGACGGGGGCGGGGGCGTCGTGACGGCCATCCGTAACCGCCTCGGCGGACCTCCCACGACCTCCGTCCCCGTCGCATTCCGGTCCGTCATCGCTTATTACTTTCTTTATTCTATCTGATGGCGATGGGTGGACGGAGAAGCTTTTCTAATTCATTTTTTTTCAATTCAGGAAAATAAAATATCATTTTTTAAAATAAATTCCGTTTGTTGCAGGGATATTAAATCGGGTCGGGCGTGGAGAGCAAAGCGAAGGGAGTCACGGCGCTTTATCCTCCACGACGCCCGTGTCACTCCCAACCGCACCCCCACATGAACGCAACGGCTCCAGCGCGGCATGTGGTCGTCCCAGGTGTCCAGATTCCTCGGGCACCGCGGTCCCCACCCCCTCCGACCCCCGTACTCTTCCCCCCTACAACTCGCTGATGGAACGAACGTGGAGGGATGGGCGCAGAAAGCAAAGTTTGGAAAGGCTAAATTGGATCACTTGGACATAGCCTTTTCCATCCATCGCCATCCATACGGGAGTAAACGTACATACATACATATATACATAATAATGTAGAGTTGCTAACATAAGCAGTTTTGTTTATACTTGAAACCAGGTTCCAGGCGTGGAGCAATGAGCGTCAAGGAGACGAAGCTGGGCGGACTCTCCGGAAACATTTAAATGACAGAATAATTAAATGCGAATGCTTCACGATCCCTATCAAACGAAAGTTTGACCACATCCTCTCTCTCTCTCCCTCTCCTTACATTATTTGATTAAATGCTACTGCTCATTTTTTTTGCTTCACCGTCGTGTAGGCACCCGGCCGTCACCGATTTCGCAAAGGGCTTTCAGTGCTAGTCATGGGCCTGGTGATGAGGGCAAAATGCAAGGCTGCATATGGGATGCATGCATGCTCTCACCATATCCCGGACAGCTGCACCCTATCAGCTGAGCTGCATGTGACATGTGAGGTTAGACGTTTTGGATCCCGATAAGCATCTTCCCAGAGAGTCTGGAGATTCCTTTCCACATTCTTTTTTTAATGATCGATCGAACACTTGGCACGTACAGATAAGGGAGCCGTAAGATATTGGAACCACCCACATCTACTTGGACACGGTGATCAAATGGAGGAGCTGTCAGTGCAAGCTCACACCGCCAACCTTTTCCGATCTAGTTTCTTGCTTTTTCTTTTTCATGGTTTGCATCCGTATTTATCACCACCTCCGATGACTAAGAAAATATTGGATTCATAGGCATTGACATTGGAGGTACTTGCTGTCCTGGGACGGCAGAATACGTTGCATTTCTATTTCATCCTTACTAGAAAATTCATGAAAGATCTAGTATTAGATTGCTAGGGTTTGCACATACCCAATGGCACCTGAAAGTGACCATGGTCTACTTTGTTCCTCGGAGCAGGGGACAGACATTTCAACTAGTGTGTCGAGGGAAGGTGACAGTGGTGGTATGAATAATTAGATAGGTCCCAGAATGGGAGCATGTTTGAGGGTTAGCCTATCCTTATCACTTGGGCCCCGTGGGTTCCCGGAAGGGTAACTTATCACCATCTTCGTCCACTAAACGTGGACCCGTCAGTCATTCTACGTGAAAAGGACTTGCTAACCGGAGAATGAAACGGGAGACGAGGGACTCCCACCCAGTTTTGACGTGTCAGCGTGTGACCCCACCACTCGAGGTCAGGCTTCGCTTGGATGGCTCCGGTGGATGGAGATTCCTGATGAGATTAAGTGCACCGGCCGACAGAGACGGCGACGTGGACATCGCTCGTGGAACCAGCACACACATGGACCGCACCATGCGCCCGCCGCCCCCCCCCCCCGCCGTCTTTATGCTGTTCCGTGGGCGCATCCAGAGTACCAAAGCTCACTGCTGACTTCGTATCCCAACACCTTTTGGTCAAGAGATTAGCATGAAAAGCGATGGGTCCCTTCGGTTCTTCTAATGGGTTAGCGGGAGGGCCGGGCCGGGCCTCAAGAGATTATCATGAAAGCGATCGGTCCCTTCGGTTCTTCTAATGGGTTATCGGGAGGCCCGGCCCGGCCCGGCCCGGCCCTGGATCGAGTCGGAAGATCGAGGCCCGTGTGCTCCCCCGAATTCAATGTTGGTGGTTTGGATACGTGTAATAAAATATTCTTCTCCAAGGAGATGTTAAATCGAGCTAAGGCGGCGCACGCGCTGGCCGCACGAGTCGTTCTCCGCCTCCTCCCGCCTCTTCCTCGCCATCAAGATCGTCGCCCCCGCTTCCCTGGTCAGTTCGTTTTTTCACCCCGCTTGATTTCGTCGCCCCTCGCTTCCTTCCTCGTCCGAATGTGGTCGCCTATTTGGATTTCTTTCTTGAAACGGATGCGATTCTTCGATCTTGATGGTAGAAACTCCATTATTTTTGTGTGCCGCCGTCGATTGGACATCGGGAAAGCGGGGCGGGATGTTCTGACTAATTTAGTTCCTATTTTTTTCTAAATTTAAATTTATTTATGGAGCAGTCGCATGAAAATCATTGGCCGCCCGATCAGACTCTGTGCTGTCGGTTTGCGATCGACCAGAGTCGGCCGAAGAACATGGCCGGATCAGGATGTAGTTTTCGGAAACGAATTTGGGACTTGTGCGGGACAACGTATCCTTTCATTAATAAGCCTCCTCCATGTTGCATTGGCAATTTTATATAAGTAGTCTTGCAAAGATAACTACAGCATCTGCAAATTACGTGTGGTCTCTTAGGTTCTTCACATCGGGATGAGATGTGAAACAAAATGATATGGTCGGTTTTGTTGTGGTTTAAGGACAGTATTTATTTGTAAACATGTAAATGTGGTGGTAGGATGAAGGTCTCAGAGAGCTTAGCTTAGCTGGTAAAAGCTTTGACAGTAGCAACAAAGTTTGATAGGATGGCCCCATATTGGGCTCTTAACTTGGTGATTTCTGGTCGTAGCAACAAAGTTTCCCGACAATGGAAAGAAGTCTGTCGTAGCAGCAATATTTTGGATGCTGAACTGTCTTCTGTTTTAGCTGGTTAGTGATTGCACCTGTGCATGGTGATAATGCAAGATAGTTTAGTCGGTCATTCTTGTGGCTGCAAATGCTTTCTAGTGGTTCTTGTGGTCTTGTGGATGATGGACCAACTGTTTTTTCATTTAAACATGTAATAGTTTCATCATGGGCTACTTTGTTTCCTAAGTTTTGGTACGCTACCTCATACTTTTTGCATATTGATTTCCATACATTTCATGCTGAACGTGCTCCTAACGGAACAATTGCATTTCTTCCCCTTTGGGCTTTTGAGATGATCATCCCTGTGGGCATTGTTGGATATTTTGTTTAATGCTGTCATTAATATTTATATTTATACCATATTTTGAAACTCGATGCCAAGAAAACGATCAATCTAACTGACACATATTTCAGACATTCTGACTTCTTGTTATTATTATTATTATTTTTGAAAAGAGAACACTGTATTAAAAAATAAGTATGAAAGTACAAAATGCTTGTGAGGTCATGGTAATCGGACAAGTCACCAATTCCAAGTACAAGAAAAATCCTCATGTCTTGCAAAACAAGCTAGAGAATGTGCCTTCTTATTACATTCTCTGTACAAAAAACTGCACTTAGATAAGGATACCTAAACAATCACTTAGAGGGCTCCTCGATACCAAGGCATAGCCTCAAAACTATTGAGAAATTTCACAGTGTGTAGTGAGTCCGATCGGATCCGTATATTTCTAAAGTCACCTTCAATAGCAAAACAAAGGGCTTTCAAAATTACCTCACATGTTTCTGGCAAGACTGAGTGAACCCTCATCGCTCTGCACCCCGCAACCGCCAGATTTCCCTACTGGTCTTTAAGGATGAATCCCAACCCTGCAATGTCATTGGAACTCAAAAAGGACGCATCAGTTTTAATGGAGAAATTAAAACTAGAAGGGTGACACATGAGTTCTTGTGTACCTCTTATTGCCACTGGTTTGAGGTTTGGACTTTGGTAAAAAGATTGAGATACTGCCTCCTGACAAGATGAGCACGTGTACCTCTTATTTGCCCAGGTGAATGTTTGTTCCACTCTATCTGCTCTTAGACTTAAAAGGACAATTATGTCTTGTGCCATCCTTGCACCTACCCAAATGGAAAAGTCCCTGAAAAAGCAATTACTTCTCTATTCTTCTTTTATTAGAATTACTGAGACATTCCTTTTTGTTTGATACTAAAGCCAACGGATGCTGTTTTGGTGTGCTCTAGATGTCAAGCTTTTTGCAGATTTCGGCGTATCTAGATGTTGTATCTTTATTTGGTTGTTTGGGTTGCCTTTGAATATGAAACATCGATTTTATAGATCTTGTGGGATTAGAGCTGTAAAAAATAGCATTCAGAGGTGAGAAATTTGCCTCATTCAACATGGTCTTTTTTTTTTTTTTTTTTTTCTCTCTTCATTTTGATTTGTTTTGAACGGTTCCTATGAATTAATGTGATGTGATTCGAAACTAGTATTTTGAGTTCTGTGTTGCTAAGCTGACTCATGTACTAGATTCATACTAAAGCAAAGCAAGTAAATTAAGTGTTCCGTGATACCTTCTTTGTGTTCTAATCATATTTTAATCAGTGATTTAAAAAACGCTAGGCGCTCGCCTCAGCGAAACGAAACGCTAAAATATAAAAAATATAAAATATAATTAATAAATAAAAATATGTTATTAAATTAAGAAAATTGGGTACAAAATCATAATAAATAAATAAATCATAATAGTATATTTTTTATTTTTAAATAAAAAATATTATTAAATAAATAAAATTAATAGTATTAAAATAAAAAATAATATATTAGTAATATAATAAATAAAAATACTATTATTAGTATATAATTAGTAGTATACTGTTAATATACTGTTGACGGTATAGGGAGAAGAGTGTGAGAAGATCGAAGCTGCTGAGGCAACGACAACGGTAGCAAGCGACAGCCGTAGCTGGAGCGGGAGCGGGAGCGGCGAGCGGCGGCGATAGCGGGAGTGGGAGCGGGAGCTGCGAGCGGCAGCGGGAGCGGCAACAACAGCGGCGAGCGACGACAACAGCGACGAGCAACGATTGTGGTAGCGGCGAGCAGTCGGCGAGCAACGATTATGGTAGCGACGAGCAGTCGGCGAGCAACGATTGTGGCAGCGGCGAGTAGCAACAGTAGCGGCGAGCAGCGACAGTGGCAGCGGCAGCGACAGCGGAGAAGAAATCTCGACGGTAAAATCGCGAGTGTTAGGGTTGGGGAAGTCGAGGAAATCGCGAAAGGGAGCATGATATCGGTGATTTAGTTGGTTCGATTAAACTAACTAAGGTACCAGAGACCAACCAGACCTAAAAAATCTAGTTCGATCGCCTGGTTTAACCCAGGCGCTCGCCCGAAGCGCCTGGGCTCGGGCGAGCGCCGCCTAGCGACGCCTCTTTGAAGTGAGGCACCTTGACATGAAGCGAGGCGCTCGGGCTTCACCTCGCCTCACCCGAGTGCCTATTGAAATCACTGATTTTAATGTTTAATCACAGAGGTAATTTGCTCGCCTAGCCTTACCGCTATCTGCATGCTGCACGGTGCCTAACTAATATCTGAGAGGTAAAAGCTACTCTTGAATTTATTAGTATCTACTAGACATGCGTACCACGCCATGCTACGTATCTATTAGTATCAACTTCAACATTTTGCTCACCAGCATTATCGTCAAGATGTGTGAATATATGTTTAATTACATGCTCATCATTTAATTTTCTTCACATCTATGTAATACATCAGTTTCCTTTTCGTGTTCTACATTCTCTTACCTTGCAACTACCTTTCTGTGCTGAAATCCTGAAATTTATGTAGGCTGGTGTTTACGGACTTGTTCATCGTCTTTTTCAAGAGAAAGTGGTCCATCAAAATATTCATGGTCCTCCTGTGTGGCGCCGCCAAATCCTATGCAAGTATGTTTTCATGTGATCTCTTTCTTGTTATGTGACTGTATAATCTTGCAGTTGATCGGCATCAAATCCTATGCAAGAGTGCTCTAGGTGTAGTGTCGTGGTTGATGCTTGTTGTTGTATATGACATTTGAGCTCACACGAAGGACCAGAAGTACGTCGAAACTTCTCATGGAATCGTGTTGATAATAGGAGACATTAAAGTTTGAGATATTCCGGCGTTTCTACTCTCACTCCACCGGTACGATGTGTTGAATCTCGTATTTTGATGATGAAACTACTTGATATATATTTATGATTTAATCTGCGTTTTGAGTGACGCAGGATGCTTTGATCAGGATGAGACAATTAAAGCAGGAACATCATGTTGTGCCGGAGGAACATGTCAGAAGATTGGACGTCGGGCCAGTGGATCGGTCGACGTATCGACAGAAGGCTTCGGGCCGTGGACTCGGGCATCGGGCCAAGAAGAGCGGGTATTGTGCCAAGGATATCGGAGTTGCGGAGTCAACAGGCCGATTGGGCAATAGGCTGCAGGAAAGGACGATGCGCCGAAGAATCGGACGAAGCGTCGAGGGACCAATGACATGCCGGACAACTTGGTTAATTGCTTAGGATTAATTGTCTCGATCGAAGTTTTGCTTTAATTGTGCAGGATTAACTATGATAACGATGAAGACATAAAGTGAAACAAAGTGTCGGAGTCAAGCGCGAAGGATTTGTTGCAAGTTCGAGAGTTCGACGGAAGTCCGAAGGTTCATCGGGAATGCTACCGGAACTAGCCGAGAATGAGTTGGGAGTTTGCCGAAGGATTTTCGGAAGCTCGCCGAAAGGTTCGTTGGAAGTTCGCGGAGCTCGCCGAGAAAGATCGAAGCTTGCCGAAGAAGCTCGTTGGAACTCGCTAAGATCAAATCGTGAAGTCTAGGAGCTTGCCGGGAGTCCGCAGAATGGTTTCCGAGAGTTCATCGGAAGACCGCCGGAAGTTTGTCGGAAGCTCGCCAGAAGAAGTCTTGACTTGCGGACTTTGTAATAGCTTAGAAAATGTCTTTAAAATCATAGTTAGCACGTTAATTAGGGTTAGGATTAGGTGTTAATCCTATAACCCAAGTAGGGGCCAATTAGGCCCAAGTTCGGACTGGTTTGGGCCAAGTTTGGAGCCAAACCAAGTGAGCTGAAATAGTGAAAGAGGTGGCACCGCCCAGGAGAGGTTCTCCCAACGAAGCTGGGAGGTGCAACCGCCCCAGCCAGGAGGTGCAACCGCCCAGGCTCAGTCTCCGAGCGAGACTGGGCGGTGCAACCTCTTCTGTCAAGAGGTAGCACCGCCAGAGCTCAAGTTTCGAGCTCTGCCAGGCGGTGCAACCTCTCCAGTCAGGCGGTGCAACCGCTTGAGCTCGGTCTTCGAGCTCTGGCAGAGAGGTGCAACCGCCCCTGACAGAGGTGGCACTGCCCAGAGGCTCAGTCTTCGAGCTCTGCCAGGCGGTGCAACCTCTCGAGTCAGGAGGTGCAACCGCCTGATCCCGGAATTCCGGGATTTGATCGTTTTGAGCTCCAAATTTGAACTGGGTTGGGGCCTATAAATACCCCACCCATTCAGCACTGAAAGCATAGAACACACACTCGAAATCTTGCTATCTTTCTGTGTTTCTTAGAGCTCAAAACTGCTAGTTCTCCTCTTTCTATTCTTCAAGTTTGAGTTGTAAAGAGAGGAGAGAAAACTTCTGTAAGGGTTGTCTCCTAAGCCCGTCAAAAGGAGTGAATCTGTAAGAGGGTAGTTGGCCTTCGCCTATTGAAGGAAGGCTTCTAGTTGACGTCGGTGACCTCGTCGGTGGAGGAAGCCAAAAGTGGAGTAGGTCAAGACTGACCGAACCACTCTAAATCTCTGGTTTGCTTTCATTTTGAGAACTTTATCATTACTGCAAACCTCCTACATAGCTACTGCTCTCTGCGCTTTTACGAACAAGTTTCTAAGTTTTGTTCTTTTCAAATCTGCATTCAGACGTAAATCGGTGTTTTCGTACGATCTCTACATTGCGGTTTACACTTACGTTTTGATTCTATTTATAACTGTAAACTTTCTTCTGCGCTTTTACGAACGAGTTTCTTTGCAGTTTACGTTTACGTCTTGATTCTGTTTATAACTGCAAACTGATTTCTGCGAACGAGTTTCTTTGCAGTTTACGTTTACGTCTTGATTCTGTTTATAACTGCAAACTGATTTCTGCGAACAAGTTTCTTTGCAGTTTATGTTTACGTCTTGATTCTGTTTAGACGTAAAACTGTGTTTTAGACGTAAACTACTTTTAAACGTAAAACTACGTTTAGACGTAAAACTGCGTTTAGATGCAAACTGCGTTTAGACGTAAAACTACGTTTAGACGTAAAACTGCGTTTAGACGTAAAACTGCGTTTAGACGTAAAACTACGTTTAGACGTAAAACTGTGTTTAGACGTAAAATTGTGTTTTAGACGTAAACTACTTTTAAACGTAAAACTACGTTTAGACGTAAAACTGCGTTTAGACGCAAACTGCGTTTAGACGTAAAACTACGTTTAGACGTAAAACTGCGTTTAGACGCAAACTGCGTTTAGACGTAAAACTACGTTTAGACGTAAAACTGTGTTTAGACGTAAAACTGCGTTTAGACGCAAACTGCACTGCGCTTAGACGCAATCTGATTTTAGACGTAAACTGCGCTTAGACGCAAACTGCGCTTAAACGCAATCTGCGCTTAGACGCAAACTGCGCTTAGACGCAATCTGAGTTTAGACGTAAACTGCGCTTAGACGCAAACTGCGCTTAAACGCAATATGAGCTTAGACGCAAACTGCGCTTAGATGCAAACTGCGCTTAGACGCAATCTGCATTTAGACGCAAACTGCAAACTGCGTAAATTGCGCTTAGACGCAAACTGTGTTTAGACATAAACTGCACTTAATCATAAGTAATCTTAGAATTGGCTTTTGCATCAAAATAGTTTTTTATCGAACGAACGCAGCTTTCGTTTTTAATCGCTGAAAGATTTCTGCTGCACTAATTCGCCCCCCCCCCCCCCCTCTTAGTGCTCTCGATCCTAACACGGTGGTGCATACAAATGAGGAACCGAGTTCACAGAAAAGTCTAATTAGGCTCCTGGTCTCCTTAGCGATCAAAATTCGATGGATCTGTCATCCTCAAATGTGATCGGGGCACATTGGGTATGAACTCCGATTTATGTCTTCTAATTGTGGTGGACACTGTCCCATGCATCGTAGAGCCCGCTTGACATCTAAAAACTCTCTACCAAGAAGAGCAGCAGCAGCAGCCGAACGGTAGAACGGTAGGTAGGTGCAAGGGAGCATGTTTTGTAATCTGATACTCTTGTTGTTGTTTATGTAAAATTGAAATAGCCAAAGGCAATTTGGCTGCTTTGGCTGTGTGTTATTACAGCCTCGTTTGACGTTCCGAGAAATGTAGAAAGATAATAATTTGGTCGATTCCAAATACTTTGAACTTTGTGATTTTGTTATTATTGTTTAATATTTTTTGACCAATTGGAGATTTGTGGTTGATTGTGTATAATTTAGTCGATTCCAAATACTTGCAACTTTACAATTTTGTTATTATTATTATTTTATTTAATTTAGCTCGTTCTCGCAATTGGAAATTTGTGGTTGATTGTGCATTTTTACGGAAGAAGGAACCCACCACACCACAGTAGTCATTCAACTTGCGATGGCAGTGCTGCAAGGAATTTGGAGAAGATGATGCTTAAACAGAGAGGTCAAACGAACACGTGAAGCATGGAATGTGTATATAATAAAACATCCGTCGAGAAACGAAGGTGAGATCCGAAGGAGAACTGTTTCACGCCGCCCTCTTGTCCCGACGTGAAAACGACTGGCAACAAAAAACCAAAAACAAAAAGGTCACCAAATTATTTGCGGTGTGGTTACCACACATACGTTGGCTTCAAAGTGCTCCCAAAAAAACAAAATAATCCAAAACTATTTCGAATTTTAGTTTCTTATGCTCAACTATAGTTCTCGGAACCGGAAAATAAAAACAAGGTTACGGGCACTCTCGGTGCGTTTACCCCGCATCAGTCCGGTGTCAAAGGGCCCCCAAAAAAAATAAAACGGTTGCAAATCGTCTAAATTTCACCTTCTTATCCGGACCTTCGGTGAGCAGAACTTGGCGACAAAAACTAAGATACGGACACTTAACGGGACGCTTACCGCAAACCAGTCGGTTCTGAAAGTGTCAACAAAAAAAAGGAAATCGTTCGATATCATCAAAGTTTTTCGTTTCTTATCGTAATCTTGGGTTACTGGAACCTTGCTGATGCACTTAACCATCGTTCGGGACTAAGAATACAAATTTTAAGCGATTTTGCAGGAAAAAAAAAGGTGCTTTGTTCGATTTGTGGAGTGGTAAGGTTACGAAAGAGTCTTCTTGTCACCGTTGGGGCGAGAATGAAGGTCACATCATTGACAGTCCACGTGTATAGAGTCTGGTCACCAAACCTAAGAATAAGTACTCGAATGTTGGACGATTTCACAAGAAAAAAAATATTTTTAAGGCTCTTTACCCACTAGGTAGAGGAAGGTAAGTTTACCGAAGAGTCTACTATACTGACCTTCTTCTTCTTCCCCGTGTCTCCCGCCCTGCGCGTGCGTTCACCCCTTTCCATCTGAAATTTTATCCTCCTCTCCACCGCATGCATCCGAACGAATTAACTTACTCGCACCGGTAGCAGAATGTTAGATCGATCGAGATACATATCATGATCAGAGATTTTGGAGAAGAAGACCCTCGAACAGAGATCGAAACGAACGTGGCGCGGTGATACGAAGGCAAAAAGAGGAAAGGTCAGGAATGATTTCCGGTGCGTTTACCGGACATCAGTTGGCGTAGAAGTTGCCCCAAAAAAAATTAAAATGATCCAAATCCGTCCGCATTTAAGTTTCTTGTACTTACTCGCGGTGATCAGAACCCGTTGAAAAGGAGAATACAGACACCGTCCGGTGCGCTTACTCCGGCGTCCAAAAAAAAATAAATTCGTTCGATGCCCGGTTTCTTAACCTGACGTCCGGTGAGCGGAACCCGAACAACGAAACGACAGGGACGGACGTTTTCTGGTAGACTTTACCGCACACCAATTGAGTCCAGAAATATTGAAATCGTCCAAATGTCGCCAAACTCTTAGTAGTTTCTTATACTCCTTGCGGTTATCGGAACCCTAAATTGAGGACGGTCGCGTGATGCGTCCGTCCGCATCATCAACCTCACGTTTGTTAAATTATACGTTTCCAATGATTTCTGTAATACACAGCCAAAAAGAATTATTTTGGTTAAATTCCTTAAAAATATATATATTTAGATTTTTTTAGAATTATCTTATTTTTAGAAATTTTTTACATCATTTTTTTAACCCAATACCTAAATACTTTCGGCTACTTATTATTTTTCTTCCTCCCTTTTTTTAATTAGTATTATTAAATACCTAAGATGATGATGACACGTCATTACGGTAGCGACCGGCGATATCTCGAGACGAAGCTTCTCATCGTCTTACGAAGGAAACAAAAACGGCGAATACACTTACTTCTCGGAGCGCTTACCGGACACAGCGTGGGTGTCATATTTACGGATTATTCTAGTCCGGAGACGAGACGGTTAGCGACAGTCTCGGGTGCGCTTACCGCACTCCGCTAGGCCATCAAAGAGCCTCGAAAACTTCGGAATCGTCCGAATTCGACTTGTTTTAAGATTCTTAGCCCCACGGACAGTCACCGGATTCATAAGAAAGCACACTGGTGGGCCTTGCGGATGGGGCCCGCATGCTTCGTTGGGCCCCGATGGCTCGACGGTACGGTCGAATAACAACATGTACAATGGGATGTCACAACTGTATCGAACTACCAAACGCAAACCGATTCCACCGGAACTCCAAATTCCAAACTGGCTCGGACTCCTCCTGCCTATATATCCAAATCTATCCGCACGACACTCCCCATCCCGCCCGCTCTACTGTATCGGCATGGGGAAGTCAAGGAAGCCGGCATCGCAGTCTCAGGCACGCCGTCAACCGAGCGCCCTCCATGCCCTTCCTCCTCCTCCTCCTCCGTTGCCTTCCATCCTCCTACGCTGCAATCAAGAAAAGAAATGGAAGGCGGTGCTGGGCACGGCGCGCAAGGTTGAGGCTCCTGCTGCGATGGCCACGACGGTGCCGCAGGAGGCTGTGGCGGGGACGAGCATGCCGAAGGTGGAGAAGACGATCAGGATGACGACGAGGTCGAAGGCAGCGGCTCCCGTCGCTTCGACGAGCCACGCCGAGGACGAAAGGTGGCGGCGGTCCAGAGGACAAGCCGAGGAGGAGGAGGAGGAGGAGGAGCGGGCGGCAAAGAGGAGGAAGACGCTGAGGTTTCGGCTCTCTCTCTCTCGGGAGGAGATAATGGCGGATTTCGAAGCGATCACGGGAAAGAAGCTGCCGTCCCGTCCCAAGCGGCATCATCCCAAGGCGGTCCAGGAAAACCTCAGCGTAATTAAGCTTTTTATCTTCCTTGTAGTATTTATTATTTGATTCTTTCTCATGGGGTTGTTGGGATTTGCAGGTGATGTTTCCCGGTTCGAATATGCCCCAATCCATCAACGCCAATCGCTACAAGCCGAAGAAATCTTCCTGATGATTTGCTTCGGAGTTTGCACGTCCTTCCTCCTCGCGGCCTCCTTCCTCGTGTGCTCAAGTCGTCTTTGGGATAAGGAGATTGATTCCTCACTCTACGTTGTGTAACATAACTAAATCCAAATATTATTATTATTATTTTTCTTAGCCAAAAAAGGAAATAAGAGATAGGCAATGTTGTGTAGATAGATAGATAGGAGGGTTGGTTATTGGCCACGGCTGACCAATTCTTTAGAACCTTTTGTGTGTCGGGCAGGATAAAAGAGGGTGTTGGTTAGATGGAATGAAGTGGTAGATGCAATTAGTGTTGCATATAAGTAAGTTTTGGATCCTTCTCTCTCTATACGTATTCATAAAACAAAAAAACTTCCTGCAAACAGGTTCTGAAATTGACCCTCCTTTTCTTCATACATTATTTTGGTCCACAGAAAGAAAAAACCAAATGCAAGTTTCAATGGGGCATCTTACGATGCAAAAAAATCAATATGTTTGGGTAACAATAACTATGTATTAGTGTTATATAGAGAAAGCCAAAACGATTACCTTTTTTTTCTCGGACTGACTTCCGATGATCGTCTGGAGCCATTTAAATCCTAGTCTTTATCAGGTTGTCTCTCATACCTTCCTAACCTAAACTTTATTGAAATCCTTTCCTTCTTAGCTCATCATCATGTTTCTTCTTCCTTCTCAAGGTAGAATTTACAGGGAGGATAACTTTTGATATCAATCAAAATTTTACTCCATGCTAGCATTTTCTTCTGCGCTACACTGTTCCTTTTGTTACCTTTCTTCCTTCCTTCTCCCTCAATGTGGCTTCAAGGCCGCTCCGACATTATATATATATATATATATATATATATATATCGTATGACGTAGACATCAGGCAAGTGATGCCACGGAGATAAAGAGACATGTAGGCTTAAAAAGGACAAGGCGAGTGCGGGTTAGTACGAGACCCACTGTACCGCAAGAGATGGCATACGCCAAGACTAGATCAGCGTCCATTTCTCCTGGTAGTCCACCCTTTGTTGTTCTCTTCCACAAGGAATCTAACTAAGCACGACAGATGAGCTGACGTGTGTGTTGGTGTCCGAGGATGAATTGAAAGCAGTGGAACTCACTCATTCGCGGCAAGCTTCAGTTAGTAAGAGTCATACATACATACATACATACAGATAATATCCACCGTCTTAAAACATTTAACGGAATGCTAACAATGCTCCTTCGATGGTATTGGCCCTCCCAAGTATGCTCATATAGATCCGGAGAGTAAGCTAATAAATGTAAGCATCGAAGCAGCTCTACTTCTCCCCTCCATGTGGAGCAATTATATGTGGGCAACGAACGCGCCACCCTATACTTGCATTTCTTCTCCGTCCAATCATATCCTTACGAAGTGGAACCGGGCACAGTGCACGGGCTCGCAGGAGAAGGAACTATGAGTGGGAGGCGATGATTGGGGGCCTAAGCGGAAAGGGTTTGGATAAGGACAAAGGTGAGGGGGACGAAGAAACGCGGCATGTACATATGGAAAGATAAGATGCAGGGCATGGCTACAACATGGGAACCATTTGAATGACCGGAATGCTGCTACTGCCATTTTTGAGAGCATGTTTGATTTATTTGGCCCTTGTGCCGGCCCCTCAGACTTTGGCTTCCCACGGTTCACGAGCAAAGAGAAAAAACTTTTGAAGTGTTGTACAGTACGAACGAGATGGATGGAACGATTCTTGTCCTCCGCTATTGGCCACTATGGAGAGGGAGAGGGAGAGGGAGAGGGAGAGGGGGGGACGAGAGAGAGAGAGAGAGAGAGAGAGAGAGAGACTTTCTTTGTGCGGGCGGCAAAAGAGTACACGGTTAAGCCAAGAAAAGGACACCTCGCTTTAGTGCTGAGAGAGAGAGAGAGATGAATAGTCAAAGTCAGGGTGGATTGAGAGGGAAGGGTTGCAGAGGGGTGAGGATAGGCAGGGCTAATAGAGCGAAATAATTGTCCCTATTGCTTTACAGGATGAGGACACGCGTACGATCAAAAGGAGATACAATGTACTTAACTGAATGTACTGTTCAATTTAATAGACAAAAGATACAAAAACCAAATTTTCTTTTAGGATCACATCATCCCTTCAGGGCTTAGATCCAAACCCTAACCCTAACCCTAACCCTAACCCTGAATTCAGACTATCGACATAAGTTGGTACCGTCAATCAAAATGAAAATGAAAATGAAGCCAACCAACTTGTTGCACTCGGACGAGACACATGGTTCGTTTTTCGTTATCCAACTCCTAAACCCCAATCCATCTAATCCAACACTTGTTTCAGCGATTGCGCCTTTGATAGATTGAGTATAATGTGGTAAAAAGTCTGTTTCCTCCCATCTTTCAACTCATCCAACATGTTGGGTGCTAGCTGCTCTCTCACTTTATCCGCTCACTCTCATGTTCTCTTCTTTGATGAATAGTGAGTGATAGGACACCTTCTCATTCCTAATAACTGCCAACCAAGCACTTCCTTCTTTCTCAAGCACCCTACACTCTTCTCGTCGTCTCCCATCTCATCTCCGGTTCTCCTTCCTTCCCCCATATTCCCATCTTCCCCGCTCGATTCCATCCTCCTCTTATCCATTCCTTTCTGTTAGCTCCTCCTACTTGTACATAGCTAGCTCTTAAGCTCAGACAGAGAATCTATTCGAGGTGAAACGTTCCGCGTCCAGTTCCTGAGCTCCATCAAGCAAAGGCCTCATACTGTAGTAATACTCCCCCCCCCTCCCCCATTTCTACCACGTAAGGTAGAAGGTTTGGTGCAGTTCATAGATTTCCTCTACCTCTCAACAAATATCTCTTCTTCCCCGTCCTAGCAGACCAGAAAAATGCTTCCGATCCGTGACCCCGAGTACATCTTTGACCAGTCTTTGAACGAGCAACTTGAGTTCAACCCTCCTCATCTTCTTCTTCCCAACAGCTCCTGCTTCCCCTCCTCCACTCCGACAATCTTTTGTCCCGATGCCTTTCGTGATCTCTTCTTAGCCTCCTCCAATATCGGCATCGCGAATGCGGCTCCAACATCTACTCGGCCAAGCCTTCCTCTCGGTGATTCAGCCACATCGGTGGAGAGGCAGGAAGGCGACGACAGTTGTAGCCGTAAAAGGTCTCTGAGGAAATGCAGGCACAGCAAGATAGTTACCGCAAATGGGCCGAGGGATCGAAGGATGAGGCTCTCCATCGATGTGGCACGGAGCTTTTTCCGACTACAGGACACGCTCGGCTTCGACAAGGCCAGCAAGACAGTGCAATGGCTGCTCACCGTGTCCAAAGCTGCCATCGAAGAGCTCGGCACCCTTTCCTCAGCCGAACATAGCGGTTGCAGCAACCGAAGCCCGAAAAGTGAATCATCCGCTTTGGTATGCCAGGATTCGTCCGCTATTTCTAGTTCCAAGAACAAGTCCTCCACCGTGACCGCTGCAGCCAGGGAAGTAAAGAAGAGCAAAGCCAGAAAAGGAGGTGTTAAGCCGACGAGGAAGGTGGAGTACCACTCAGCGCTTGCGAGGGAGTCGAGGGCCAAGGCAAGGGCGAGAGCAAAAGAGAGGACGAGGGAGAAGCAAAGGATGACTTCCTTGGATATCATCAAGGAAGAAACAAGCTTGAACAATATGAACTCATTGATGGAGTTTGCAAATATAGAGGAAGACGAATCTTGCGCACCGAACTGGTGCTTGAACGTAGCCAGCGACACAGCGGCAGCCTATGAAGTCCCAATGATAGGTGGACCAGTGCTGATTCCGGTCTTTGAGAATAGCCAGTATACCACGGCAATCAATCACGCAGGTGGCATCTTCGAAGAACAGTGGGACGTGGACGCACTTTCCTTGTACTCGACATCGCTGGTGGCCTCGGACAGCTATCCGAATCTGTAATAACGCAAACCCCTTAATTATCATTGTAGTTCTGTTTCGTCTTCTTTGCTAGTTTGATCTGTGTGGTGTTCCTTTTTTCGTTAATTTCGAACTGCTTTTCTATAGTAGGGACATGTTTCTACTACAACTAATATTCAGTTATCTCCCTGTAACCACACACTCATGCCTTCAACTACATATGACTAGTAGAATGAACCGCTTCCATATGACTCAATCTTTGCTTGCTGAATTATCCCTTTCTTTTTCTTTTGCCGGACACTCTCATAGGTTACCTTTGCTTAAGACTTTTTTTGGTAAATTGTGCTTCTAAGCATATGGCAAAAAAAAAAAAAAAATCATAATAGTCTGTAGTTAGCAAGCTATTAGTGGTCTTTCACTATCATTAAGAATGAAGCACCATGTCTTTTTGTTATATCATCCGGTCTCATACCACCGTGAATAGGCCTGGATTATTTACTTGGAACCTCTCATTCTTTCTGAACTCTCACAGTGAGATATCTTTGATCTAACAACAACCATCATTCTGTTAGTGGGCAAACACATGAATCCAAATGCTGTTAAAATCACGATATCGGTTTCTTATGTCCTTTGTTTCTCTAGCACAATACTGTGTCTCCAATTGTATGTATGACCACCAATCATTCGTCCAGCCACCATTCCCAGAACAGAAAAGAAGACCATATACTCGATCACGTTTCCAATGTCAATCCAAAAGATGGAAGCTTATTTTTCTGTATCTTCAATCATATCTTCTTTTTTTTTTTGGGTGACTACTACTAGGACTTTTGTAACTCACTCAATCATAGTTAACAGATATGGAAGTTGGTTCTTACTGATTCAAATTTCTTTAATTTGCTTTGCAATATAGCACCTAACATCTGCCACCAAATTCATGTCACCGTGTGTGGATATATCACAAGTCGTGTGCTCCAATTTGATAGTTATCTTTTCTGGTGTGATAATTAACTGTGTAAGATACTTCAAAAAGAGGAGATATGACAGAAATCATTTATTCTTACCTCAATATCTCCTGACGACTTTGTGGTTGAGGTTTCCGTCAACTACTCTCTAGTTTGGGTGGCATCTTAATCGAGGATATTGTCCCTAGGCTTGCCTAATGAAATAAAAACAGATATGACAAAGTTAAAGAGAATTTATTTGGAAATCATTACCAAAATATGTAATAAACTTGATGATGGAATAATAAAAGAACATGGGAGAATGTGAGGCAGATGGAGAAAGCGCGAATTGTATGAAACCAACTGCGAAAACCAACTACTCTCGACTCTGCACCTAAACACCACAAGCACATAAACATTCTACATCCATAGTATACTTCAAATTAACTTTTTGGTACCTTAAGGGTGAAAGGTACAGCATACCTTACTAGGGAATTCATGTTGCCACTTTCCAACTCCAAATTCTGCAGGGACAAGCTGCTTTCTTGAAGATGAGGCATCTAAAACTTGTGTATCAGACCTTGAGGTGAAAATCGAGGTGGTGATTTTCAAGCCAGGAATTTAAGATACTAACGAGAAATATACGTAAACATACATACATTCGAAGTAAATCTTGAAGAAGAAACATAAGATATCTTTGATACTGTAGGGTTATAAGAATAAAGTACCAAGTCTACAGTTTTTGTTTTTCTGGACCATCTCAAATGTGTTTCTTTAGGTGATTGCCAGTTTGTCTATGTCCTGATATTGATACATTTACAAAACAATGGTCATGAGAAGTTTGGAGTATAACTTGTATGATCAGGCTTGTGTGAGAAATTAGTTTCTAATCTTGTACATTATATGAACAGGTTTTAAACTTAGATTCATTATTTCTGGAGGCTCAATTTTTATGCAACTCACTCTTCTACCATTTAAATCTTTCTCTTCTATCATCTAAATCTTTATCTACGAAAATTTTCTAACATGTGCCTTCATATTTTCTTCTTCATCATATGCATGCCTCTTAATATTTTACTCTTGTCCAAGCCTTTCATAAGATTTATTTCCTACGAGACATACTGCCTCGATCTTCATCTGCTAGCAGGACTGGGTTGTGCAGGTTTTTATTTGTGCATCATCAATTTGTATCACACATGAACTACGACAGCTAAGCTAGACTTTTGACTTTGTCGATGAATATCCCAGACACGCACAATATATGATTTCCCATGGTAAGACGCAATGTCAATGTCTCATAATTTGCTCGAAAGAAACATCATGATGCTGTTTTGAAGTTTTTACATATAAGGGGCAGGAATAAGTGTCCAGAACTTGCATACAAGTATGCTTTGGTTTTCAGCTATCCCATTTTATAGCATCAAATTAATGCAACTCATGTGGGAACATCAAATTGCAGTTGAAAGAAAGTAAATGTTGTGGATTTAGAATCGTTAATTTATTTGCATAGACAAGAGACATTCATCCACAGTTTAGTCTCCGACCTTTTAGACCAGACTACTGTTACCTTTTCCTTTTCATATTTTTCAAGTTGCATATTGTTACTGCAACCTCTTTTCACAAGATGTTTTGGTCATAGCTGTTGGAGGCTATGAAGATGGTTAAGCATGGACATTAACTGCTCTAGCTAACACCAGGAGTTGATGACTACTAGTAATATCTCATCTTCTCTTTGTCAAAACTACGTTTTGCACAATGCCAACAACATATCTTTAAACGGTAGATACGGGAAGTATGTAATTTACACCTAGTCTTCCATCCAACTTTGTTCCTTTTTGTACACCAACACCAACATCAACTTCAATTTCTTTTTTTATGTGACAGAAAAAAAAAGGTCAAACATGCGATTCTCACATCATGTCATAGTTCTTATGATAAAAAGATGTAATTTATGTCACCGTCCACCATTTAGGAACTTGAAAATTCTTTCTCATTTGCTATTGTATTTCCATAATGTGGCTGAAACCCAATTTTACAAGCTTCTTCTAAGAAGCTTGAAATTTGAGTAGTATAGGTTCACAAAAACGTGCATGGTACAAGTGCTAGAATTTTCTCATGCAAATATTTTAGCAACAACTCGAATTCCTTTACACTGATAGCTAATCCGGTGAGGTAAAAAGAGATTTCTAGTTTGCTCTAAATGTAATATAATATGTTTTTTTTTATTAGAATTTCAGGCCGTGGAGGAAAAAGCTTCTCCTATTAATAGCACTTCTAGCTAGAAATGGTATCCTGAGCAGCGTTATGACATCTATCATTTCGTCCGAACAAAATCGGTCATGTGTCTGTTCCCCTTGGATGCAACTATTTAAATCTGAGCTTTAGCTCCTTTGCTTCTAATATTTAACAGAGTGTCTTCATTAGGCTGCCCAAATAGTTAGTTCTTTAACTAAGAAAAAAGCATATCACTCTGGTCCATTTTATGAAGACAGTGACATGCTTCCCTTTGGTCCATTTTCAATGGGAGGCATAAAAGAGCATTGAGTTTTTAGTATCACCCAAATCCAAATTTCCTTAACATACAGTGTGGCGCGGGTCCATGCACCATATAAAAAGCTGATGTCTTTTTTGCTTTGCTAAGTTGACCTAATTCTATATTGATCATCAGTCATCTAAATCATCACTTGCTCTTCATGTAACCACCAATGTGGATTCAATAAAGAACCGTCAATATAATGCCCCCAGACTGAGATTAGAGTTTGAGGTGATTTGAAAAACTTTTCAATCTGTTTTGGATGACCCTACCGGACCAATTTCGTAGTGAGCAATAAAGAGAATTATCCCATCCATGTAAACAAGCAAAGAGAGAAAAGAACTATCACGGAAAAAGGAAGATAGCAGAAGATTCGAGTAGTTATGTAGTAAAAAAAATCTGAGCACTGTCTTAAGCCATGGAAAAGAGAATAAAAACCTGCAGTTTCTACGAGAATGCAAATCTTAATCTAGTTTTGTTTTCTGAAAACAGAAACAAAAATACGCACGATCCAGAAATAATAGCACGTATAAAGAAGACATAGATCATTAGGATACATACCATCAGTCCATCAGCAATGGTCGGCGAATTCTACCAACTCCCAGCAGCCCTTTTCCCACCCCATCAAGTTCTTCAAGGCAAAATTTGTCATTTCAACGCCTCCACAGATCAAGGCAAAATGAAGAAGCAGGAGAAACTGCCTAGCTGGATGTGTAATGGTTCGCAGCTTTATCAGTCTTGTTTGACAATAAAGCAACCCATTATTGTCTGTAAAAGAGCACAATTTGCTTCAAAACTCGAAGAAATACAAAAAGATGGTTGTCAGCTAGTCGTGTGATACTTGTAGTGGAATGGGGGGATTCATAGGCCGGAAATTTCATCTGCTGCTATCTATAAACGTTGTTATCAGACGCCTCTACTTAGGCTGACTAAATCATACCCAGAAATTGCTAAAATTGGTATGATCTCTCATAGACTTCGTTGCGGTGGGACGTCCATGCTCACGAGCCTCAGTCATCAAGTTTGTGACATGACATTGGACTTCAGTCCAACTGAAGTACGCTGCTTCTTATTAGCACATGAAGCAGATATTTTTAATCGAAGCTTTACGACCGAAAAGAGAACCACAGACGACAACAACTACTGAAGAGGCTAGTTTACATTCATTGAACAAGAAGAGGAAAAAAAAGAGAACATGTCACAGTGATTTTGCTGTAGATAAATATATCGGTCGCCGTCCTTCTGGATTTGGACAGCGTACCAACGAGCAACAACGGATATCTTTCTTGGCAGAGAAGGCGGTGGCCGGTAGCTCGAGGCCCGATGCACAGCGCTACAGTTTGGGAACGCACGAATCCAGGCGTCGTCATCGCCCGAAACGGCGCTGTCAGTCCTATACGTCCGGTGCAGGAACACCCATTTTCCTCCGTGCGCGCGTGTCGTCGTAACAGTGAACTACCAGACGCACCAAAAAGACTGCACCCTAACCATAGTATAGTAGGCCTTCGATTCGGAAATTTTTTTCTATCTTTTTAAGCAAAGCCCGTACTCGTACTCCTTTGGGTTCCGTATGTATGAATTTGATTTGCTGAGTTTTAATTGAAAATCACATCATAACCTACTCAACCCGATACCACCCCGTGGCTTTCGTCACTAACTCATTTATGAATGTTCAAATGACCACACCATGGCCGTTTATTCAAAGCAAGGCTCGTCTGTCTATACATATTAATTCAACTAGAAACCTTTAGAAACACAAAAGTGGCAAGTTTCTCGAGGCCAATCACTATAGCCGTTTAACATCCCAAACCATATCACCACAATCAAATGTAGACATTCGAATATGTTCTTTCATAGGCCATTTTATGTTTTACACGCATGCAACTCGAGTTCTCAATAAGGTAAAAATAAATGGTGGAAAAAAAACCTTTAAAAAAAGAAACAACCTTGAAACGCCATTACAATGAACCACTCTTAAGAGAAAATAATTGAAGATACTGGTACAACTGGCTAATCACCGTATAAGAATGAAAATATTAATTTCAGAACGAGACACTAATCATGCTAAACTCTAAAATATTCCTCTTTCAAATCATTGCTGCCTCTTATTTATGCTCAACATAAAAATAGTTGTATGTAAAAAAGGATGATTTCAAATAGTACTTTCAATGTAATAAAATAGCCGAATTATCTCAATCAAACTTACTATAAGTCTAAAAATATGATATTGTAAGCAATAACATTTAACAAGGCAGATATGATGTCATTTGCAAGGTTTTTTTATAGTGTTTATAGTATTTGACAGTATCTCAATAAAATATTATAAATACTATTAAAAAATATTATAAATGAGTTAAATGAAAACAATGTAACAATTGAAAACTGGTAAAAAAAAATGAAGGAAATAATTTAGCAAAGAAACTTTTGAGGGGTATGTTAAATTAGAGATATTGCTTGGAAAAAAAAAGTACCTTTTAAAAAAATCTAAAACATGAATTTTTTTTTTTAAATCATTCTTTGAAAAAAAAAGAGAGAGAAGATACTATCATTGTGGCACATGTAAAAGGTGTTTTAAATTATAATGAAACATCGTATACAGTTAAAGTCATCTCTTAAATATATTTGAATCTAATAATTGTCAGCTAATCTAGTTAATAAAGATCATGATAGACAGATCCTGATTTCGAATGCTGCCTTCTTCTTTTTAATTATAGTAAGAATGATCCAATAGCTGACAACCATTCCAAGATTTCATTATCATTGCCTCATAAAATGACTTCAATGTTAGTTTTTAATCTCTATCAATTTGATCTCAGTTTTAATAAATGAAAACCTGAAGTATAATTTAAAGTTTCAGTCCGACACTAACTTCGCCGAACAATTGAACCGGTACAGCACCAAAAGATTGTTTAATATTAATCCAAAAGGAGTAATTTCGGTTCAAGAATTGGCCTCTCAACGAACTAAACTGAACCAAATACATCAACTAGAACCAACAACGATGGCTGCATCACTACGCCTTGATCACACTACAGAAACCTAATTTAAATAAACATAGCAGGATATTTTATGGAAGTATGGGTGTGCAAACAAAATGAGGTCCGGATAGGATATCATGTATCTTAAAGATTCCGCTAACTTATTTTATTAATTAGATGAATCGTGATTTTACATCCAAATGTGTTCGTTTCCAGATCTTCCAAAACACACTTGAAAGAAATATAACTCCTAAATGTTTTGTCAAACATTTGCTTCTCATGATAAATCTAATCCCTCTACAGATGGTGCACACATCGTCATGATCAACATGGAGAGGTACAAATGTACATTCCCCGGAATGGTCACTCCGACAATAAGGGCGCGAACATAACATAAGCGCCCTTATCTCTAATGACCAAAGGAGACAACAAACAATGTATGGAGGGACAAATGTCACATAACATAAGCGCAGAAAAAGTAAACTGGGAAGGATATTGGATGTATTACCGAAATAAGTGTGCCAGCATGATTCCCGTCATCGATGTGAAAAGCGAAATGTGAATTGCCGACACTATGTCGATCTCTGGTCAACCGTGATGCCACCTCTTGTTCGGCTCCAACCTTGATCAAGATCATGTGTTTATCTCGTATTGAAATTAAATCGCATTTGTTCATCCAGAATAAATTTCCTGGTCTGACACACAAATAGGGTTAACAACAACAGGATCTCGGGACTCACTCTGCTCGGGCAATTTCCTCAGAGCTCCATCAACAGACAGATTGTCTGCGTCGAAGAAAGGTGAAATCGAGAGGGAAACGTGGAAGATGACGTGGGTGTCGGGTGACTGGAAGAGTTCCTCCGGGGCGGGGCGCGATCGATAGACTCGGTTTGGTGAGAACAAGAGACCATAATGGGGATCAACCAAGAAGTCTTTAGGGTTTGGACTAGCTATGAGACGAAGGCCTTAGGCGATAGGAGGAATTCGTCCAGAATGCGATCGATAGACTCGGTATGACTTGTATGGGTCCAGGAAAAGATGAGATCATGAAGGGAACCTCGAACCTGCACCAGATTGTGGATCAGCTAAGAACGAGTTAGGGTTTGGTCCTGGCAGATGACAAAGACGTCGGGCGATTGGAGGAGGTCCTGCAGGGCGGGGCGCGTTGAACTTCTCTGCGTCCAAGAAAACATGACGTCAAGAAGGGAACATCGACACCCCACCAGATCGGGACCGGCCACCACGAATGAGTTAGCGTTTGGACCTGGCAGATGAGGAAGATGTCGGACAGAAGGAGGAAGCAGGCGAGGCGCCTGCCTGCGAGAGATCTCTTAGCAGAGGGTTCCGAGATCGACGGAGAGGGAGGAGGATGGCGGCGATAGGTCAGGGAAGAGGGAGAGCTGGCGAATGAGGGCAGGAGGCGGTTTCGCACCACCATCTTTGTTGCGTAAAACGTCTCTCTCCTCGGTTTGGTATTTATACGCAGGGATTCTGCGAATGATGGCACGACGATTTGGGCTCTAATTCTGTTACGCTGGAAGCGGGAACGAAATCATGGATTCGGATCTTTTCGTTCCATGGATCCGATTTCGTGGATGAACTCCAAATTTACGTGGGTCATAAATCACGATCCGGCCCAACCCGGTGGATCGCCCAAGTCGTGGCCCGTTAATTTGATGGGGGCAGACTCGAATGCTTTCACTCTCCATCAGAAAACCAATTTCTCTTTTTTATCTACACTTGCAAAAATATCCATTTAAGAAAAGGCTGTGTAGAATTTTATGATAATCTTCAAGTCATAATAACATAAACTTATAGTGTTATCACACCTCACCTGCAAATAAATTAAGTGAACTTTACTACTTACTGATATAAGAGGGTCTTAACATGTGGATGATCCAACATCGCGTCATGCCAGATTGGATACACTATTAGCCTGACATGCGATCGGGCATTATTATGTGCAGCATCAACTCGATGTCACCTTGGGTACCCATAATGGTCATTTACACTCACTCATCGCTACAAAGCCCACCACATGGAAGATATCAAGTGATTCTAGTATGGGGAGTCTTTGTCTTTGTCAACTTTAGTCCTGACCCCATGGATTATGATAGACTGAGATGCCGGACTCGAACTGACTTGGAATCTTCTTGCATGTCGGACAGGAAATTTAGTGATGAGAGAGAGAGAGGGCAAAGTGACAAAAGCACAGCAGAGAGTTCCTTCAACAATGTAGGCTCTCTTTTGACAGACAGACAGCAGCAGCAAGCAAGCTTGCCAAAATGTGTGAACCATGGAACGAGACCGGATTCCGTGTGTCTTCAGGTTGCTCCCTGCTCTTTCTGCCTTTGCCTTACTAGGCTTTCTGAATCTGGCATCTCCATGTAACTACAAGGGGGGAAGAACATTGCCCAATACCTACCATCAACACTTGCAATGCTAGAGAGGCATGGTATGATAGGTATGTTAAAGCGGCTTTTCTATGGGTCGATGGCGAGCTGAGGGAGACAAAAGGCATTAGGTTCTCCTTCTTTCCTCTCCTTTTTGCCTTCGGCTCTACGGTGAGCTCTGCCTCTGCTGTTACCACTTGTATTTCATGATGATGTATGTTGCGCTAGTGGGAGCTTAGATTCCCGCCATCTCATGTTCTTCTTCCGCAATCCCTACTGTTACATTTAGGTCAGCATCCGAAGGTGCCGGCAGCTGCTACCTTCCCCAGGTATACCAAACACAGAAATCGCTTTGGCTTTAAGCAAGATCTCTAACGTTGCCTGGCTACTGTTTTCCCCTTTCCTTTTTCTCATGGTATTAAGCCTGTTCATGTTGCCGATCCATCGACAACTGTAAAACGAGAAAAATAAGCCGATCCCAGTTGAAGAGCAGTAAGAAACTGTGATCCCGAAGCTGATGGGATTTGCAGAGGGGAAGCAACACCCAGAAAAGAACATATAACACAATCCCTCCGAATCCATCTCTTTTGACTGAAATAAGATGCCTTTACGTCGACCGTCGAAAGCACATGCACGTCTTGACACCTCTCACCACGGTTGTGTGCGCACATCTCAAAGCATCCATGGTCTTCCATAGCATGATACCGATATGTTTCCCAGATCAAACGAGAACAACATCAACAACACCCCGATCATCTATTGTAGTGTCCAACTTAATCATTGGTGGGAAGAAAAGAAGATTGACTGCGATACAGGGGAGATAGATCAAACCACACGGTGAGGGTTTGGACATGGTTAGGAATGCTAGCGAGTGGTCTTAAGAGGAAGTGGCAATGCAACAGGGCTCCCATATGAACAGCGGCCTCCGTAGCTGGCTGCACCTCCTCATGTTGTGCAGCAGCTCCTGGCGGCTCCGCCGCTTGGAAGTGAATAGGATCTTGTTTTCCTGCGGCGAGTGGTGTTCCCATGGCCCGCCGTGGCCGTGCTCGTTGTAGCCTGCCGTGGCTGCACTGAGCGTGGACGCCGCCGCCGCTGTGGTGGCCGTCGGTGATGCCCGCGTGGCTGACGGAGCTGATGCGACACGGCGGTTGTGTTTGTTCTGATTGCTTGTGCTGTCGTCGTCCGACAGCGGCGTGCCGCCGACGAACTTGTTGATGACGAGCGAAGACCGGTGCACTTTGGTGGCGCCACTCTGTTGCTGGGGCTGCCTGCTCACCTTCACCTCGACGACAGTGCCCCTGTCTACCACTTCCACTTCCTCTTCTTCTTCCTCTTCCTCTTCTTCACGGCAGTTCTTTTCTTCTGATTCTACCTCCAATTGCGTTATATCGGTTACTTCTTCGTCTTTAGCATCAACATCTTGTTGTTCGCGTGATTGTAAGGTCTCGGACTCATAACCCGGCTCGTCTTCGGACGTGGCATCGATGAAGGAGAGCAGGAGGCGGCCGTCCACGCGCTGGGCGTGAAGGTAGTTCTGACAAGGAACGAGGACGGCCTCGACGACGAGGCGCCCGTCGCGGCGGTGAGGCCGCATGTGGAGGCACGGCCCATTGCGTCGAGAGATCGACGGGAGCGGCGGGGGGAACGACTTCAGTGGCGACCGCCTGCCAATGGAGCAGTAGCAGTGGTAGTTGACCGACTTCAGCTCCTTCGCCTGGTGCCGCCGCACTCCGCTCGCCTCGGCTCCAGCTTCCGGTACAACGAAGTGCTTCTCTTCGCTATCTTTCTTCTCTTCTTCCTTCTCAACGTCGAAGCCCTGGAGTGGACCGCAGTAGTCGAGGTCATCCATGAAGGAGAAGTATTCGGAGCCCGTCTCGGAGCCGAGGTTCTCGGTGCAGATCTCGAGGCTTTCCTGGCTCAACAAGCTGCGAGACCGCCTCAGGAGGAAGGTAGTCGATGAGCTTTGCATGACAGCCACCGACATCCTCCTTGTACTATGTGGTACACTGAGAACGAAGGAGCAAAGGAGCGCGTATAGCTCGAAGCATGGGAGAGGAAGTCGAGAGCGGAGGCGATTGAACTGAGACCAGTCGGAAATATATTTACCTCAAAAAAGGACGGCACTCGCAGTCCAAGGTATCCTTTCCTCGAGAGTTGGGAAGGATGGGATAGATAGATTGTGCCGGTTTGTGCTTCTTGGAAGAGACAGAGGCAGGCTGAGAAGGAGTGAGAGAAAGGAGGGAGGGGGTGGTATTTGTAGTTGGAGAGAGAGAGAGAGAGAGAGAGGCTTCTTGATCCCATTTGGATTCTTGCAGCCTCCATAGGGGGAAAAAGGGGCTCCACCACCACCCCCCATCCACAGTCACAACACCTTCCTTGTGCTTTCCAGCTTCACCTGTTCCCTTCTTTCTACCTTCCTTCTCTCCCCCTGCATCGGTCTCTTGGCTTTGTGGCTCAATCATACTCCCCTGCATGTTGCCTCTCTGCTTCCCTAAGCAATAGCTTTTAGGTCAGTTTTCTTTGTGTGCCATTCTCCACATTTTATTACAACTTTCTTCCTGAACCTGCTTCACATTCTCCACATTCTTAGGTATTTCTCTCTGATTCTAATGCCCCTTCAGCTGGCGTTAATCTTCATGTTTTGATCGGCACTAAAACTCGTTCTCTCTCTCTCTCTCTCTCTCTCATAAACTGCTAATATTTACATCTACTATATGGTTTCTAAAAGCAAGGAGGCCAAAGAAAGGAAGACGGGATTCCAGTTGTTATTTATCTTCCTGTCTCATCTTCTCATCTCAGCAACGTGTTTTCATTGTTACACAGTCGATACGGCCATGCATACAATACGTACGCATAGAAAATACATGTATTAAGATGCCATATCGATGACGAGAGGCAAATTAGGAGCACGAGATTTGCATTGCACGCAATCCATGCGGTGAAGCTTCGGAGTTGGTGACTTGGTTGGGAAGACCTTTCCTTTCTTCTTTTCCTCCACAATTATTAAAGGGATTGATGTGATAAGAAAGCTTGTTGGGATGGGGTCCTCTTATGAGTCCCAACTCTTTGTCCGTCCAAAAGGTATCGATCTAATGAATCTGCTCTCTTTGCCCGTCCCATGAAATACTCGGTGTGCATGCAGATGTGGCCGGTGGTCGTACGGAGCCGCCCGTTTATGTGTCTCGCCGGTGTTCTTGTGAATTGTTGTCGCTTTGATCCATCTACGAATCGATGATAGTGTTACGCATGAATCAATGATAATGTTACTGATTTAGGTTGTCCTCTTTACCTGCAAATAACTATTATCGGACGATTTACCTACGAAAAGTATCTTTCTTATTCTTCCTCCTTTGCAAATAAACATAATAAATCATCAAATACTCATTCCACAAGCGAATGAAATTAGAGGTTGCGGAAAGGTAAGATCGGACTATAAATAGTAAAATTATATTATATTATAATTAGTAAAGAATTGTGAATAGTAAATAAAAAATAAAATAAAATAAAATAAAATAAAACATTTTTTTTAGTGAATCGACTAGATTATATATCATCTCTCTCATACATGGATAACAAACAATAAAGAGGTAAATATAAGGTTTTTACTACATTGTTAGAGATAATTCTATCAAATAATAAATTAGTTAATTAATTAATTTGGTAGGAAAAGAAGCGCGACATGCGACCAGCAAAGTTTAGTTCGAGTGAGGGGATGTACATACAGTTCATGGGCGTTCGTGTCCTTTCACGGCCTCGGTCGTCCCTGCCATGAACAGCAGCAGACAGACATGACCGGGAACTGCACTCGCATCGCCTGCTCTCTCCTTCTTCATGGAAAATTACTTTCGCGTGTTTATCCACGGAGACCCGACAGCGATGACGTGACGCGAATGATCCACCTCTCAGGAAGCATCACCGGCACCCACTTTGCCTAGAGATTAATGGCTCCATCGGAAGCTGGTCATCGCTTCTCTTCCTCTCAACCACAATCACCGAGAAGAATAAGAAGAAGAACCGGGCTCGGTGGCGCAGGAGACAGCAACAGGTCGACTCAGCCTTTGCCACCAACCACTCGACCCACTGCTGCAGACCAACCTCCGGCACGCAATCTAGCACAGAATCTCCTTCCACCGCAGACAACGACTCGAACATCTCTCCCTCTCCCTCTCCCTCTCCCACTCATCCGAGCGAGAGCGGAGGAGGTTGACGACACAGGAAACTAGAGGACCGTCCTTGAAAGCGATACCGCAGGGGAGGGTGGCACGAAACATTTGAGGGAGGAGTTATTGTGGGGCCAGCAGCAGCAGAGGATCCTGGGAGACTTTTGTCCCCTTTGACGACACCACCGCCACCAACACCACCACCGGCGGAAAGAATCTGGAAGGCCGGACCATCGAATCGCTATTATACGTGTTGGGGAATGAGCGTGTCATCGCCCGATGAGTCAGCACGACTTGGTTCACGGGTCAATGTCGGGAGCCTCCTGTCGACTGAGCTGGTCATCGGAGCCGACTAGATCCTCGAGTCGAGGGGTGGGTTGGCCGATGACTCGCCACAAGGGCGTCGGTCTGCGACTCTCGAGGATGGGCTGCCTTCATGCAAAAATGGCATTCGTCGGGTGATCCCCGACTTTGGCTCCTCCGATGAGCAAGTCAATGATGGGTTCAATTGTTTTTTGCCCCCCTCTCCTCGGCCGGATGCCGGCCAAAGGTCTTTATACTACTGTACGAGGGTTGGCGTGGTGGACGTGCCAAACATTGCCTTGGTACGGATTCTGACTTGGTGTGTCTTGGGGGCGGCGCCATCCCGGGATTCCCAGGACGAGACGTGTCGAGCAGCGCCTTGGTACGGATTCTGATCTGACGTGTGGCATTGGCTGTGACGTGTCTTGGACCCAAAATATGCCCTATCACTTCTCCGCCCTCCCCCCCCCCCCTCGTCAAGGCATGTCGTGGGGTCCCTGAAGGGCCGAGAGGCATGCTTGGGTCGGACCGCTGCAATTGTGTTGATTGCTTGTGGGTGGAACTTGGATTTGTTCATCGTGGGGCGGTTTGGAGGGGCAGTGCCCCATGCCTCAGGAAGGATTGACTTTGGCGATTAGGCGTTTGGGGCCAGATAAGGCGAGACCGACGTATCGTAAGTCGGATAACTGGTTTGGCGCGGCTCCGAATTGGGGTCGACGAGTCCCAAGTTGTGGATCACGATGGAGCGAGTCGCAAGTCGAGGATCGACGAGTCGCAAGTCGAGGATCGCAATGGAGTGAGTCGAAAGTCGAGATCGAGCTGGAGCACCCGGGCAGGATCTGAACCTATGGGCCGAGTGACCAAGCTCGAGCATAGGTTTTGGGGCCGACGGGTCGCAAGTCGGGAGCGATCTAGAGTGACCCGGGCAAGATTGGAACTGTGGGCTGAGGGATTAATCCCGGGCTCAGGCCTGGTGCCAGCGAGTCGCAAGTCGGGGGCGATGTGGAGCGACTCGAGCATGATTGGACCTGTGGGCTGAGTGACTATACTCAGGCTCAGGTTTTGGGGCCGACGGGTCGCAAGTCGAGAGCGATCTGGAGCGACCCGGGCAAGATTAGAACTGTGGGTCGAGGGATTAATCCCGGGCTTAGGCCTGGTGCAGGCGAGTCATAAGTTAGGCGCGATCTAGAGCGACTCGGGAAGGATTGGACCTGTGGGCTGAGTGACTATACTCGGGCTCAAGCTTGGTGCCGGCGAGTCGCAAGTCGGGGGCGATCTAGAGCGACTCGGGCAGGATTGGACCTGTGGGCTGAGTGACTGAACTCGGGCTCAGGTTTTGGTGCCGGCGGGTGGCAAGTCAGGAGCGATCTATAGCGACCCGAGTAGGAGCTGGACCTATGAGCCGAGTGATTGAACTCAGGCTCAGGTTTTGGTGTCGGCGGGTTGCAAGTTGGGAGCGATCTGGAGCGACTCGGGTAGGAGCTGGGCCGACGCCTTGTCACACTCTGGTGGGAGACCTCTTGTCCCGAGCGACTGGTGGCGGGAGATTTTGGATGACGAGGCATCTTTCGAGGGGTCCCTTGGGACGTGGAGTTGCTTGGGGTTCCTTGAGACAGTGCCCGAGGTGACCATTTCGAATCAAGTCCTCGATTTGATTCTGGAGGTCATGGCAATCTTCCGCATCATGGCCGTAGTCCCGGTGGAACGTGTTCAGAAGGAGAGGTGGGGGCCTCAGGAGCAGTAGCTCTTGTCAGTCGAGCCTCTGGCGGGGTTGCACCGGGGCTGTTGAGGTAGTTCCCCGGGATTGTTCCACCCTTGGCCTCTTGTTGTCCATGCACTTTCCCGCCACTAGAGCTTTGGCGGCGATGTACTGGTTGGCGCGCTGGAGCATCTCGGGGATGGTTACTGGCGGCTTCTCGATCAGCGACCATAAGAACCTTGAAGGCTTAAAGCCCATCAGAAACGCTAGTCCTCTGAAGGTGGTCAGGAACGCCCGACACATTAGGGCGTCAGAGGTGCCGTAGAGGGCCATTTGAGCCCAAAATGCCGCGACATGCTCCGCAGGGTCAAAGCTATCGTCGTATGTCTCTAATGCCGACAACATGAAGTTGAGGGGTATAGGCTTGTCATGTTTTTCCTGAGTAAAAGGGAAACCACCCGAGCCGCCTTCGTTCGACTCGCTCCGTGACTTCTGGAATTCACACTGGAACTCATCCAGGCGTTGGTTGACCCGGGACAACTGGATCCCGAACGAGTCGTCCGCTGAGTCAGACGATATGGTGTCAGGCTCGGAGCAGGGCGGTATGATTCGACAAGGTGCGGGTATGCTCTGCTCGGCGGACCTCTTGGGTCCATCGTTTGATCTTGGGCTTCTCCCGTCCCGACCTGCTCCCTACTCGGTTTTTGTCAGGTCGAGTCAGGGGATCGAGCTGCTAGTCGAACGATCTGGGGAATGAGTGGAACGAGCATCTGCATCATCCCTGCCATTGCCTGCACTTGCTTGGTCAGGTTGAGGAATGCCTTGGGCGATACAACCAAGGGTCCTGTGGTAAGTCCGGGGGGTGACAACCCCGGGTCATTAAACAGGCGCCAGTAGCAATCTGGCGTCGAGGCCGTGATCCCCCTATCTCTAGGGAGGGGGAGGGACTGATCTCCAGTCTCGGCGAAGGGGTGACCGGTCGACGGTTCTCCTTCGGGGAGAGCTCCTGCGAGATGCTCCTATGACATGACCCTCATTCTAGTGCCAAAATGTTGGGGAACGAATGTGCCACAGCTGATGAGTCAGCACGGCTTAATCCACGGGTCAATGTCGGGAGCCTCCTGCCGGTTGAGTTGGTTGTCGGAGCCGACTAGATCCTCGAGTCGAGGGGTGGTTTGGTCGATGACTCGCCACGGGGGTGCCAATCCGCGACTCCCGAGGTTAGGCTGCCTTCCTGTAAAAATGGCCTTCGTCGGGTGATCCCCGACTTTGGCCCCTCCGAAAAGCAAGTTAGTGGTGGGTTCAATTGTTTTTTGCCCCCCTCTCTTGAGTCGGATGCCGGCCAAAAGTCTTTACACTACTATACGAGGGTCAATTGTACGCGGGTTGGCGTGATGGACATGTCAAACAGTGCCTTGGTACGGATTTTGACTTGACGTGTCTTGGGGGCGACGTCTTCCCTGAATTTTCGGGACAAGATATGCCGAGCAACGCCTCGGTATAGATTCTCACCTGACATGTGGCATCGACCGTGATGTATCTTGGACCCAAAATATGCCTTATCAATACGCATGCGACCAACCGATCGAGCGATATATATTGAGTTTGATCCACCTCTCAACATAATATTATGTATATGTAAATTAAGTTATCACAAGTATAGAATAATAAAAATAACGGCAAAGAACATGTCAAGAAGAAGGTTAAAATTCTGCCAAGAATTATCCATTTCTGGACAGGTGAAAGACATCGGAGTCGATGAGATCCCAAAGGAAAACCTTTTTCCTTGTAGGTTCTGTAAGAGTAGCATAAACTTTTCTGCATTAGTGATCACCCCCCCCCCCCCCCCCCATCATCATTTTACTGTGGTGTCAGAGCAGATCCATTGTTTTCCTGCGTGACCAGCCGAGCACAAGACCAACCTTGGCTGAATTCACAGCAAGCAGGCATCGACGGATTTATACGCACAAGTGGAAGAAATCAGTCATGACTTGTTCCCCAACCATAAAAATTAAAATGCCATATGACAAGGAGTGCACAGGCATTGACTTTTCTTACTTTTTAATTTCTTTAGATTTACAAGGACTACTCACAATACATGCGTCTTCTTAGAAGAAATATTGGGAGGAAATCCTTGTCAGAAACTTGTCGAGGGGAGGAAGAGGAGATGGTACAGGAACCCAAATACTGCAACTGTGGGAATTACTGCATGCATGTCACCCTCGAACTGGGACTCTATATGATGGATCCACCATTTTTAGTATGAACAAGTTCCCCTTGTCACCCCTGGAAATCCTGCAAACCACAGAAAGCATGAATGCTTGCAACACAGCATTTAAGTTTGAATGAAGAAGACAAATTCCTCATACTCAACATAGTTATCTCAATCTAGTGCCTTTAACGTGATATATTCTAATGCACATTACGGTAGCAGCTAGCGTTCGAACGTTTAATCGATCGCACATCCCAAATTTCTCAGGCGACCTTAAATCTTCTTCATCCAAAATGCAAAACCTTTTGTATGCACTTGTTCTTGATTATACTCTGATGTGTTTTACATGTAGTAAGTTCCGATGATACACAATATACAGTGAGGAGTTCCAAATATTACACATCTAAAATCTTGTACTTCACATGCAGAATATATAACTGTTAATATTTCATCATGAGCAGCCCATTCATGCTCACTTCTAATCAGATGATTCTAACACAGACCATCGATCATATATTTAGGCATGTTCTTATGACTTGGAGGGAATACACAATTAACGTGTAAAAATGTTTTGAGCATGGACCGATTCTGCTAATAAATATGGTTATGTAACATACAATGAAGCAGCAAATTTTATGGTGATGACTCATTATTTCTCGATTCCCCCGATAAGTTAACTGAGAACTGATCTAGCACCGAAGCTAGGATATTTATCTTTAAGCTTGAGAGATTGTTACCAGTATTCACCATGCAAGATAAACTTACCGAATCTCTTCGTCCAAGTAAGTAATTTCCAGTTCACCACGGCCTCTTCCAGGTGCTTTTATTGGTATCTGTGACGAGTAGAGTGACAAGATATATGAGTGTCAGTATCTCATGAACAAAGTTATGCTAACAATCGAAAGGAAAATCTGTTTGATATTATTGTGACTCGCTTATTTATGGCTAGCATTATTTTGAGATGACAAAAATTAAGCTTGAAAAAGTTCATGAAATCTAGCATTGCTACACACTACCAGATGACTCCAAAACATCCCTCCAAGTGCAAAAAAAAAAAAAAAAAAACCACACTACAATTGTGTTGTGCAAGGATTAGAAATCACAATTTGATCCACTGGCATGCAGTCAGCGGATTCTATTTTCCCTATAACGCATGGAGATAACCAAATGAACCGAAGAGCAGCGAACACATTACACAAAAGAACTTCCTAACCTTCTCAAAACTGGCAGAAATTTTGGTCTTTCCTACCAAAACATATTTCGTATTGTAACAGCAGTTACACCCAGTAAACACTATGCTTTCAAATCTATATTGTTTTGCAACACTATCTAAAACTGTCGTAGGGTAGTAGGTGGATAAGCAGGCGAACCATAAAAAATACACACTATTCATATGAAAACAAAACATCATAGAATAATAACAGATCATCAGAAGCAACAAGGAATTTAAGGTTAAAAAAGTCAAGCTTCAGATCGGCCATCTAGAAAATCCGATTCGTCATGATAATAGATAGAACAAATGATCTGATGATCAGAAATTGGTGTTTCGACCAAATAGAGAATTGAAACTAAAAATAGAAAGAGAAAAAAATTACAGTGAAAAGAATTAGGAACTGTGAAAGTCATATTTATATTTTACATATGTTAAAAATCACCAAAAGGTCACAAATGCTAAATTTTCCATTCTTCAACACAACCAAAACGTTAAAACAAAATCCTTTTCCATGTCCATCAAATCAATTGGTCCAGCCAATTTCAGCACACATCAACCAATCCAAACTATTTGCAAATCTGATGGACTTTGTGTGGCCAAATTGGGATTAGCCTCGACAAATCCCAATTTTAATCAACCATCCATCAAATCGACACCGGATAAATCTTAAAATCCTAGACCCTTTTTAGAAAACATAAATAGGATGAATAATTTTACTCACCAAACCAAATATTTTGAAGGTATCAAACTGAACGTTCACCCTTTTGGCATTTAGGGGAACTAAGTTCGCTGTTACCTGCAAAAGTGTAATTTGATTAGAGAAAAGACATGCACGTGGCAAAGAGTTAAAAAATTAAGAAAGTGACCATAAAAGAGTAATATAGATACCAATTTTACTGTCTTTGTTAACAAAGTAAAGAATCAATATAAGTTAAACTTGTCCCATCACTGAAATCCTAAGACCTAAAGAGTCCATTTTAACAGGATGCTCGAAAAGAACTGCCTAGCAAAATTTGCAACTCTGTCCAATGATTACCACTTTTAATTTTTCAATGAGATCAAATTGACCATGCACATTAGGAAAGTTAGCAATAAATAAACTTGTACTGAGAAGAACAAAAGGGAGATATATATATTTTACTATGCAACTTTGGTCTTCATAATCAAGTCAGTATAGCACCGTATCTGCAGATATTCATGTTGTGGTAATATACTTCTTTCCTTTTACAGTGGTGATGGTAACCATCCTCATGCTCAAGAACAGAAACAAACAAGATCATTTCGTTTCAAGTATGCTTTAGGATGAATCATCTTTCATGTTACAGATAAATTACCATGAACTGTGACCGGACAAGTTCATCAGGTTTAGTAAAACAGAATAGTTTTGACTTTATGCTTATGAAGAAGTGCAAAGTAAAATTGAACATATGTAGCTACACTACTGTATTTTAGTATGTCGGCCACAACTCTCTAAATTATGGGAATGCTCAACATGCTATAGCAAGCAATATCTGGTGCTGCTCATGCCCAATGTCGATTACAATCCAAATTGTTAGTACGCCATATTGCTTCCTTTGATAAATGACAAGAATATCATGTACCATGTCCTTGTACAGTGCTACCGATTAATAACAAATATGGCAATCTTGAACTCATCACTGACAAGAATACTGTTGCAGATACATGAAAACAGAGAAAGTACTGACTCGAAACCTATGACCCTCAGTATCAGTAATGTTACACATTATTCTCACAGAATATCTAGGTACCATTGAAATGTACTACAACTTGTGCCAAAGACCACAGATCCTAATAAATCATGGCGGTTTCTATCTCCTGTCAGTCATTCTTTCTTGCAATTTCAAGGAAACAAAAAACTGATAGAAGTCAGTAAAGAGGAATTTTATGTTATTCAGCTATGGGAATGAGATAGACAATAAGAAAGAACAATAACCATCTTCCAAGCATGCATTTGACCAAAGAATCACCTGGTTAAAATAAGGCCAGGTTTCCATATTTTGAGCTCGTAGCGTGTCGGCATTAATTGCCTGGTAGATCTCTCCATTGGGCCGTAGAAATTTTGGTCTCTGAATCAAATAACTCACCGTGAATAATGCTCCGATGATCTCATAAACAATACCACACGTTGCAGTTAACTAGGACGTAAAAAGCAAAAGGAAAAACACCTACGATTACAAATTTCAGTGAAACAGTATAACTAATGGGATATGTTTCCAGAAAATTAGAAAAATGCATTATCGTACGCATGCATTTGCATTATATAAAAACAAAACAATCCACCCAAACCAATGTTTAGTGTGCAAAACATGATAAATAGGATACAAAAGGAGAAATAAAACAAGGAGTAATAACAAAGTCAACAAACAGACAGAAGCAACTAGGGACCAAGTTCTACAGGAGAAACTAAGCTGGCGCGATAAGCCAACTTAAGAAAACAAGAGAAAGAAGTGACCTGGACTTGCAGAATTGATCTCGAAGTAGTATAGATGAGCTCCCATTTTCCATTAATTAGATCCGATTTGAAAGGCTCCTTAACCGTGTTCACTGCTTCTAGTTCACGTGCAATCTAACCATCACAAACGATCGGGACAGGATGTTAAAGGCAGCAGACAACTACATATGACCCATTTTAGACCGTAGCATACGAAAAGCAATGAAGAAGAAGCATGCTAATTCCAACTCGCTAAATAGATTAGCTACGATAAGCTCCTATGCAAACATGAATCAACTTCAACCTTTCAAAATCGTCCTATAACAAACAGTACAAGATGGGGAACGACCTGATCGATCCTTTCTTGGTCGTCGGGCGTGGCGTCGGCGCCTCGATCGAGAGGCGCAATCGCCTCGAGCAACTCTTCCTTGATCTCCTCCGGGGACCTGGCCTTCTTCTTGAGGAAGGAGGGGAAGAAGGAGACACCGGCGCGCCATCGCAGCGAGGCGACCTCAGGCGGATCGGCGGCCCCCGTCTTCCTGGGCCACCTCGAGGAGGATGGGAAGGGGAGCTGGGGGCGGACGAGGTGGAGGCTTCTTGGGGCCGGGAGCGAGGCGGAGGGGGGAGCGAGGTGGGAAGAAGCCATCGCCATGGAGTCGGGCAGCAGGGAGGGGGTGGGAGCTTGTGGCGCCGAGTACGGCGACGGACACGAGCGGATAAGCGTGCTCCCTCACGTCGCCACCGGAAAATAGAAAACAATGTTTTCGTAAGTCTACCCTTCGCCTAACACCAAAATAACATATTTACCCCCGCTATTTAACAAAAGATTAATAATTCATCGTACTTTAATATTATTCTAAATTTATGTGGAGGAAGCCTTTTCTCTCTCTCTCTCTCTCTCTGCATAGGGACTTTTGTGGAAGAAGGGCGCAACTCCTATCATCGAATCGACAGTTCGACTCAGGCAAGTACAGCAGTGCAGACATGGTGGATTTCCATACATCCGTCATTTTCCACACACACACACACACACACACACATATATATATATATATATATATATATATATATATATATATATATATATATATATATATATATATATATATATATATATACATATCTTGATTATGCGCACGCAACGGTAGCAGCATCCATACATCCACAGAGAAGTGTAGCTTTCAACGGCTAAAGAACAGGCCACCGTTCATCTTCAACGCAGTCCCACTGACACAAAACACACACACACAATCCCTACCGATTCCACCCAGGCAGGTTAGGATATCCAGTAATCCAAATCCACAAGCAACTTTGTATCCAGGAGAACTCCCTCGATCGACGACAACTTGTTATCGACTCTAACAGTCCAACTACGGAACTATTTTGTCATGCCTGTAAGTTGCATACAGTCAATAGGAAATTAAAAAGAAACAATCTATTGGCCAATACCTATCCCATCAAAAAACTATATCCCATTTTGCCCAAGCATCATCCATCCAACGGTGGGCAAAAGCCAAGGCTTTTGTGAAACACTGTCGGCCAAAGAAAGACTTTTGTGCCTTCAAACTGTCTGTTCAGGGAAAACTTTCTCCAGGAAACGGATGAACCGCTTTTTATACATCTTTGGCTCAACAGCAGAGATAGATACTGGGTCCAACTTGAGTGATTTGCACACATGCTCGATTTTCTTGTTCATGTTGTACTCCTGCAATATGTCTATGATTCCAAAATAGAGAACTACATCATAGACGTCAGCCGGATCCAGTTCCGTTGTATCAAGCCCTTCACCGTGAAGAAGCTTCCAACTAGCTTGCGCCGGCATGTTCACCCCTAGTTGTACACGCAACCTGTGGACATATCACTAGATATCTTAGCCAACAATAGAGCGATGACAGTATCCACAGTCGAAGGAAATCAAATTTCAAATACACATGTTTTATAAGGGTGCCTTTCTTGCGGCTTCCTGCCGAATAGCACATCACGCTTTTGTGAAAAAGATGACGACAACCACCTAGGGATGATTACTAACTCCAGGGAGCATATTATTGGGTATTATTAGTACAGAAAGATGTATAGTAATGGAATCCAAAAATTTCTGAGAAGACTTGGGAGAATCTAAGCAGGTTGGAACATTTTGCAATACACAAGAAATTAGAAAAAACTTAAACCACTCAACCGAAAGTGTTAACAAGGGCAACGCAGGTGTACAACATGTTCAACCAAATTTACACTAACCTTTCCCAGATCTATGGCAAACCTGAAATCTAAGGAATGAGAACCAAGAAACATGGTGTCTGCAGCATGTCAAAACTAATCAACAAACGTTGGTAAGAGATTTCATTAGTAAGCCTTTTACTTGAGGAAATTTTAAGTTGATGAACTTTCATCACAAGTCAGAGGACAATTAGGTCTCAACTGATTAGTATTAACACAATACAAACTGAAAACAGAAGATCGTTAATTTCAGGACATAGCTGTGTTTTCATGCATGGAGGTGGAATACGGATTCAAACAAAATAGTTTGGCAAATTCTTTGGTGCGAGTGTGATGTTAACCACAAACTCTTTCATAATGTCTGAAGGCAATAAGCATCACCACCATTTAGCATATATAAACTCAGCCCATCTTTGTAAAGGAGGACCAGATACTTACCTTTAGCGTTCAGGTCACAAATAGATGCATCTAAATGAGTACAACACTTGCTGGTGTTGGGGAAATAACTAATCCCCAGGAGAAAGCCAACATGTGAACTCCCAAACCATGGAGGATATCTACTTTTGCAAGCTCTGTTATGGTTCGATCAGCTCATCCACCATGTCGGCACTGTATCTAAAGTCTAAACAAAAAATAATTCCACCAAAAACTCGGATATAGGATCTTTCCATTTGGCCGAACCGTTAGCGGTTTCAATGCTATAAAAGGGGGTCTGACTTCAACATCGAAGAAGGACCTAGCTAGATACACTCTATTTTGCAGGGTTTTCCATTCTTCAATTCGGTCCATCTACTTTTGTGGGTCACCACCTTAGAAGCACCCACCTTAACACTCCCCACCTTGAAGGAATCCAACCAAAAGCTCTCGCAAGCTGTAATGTGCTTCTTACACTGAAAATTGCACCATGTCCTGCTCGTCTCCCACCACAGACAGACAACCTCAACAATTTTAAATATTATTCAAGATTCCAATAGAGATTTTTACCTTTTTTCTGTCCATAATAGTATGCAAATAGAGTGCAAGTAGAACACTTGGCTCTAAGACCTTTTAATTGAAAAGGAAAAAAGTCATTTGCAGCATAAACATTGGGGAGTATGAATTATGAAATTGTAGTCATACAGACCAAAACTGCCACCAGTCACATAAAAGGGTCTACCCTTCATTAGTCAGGCAATTTTGAGAAGACAAGAACCAAATCCAATCATATTACTAGAACTATGATTTTGCTGAACCAATCTGGCCTAGGTCTACTGGTTTATTTCCGACTTCACCAACAGAGGTTCTAGGTTCAAATCATTGTGGAGATGGTCAGGTAATTCTCTCTGCGTAGGAGGACATTCCCTTTCCTAGAGTCGAGCTTTTGCTGGTTGCAGTCAAATTATAAGCTACATCAGTGACATTAACAATTAATATGATGCAGTCTTATGAGATTGTAGGAGAACGTCGATATGATTCTTTTATCATATTGCTATGTTGACTACTAAATGAACAAAAAAAAAAGGTCAAAATGGAGATAATTGTATTTACCAAAATTTCCAACCATATGTTCCTCAGAAAAGGCAGAAGGAAATGATTATAGCACCAAGACATCGAATGGGAAAAACACAGTGTACCTTCCTGTGCCAGGCAAAAGAAGATCAACTTCCTTATTGCCTGCTGCAGATGCTCTTAAGGTGCTGCCTCTCATGTGTGAACCTGGCAGGCTACTCACAGAACTTGGTTCATGAGCAACCAAGCGCAAACCCTTCGGCGGAGTTCTGACCTCATCACATAATTGGACATCAGCTGGAAGACAGAATGTCAGTGCATAGTTCTCAGCAAATATAAAGAATAAGCAAGCTGGAAACTGCAAAAAAAAATTTAAACTTAACTAGTTAAATCATACAGAATCAACTATTTGTAATAAAAGACTTTCTCTTGACTAAACACTTAGAACCTTCTATCATGGAACACTATTCAAACTATACATGACCACTTTCCCAAAAGATGAAATTGCACATGTTAATTTAAAAAGTTAACATCTTAAACAGGTCATCTTGATCTCAAGTAATACAACTTGTACAACATTTCCTGATTTACAATTTATGTACTTAAGAATATCTCCAAGTCTGAAGCTTGCTTATGCAGTCAGAGTTACAAAAAAGCCACTATCAACTAAAACTGCAAAATAAGATTATGTTTCTAATTGTTGGAGTAGCACAACTAGTGTTACTCACGAGGCCTATGGTTCATCCATATAAGAAGTTAATTAACTTTTAGGGCTTAGGACATGAAAAATAGAAGCTTTAGACATTGCAGAAATATTTTGAATCCAGGATTTTGAAATCAAACTAATGGAGTTCAACATAAATCATCATCTTTGCATCCAGACTAGGACACACTCATAACAATTAGGTCTCCAACTTCTCATGCCTCATGCACAGACAATATCATATCTTTTGAGAAAGAACACACACACACCCACCTTGGTTCATTAATTTTTAAAGCTACAGTAAGAGACGAGCCCTAGAAAGCTTCACAGGAACATATATCAAAGAAATTAATAATCAACAAGATTCAATAGTCTGTATTATTGGAGAAAAATAAAAGTTGTGATCTGGTGATTGACACTAAGATTGTCGTAAAATTCTACCACAGCAGAAGATCCTGATATTCCTATGTCATATGTGATATTCCCATAGTCCTACAACGACAGAAGATCGATGGGCATTTAGGACTAGATGGGCTTACTATAAGCATAAGTCATGTATAAACCAAGTTATGAGCCAGTAGGCTATCAGATCATGATGATTGAAATCACATGGGCTGAGGACCATGGTTTTCTGGATTTATGGGTCTAAGTAATCAAAGTTTTTCCTAGTATATAAGTAGTTCAGATTATATTATGAAATTCACTGGTGATCGCCTTCTAAAACAAGTGCATTGCCATCCCTTTAGGCCTTTTAATTCTTAATATGTGGTTCAGAGAAAATGTGCATGGCACAAGCTAAAGGCACAACGTGGGCAAGTGCATGGTCATCATAAATCATCATAGAACTAAAATCGATTACTTACTAGCTCATGAAGCTGAAGGCACAAAATATTGCACATTCGTCCACTTGATACTCAAAGTAACCTTCTTCATATTCTACTCTAGGCTGTTGCCAACTTAGGCCTCACTATGATTTACATGTAAATCTTATCAGCTAAAGAGCATCAATGTGTGCTAATAAAACCAGGTTGCTACCTAGCTGACGATAAAATGTATGTTAGGAGAACTTATGAGGCTTTTTGCTTTGCATCTTTCTGAAGGATTAGTTAAATTTTATCATTACAATACAACTATATCAAATATGTACTAGAATGACAATTAATCAAATTATAGAAAAAATAAAGCAACATAATATATTATTAGAACATAGACCATGTTATTAAGATTGATAATCAGTAAACAATAAGTTTCAGAAACTATAACATTGCTACCAATAGGTTACAAAATTAGTGAACCCTGAGAAAGAGCTGTTCAGCGACAAGCTACTAAATAGCATGCAGATGGAAGCTACATAGATGAACAACTTTGCATACTTAGCTTAGTAAGATACCAGAACTGGAGAAGATACCTACAGATATCATCTTGTGAATTTGCACTTCTCTTTAGTAAACTCTGAGATTCTGAATAAGCCTTGAAATGTTCAGGAGCTCTAAAATGCAGTCCTAACAACATGCTATAATCGATTATAGATTGTGATTCTAGGAATTCACAATCTAGAGAGATTTGTCTGCAAAAAACGAAAAAAATAAAAACAAGTCAATAAAGTTGAAGACTATCTTTACATTGAAGCCTATCTTCATCATGTAAGCAGAAAAATAGAGAAATAGTTACAACTTTTGTCCTACGCAATTTTCATCTTGAAAATATTGATCATAATTTGTTTGACTGTAGCATGCTTATTGAAATGGGCTCTAGGCATTTGGGGATTAGAAGAATCACCACGTCAATTGAAGGATCATTGGGTTATTTGTATATATGAATCTGTTCTAAACTTAGGGAGGCAGGTCTGAGATGGGATATTCTATTCCGCTGGAAGCTTTGGAAGGCCAAGAACAGAGATATCTTCGACAATCATAACGATAATGCGAACAACCATCTTAAGAGCTTGTGTGGTTCCATTCTTGGAGGGTCAACATCTCCAGGAAGTGCATGAAGAGCTTCTTTCCTGTTTGCTCTAAGGTCCCTCTTGTTAGTAGCTTTTGGAAAAGTTTCTGTGTCTTTTGTTTTGTATTTCAAGTTCGTTATTTCTTCTTCCCATTATCCTTTTTCTCTGTGTTTGCTTCCTTAACGAAATTGGATAGGCTGTTGCCTCTCCATTGCCTTATAAAAAAAATTCAATCCAAGCTTGAGCATCTTGAGGAGCAAATGGATCAGAAGCAGCTGACCTAAACAGTGACTCACGCCATGATTTCTCTAAATGAAAGACATATGTGAGATCAAGATCCTTCAATGTTGTATTCTCATTAATATTATGCTTATTCGTAGATCTTCCATGAGATGAACCCTTCAAGTCATACCGACGGTGAATCCGCAGTTCTGTGCGAAACATATTACCCATAACAACAAAGCGAACCTGCAAACACAAAGTGTTAGACTGCAACAAAATCATTTGCAATCCTGAAATGCATTAAAAAATTAAGAGTATATACCTTCTTTCCTTTTATTGTCAGCCTATGGAGACCAAAAAATTTTGTTATCAGAGTATTGTCATAAGCTCCTACATGATCATAATAGTTGGGAAGCATCTTCAGTAGAATCTACAATTGAAATTTGCACAATCAAAACCTGTGTTGATACTAATGCAGTTTGGAATCTGAAAGATTATGATTTAAAACATGGTTTAGAAATAAAGCCAACTCTATCACAATTCCAGATATTATATATAACTTCAATATTGCATGAGTGACTTTGTAGATTAGGATACAGTTTTAATTGTGAAATACTAATGATATGATATTATGGATTATATATGCATTCAAACACAGCATTATGTTGGATATGATTTTGCTGCATGCTGGCACATGTGCAGAACAGTGCCGGTGCATGGCCAGGCCAACAGTATGGAAGGCAAACTGGCATAGGGGCATGGAGAACATACTGCATCGGAGATATATTCGCGTATGGTCATATTTCACAAATTAGCAATCTTCACAAAATAACACAGCACTGTGAAGCACGTTAAGTAATCCAAGATAACAAGGCATAAGCACCGAACAAGGCACATAGATTCATACACTAAAGACAACCCTATAAGGCTCCTTGAAACCAGTGGTCCTAGCTTAAGTCCAATTTGAGAACTGAAGCACCCATCTATTTTGGTACTGGATCATGTGTCCTTGGACCTGATCTGATTCATATAATAGCAGCTAAAATAATTGCAGTTCTGATCAAGCATATAGATAAACTTTGTTGTGCATGTAGAAAAAGTACATCACGTTTAAAAAAAAAGTTGGCTAGATATTTTTAGAAAACCTGCTCAAAGGATCAAAAGGTACTTATTCACAGACAAAATAAATGCTGTTCAATCTCAGTTATAAAATAATATGAGTTCCAAATTTATATATAACTCATTTTTTCACATCCATTTTCCAATTAAATGCATCAAGAGTTATAACATAAACATCAAGAGCAATCGATATGGTTGCAAGTACCAACTAAACAGTATGCTACTCGTACTGTTGACCCACTATCATGAATCAAACAACTAATTCAAGCACAGGCAACATACTGCGTTTTATGAAAGTTGTTTTCTTTGCCATCATTTTCAATTGAGTGACGTACCAAAATAAGATGATTGACAGTGAATGTTTACCAACCAAAAAACTGCTAATTAGTGGCAAATGCCACGTTGAATGCTACACATCTAGTTTTGAATTTGATAGTGAAAAAAAAGCATATTCAAACCTTAAGTTCATATTTTCTGAGAGTCTTTATTACAAATCTCTCATCTTGTGATAGATAAAATATGCTTCCACTTTTCCCTGGAGAAGAAAGCTCCTTGAGGCCATCACCTCCACATATTGACATCATATAGTCAGCGGCATCTATCTTAAACATTTCACGAAGGTTCCTGAAATATATAACATCGGGCATATCTAGTTAATAACAATGCTTAAACAATCACATGAAATAGCAAGGTGCACAGAAAAATCAAACCAAGTCACTCGTTACAACGTTGAACTTGCCTAGGTACTTGGTCTACCACCTTGTCGGATGATAGCCCTCAAGTCACATAGGCACGCTGGCATAAGCCAGCATACATTACACATGTACCTCTACCAAATAACTGCACATATACCCACATGTATCTGTCATTGCAAACTGCTTAGATGAATGCACATGAAGCACATATTATGATAACTATGGTACATAAAATCTTCACAAGTTCTTTGAATGTTGAGTGCACTAATTAGGAAATTGGGAGTAAGAAATACAATGAATACAATGAGATGTATAATCAAAGTTCATTGTAATATAATAAATAATAAACCTATGTAGGATCTTAAACAAGTTATTTCTCATGATAACTTGGAAAAAAAATGCCTCCAGTTTCGAGAAATATGGAAAGCTGATGAAGCTCGGACGTCCATACTACCTGAACTAATAATCTAAAACTCTAAGAAAATGGTTGCTCATATTCTCTTATTTAGATTTTTCGATGGACAAATCTAAATATTGACTTGGAAAGTTCAAATATATCTTAAAGGTGATTGAAATGTCCCACATTCCAAATTTCGTACCTTCTAAATGCACATATCATAACAGCCCATCACGGGCGTGTTCTTATGCACAAAATTTAAAACGTTGCTATAAGAATCGGTGAAACTTTAATACTTGTAAGAAACCTAAAATAATTCAAATGTCATAATAAAGTATGATCAAGTAGTATTTTTGCCCATTATTTTGCCAGCCTGTGGCTGAGAAGATGTCAAAGAAGAATTGATCAATTTATTTCTATTGGACTGGCAAACTTCAAAGCATCTGTCGGTACCAAGGCATGCATGTTCTCGTCATTTTCAACAGTAGATTAAGCCAACTGCTAGAAAAAGTAAACTAAAACTTCTACACATGTAAATGGGACCACAGCTACTGTTTTGCAACCCTACATGAAGTGACAAACTTCAGATCCACATTGTATGAAATCATATTTGTGACATCGAGTTTGAGTACTCTCTTTGTTTGCAACTCAAGATTCTCCAAAGCATTTCACACATCACTTAACAGTGTAACAGAATACACATATATCATTGTTATTTTGTGTCTCTTATAAACAAAGAGGGAAAAAATCTTTAGAAAAATCTGAAAAATGCAACATTCAGAAATCTAAATCATTGGTTATCTCAGAGACTGAATATTTCAAGAAACAACTCCAAGACTATTGCTCTTTCTTGTTTGCTCCTAGAGTGATAAAATGAGCAAAATAAATATCAAAGTTGCTATAACAGCTGCATTACTAGAATACACATTTATAATAGTTTTTGATTGTCAAAGTAAGAACTCAAAAGGTTAAATAATTACCTAAAAACCATTGGGCAGTAGTCCTTCCAAAAGAAACCAATAGAACTGTGTGGAGGTGTAAATTGAGATCCTTTGCTAGGGAAGTACATTCGTATTCTAGCTCGAGTCCCAAAATCAGAGGAACGTACTTCACGCATAGGCACAGGTGTGATTTTCCCAACTGTATACCTGTGAACTCCAAAATGAGAACTCCTTTTTTTTCATACTGGGATTGTGGAAGCAAAAAATCTGTGCTAACTATTGGATACTTAAGGGACAAATAAAGTAATTCGCAATATGTTAACATTAAGAACTTCACATAATAATGATTACAAAAAGAAAGAAATTTTATTGGCATTTAAATGATCATATTATCATTCTTGACTTAATTAAAAATAATCTGTCCATTGAGCTGGTTTAAACATTCCAACAAAGTTCAACCCAGAGTTTATTTTTTTACACTTATTTTTATGGAGGGGATGTCATAAAAGAAAAGGAACAACTAATCTGGGTGAACTAGTTGGATGGACTATCAATTTTTCCTACTAAAGTAGGTAATTTCAGTTTTCACTTTAAATCTACTGACTTTGATCACATAAATGCAGGTTTACATTCTTGATCCAGTGAGACTTGGGCGTATTTGGTTTTTTACTTCTTCAAAAGTTAATTGAATACTAAATATCTGCAGAATCAAAAGAAAAAAAAAAACTGGAGAACATAAGAATTATCCAAATAAAGAAGTGACAGAAGGCACATGGGTTCCATTAGCGACAGAATGGTGCAAAAACCTGATCAAGCACATTAACAACTCAAGAAATGCTTACCTAATTCCAAGCTGCAAGTTTAGCATGAGATAGTAGCTTCTGTGGCCTTTATAAATTGTTTCACCAGGTCCCCTTGGTTGTTTCTTCATCTTGCAGTGCCATTTATTCTTTTGTGATCTTCTAAAGTCATAATATCTCATGCTTTCTGTTATCAGAACTCCTTGCATGTACTCTCTATCATAAACTAAAACACTGTCATTTTGGAGCCCATGTCGACCTTCGTCGGTTGAAGAGCATAAGGCATAAGGTGTGTTCTCTGACAAGCTGCTTTCGCAAGCATCACCAATATTCCAGACTCCATCAAGAAATGATGGCCTATGTGATATTCGTTTAGGATTTCGGAGATAACCAATCATGCTCCATCTATTGACTTTCTTTCTTCTCTTGCCGAATAATGAAGTGGGACCAAGACTTTGCACCTTATTGCCATAAACAATATATTCAGAATATCTATGTTGATAAGGTAGTCTGCTTCCGGCTGGCAAAAAGGTTCCATGTCCATCCTTCAACCCTCTACTCCAGATTCCAACATAAATCGACCCATCGGCATATTTATAATAGCCTGAGCCATTTTCTAATCCATCTAGCCAATTGCCATCAAATAAATCACCATTTGTCCACTTCATAACTCCTTTACCACTCATCTTTCCAGCCTTCCAATTTCCACTATAAGTGTTTCCATTACGCCATCTGTACGTACCAATACCTTCTTGCAAGCCTTCCCTCCAAAGTCCATCATATTCATCTAAATTAGAATATAGCTTGATTCCCTTCCCATGTTGTTTGTTCATCCTCCATGATCCTCTATAAGTAGAGCCATCAACTCCAAAAAGAGTGCCAGATCCATGAAGGAAACCTCCACAGAGTTCACCTTCATATGTGGCTCCTGATAGCCAGAATATCTTTCCTCTCCCGGTAATTTTGCTTTCCTCCCATTGTCCATGATAGATAGTTCCATCTGTCCAGGTGTATCTTCCCGTACCATGAGGAAGCAAACCATCAAAATCTCCAACATAGACATCTCCATTTGAAAGAACCTTCTTGCAATGACTAGAAAACAAGGGATAATTAGAATCTCAACAAATAATAAACCGATATAAGGGTAATATGTATTACTTTTATGATGATCGATAAAAACAACCAACAACTAACATTTTAGAATGGCTATTTTTGTTGCTTAGCTGAAAGCTAAATAATGGAATATACAAGTAGATGAAAAGAAGAAGTGAAAAAAACTCACGTTTCACCATGTTCATAGCTCATACTTGCACCTGCCTTGTTAGATTCCAACCCAATGTTCATATGAACAAGAACAAAGGAAGATAAGATATCTTCATCTACTGCCAAGCCACAAACTAACATCTCCAAAGATGACTAGCTGCAAGACAGAATTTCCACATTGAACAACAACATGAAATAGGTTTTGATTGAAGTAGAACCGTCATATAGTAATCATAGTGTAGGTTCTAAAAAGAAGACAATAAGGACAAGAATACAGGATCATGTTGGGTGACTATTATATTTTGCTAGAGGTGACAGAGGAGGGGAGAGGACTTGCGTGAAAGAGAGAAGGAAAGGGGGACAGAGCATGAGAGGACGTAAAGGGGAAAAAAATAGAAAAAGACGGATAGCTAGGGTATTACGTAGTAAACTTACCACTATATGCCTGGTTTTAGGAATTAAAGCCGGACGATACGTTTGATAATGTAACCATACTATATTATTACTATATGAGTATATGGTAAATACAGAAACAGAAGATAATTCTTGCCAAAATTTCCAAATAATCACTTCAGTTTGTCTATTTGGAAATTTGGTTTCCCATTGTGGTTTCTTTTCAACAGATAAAAACACTAAACGTCTAGATGTTTTGGTTCATTTACTTGAGAAAAATTACATTTTAATACATAAATTAGTAAATAAGACATTGCGCCTGTGACCTTCCCTGGACTTCGAAGTGGTGGGAACCTCGTACAGTGGGCTGTCTTTTTCTTTACGATACTTTGTATTTGCACTCTGTGTAGTAATAGCATGATTATTTCTCAAGTACAATAATAAAGGCCCTGATAACAACAACTGGATATGGAACCTACATTTTGATATGCATGAACTTTAGTGTCGATTAATCTGCATCCATTACAATAAGGAAAGTGCAGGTCCACTAGAAGGTACATGGGATAGAATTTGTGAGTCCTAATTTGTTTCTTTTTTTCCTTAATGTTATACATGCTGAATTTTTTTACATGCTATATATGTTCTTTTCATAAAAAGGAAAGAACTATATTCCTTCAAAACTCTAATGCAGGGCAAGCTATGCTCCTCGGAACACAAGAACTGACCAAGTTCCATTGGCTAGGACTCCCTCCCTCCAAATACAAGAGGATTTAAGAGGTTCTAGCAAGACATGCTAGCCGATTAGCACTCATGTTTCCTTCCCGATAAGCATGACAAAATTTACAATCCTGAAAAAAGGTAGCCAGGTATAGTATGCTTCTCACACATGCTGTATACGTTAATTAATTTAATAACAACGGCAATTCACCTTGCACAATCATTTCTTTTACAGAGGAAAGAGCACAAGATGTGCTTGTTATATATCTTGAGATAAATTGGAATGCAGAGAACCAAGCTAAAACTGGTGGGAATGGTGCTAAGGTATTTGAATCTAGGTAATTCTCTAGGTGGGTTCCCTTTGTCACTGTTTTTGATGGAACAACTCCAGTGAGGGCAGAAATCTAGTATATTAAGATTCAAAGCGAGCATAGGTTAAAAAAGATGAGATGACAGTGGATTTAAGGATACTAACATCAAGGTTCGTCATACCGTGGTGTACCGCTCGATATGAGCGGTACATATCGATCTGATAGGAGGCCGACATGGGCCGTACATTGGTATGCCTCGTGCACCATGTGTTAGTATGCTCGGTACGGCTTGGTATATACCGTACCGATAGTTGGTCGGTTCACCGGTATGGACCGGTAAGACGAACCTTGACTAACATACTTTAGAGTTTAGATTACCTTTTGCTGGTGTGGCACCTATTATAAATATACTGCATTTTTTTATGAACATGAGTTGAAGATTATACTGTCAGGGTATCTTAATATAAAAAGCAATTTAGTTCCTACTAAAAGAGCTCATATGACAAGCTGACCTCCTCATTACCCAAGACCATTGTGACCCTTAAATTTGCTTTCTCCGTCCTTGTCTGGCCAAATAATTACATCATTCATATGTAATTACGGGCTTTGTTTAGTTGTCATTGCATATCCTGCATTTCATAAAGACATTGTTCAGATTAGATTCTACAAATTGATGTCAAGAAATGACAACATCCTATAAGAGACTTAGCTCTCTGATTAAAGAACCTGGCTTATTATTACAACTTGCAACAAGATATCAACAAAAACCATTGCAGCTAGAGCCAAGAGGTTGCAAAAAAATGATGCTCTAAAGACTTCATCTGCACAGCATCAGTGACTGATAGCATGATCAGAATTATAATGTATAGTACGTTATAAATTTCTTGAAACAAACGGGAATAGTATGTCATTAAACAAATAAAAAGGAACAGCCACAACGAAAGTATGGTCTGTGCATCTAATCAAGAAACCGCTTTAACAAGTCATGTATGGCCTACTTGGTGGATTAACAACAAGAGTAGCTCAGACGATACAAAGAGCATTCAAATCTGTAAAATTAGTGATCAGTTACCCTTGAATCTCAAATCAGAATCCATGATAGTATACAAATTACGTTATCACTATTGCTCGATTACTCTCTGGCCTATGGACAGAATTTTAGCTATGCTTTACCATGAAATAACTTGAAAAAGAAAACGGTGAATGACAATGGTATTGGATTACACAAATGTATTTACGGTAACAAGAAATCTTACACAATTTCAATGAAGCTTTATTTTATTTTTTATTTTTTTTTTATAATAGGACTCTGTTTTAGTTGAAGAGTTGTATAGTGTTTCTCTGAACTTTTAGTAAAATTACACCCATTCAATTCAAGTTTAATGCTTAACATGCAATCCTAACGTACCTACGATCACGCAGCATCCTGAGTCTCCAAAATTCTCCTCAATCGCATGATGGGTCATCAACTCTTGGGGATGACAGATTGTTGAGCAAAGACTAAATTTCAGAATTGTAAAGAGCTCAATGGAAGATCTTAATTATAATGACTGCCATGTAAGATCTTAACTCTTGACCGGATTAGGACCCACAAGGGAACCTATGTAAATTTTGTTCCGAAAGGAAATGACAAGAGATAACGAAAATACGTTCCCGCGTGTCCTCAACTGTTCTCCTCCCAAATCGCAATATTTCCACCAGGCGCCGAAACAATCTAACCTGAAACTAACCCTGATGTTACTTTTGCCTACTTATTACGTCTCATCGATCCAAACTTGCTCGTCGATAACCTATCAAAAAGCATGTAACTGCGCTATTCATTTTTCGCAACGGATTGTGGCCCAAGACTAAGCACATGCATATCTTAATCAATTTCGCTCAAGAACTCCGAGACACCAATCGGGACACAAGGTCGATCCAGAGGGTACAATGGAAACGCAAGGCCTACCTCGCCTCAGCTCGTCCGGCCCAACCTCTCTATCTATCTCCGGAGATCAACAGTCCGCGCTGCACATCATGAAAAGAGAAGGCACAAATCAGACGCGTCAAGAATCAGGAGCACAACCAAAGAAAGGATTAAAGAGATGAGCTACGGCAAATCGAGAAACGAAACGCGCCAATCCGACGCAACAAGTATCAAAAAAGGAAAGAAACAAACAAACGAATCCCTACCGAGCAGAGGAGGGAGGGAGGGAAGGAGGGAGGGAGGGGGAGGATCGATTCCCCTACGCCGAAGGAATCAATGCCGGAGATCGCACCGAGGCACACAAAAGTCAAAGAATATACAATATAATAAATCTCCACTTCGATGCGAACCAATTCGTAGACTTCACACCGAGCAACAGAACAGAGCAGCAGCACGAGGGAAGGGACGAAGGATCACAAAGAAGAAGAAGAAGAAGAAGAAGGACCAGATTCGTGGATCACCGCGTCGTCGGAATCCGTTCCTTCATCCTCTTCTTTTATCTGCTCTTCCCTCTTTTGCGGTCGTTCTCGTCTCATTCCAACCACGATTGCCGCTTTACCTTCTCCCTGTTGTTTTCCTCATGCCATCTTCTGCTGTTGCCTCCTCTTTTTCTCTCCCTCTGCCTTTTTTTTTTTTTTTTTTTTTTCTTTTTTTTCCAAAAAAAATCAAAAAAGAAAAGCAAAATTACATTCATATCCTCTCAATTAAAAGTAAATACATTATATAGGTAGTAAAGTGTGGATGTTTGTATATATTAATTATATGCAGAAAGAGATTTGTACTTGGCATGTAGCAGCACAATGAGATGCAAAGAAAAAGACTGTTTTTTTATTTATTGGAGGGAGGGAGACATGTGGGGGCCAACTCCACACACGCTGCTTTATTATTATTATTATTATTATTATTATTATTATTATTATTATTATTATTATTATTATTATTATTATTATTATTATTATTATTATTATTATTATTATTATTATTATTATTATTATTATTATTATTATTATTATTTATTATTATTATTATTATTATTTATTATTATCGTTTTACATTAATTAAGGATGAGAATGGGAAAGTCCAAAAAAATCCCACGTAAGCCATTTGTGGGCGTAGGATTCGTCGACGTGGTTCCTGTTTTGAGGAGTAGAGACAAGTAATGGCTGGATTTGTGCTGCTTTGTCCCCCTTGGATGGTGATTACATGGAGTAAACACCATGAATTAGCGGATGCCGAGTCTTATTCGCATGTACTTTGCTGTGCTCTATCTAATTGCACCTCCCTCCCTAATTTGTCTCGAATTAAGACAACAAACAAAAGTACCTAATTGGTAGGCACGATTTGTATTATTGCGTTAACGGTTGCTTTCGATGAACTATAAAGACCTTCACAACACACAAATTACCTTCAGCATTCGATCCCTAATTAAGTAAGCGATGATGATGATGATAAGGACGATTAGCGTGTGTGTAAATTGTGTGTAATAAACCACCGTCGTGACATCGCCAAACACAGCAAGAATTAACTACGTTTCGTGAGATCAACACTGCATTCTCCATCGTCAACAACCTCTACATAAAATAAATTAATGACCTATTTCTATTTGTTTATGACAACATTTTATAGGTTACGTGATATGTCCCAATCCAATCGATCCCCTTTTCTTGTCGACCTTACTAGCGAATACATCCAGCACTATTTTATTGAGTACGTGTCACGTACAAATACGTTATGTGATCCCTTCGATCCTTTTAATATACTCTCCTGTTAACATCCATACAGTAAAAATAAAATATTAATTAGTTTAGCCCGTAAAATTTTGGGCTCCAATCAACCTTCATCACTAATCTTTTTTTTTTTTAAAGAATAATAAAAAAATATATTTAAATATCTAAAATATTCTTAATACTCTTATGAATATGGTAAATTTTAAAAGATTATTAACGGGTTTAAGTGGCAGATTAATTACGTTTTTTTATTGTGATTTTTATATGCTTTTAATGACGTATTTGACCTTTATAATTTTGATTTAAGCGTATATGCCACTAAATATTAGCATCCTCGACCAGTATCTCTCATAATATTAACATTCTTCGTATATATAATTAATCATAATTAGTTAATGTTAATTAAATTTGGGAAAAAAAAGCATGTAAAATGAATTTTCAAAGTATTTTAATGATGTTTAGAGTTTCGGTTAACTAAATGGCGCTATTAATCACAATAGGGATATTTGTTTAAGGGATTTTTTAATATTAATCACAATAGTGTTTTTTTTTTTCGAAGTGGGTTGACCTCGGTCGGTGGATTCATGCATGCATCAAGAGAGAGAGAGAGAGAGAGAGAGAGAGAGAGAGAGGAGCTAATGCTGTTGCGTCGCCATCGAGAGCTGGATATTTTCTGCAGCCCGACAAGGCATGCACGTTCGCCGCGGAAGTGGCCGCCGCTGGCGGGCCCACCTCGCTCGCGATGCCACGGCCGGCCGGCCATCAGCTGAGCTAACACCGGACGAGTGGCACGGGACCATCGGCGAGAGGCACAAACATGTGGAGGATGGAAAAGGAGGGGTGATGAGTGGATCCAGGGTTTCATGCCCCCCTCCCCCCACCTCCCCCCCGGGGCTAATGATGAGTCAGGGTCAACAGGTTTGGTGGATCCTAATGGTTTAGTCTTTTTCGAGCAACTTTCACTACTTGCCACCGTGCTGTGCTCTCTTCACCTGTGGTTTCGTTGTTTCTTTAGAAAAGACAGTTTCAAATCCTAATTCAATTTCAATTCCAGTAATTACCCCAACACTTCATCCTTCACCTTTTCTTCTTCGTCTTTTTCCATCTTCTTTCTTCTCCTCGCTTCCTTCGTTTCCTTGCGAATGCCTCCCTCGATTCTACTCCTGCATGGAAGCCAATTCCTCTGTAATTCCCGACACATAAAACAACAGACGACGACGACGACATTAGATAGAGAAAAAAGTGTTCCTCAAAATGTTCACTCGCTTAAGAACTAAGACAAGCTTATCGAGTAATCCTCGTCGTGTCACAAACTACTGATCCAGCAAAAAAATGTAACCAAATAGTTCTACAACATCTACGCACAACAAAGCACATGTTGCAAGAAAAAATAATCTTTGATAATAACATATATGCCAAATTTAAACGATTGCAAACTTGGTCATACGAATCAACAACAGGTGATATCTTTGTAAAATATGGAGAGTATCACATAATATGTCTACCATCGTAAAGGAACCTTACTGCTTTCTGCCCTGCCTCCATAAGAGCTGCTTCTTTTTCTTTCTCGAGTTGGACTGAGACCTCAATGGTGCTTTCTCATGCTTCGTCTCTCTATCAACCTGTAGCAGGTTTAAAATTGATCACAAGTATCTTGATTCCTCCTCTATTAAAACACAGTTCTCATACATACTATAAAATTGTAAGCTTGCATCAACACAAGGGACTATGGGATTTGCCATTTGCCTTTTCCGTGTTATCGAAAATCCTGAGTTATTACTGCTTATAAATATATGGCATGCAAACAAGAAGTACATGCAGCTGATGGTAAAAAAGCTTTGTATATGTGATCTCAAATCAAGCTTTAAAAAAGAAAAAAAAAACATATGTTATTATAAGCATACTGTAACCTCACAAAACAAAACTTTTTCTACGTGTGTTGTACTTGGAAAATAAAGATAATGCATATAGACCACATTGTATCGTAATACAAGCTTGTCCAAGTAGAGGATTATGTACTACCGTTTCTTTCCCAACTTGTGTCTTTCAATAGAACTTTTACTCTCTAGGGACCCAAGAGTAGCTTTTCAGACTTGTTTACGGGTGAATTTAACATGCTCCTACTCCTTGGTCTTCTGTGTCGTCTTGGTCATGGAGGATGCCATATCTGTCTATGAGGACTGGGAGAATGGCTTTTAAGCCATCTTGGGAAAGTAGAACGACTTTTCCCCTTGTCATACGAAACAATTTCAGATATTGATGTGCACAATCTAAAATAGAAACAAGTTCAGCCACCTCAAATATTGTTATGAACAATCTTCACTGCTCCACCTTTACCAAAACAAAGTAAACAGGCAACCAGACAAAAAATTGTGAGCAGTCATCACCTGCTTATATAAGGGAGATTTTATCCACCTTCTCCAAGACAAAAAGTCTTAACCATTACAAAATTTTGGCTTCTATTGGATTTCTTAGCTGATATGAGTTTGCATCGACACAATTTAAGAATATTCTCAAAAACCACATTTACTTGATAAACCATAGAGAAATGCCAGTGGCCTACCAAAATGTAAAATAGGCCCGGATCAGAAGAATAATCAATGAAAAACAATGTACAAGCATGAATATAAATATGAATACAGAACTACAAATGCCAGAAAGTATCACTAATGGTGTTTATATAAGAAAACACTAAAAGCAGACTATCAATTAAGTAATTCACAAAAAATATAATTTTATAATTCTGGTAGAGCTCATAAGCAAAAGACTATGCTTCAAATTAAGACAGGCATTAGTTTCAGCAATACTGTTGATAGCATTTGTATAATCTCCTTCTTCACTTACAGCAAGGTATCCCCAGCTGAATTCAAGAAAGGCCGAGAGGGAGCCATCAATTCTTTTCCCCTTGTTTCCAGTTATTTCTGATATGAATTCATATTTTAAATTTTAATATCTACAAGCTGATCAACCAAGTTCACCAGGAAGCAACTAATTAAGGAGAAAAACCGGAAGTATACTTTGAGATCATTCTCAACAATAAAAATGCACTCGTTCGTCGTGGTACCGGTGAGTGCAAAACAAAAGGGACACAACTTTTGCACACAAAATTCTGCTGAAAAAAAGAATTAAATGTTCTGATGGTGATTCGGAAGAATTTTAAAACAAATCAAATTGAACATACTTGATACAAAACAAATAAGACTACCAATCTGAGAAGATAGCACAACAGATAACAATTCAAACCATTCATGACACGTAAAATGATGAAAAAAAAAACCAAAATTTAACCAAGGGTAGTGATGGATACATTTGTTTAACAGGCTTGACGGCAAAAGACTGCATAGTGCTATTTAAAGTCATGAAGCAAATAAATCCGATAATTTATGTGAATTTCAGCACATAAGACACAAGAAAATGATGTGAATCCAGCGGGTTTCTTCAGAGGTAGCCATAAGAAAACACATTCCTCGTGTCATCAAAAAGTAGTACGAGAGCATCAACCATATAAGCAGTGCCGTAGATAAAAAGCAAGTTTCTGAAACTTACCCCAACACAAAGAACAGACAACGTAGCAATTGTTGACAGATTTTAGGCATATCCCCATCTAGCCTACTGTTTAGAGCTATCATCTATAAAGTCCCTTCGATCACTGCCTATAGAATTTAAAGCGACCACTTAGAAGAGAAACCTGACATGCTAAAACATCTAGCCATGAGGCATACTTATTAACCAGATGCAGCCAAACTACTCTTACATATTGGTCGATGCACCAGCAGATAAAAAAAAGAAAAAAAAAGCTTTTACTCTTACTGTTTCAGTCTATGAGCGTTACAACATATTCTTCTTATCAAGCGGCAGTATGGCAGGCATATATGCGGTTCACAAGCTGGAATCTTTTAAACAAGATACATTAGATCTCAGGAAACAAGAAAACAAAGGAAGTATCTCTTAGCTTATTACAAAAGCAAATACTTTTTGTTAAATATGAGGAATCCTGGTGCTGGAAAAGATGAGAATGAGAAAGTGGGCAGTTAATCTGCAACTGCTTTTTCCTGGAATGGCCAAATGCATTATCAAAAAAACCATAAAATCCCTGTTTTCTAGAATTCTAAAAGAATTTGAATTGATTTTTTTTTCATTTCTCTTTCCCCCACGCTCAATAATATAGAAAGGATATGTCACAAGGAGAGACCATTGGATGAAAACAATAGAGGATTAGTGCAAGTTTCTTCTTTCTAAAGGGGGAGAGAGATTTGTCACATTCTGATACGAATTTACAGAGGGTTTTGGTAGAACAGATACAGAGCGTTCTGTGATCAGAAGAAAGAGGGTTCTTTTTTCCTGACAGTGGGTCGGATGAGGCAACTCCCACGCATCAAAGGAGTAGGAAAGGATTTGGTGACCTATCAGAACTGACTTCCTTACGAGTAGTAGTTTGCTTCCTCATAAGAATTTGGTAACTCCATACATTTATATTTCTTGATTTCGAACAAAAATAGGTATTGGCGTAGTAATACTATGTTGGCTTCGATCTCTGTAAGAGTGGGTGCGGCTGCTTTCCCTTCTGCTGTACCTGGGGGGGGGTGAAGGAGAGCAGTTTCTCCTATACGAAGGAGACCGATAGACACTTCGAGGCATCTCTCGATCGATCGATCGATTGATCTAGCGAAAAAAATAGTACACCTTTAACAAATCAGGTGACCAAAACAAGCTCCATTCGTCGTCCCAAGATCTTCTACACAACTATCAAAGCGAAGAAACCAGATAGGGAGCGATTAAACGCTTCGGATTGATGTAAACGAAACATAGTAATCTCTTTACCAATAATATGGCTCTGATTGTGGAGAGGCCTCAACCAAGATCCGGCGAAGAAGACACCGATCGAAGAAGGGAGAGCAGGGCAACGATAGAAGAGAAAGCTGTCGGGATACGAGGGAGCGGGAAAGACGGGGAAACCAAAGGGGGGCGAAGAAGCGTCTTATATACTGGTGGGTTGGGTTAGAAGTTACGACTCGTTTTGAGTCCGACTCAGAATGCACCGAGAAGGAAAGATTCCGAGTCAGCTTAGGTAATGGACCGAGTCGCCGAGCTGCATTAGATACGATATTAAATTAAAGGCTAATCTAATTGTAGGAGATTATGTGTTATTATTATTTTTCTTCCAAATGATAAGTGATGAAAGGGGCATTCTAAGACTACTATGTGCGATAATCTGTTAAAGGTTTTTACCGGTCAAGTTAATATGTGTGATCGTTATTATCTAATATAGCATAGCAAAAGTAGATAAAAAAAAAGAATTAACTCATTAATTTATTAAACTTAAATTATTAATTTAAAATATTTAAGTCTAAACAATTTAAACTTATATTATCTAAATAAAAATAATATTCATACTTCTGCACCCTCTTCTAGTTATACAATCAATGTATGAAACCTAAGCATGGCCATTGCATCTTGATTGATTCATTGATGTGGGTGAAGGAAGAATATTAGTCTTCTTGATGTCTCGATTCTTTTGATCCACCTATGAATGAAGATTTCAACTAAATGATACATTCAATATTGCATTTGTTTCGTAGGCCAACAGCATCTAATTTTAATCTTCTCAAAAGAAAAAGAAATCCAGTTAATTCACTGTGCCACCATCATATGACTCCTCTTTCTGGTCCTCTCAAGCAGACAGCTTGAAGAGCAGCAAAAGTGCAGCCGATGAACTGTGAAGCACGTCCATCCATTTATTACCAATGATCAGACTAGACAATTGGTGGAAACCCCACCGGTTTGAAGATTTGCTGATGCCTCAAGCAGATCATCTCCAGACAAATCTGGACATTATTTGCTTCAGTCTTTGTAGAGCATCACATAAGAGCACTCAGGTCTGTGCCCCAAAGAGCTTGCATGCATGGATAAGGTGATTTCTACAAGCAGCGGTCAGTGCATTACGTATCGGATAACTCCAGCCTTTTACTTCTCCAAAATGAAAGAAAGCAGATTTCCAGAACAGAGCAGAAGCTTTCACCTCCACGACATTATTGTGCGTGCACTTTATAATCTTCCTTCCGTTCTTACCCTTCATGATAAGATGATGGCCACAAATCCAACACCGGTGAGGTAATCGGATAAGCAACAGTCTAAGATACTGCTCGACTTGTGGCCATCAGATACAGAAGGCCGGACCTCATCAGACTGCACTACCTCTTTGCTTCCACTTGATGTCTCTTTGAGTCGTCATCGTGCAATACATGCAATTTTATACACCAAAAGAAGTGGAGAAAGCATCGAGTCTTTAAAGTCCCTTTGAGAATTATGGATCTTGAAGACGGAACTGCTCCTGTCCTGGGAATGGGCACTTTAATCTGGAGCCGTTTCTGGATGAACATAATGGAGGATGGTAGTAGCCTTTTTTTTCACTTTAGAGATGAACGAAGCTTTTGTGGTCGATGGAGTACGTAAGGGATACGTCTTCCTTTTATCTATAAATGGCTGAGTTAGGCTTTCCATCTCTGCATGCAGTGTGCGGGGTGATAGTACTAGAGTAGAAGAAGACGATTGAGATGGGTGTTGGTGAGGTTTGGAGGAGAGTGAAGCCGTACGTGGCCATGGTCTTCTTGCAGTTCGGCTACGCCGGCATGTTCGTCGTCTCCGTGGCCTCGCTCAAGCAAGGCATGAGCCATTACGTGCTTGTTGTCTACCGGAACGCCGTCGCTGCTGCTGTCGTCGCTCCCTTTGCACTCTGGTTCGAAAGGTTGAGCTCTCTCGCTCTCTCTCTCTCTCTCTCTCTCTCTCTCTCTCTCTTAAGAACACGCGAAGAATCCAAGGAATGAACAACATCTATGAACTTATAGCACAAAGAAAGTGAAATAAACCATGCATTTCATGGAACATGGAGTTGCAGTCTCTCCAGCAGCAGAATGCTTTCTCAGATCAGCAAAAGAATGCTGTTACTTTCCATGCCTTTCTAAGGTCAGCAAAAGAATGCTTTTGATTACCTTTTTGGCGATAAGGCACCACTAGCAAAAGCCTAGTGGCAAGTGAGGCCTGAGTAATCTTGCATGCTTCACTAACTCGAGTAATTTATAGAGCTAGAAAGATGAAAGAGAGGGCGTTTTTTAGCTTACAAGCGCTGATGTTTGCTTCCTGCTTCACGCTACAGGAAAGTGAGGCCAAAGATGACCCTCCCCATCTTCCTCAAGATTATGGCTCTCGGACTACTCGAGTATCGATCGACTTTACCATACATCTGTTTTAGCTAAAAATACACAGTGTCATCAAATCACCTTCTTATGTGTCGGATTACTTTCATCCAGACCAGTTCTCGATCAAAACTTCTACTACATGGGAACCAAGTACACATCGGCCAGCTTTTCCTCTGCTCTCTACAACATACTGCCTGCAGTCACGTTTCTGAACGCCTTTGTTTTAAGGTGAATCCTCCATCTCTCATCTATCGGTTATAATTGGAATGCAACTGAGCTGCAGCTTCATGATCAGAATGGAGAAGATAGACATCAAGAAACGACACAGTCAAGCTAAGATTATTGGGACTCTGGTGACAGTGATCGGTGCACTGATCATGATATTATACAAAGGCCCGATCGTCGAGTTCATATGGAACAAGGGACGGCACCTCCAAGCCGAGGCTGCTGCCCAGAATGACACTCACTGGCTCCTCGGTACCCTCATGCTACTGTTTAGCTGCTGCTGCTGGTCCGCGTTCTTCGTGTTGCAGGTATGTAATATGCTCCCTCCCACCACCGAAGCAAAAGCCCGCCAAGAATCTGGTGATCGATACATGCATGGTGATCGTTGATGTGGTGCATGCAGTCACATACGCTGAAGTCCTACCCTGCAGAGCTCTCCTTGACAACCTTGATATGCCTCACGGGAACGGGGCAAGCCGGTGCAGTTGCTCTCTTCATGGAACGCGGCGCCAAGCCTTGGTCGATAGGATTTGATATGAGACTCTTCACGGCGGTCTACTCCGTAAGATGCTTGTTCAAATAACGATGATACAGCAGATCGAACTGCCTTCTCGTTCTTGAGCTGACAATGATTTCCCTTTTGCAGGGCATAATGTGCACAGGGGTGGCGTATTACTTGCAAGGGGTGGTGATGAAGGAGAGAGGTCCTGTGTTTGTAACTGCTTTCAACCCTCTCTGCATGATCATAGTAGCTGTGATGGGCTCCATCATTCTAGCAGAGGAGATCTCTTTAGGGAGGTAGGACTAGTAATCATTTCACTTCTTTGTCATCTATAGCCACACAAAACACTGCCAAAACTCATTCGAGTTCTACTTGGAACTGTTGATAGGGTGATTGGTGCAGTTGTTATAGTCATCGGTCTTTACTGTCTTATATGGGGGAAGAGCAGCGACCGGATGAACACCTCCACAGAGAACAGTGAGAAGACGAAGGCCGTGGATGATGTCATGATATCGAACTCCATCGACTACGTCACTGTTGTAGACATCCCACCGGAGAAGAAACCTGACGGAATTAATTAAGCTCTGTTGTGTTGCTGCATGTACGGCAACGACTGGATAAGGATGCCTCTCAGCAGCTGTTGCTGTCACGGTCGAGGCTAATCTCCATGCATCTTTCTTTTCTGCTTTCAGAAGATTATCCTATGCACAATAATTCTCCATCTTTTATCTACTGTCATCTCCATGATGCGGAATGAGAAGTGGTCCTAATGATCGATCACCTTTGATGAGCTTTACTTTCTTTTTGTTGATGGAGATTTGATGCACCGGTTATCTGCTAACATAGTTGAATGAGTTTTGAGTTCTAAAGAAGAGGCAATAGAGACCAACTTCTTGTGAAGCCTATGCATACATACTTGAGAAGAGGGTGTTGGATGAGAAGACAATGGTCTTAAATGCAGGAGAAATCTTTCTTCTGCGTACATGTGAAGATGAACTTGGATCAGAAAAGAACATATTTAGCTCAGCTGGTAACTAATTAGATTCTCCCTTGTTATAATATCCATGAGTGGTCCAGTAGTGGAAGCAAAAGAACACTGCTCTTGAGGCCTCATATAATTTCTCCAGATTTTTTGATTGAAAAGTCATGCTGTTTCATTTTTGACCCAACCACTTTTTGAATGGAAGTGCATGACAATAATACTCAACAAATCCATAAATTTATTACAAAAGAATGTGGGCAACATTTTGAGCAATGAATTACATATGAATTAAAAAGAAGTGTTCCTTTAGCAAACATCACCACCGTTGGATCAATTTGAAGGGATTCGCGATGATTCTGAATCTCACTTCTGATAAAATTCAGCAAGATCAAACTGTATCACATCACAATAACAATCTTGAACCGATAACAAGAAAACTGAACTCTTCTTCAGGTCAAGTTCACATCCTTATGCTGCTGAACGGTTCCTGCATCCATATGCTACCGAATGCTTCCTCGAGTGCCCTCCTCTTGCTTGATTTGGTTGTCCATCCCCCAGCTCTGCCTCCTCTCCCAGCTCATAGCTTCGTGGTCTCCTCGTCGTCGGTTGCATAGCCCTGCAGAGGATCAGCTGGGGCTCCGACAGGGACAGGCTGTGGAGCCACACCTGTAGGACGTGGTTGCATAAGCACACCACCGAGCATGGAGGTAGGTGCATACTGCCCTTGATTGCCGACATCGATCCCTTGAGCATTTGGTCCAGCACCCTGAGGTTGGATAATACGATGATGATGATCAAGGTAAAAAAAATCAATTACATGTTAAAACAAACATAGAGTTGACGTAAATGCATTTGCAATTTGTAAACAACCAAGAATAATAATATGCAGTATGTTAAACAAGTGCATTCTTGTGGGAACCAGCAGAAGATACTAGTAAATACTCATAGCAAAATTTAATATAGACTTAAGGTGGTATGGAAAGTTTTAATATGATTGAAATTTGAGAAGAAAAAAAAAGGTGTCATCGGTTACATCACTGTTTGGTACTTGGTAGACAAAAGAGCATAAGGTGGAAACAGGATATATGAATCTGACCAACGAAGTAGCATATATGGCCAAATAAATTCTTGACAAAAAAAAAAGATAAATGCCATTTTTTTTCCAGGTTGTAGGTACCTCTGAGTTTAGGTGCACAACTTACCCCATCAGTTGGATCACCTTGACCAAAATTTTGGCTTGCCTTTAGTGCTGCCGCTAGTTCTTCAGCCTGTACAAAATCATAACAACACCACCGACACCTTAGCCATGTAACTATTAGAAATGATTATCTAATAGAATATGCCATCAGAGAACACAAAATAGTACCAAGAGATGTATATACTCCAATTACCTTACGTGCTCGGGCATTGATGATTTGTTCAGCATTTTCTTCTTGGTACTTAGCAATCTTAGCTTCAATAGCAGCGACATCAATTCCTTCAATTAGGTTGTAAGCTAGTTACAGAACATAATCAAAACACGATCAACTAGCATGTTAGGCATGTAATGTATAGGGAAAGATAAGTTATACCACACTTACTCATATCCTCAACTTCTTCCAAATAGTCATTACACTCTTTAAGAGATGGAAAATCCTCTTCTCGCTTATTATATATATCTACAGAAGACATTAAGAGGATATATTTATCTAAAAGCCCACAAAAATGTCAAATACTTCAGATGTGTTTGCCATACAGGGTAAAATAATCCAACGGCCAATATACTATTTAGAAAGAGAGGTTACACTGAAAAAAATAAATTGAACTAATAAAATATAGTGATGAAATGATGAAGAAATATGTGCATGAAATTTAATCATATTTGTGCACTTTGTAAAGGCCTCGTGAGCTCTAAAATACGAAATAAAAGACTTGCACTTGTATGGTATTCTATAATGGTAATCACCAAATGACTTTCTCACTGGCATCACAGTGACCAGTGTCGATGGGTCAAAAAAGCACAGGCTTAAAAAGAGTGGGAGAGGAGATTGATCCACCGACGCAGTCTATCTTTAAAAAAGCAGGACACAATGGTATGGACAAACAAAAGCAACACCTGATTGTAAAAATATGTCTCTAATTTTCTTTTCTACGTTTACATCAGATAAAACCTTCTGTTGAGTATTTTTGCACAGATCATTGGCAATGATGATAAGTAATAAACACCAATTAAAATTTGAAATCAGTTGGATCCACTGACCATTAGAGCTAGAAACTCCATGGCAACATAAAACAAGCAAGGATGCCATGCGATACTGAGTTAATAAAGTCATGCACTTTCTTTAGCACAAAGGAAAGGTCAACTGGTTGAATTGACACAGCTTACGGCTTATGAGAATGGAATGTGAACAAATATGGACAGATACATGAATTACCATAAGAGAATGTTCAAATGGATCAACAGAATTGACGGAATCTCTAGGAGGTAGACAAGTTACAACTGAGCAATGGATCTATCACTTTCCTAGCTGCCTTCCAGATGATCAACTTCATACTGAAAGAAGATTAACTAATGGAACGCCAGAGGTTATAAACCTCTTTTAATTTTCTGTTTATGATGCATAGAAAAGAGGTTGCAGGAAGAAACTGAACAAAATATCTTATCATTAACTACATAGCGGTATGGATCTTCTCATTCTGTCAAAAGTTTGCTGTTCTAGCTCGATCCGTCGAACCTTTTGAAATATCAATGCAATCCATTTCTTTTTCACCATGCATAAGAAAATATTCCACTTTGATTGTTTGAACGCACATTACCCGCTCAGATTTAAACCAAAAATGAGATGATCAACAATGCCTTCATGACGACCTTTCAGATTGATGGACGGAATGGTCATGATAGACCGCTCAGAATTGCGACGACAGGGTTCAGATTCACAGGGCAGCAAGCACAAACTCGATCGTTCGATCAAAAATCAAACTTTTTGGTACCAAGCTGAAAACTACGGAGGAATCAAAAACGAGGAAAGATTCGCCGAACTAGAGATGGTTTCATTGGTTCTCTCTAGATTCGCTAAACATGGTGCTTGCGAAATCTAACAAGAGCGGGGATAAGGCTTACAATGTTGGCCATCCTCCTCCGGATGGCCATTTCTTTGGCTCATGAATTGGTTCCAGATGCCACCACCATCTCTACGCCACCGTGGCCGCCTTTGCCGCCGCTGGGAGCTCAGTCAGAGTGGAAAGAGGGGCGTTGGATGCGAAAAGAGGAGCAGCGGCAGCTCGCTGCAAACAAGCAGATATTGTTTTTCTATGACATGGGACGACGTTTTAGTGGGGTACACTTATTTGGACCAATAGGATTTGTACTTAAGGCCGTACCCTGTCTGAAGCCGAACCGCTTGTCCCTCGTAACCTAATCGATCTCTTCTTTTACACTTCGAGTTGTCGTCGAGGCGCAAGAGATCGAGAGAGAGATGGAGAGGGTCAGGACGACGTGAAGCAGCTCGAAGATTGCTCCGTTGCCAAGTAAGTCATTCTCCTCTTCGATCAAAATCCGTAAACCACCCCTGAATTGTTCGCTTGTGGCGTTAGGATTCCTCATATTGATTTATTTCTTTTTTTTGTTGCATTCCCTCGTTCAGAGGACCACTTTCGCCTAGAACTATCGATTAGGGTTCAAGGATTGCTCTGATCGGATGATACATCCTCTTCGTATAATTCATGTAACCGGTAATGTCAGCATATAATGGTAAAAGCGTTGTTATCATTCAGTTATGTTTCATATAAATAGACGCATGGAACAAGGCGGACGTGATCAAAGTGCTGTCCTTGTCGAAGTTCCAATGTTGTCACTTGTGGAACAAGTCCTACACTATTTCAAATATATCTCGGATCTTGATGATAATTGTTGTTGTTAATTTCGTCTGAAGTGAACAACTTTGAAGAACACTTATCTTCGCGTGCTGGTCACCGGCTGCAAAAAAAATCATCTGCATGACCATCAGCCTTCTGGTGTTTCCAGTTTAGATGGATTAGGGAAACATTTCCTATCAAAATTTTGTTGTAGGTCTAGAAACAATTCCCCACTAAAATTTTAAATTTGCCCCGGTTGGGGTAAAAGCTTGGGACCTGGCCCTGACGGGTTAATGTTGAATTTTAATTTTTTTTCATGTTTTAATGTTTACTTGTTTGAGGCAATCAAATCTTTCCATGCCAGCCCCATAAAACTTGGCAACTTAAGTTTGCTAATACAATTCAAGAGAACCTTGTATCTTTTGATGAGGGATACTTTCACTTACATTGCTGACCTTTTGCTGCCAAGTTTTTTGTTTCTTGAAATGTTTAAAGGCTGCATACTGTAGTGGTGTCCGAACCATAGATGGATTATGTAAAACCCTCTCCATTTTTGTAGATTTTGTTCTCTTTCTCTTTGGGATATTATGGAAACATTATGTTCTGTTATGGCCAAAAATGTTCATTTGCAAATTGACATTGGCAGAAAGATGCTCATGAAGAAATCCCGTGAGGTGAAGAGGGTGAGGTGTAGAAATTGAAAATGGTTGGGTCAATCCACTTTGTTTATGGTTAATCTATAGCTATCGAGACTTGAGGTGGTTACTCAAGAAGAATCTGTTTCATTTCTTGTGGTACTCGGCTTTTTTATGTGGATGTAGTTGGCATTCATAGAAAGATACAAAAGAAACAAAGAAATAAGAAAATTTTGAAGCATTTCCTGTAATAATTGTTGTAAAGCCCATGCAAGGTATTAATTTGTACTGAAGGAACTACAGATGAGTTTGGCTCAAATTTTGATGCTTGAGTTTTAAGAATATTCACTGTTTTTTACCACTTACTAAATTGTCTCTGTCTTTTTGGAACTAGGAGGAATAAAAGTGGTCAAATATAGATTGATCATCAGGAAATGTTACTTAGTGGTGGAAGTTCCATGATGAGCTTTTCAACTGGCACACGACATGTTATTGTATGCCCCCTAAAGCATTCATCCTAGTATGGAGAAATTTACAGCAGATACAACAACTTGACGTCTGGATCATATCGACTTGACCTTTGTTTTGCTTGCTTTTCCTCCGAAGGTACACATATTTTTATGCAATTTTGTCTTTTAAGAAAGCAAATGAAGACTATACTTTAATATGTTGTATGGTGAAGTCGGACTCAGCATCTTTGATGTTTACCAAAGTATCCTTCTTTTAGGATTGCAGGTAGATGTTCGTAAATTCTCATCTTTTATAAAATAACTATTCTAGAGGTTGCAAGCGGTAAGGATACTCTGAAAACACAGGTTTTTATTTCTTTGTAACACTGAACACTCTTGAAGTATTCTTGTTTTAGGATTGGGTCAGATGTTTATAGTTTCTTATCAGGTAAAATAACTATTTCATAGGATGTGAGTGGTAAGGATGCTTTGGAAATATGATTTCTCTTTCTTTGCAACACTGAACACTCTTGAAGTATTCTTGTTTGAGGATTGGGTCAGATGTTTATAGCTTCTTTTCAGGTAAAGTAACTTATTTCATAGGATGTGAGTGGTAAGGATGCTTTAGAAATGTGATTTTTCTTTCTTTGTATCTGGTTGTTGTGGTAAAAATCACTTCTTTTTACCTGGTTATCAATTTTGTTCGATCTTAGGCTTTAGTCATGACCATGTTTCGGAACTTTATCTATGCACCGAGTATTTCCTAGTTGTCGCAATGGATCCTTTGGTTTCCAAGCAATGCGTGATCAGCTTAAGTACCTAAATGACAAGTTAAAACTTGTAATCCACCATGCTTTTTCGGTGCGAGCAGCTTATTTTATAGCAAACTTACGTGTAATCTCATTGGATCGAAGAGAACACTTCAAACTTATATTTGCTCATGGATAATGAAGATAACAGGCAGTCATCATGCTTGTTGGCATTTGCAGTGCGCTCGGTACATGGTTCTTCTCAGTAGCTGGAGCTTTGATTGCAATTGCAGTGGGAATACATAAGAAATCACTGGCGCCATTGGTCTTCTTCGGTACCACCGGCACCATGCTTGATATCATCGTGGGAATCAGCCAATGCGAAGGAGAGCAGGCAGAGCGCCAGATGAAGCTCCTGGAAACTCGAAAGACACAACTTTGCAGGCAGTGCTTCATCTGATGCCGAAAGCTATGTTGGATGATTTTTTTGCATGTTATGTTGTATGGAGAATTTTATTTGCTATTCTAATTAAACTGTTAATTCAACAATCACTGGATAAGTTGTTTCGTTCCTTTACGCTTTTCTTTGATTATTATGATCACTTCAGGAATTAGATTTCAGAGAGAGAGGTCATAAAGGATGCCGTGGCAGGAAAATATCTATTTCGGGTCCCACAACTGCGTCAGAGCGACCTGCGTATGTACGTGAAAAATCTATAATGGGTCCCACAGTCATGTTGGATGAGATAATGTTGTGGCACGTGGTAACGTAGATCTTTTGGCGACCTCGAAAATATCTGGCGCCGAGAGAGTTTGTCAGCCTGTTACGTGTCGGTCCTATGGCGGTTCCTCCACGTAGGAAAGCTGTGCCACGCGGGACAAAAACCCCGGACCGGCCAACCAAATAAATATCCCCCGCCCCTCTTCCTCCTCCCTCGTTGGGGTTTCCTTCTTCGCTTCTTCGGTTCTCCTCCTCCTCCTCCGCCTCCTCCTCCGGTGTCGAAGAGGCAATCCAAAGCGGCGGATATCGAGAAAAGAGTGTTTGATTCAGAGGAGAAGTTCGTTGGTAAGAGATCTCCATCCACATGGGTGACGGGTCTTCGAGTCAGCTGATCACGGCTGAGATTTCGGCGTCCGAGGGCCGGAGCGAGGTAAGCAAACCATGATTTCTCCTCACTCTACGGTTTTCCCAGGTGCGTTTGTTCAAAATCCATTTTTTGAACCTATAATCGATGAATTCGGGTCATTGAGAAGGAATCTTGGTGGGTATAACCTTGATTCGTTGAAACTTAGGTAGGGTTCTCTTGATTGGTTCCGCCATTTCGCCCCAGATCTTAAGAGAGCTGCGTAGATTTTGAATTTAAGCGAATCTTTCGATACCGTAAGGCTTTGATAATGTGCAAGAGTTTTCTTGTCAAGAAAAAGTAGAATTGTGAATTTCCGGAAGAGGGTGGATTACCTGGAGAGGATTCGGTTTATGTTGGTGGCTAATTATGGTCGGCACATAATTCCGACATTTTCATCATTGAGTAGGCTGATTATGCAGAATAATGAAAGAAAATTTTAGTTTTTTGTGAGCTGGTGATTTTCGTTCAGTTGAGGTAGATATCATCTTGCAGTCAGATTAGATTTAGCTTGTATCCGGTTCTTCCTTAACATCTGAAATCAAAGATAATGATCTGAGGCGATTTTTAAATCCTGCAGGAGGTTCTGCGTGAGATCAAGTCCAAGATCTGTAAAGGGGATTCTCTAGAACAAACATGAACGTGAAGGAGAGAATCTTTACTTGGTGTGTTAGGTAAAAATCTGTAGTATTACTCATTAACCTTTAATCCCATGGAAGTTTCTCTGATTCCTGTTAGTAGAAAGTCTCCCATTTTTCGCTTAAAGGAGGGACAGAAATTAAGTTTGGCTGGACAAGTACAGTAGACAAGAAGAAGAGAAGGGTTTTACTGGAACTTCTACCTACTATCTCAGTACTTGTTTGCCACCCTCTTTCAGTTGTACCCTTCCTCTCATCTTTTCTTGTATGACAATTGACCAGGTATCAAGTATGTTAATCTATTCCCCATGCTTGACTCGAACTTTTTTGTTTAAGTCACGATATTGTTGTCACCTTTGCATGTATCCAAATCCAGCTCATACTTATCTTTTGCAATGTCTTGCTGTTGTATTCGGAGTGATGGGTGCATCAAATAGTAGTCAGTTATGCGGCACTTTCTCTTCCTCTTCTGCAATGAGCTGACCAGGATGACAGTCTGGAGGTGGCAGGAAAATTAAGGATGCCCAACAAGCCAAGGGGAAGCACTGAGGCCTAAGGCATCACTGGAGTAGATTGGTGGAGGATCGTATGATGCCTATGTCAGCCAAGGGTAGAAGGAAGTAAATAAAGCAACAGTAGGCGTAGCCAAGTGTTCTGTTGTTTACCTTGGATGGTTGGAGATCCCTTTATAATTTGGCTGAGAGCTCCTCCTGACTGTGGCTATAGTTGACTCAGAGGGTGGTCCACTGGCATTGCTATAGTAGGTTTCTGAGGACAGGCCCTAGACTACAGTCTGGGTGCCTGCCAACAACTCAAACCCTGTATGACCCCAATATCATCTGTGGTCAAATGGGGCCTGTAGGGAGTGATGGTGATGACTGGCACAAGTATAATGCTTGTGTATGATAAGCAACACAACCCTCTGAAAGATAATAAGCCAACTACTCATGAGTCCTTGTCCTCAGATGACCGAGGTCAAGGAGGAGATCGAATATGATTGTGTTTGGTACTTGGTACTTGGTTCAGTCCTCAACGGCGCCATGCTGGAAGGTTCAGGCCATGTGGCAGTCGACATGGATGCCATGTCGTAGTGCACTACAATACTTATTCACGAGATATTTGTTGTTAAGGCATCATCAGGACTTGATGATGCTCTCCATTTAGATCTCTAATTATGTTATTTGCTTATATCTCTTCAATTATGTTTTTTGTAAAATGATACTAATTGCTGCCTAATAATCTAGTTGCAGGTCTTACTAGCTAACTTAGTTTTCATAATCACGATTATCACTCAATTTGTTGTATGTGACCCTGAAACGGGATTCCTCTTACTTGTGAGGATGTCATTAGATTCTCTTTTCTAAGATACTTTATTTAGCAATGTGGGGTTTAAGTAATGAGGACAAAGATAGTTCTCTATTGTTTCTTAATTCTCCATGTCTTCGTCTTTCTATATGCTTCTAGACTTTCTATTTAGGTTTCCATTTCCAATGGCATGTACTTGTACTGGTGGCAGTTGGCAATGCAGACTAGCATGCTAACAGACATGCAGCATAGATAGGCTTACTAGCGTGCATGATGAGCTGATGAGTGGTCTCTTAGTTTTTTTTATAATTGACACAGACATAGGACAAGACAAGCCCAGAAATCTTCAATCAAGATTGAGCAAGAGATGGACATCGATTGGGTGATGAGTCAAAGGGTTATATGATGAGCACGTATGCATATACATTTATATGTCTGGCAAGTCATTTTCCTGTTTAGAAGATTAGTGGGCAGGTGTGGTTTAATTATGTGTTCTGACATGCCTTATTCGGATTAATCCTGAAATCAAATGTAATTCCTTCTCAGCCTTGTTTGTTCATCTATCTGATGTTTGCTTTTTTTGAGTTATAACTATTTTTTTAATTTGGATCATCTCATGTTTTATTAGGCTTTTGCATTTGTGTATTAGGTCATGATATGATTCATAATTAAATTGTTGTATGCCCCTTATTATCTAAACTATGATGTTGCTCTATCTCTCAGGACCCCTTATTGATAGATTCTGGATCAAATAGATGGACAGATGAGAAACACACATTATTTCTTAACTCCATTGAAGCATCTTTTGTCAATGAGTTATACGACAAGCAGTATCATTCGAAGGCTTTTCTTGGTTGGTTATCAAGGATAAAAAAACGCAAGGAACCATCTGGACCATATGAAAATGATCTGAAATCTGGTCAGGTAGTAAGAGATTGCCCTTCCTCTTTTTGCCCAAGTGGTATGTTCCATTTCTAACATGGCATCTTAAATATAACTCTGCAGTTTAAGGAATCATCTGGACCATATGAAAATGATCTGAAATCCGGTCAGGTAGTAAGAGATTGCCCTTCCTCTTTTTGCCCAAGTGGTATGTTCCATTTCTAACATGGCATATTAAATATAACTCTGCAGTTTAAGGTATTGCGTAAGGGATGTTGGGAGAATCTCATATTTGAGAGGGATAATAGCCATAACGACATTGAGAATGGTTCTTTCACTTTATCTGCAAACCCTTGGTTTCAACATTTTCGATCACCTCTCATTATGAAGCAAAGAGATCTTAACTCATCTAACGGAATTGGCGATATTAAGTTCATTAGACCTTCAGCAAAGATAGCAAGTGAGAGGCTTGATGAAGAAGCAATAAGCTCAAAACACATTTGTCATCAAGACTCTATTGGGAGCAGTACAGGTACTTTTGTTACACAACTCTTATTCTCTCGCCTTCTCCTTCACTATCGGTCACATAGTTCATTTCCCTCAGGTTCTTGTTCCATATAAGGCAAAATTTTATATTTGAAGTGCAGTAATCATTCTATAGTGTTTCTGGTGTTAGTGCAATATAATCACTATTATCCATACAATAAAATTGTAAACTGTAGAGATTCTCAAAATATGAAAATGAATATGGCGCTTTCTCTCCAAATATGGACGAAATTTTAAAAAGAGATGTTGAATAAGGTGAAATCGATCTGTTTGCTTGAAAATTAAAGGTGAATAATCAAGAGCAAATACATTTTCAGAGAAGTTTAATCTATGCTGTCACCCTTTATCTATTTCTATTCTGAAGACATGACCAAGAAGCAACTGTGCCTTCAACATTGATCCTCAGCAAGCTAAATTTTGTGTTTTCTCTAGTGCCTTTTGGTTTATCTCTCCATCTTTTCCTCCGTATTCATGAGTCAAAATGCTTCCCTCATACTTAAAGAATGTTACACATTTGTGGTCTTCTCTATTTTGGTTTACCCCATAGTATGTCAAAAAGGTTACAATGAGGATCAAACACTTACTTTTCTGGTAATATATATAGGGTTTTATATGATCCCCTAGCTTGCGAATGACGTATATTAAAAGGTTAAATGGGGATCAAACACTTACTTTTCTGGTAATATATAAAGGCCTTTATATGATCCCCAGGCTTGGGAATAACAAATATAAATTGATCTCCTGAGGTGATTAGATGAATGGTGATAGTGTACCAGTAATATTGTGCGGAATATTTTTTTGGGACTAGTGTACGAAGAATCTTAAATATGAACGTCTTTCAGTTTCTAAAGTATACTTGCATAGCTTCAAAGGATGGTGGTTCTTTTTAAGTGGTTTGCTATTTTGTGCGATGCTGTGACCCCAACAAAGCTGTCTTATCATAGTGTATCTTAATTGCTTTCGCCTTTCTATCTGCATTCTGCTTTCAGCTTACCGATTTTTTCTTCCAAAATAATTACAACTACTGTTGACTTTTCTTTGAGCTTATTTCTACTCACAAGAACCACTACAAAATGCAAGCAATCAATGTAGTTTTCAGGCTAAATGTCGGCAGTCACTGCACTTTGGTTGTTGGTATCAGTGGGTCTATCTATGTTTGATCACAGCCTTTGGCTCGTCCTGTTCTTGTATGAATTTTCTTTTACAAAAACCTGCTTCTTGCTGACCAATCCTCAATATATGTTTTAGAACAATATAACAAGATCCAGCAGATGATCTGCTAAATGCACTTTGATTCCAGTTTCATAGAGGGTACATCTTTTGAAAGAGATGGATATTCTCAGAAGATTTACAAAGATACAGCAGGGTTTCTGCTATGTATATCCATTACAGTTTTATAAATTCCAAATCTGACATTGTGTTCAATGGGAAGATGAAAATTCATCCAGTTTACTCCAAATATAGGCTTGAAAGTGGGAACTTTATTTTGCAGAAATGTCAGATCAGAACTTTATTGCTGATGAACTTATAGTCGGGAAAAAGTCAAGTAGAATATGCAGGAAAAGAAGACCGGGAACTGCACTGGTTCGTGGACCAATCAATGATCAAGTAATGGGCGGACTCCCTGTCTATGAGGCTTGCTTCTAGCATAGATATCTAAGTTGAAACAAAGTATTATCCTTGTTGGTGATTTCTAGCTGATGTCTACATTTTGGTTGTTTCTCAGGTTATTCCTTGTAGAAAAGCACTTCTTACGACAAGCTCTGACGAGAACCAAGCTTGTCGACATCCAACAAATTCAGGATCTGGTGCCAAAAATATCTGAAGCAATTACAGGCATTGTGACCACTGAAAAACCGAGGCTTCACCGTGTAAAAATCAGGAGATCAACAGTTGAATTTTGGCAATGTCAACCGAAGCTCGAGATGCATCGTGGTACACAAGGTTAAGCATGTTTCCTGGTTTTTGAGATCATTTCTCGAGGAGAGGTGATGCGAAATCAAAAGGTTACTGACAATTTTCAAGAACGTAATATTGGTTCTGATTTCTGACACTTGATGTCAGCACAGAGTGAATGGCATGTACATAGCTTGAAAGGAGTGGCAACTGAAGTTTGTATGTGAACCAAGTTCCTGTTTCTATCTTTTGTATGTTGATTTGGTTGGTGAAAAATCTTCAGCTTTAACTTGTTGCATAGGTAAGATGGATCTTTTGAAGAGCTTCTTCTGGTTTCTTGTGTTTTTATTCTCTTTCATGCATGGTATCTTGGTAACTATAGAGAAAGAAGAATGTTCCTTTTTCTTTTTCTTTTGACTGCTCTTCTTAGTAGTAGTATAGGCTCTCTAAGTCTCTCATTCATGATAGTGAGGATAAACTATCAGATGATGCTGCGGAAACAGAGAAAACCGTGAGTTCCACGGGAGCATTATTAGCTTCCTCCGGAAAGGAGTTCGAGGAGGGAAAGCCAGCATTGAGAAAGCCAAGGATGAGGTTGATTACACCGAGGGTTTCTCCGCATGAATCTGAGCTCGGTAGGGACCAAACACGAACTAGAAGTAATTGGAGTGAATAGAACTATCCAATTTGTTGCAACAGGCAGCTCATGGAGCAGATGAAGCAAAAGTCTATTGCGAGATTGCATGACAAGTCCATGGAAGAGGCAGAGCCAGCAAAGGCAACCATGAGCACAATAGATCGCATGCAGCTTCCAAGGACATGGGTGGTTGGCTGTTGCAGCAGCAATTAAAGCCAGATTGATGTCCATATTGGAATGCATTCACTTCTGCAAGCTACCCACACTGACAGAATTAATCAGCTGATTGACCAAAATTTGCTGCAACACTCGAAGATGCTGTAGAAGAAGAACACTCCGAGCGTTCAAACTCACTGTTCCCGATCAAGAGCACAAGGACCAGAATGTGCAGAAACTTCTGATTTGTCTTCTCGTAAATAGAAAATTGGAAGACAAAAAGGTTTTTTTTTTTTTTTTTGCACCTTCATGCAAATCATTTTGGAATGTGTTCCTCTCACTCAGTTTCATCAAAATTAAAACTGCTGCATATGATGAATCTATGACTGTCATGGCTACTGGGCAAGGGGAACTTTATGACTTCGTGTCACCTTACAATCTCTACTATAGTTCGTGGTCATGTCCACAGAAGAACAAATATCATGTTGGGAAAAGAAAGGCAACTTTGACGGGGACAAGAAATGATAGCAAACCAACCATCACTCTCACTTCCTCAAAGGTCAAGTGCTTCATCAATTTGATGTCACTCCTCACCAAGATTAATGGATCAAATCTTGCATTTTTTTTTTTATCTATCTTTCACCCAAAAAGAAAAAGAAAACTTGCCTTTTGGTCGAGGAAGATTATGATGACAATGCCTAAGCGATCATGATAATTAAAGCTAGGATTGCTTCGATGATATGTAAGTTAGGAATAACAAAAACACTTTTGTCGGTGTCCATCGTTCGAAACGTCAATCATATGGCAGACCTCTTGTTTGAATTGACATCGAGTGAGAAGAGTCGGATGGCATCGAACAGCCAAACTTTGGCTTCTCTCCTCTCGAGGTGTTGAGTAGCTTTCGAACGATGGAGGATCAGCATTCCGAAATGGATGGAACCACTCTTTAAAGGGGGAGTTAATTTGTTGTTCTTCATCGGTCAGTTCGACAGAGACACACACTTGTGACAGGATCCACATGCATGTTTAGTTCTTCACATATATTCCGATGAGATGGTGACTCCAAAGATTTTACTTGTTGTAGTAGTGGTTCTTCTAAACACAAGAACATACAAATGACTTGAGAAGCATGGATTGCCACAGTCAAAAATATGAGAGATTAAGTAGCAGAACTAATACGATCGATATCTACTACCTATCACAGTTATAGCCATGATAACATTGTTCTAACAACTGTGAGCGAGAGAGATCTCAGTAATCTTTTCTCGGAAGAAAGAAGGGCTCTGCAATCTGATATTGGTCACCCAAAAAAAAAAGAGAAAAGAACTCAGCTTTGAAATGGCTCTGAGCACATCTTAGGCAAATCCAATATTGGGTTTGGATTGGATGACAAAGAGTGGTTGCTTTGGATATTATTTTGTGAACTGACAGAAATGGCTTCATAACAAGTGCTCGAGGCCGAGACTTGGCATTGCAATTGCAGTCTAGATTAGCAAAAGATGGTAGATTTATAAGAAGATAACTATTTCTTATGGAACACACATTATGCATGTCGAGGTTTAGAAATGTGATGATGACAGTGGAAACCTTGAGAAAGAAGATAACTATTTCTTCTATGGAAGTGCTTAAAGACAAATGACAAATGTTCCTATCATCTAATCTTCCTTGGTCAATTCTTTATGAAATTTGTTTACAAGACTCAAAGATTGACTGAGATTTTGTTCTCTCTCTCTCTCTCTCTCTCTCTCTCTCTCTCTGGGTTGAACAGTGTGAAGTTCATATTTGTAATATCTATAGATTATGACATACATTAAACACAAAGCACGATGATGGGATTGCCAACGGCGGGGTTATAGATTTGCCATTTTATTGCATGTAGTTGAACCATTTATTTCAGATACGAAAGCCTTGATCGCTTGGCGCAAGACGCAAGGAAACTTCCTTGCCATCTTCTTTGGTAAGAGAAAGAAGCTTTCTTATGCTTCTCCCTTTTTATGTTTTTGACTACCCTACGCATGGGGCCTTCCCTCATCAACCCTCCCTCACCCTATCTTTAATTCCCCTGCGTCAGCGATCATCACCCTTTCTTCCCGCATCCAACCACACCCAAGGAGCATGGGCCTTCATATATACTCCTGCGGTGGCCAGCGGCCAACAAACTGTTGACAGCATGGGCTCGGGAGGCGGGATGATGAAGGCTATCGCATCAAAAGGTCTCGTCGTCAAGATCAATGTAGCCTTGCTCTGCTTCTTCGTCTTCGCCTACGTCGCCCTCTATGACCACAACGCCACCAAGATGGTCTCCTGTTCCTTACGAGCCTGCCACATGAAGAAGGTAAGGTGAGTGCTGGTCCTCGATTAGTTGCAGGCTCTCTTCTCGCTTGCTCCGATCACACATGGAATGGAGATGAGTTCTGAGGGGAAAGAAGCTGCTAAATCTTGCAGGTGGAAGGAGTGTCTCGGAGAAAGACTGGGAGAGAGACCCGGACGACGATGGAGACGGTCCCCAGCTTCCTCAGGACGCTGCTGCATGGCAGCACCAAGATCGGGTTGGTGAACATGGAAGAGGAGCAAGTGTTCGAGTGGGGCCTCGTCGGCAGGGCCACGGCCGTCGACTTCGAGCCGGTCTCCGACAACTTCAAGTGGGAGGACCTGTTCCCGGAGTGGATCGACGAGGAGGAGGACAACGAGGGTCCGTCGTGCCCCGAGATCCCGCTGCCCGACCTCTCGCGGTACGGCGAGATGGATGCGGTGGTCGCCGAGCTTCCGTGCCGAGCGCGCGACGTATTCCGGCTACAGGTCCATCTGGTGGTGGCCAACCTGGCGGCGCGGCGGGGGAGAAGGAACGCCCGGGGGGAGGTGAGGGTGGCGCTCCGGAGCGCGTGCCGGCCGATGATGGAGCTGTTCCGCTGCGACGATCTGGTGGCGAGGGATGGCGAGTGGTGGATGTACGAGGCCGAGGCGTGGAGGTTGGAGGCGAAGCTGGCGCTGCCGGTTGGCTCCTGCAACCTGGCCTTGCCACTGTGGGAGAAAGGTACGCGTCACTTCATCTCTTCTCCTCCTTCTCTGTCTCTCCCTTCTCATCAGTCACAAATTTACCTCGTGAGAGATAATTGTCTTCTCCGACCAAAAATTTCACATAATAGGAAATATGATTACATATATAGGCATATGAGAAAGAAAGGATGGGATTTAAATGGCCATTATCTCAGTTTTAACCGATGGACTCGTCTGACGAAACCGTGGAGCGGAAACAGAGGTTTTCTAATGGGAAAGACATCCATCCATACGTTAGCCATCAGAGATCGAGGCAGCTCGTAGCTTTGTCTTGGATGTATCGAGCCAGATGAGGCTGGCAAGATGTTGTGGTCGTAAAACAAAGAGAAAGGAAGGACGCGTGGGACCTGAGATTGCAGTCGGTGGCATTGATATTGGATTCAACCTCACTTGCAGATCTGAGAGTAAAAGGACGAAATGCGTCAGTCAAATTACTGTGAGCGTCGTCATGTGTCTTCTTTGGCTTTGCCACCCCCACCCGACATGCCGATCTACTTACTCGGAGCTCATCTTTTTTAACCTTGGCATGTCGGAGAAGCAACCTCTCCTCTCAAAGCGGTCTTCTTCTTGCTTTAACTTGAAGATTCACATTAACACGAGGAGTAGACGCGCGTTTTACCGACCACAAGTAGGCATCACAATCGGTGGGATTAGTTGGTGAGGAGAATCCACGTTTTGCTGCACCTCATCAGTAAGACATCTCTTATCATCTCGACAGACTAGTTTTAATCTCACTCGAAGATCTTTTTGGCTTGCCACATTCCTTTCTGTGATGTACAGACAGCAAGTACCTCACGTGATGTCGATTCTCAGATTTTTGAGAGAGAGAGAGAGAGAGAGAGAGAGAGAGATGGTGGCAGGCTTTTGGCCTTTCGCGATGCTTTTCCTTGGAGAAAACAATTCAACCTTTTAAAAAGCAGACGAGTGTTGTCACCTCTGTTTGCTCGAAGGCAAAAAGGAAGAAAAAGAAAAACATTTCTGCTAGCGTTTTAGAAATGTGAAGAATCATAAAACTGTGAGATCGATTGATAGTTATTACTTTTCTGAACACACAAAAAGTGTGTTTTCTTTAATACAATTATTGTAATTATGTTTTTAGAATTAATTTTGGTGAAGAATGTAATGCTTTTCCATCTTTCTTGGTCAAATTGACCGCTTTCTCCTCCTCCTCCTCCTCCTCCTCTCTGTTGCGCAGATCCAAAACCTACCATGAAACGTCCGTTATAGGCATTGACTTGTTTCTGCTTGACTGTTGCCAGGAACGGACGTGGTTTACGATGCGTCGAAGCTCGCCGGACCGGCGAGCCCCCGCCGTCGGGAGGCCTACGCCACCGTTCTCCACTCCTCCGACATGTACGTGTGCGGCGCCATCGCCCTCGCCCGCAGCATCACCAGAACCGGCTCCACCCGCGACCTCGTCCTGCTGCACGACACCTCCATCCCCCACGACAAGCTGCAGGCACTCGTCGCCGCCGGGTGGACGCTCCGCCAGATCGAGCGCATCCGCAACCCGCGTGCTCGGAAGGGCACCTACAACGAGTACAACTACAGCAAGCTCCGCCTCTGGCAGCTCACCGATTACCACGTGGTCGTCTTCATCGACGCCGACGTCCTCGTCCTCCGCAACCTCGACCTCCTCTTCCACTTCCCTCAGATATCCGCCACCGGCAACGACGGCGTCATCTTCAACTCCGGCGTCATGGTCATCGAGCCATCGAACTGCACCTTCAACGCACTGATGGCACTCCGGGAGGACGTGGTCTCGTACAACGGCGGCGACCAGGGCTTCCTCAACGAAGTCTTCGTGTGGTGGCACCGCCTGCCGAGGCGGGTGAACTTTCTGAAGAACTTCTGGTCCAACACCACGGCGGAGGCGAGCATGAAGAACCACCTCTTCGCCGCCGACCCGCCGGAGTTGTACTCCATCCACTACCTCGGCATCAAGCCATGGATGTGTTACAGGGAGTACGACTGCAACTGGAACATAGGAGACCAGCGAGTTTACGCGAGCGATGCGGCGCACGCGACGTGGTGGAAGCTGCATGACGAGATGGACGAGGGGCTGCGGAAGTTCTGCGTGTTTTCTGAGAAGAGGAGGGAGCAGCTGGAGCAGGAACGACGGCAGGCGGCAGAGTTAGAGTTTGGGGATGGCCACTGGAGGTTGAAGACACCGTCGGACAGGAGGAACGTGACAAAAGGAGTGAGCAATTTGGTTTAACTATTATCAGCAGGCATTACCGTTGATCTTGCTCACCCTCTTCTCGGGGATAATTAGAGTTCGATAGAGTTCATATACATCATGTGCTTGTATCAGATAAAGCTCAGAGGAGAAAGTATACATCCCTCAGTTCTCCATAATGTTCATTATGCTTTGCTTGAAACACTGGTGGAAAGTCGAGGATGCGTTACTTCCTCGTCTCTGTTCACCGGTCACAAAATTAACCAGGCCTGCACGGCAAGGTTGGATCATTTATTTGCCACTGCTTCCGAGAGTATAGCAGCCATCGTAAGACAGGAAGAGAAGGTGAGTACAACTTTGGTGACTGTCATCATCAAGCTTCAAGTTTGACCAGTATCATTACTCGTAGAAATTTGCTTACACCTGCCATCAGATGTCACAGAGTAATTCCGATTTAGAATGACATTTTATGCTTCCAGGATCAAAAAATTAACTAGGAAGATGCATTAAGAGATCACGATGAGACAAGCTTCAAGATATCACTCTCAAGTAACTATGAAGAATGAGGGAGAGTATGAATGAATCCTGGTCTGCCATGTATGAAACACATGCCTCTGGTAGGTCTACCATCCATCTTCTGGGGGCATAAAGTGTAGGTGGAACTGACCATCAATGTCCCCATGCAAGTATAAAGTGAGATGCCTCTCTCTCAATGTCCCCATGCAAGTATAAAGTGAGATGCCTCTCTCTCTCTCCCTCTTCAGCTTTTGTTCTCATCTCCAAGAATTGCTTAACCTACATAGCAAGCAGGAGACACAATATGCTTTCTAGAAACCTGTTAATGTCATGCTCCATCTAAAACAATTTTGGCAGACGTAGTAGTCCAGAATGCAAGATTACAATGAGATATCCAACCTGTTAGCACAACGATATATAGTTTAGAACAGAACAAGGCAGACCAAATGTTTTTACCTACAGATTGCTCCCAATAGTGGCATAAGAGTGACCGATTGAATGTATTATGCATTGAACTTGTAAATCTTATCTTGCTTAGGAGTAAACTCTTCTTATTCTTCATTGAAATACATACACAGGTTAATCAGCTTAGAGTAGATGTTCAACATTCCAAAACTTTTAAATTTTTATGACCTGTCAAACCATGTTTATGGACAAATAAGGAGAGGAAAGACATTCTCAAGCTCATGCAGAGTTTAAAAGACAAAAAGGTTGGGCCAGTGACAGTCACAGAGAAGAATGAGCTTCTGCCACTAAGCTGTTAAATATATTATTATAAAATAAAATACCCAAACTCTTTATAAAACATTTTATAAATCCTCTTATCATTGTCTTCAAGTTCTTGGGGTAAATTAATGGTCTGAACTTGCATACACTGAAGCTGTCATGGTATGTAAGGATCCCACATCAAAGTTGCCTTGTTAGTTTGCAATATGGTCTATTGAATTCAAAGTCGTGTCTCTTGGTCCTAAATGTTCTCCCATGTGGATCACAATGTGGCACTAATATTCCTTATGAGATCTGCTTTCAAGTTTATGCTACCCTTTTAATATGCCCATGAACACAATCCAGAATCAGATTCAGCTTGTAGGAGTTAGGAGTTGATAAGATTCGAGTGACTAAAGTTGTGGGAGCCTTGGTTGCATTCTCCTACTTTAACTTCAAAGGATTTAAGGAACTTTCCATCTCTAAGATGTTGACTGTTACACACATCTCTAATTACTCAAATCTACAACACCAACATTTTCACATAACTATTGTGATTTAAAAAAAAACACTCTGTTTTATTTCCATCTGCTATGAAATCGAAGGCTAAGCAAAGATTGTAGAAAGGGACCCCAAAAAATGATTAAAATAAAAAAGAACAGATTTTAAGGCTTTTCTAGTTTTCTTCACAAGCCAATCAAACAGAAATTGAGCTTGTAGATTCTCCATTAGCCTACGAGAATCCAAGATGACCCACAAGGCTACATACATCACATTATCTTTATTTGGTATCAAGGCACTAAAAAAATATCCAATAAGGAAGGCATACAAAAGATTCCTTCAATTATTTGAACTGCACAGAATAAAGGGGGGGAAAAAATCGAGTCATCATGATACAGAGGCACTTTTGTCAAAGTTAATCTTCAATAGCAACCAAAGGACATCTGACTGAAACCAGAAACATTCTGAAGAGAATCTCAAGAAACACTCCTAGATAACATGGAATAAAGGTGCCCATCAAGTAGTCCATGTTGCTCACGTTGTAAAGACCTTGCTGAGGTCTATATAAATGATCGGAGTTGCAAGCATTGCATTCCACTCAAGTTTGCAGACATTAGAAATTTATCATGCCTATCACACCGTCTCAGTCAATGAATGAAGAAATATCCATGGAGGACTTCAAAAGATGGCTGAAGAGTTTCGACGCCAACAAGGATGGACGCATCAGCAAAGCTGAGCTTCGGGAGGCCATCCGCAGCAGAGGAGGATGGTTTACAACCTGGAAGAGTGGTCGTGGACTCCGACAAGCTGACACAAATCGGAATGGCTACATTGATGATGGTGAGATTGAAAACCTCATAATCTTTGCCCAAAAAAATATGGGCATGAAAATTACTACATAGTAGCTGTAAAATAAGAAAAAAAAACTATTCACTACGAGTTCTATGCAGGCGATCATATGTAACTGCGTCCTATGCACGCAATCATATCGTTATGTAACTGTGTCCTTATGTCAGATGGCTATATCATCGTAGGTTGGCACGAAATAACAGCATAAAAGACTGCATGATACTATTTCGTGTTGCGTTTTCCTCAAATTGATCTGCATAATAGTTACTACATTGTATATGAACATGAATGCGGTCTATTACACAGGGGATGGAGACCACAGATAGAAAGCCTGTTGTCAAAAACACGAGTTTTTCTGTTTTGTTGGCTGTTTTCTGGTCATAGTTATGCAAGTTGAAGTTGGCTACTTTAAAACAAATTGACCAAAGATGGAGAACTTGTATAAGATTCAAAAGCATATAGATTCAAAAGAGAAAATTTTATTCACTTACTAGATGTGCAGTTCAAATTGGAGAAGTTAGGGCTGCCAAATCTTTATCTATGAAAATGCTGACCGATTGTGGTGACTAATTCTCTAAGCCAGCACCAGAACCAAAATGGAAAAGCTCTGCAAGACAAAATTACAAGTTAAATAGCACAAACCTTGACAAAGGACACTACATATTCCTTAGAGAAATTAAATAGGTATTCCGAAGACACGATGTAAGGGATGGAGACTAACTACAAACTAACCATAAGGAGCAATGTTATCAAAGGACACTTTGCTGTCAGTAGTAGATCTGTACTGGTCCAAATACAATATGGTACCAAAGTCAGATCAACATACATGCACTTTATGCAGTTTACAGTTTCTGGATATTCATAATTATGTATCACGACTTAGTAACATAAAATTACAAAGCAATCGAATGATATACTAAAGCTTGCAAATATAATAAACCAATAGAATAATGAAATATGGCCTATGAAGACATGGCAAATGATGAAGATTCAAGATAATGAAATCAGATTTTGTTTATGCAGATTCTGTTGTTAAGCTATCAATAACTTCTTTCCAAGTTGTTCAAAGTTTTAGGATTTATTTTTGGCATTCTATAAGATTGGCTTCATATTCCTGAAAAATTCCAAATTATTATGGATTTAGAAGGCATGAGTTTTCCTCATGCCTTCTAAATTCATAGCTAGATTATCATCAAAAGTCATTGCAACCAATATTTTCGCATTGCTGTGCTTGTTGATGAACATTTATCACCATTCATGGGGGAAGAAAAGCTTGAAGGGTTTTAGTCTGGACAAGGCACTCAATTTTGTCAATAAGTTACAAAGATATCAAAACCTCTAGTAATAATGAAAAGGATATCGATGATGATATATAATTGATCCTACAATTTCTGATACTCAGATGCAACGAAGCCATATATTTATTGGAGATGCCCACATGTACAAATAACAGTATGAAAATTAAAAATATGGATTATCAACACCAATATAGTTTAGGCTGATATCTCAATCAATACCACCTTAAACCATTAATGAAGACATGTGCTTCTTCCTTATCCCGTTGCTAACTGCTGGATGACACCACAGACATTCACGTTAGTTAATATCAATTAGAGTTTAAAAGATAGATGAAGTCACAGATCAAATATGTTTAAGCAAGTGCATGTTCTTGCTAAATACTTGGTCAGACAGCTGTTTCATGTATAAAGTGGAAATAAATAGTTAAAATTTCATTTTGGTTTCTGTCAGTAGCTCTTTGGCAAAGAATCCGAAAAGAAGAAGAAGCTCCTGTTATTTCCCCCTTTTTCTATTTTCATTCAAATTCCCGCAATGAATACAGTTTCCATATAAATATCCTTTTTTCTTTTACTTTCACTCGTGTAAGAAACTACACGAGCATCAAACAACTACGATTTGGGACTTGCAAATTTCTAATCTTAATTTCCTGCCATTTTATTGCGATTTCCACAAGAATAGTCTACTGTACGTACAATTCACCAAAATCTGAAGAGGGAAAAAAAGGAAAGAGTGATTGAAGCTTACAAAGTGAGGAAATCGGCATGGCAGATGAGAAAGCGCCAACCGAAGGACGAGTAGAGCCGTAGATACGGTTTCGAGTGCCTCTCCTGGCTCGACAACCACGACATCGTCCTTCCAATCTGTACTCCTTCGGTAGATTCTCCCTCCCTCCCACTACATCTCCAATCTCCCACCAGCGATTCCCCCCCGGCTCAAGAATTGTAGGCCAGGGTTTCACACCTCCACCCCGCGGATCCCTCTCGTCAATCAGATTCAAAAACCCATCACTAATTGTAGGGGACAAAGAGGAGGAGAGAGAAAACGGCTAACGTGCGCGGGCGGACGAATCGGGTTAGGCTGGTACAGCGGTGTAGCCATTGATTTTGTCCTTATTTTCAGCGGTGTAGACTGGTATATATATACACACACGATAAAAGATCATTTTATCCTTATTTTCATCGGTCTCGTTATTATCATTGATTTTGTCTATCCTAACTCTACACATCTTATTCATGACCCTCGTACAAGTACGAAAACATTATGAGAACCATATGCAACACTCATCGTCATTGTCCTAAACCTACGCCTAGTCGCCTCGCCCATGTAGCTATTGTTGTGCTCACCCGTGGCTCTCGCACGAGAGAAGAGAGGATACGAGGGCCATCATTGCCTTTGAAAATCCTGCTAGTCTCATTGGATATGTTATCATCTCTACACATGCAAGAGGGATCCGACAAAAGTCGACAATAGCTCTTATATCTTCTCCTTCCTCGTATGAGAGTTGTGAGTGAGCATAACAAAAACGGTGTAAAAATTATGCAAGATGGAAGTGATGATGGGTTCGATGAAAATCATTGCCAAAATGATTATTTACAAAAAATAGGATGTTCTGCAAAAATTTTGGAACATTCAGTCAAATATTCTGAAAATCATATATATATATATATTCAAAAAATTCTTGAGTGAGATGAAGCCAATTGTCTTGAGGAGGGTCAGTAACTTTGGATTGGTGCAATCCATTTTTTTTACTGTGAATTGCTTAGAGTTCTCAAATTCGAATGCCAACCATGTTCTTTTTGTTGTTCTTGATGACGAGTAGAATCGATTCAGGGGGACCAAATATATATATACCCTTAATAGAACTTAAGCATCCTAGTATGAATTGATGATGAACCGAATCAAATCGATTCCTATTGGCCTGTATCAGCTCCATTCCACTTGAAATGTAATCATGCTCTCTGGTCATCAAGTCTCAAAATCATATGGCTTACAAATTTCTATTCGCCATCAAAACAATATGATCCAGTTCAAGACTGATCTAGCATGGAACTGCTCTGTTCTCCGATGCGAGTATATACCAGAAACAGAATCTTAATGCTGGGAAGAGTAAGACCAAGTCGGGCATGCAATGGAATAAAGTACAGGCCGGAGCATATATCTTCCACCTCAGACCTTTGTTTACATTACTGTTGATCTGGGGATTCACGTCCATGGATCTGTTCTTAGCTCATCATTCCAGTTCTCAGTTAGTTAAATCTCTATTCACTTTCAAGGATATTCTCTCCCTGAAGACCACTTTTGCTAAGTGTTCATCACCAATTACAGCAGTAGATCGACAACTCAGGCCTCAGCCATGGTTAGTGTATTTCAATTGAACACGAGGAAGACTGACGTGTGAAATCAATTACGAGGAAAAATACAATTTCAAGAAATTATCTAAAAGATAGAAAGTTTTAAGACGATGATATTACCAGCACCTCTAGCAACATTTAACAAAAAGAACGATTCCTATTTTGTCTTCAAGATGAGAATGCCATTTACTCTTCCATACATGGCAATCAATTGCATCTAACTTATCCAGGGCCAGAGCGTGTGTCCCTTTTCCCCATACTTTTAGAGGATGGCGTATTTATATACCAATGTACAAAAGTTCAAATTAGTGTATGCAAAGCCACTAGGATGCTAAATGAAGTCGTCTCAAATGCAAATATTAATATGATAAAAAATCTTGCCTAGGACGAATGTTAAGCTCCAAGCATCGTCATAATAAAAATAATAATGATTCCATGCTGAGCAGGAACGAAGGAAATGGTGCCTTAGAAAGGCGACATTCCTTCTCCGGAAGAGCTTCACATGATCACATGTGCACTGGATCCAAAACAATCCCACACTACCTTATTCTAATCCCAACATCGTCTGAAAGATTCACAGATACATTCCTCTTTCTAACTCGGATGCATTAAATAAAAAGGAGAGAGAGCGAGTGAGAAATCATTACAGAGGCAGAGTAAGGCTTCATCTTTCTGTTTTAAACCGCTTCGACTTTTGCAGTGAAGTGCGCTTCCAAAGTTTCCATGGGAGGAGAGGAGGCCACCTGGAAACAATCATGCCATGCATCAGGATCAGCGTGGGAAATGATGGAGCTTTCTTTTAATTGTCGTTATAGCTTCCCATCCCGTCCGCGGTGACCTCACCCTCATGATTTCCCTCACCGACACTTTCGTTTACGAAGAGAAGAAACAGACATAATTACTAATTAACAGCAATGACAAAAAATAATAACAAAAAGGCAATTGCATCGCAAAAGCCGTCTGATCAAGATGTAACGGATGGGAAAAATAAGGAAAATATGGTGGATGGGAATTGATGAGATGGATAATGAAGGAATACGGTTTCCTTTTTATTATCTCTCTCTCTCTCTCTTTTTTTCTTCTCCTCCCTGTTCACGGGGTCAACGGAATCCACTCGTAGCGGCCGGCTAATGGCACGTCCTTGACGACGTCGAAGTTGTACCTGCGTAGCACCGGAAAAGGCTCAGGTTAAGGAATTAAGGTCGAGAATCGCTAAACGAAACCGGCAGAGCGGGAGGAATATGAGGGGGTTTACCTCTCGACGAATCGCCGTCGCAGGTCTCTCTCTGCGCCCGCGAAGAACTCCTCCAGCTCGGCAACGGAGGGTGTTGCAATCGCCGTCGATCTTCTGCGCGATCCCATCTCCACCGTTGATTCAAGATCACTCGTCGCTTGTCCGTCGTTACTCGAGGCGGCCGTCTCTTCCCTGAATAAAAATTCGAAAGAATTTGAACTAGAACATGGAAATTAAGATAAATCGATGGAAAACCAGCAAAATCGAGAAAGAACGGGCAAACCTTTCTCCATTGCAGCGGAAGAAGGTCGCGTCGTCCAATTCCTGGCCAAGCTGACGAGACAGAGCAGACAAGGTAAGAATTGTAGTTCATGGGGCACAAAGAAACTCGAATTCTAAGAGAATTTTGTAGTACTACTCACCTCCGATGATCGAAACGGCGTCTCCGCTGCCTCACAGGAGGCGTCGCTGGAGGACCGGGAGATGAGACTGAGTTCAGGGCTTGAATTTCGCCGGCCGCCGGAATTCGCCGCGGATCTGGCGATCCGAGGTTTCAGGACGACGCTGCAACTTCGGAGCTCGAGGTTGGAGATCTGGTGGTATTCTCCCGTTGCTTTCCTCTTCTTCGAGCTCCGGCGGCCGTCCAACGCCGCGAGGGCCAGCCTTCTCGCCGTCCTCGTCCTCGCACCCATCGGCTTCGTCGCCTCCATCACCGCGAGTTCCCCGATCTGTCTCCTCTTGCTCGAATGCTTCCCCATCCCGCTCTCTCCCTCTCTTGATCAGTCGTAGTATGAGATGCGATGAAAAGCGCGGAAGTCATGAACAGATCCGAGTTGACGGCAACGGGTCGGATATAAAGGTGGTCGTTGCGTGAGACACGCTCTCCCCTTAAACGGAGAAGTCAGTGACAAACGGGGCCGTCACATCCGCTTCCCGTTTACGCTGGGGCCCAAAAGGCGAGCAAACCGTCGAGGGACGCGTGGACACTCTAATCGAACTCCCGTCACCAACAGAACCGGTCGGGCATCTCCCTGAGCCGGTGATCCTTTCGTTGTACCCCGGAGCACAAAACCGGCGGTCGGCGGTGAGTCGCATGCTGAAAATAACGATCCTAGCACTTCAGTTTGATCTTCCACCGTACGTTTACGATCGAACGACTGGTAGATCGGGATTCTAACGGTTGCGACGGACGTTAACACCACGGAGGCGCAATTATCACAGGTCAGGTGTACGAGATAAACGGTCCCAAAAGCCAGATTTAACGTCGATAAGACGCTCCCGCGTCTGCTGGCCGTCGCTCTCATGATGAACGAGATCGGGACGTCCACGTGACCAAGAAGGCCGGATCGCACGTTGTGTTAACTGAGGTGGGGGGGGTGACGTAGCAATTGTTCCACCGAAGGAATCTTCTCTTTTGGAGTCATTAACAGCAGCCGCCCATCCGTTCTGACGCGGAGGGGCCCGGTGGTACAATGGCTGTTGTGCGGGCCCCGAGAGGTCGGGACAATCGGGGTCCACAAGGGTAAGGACAAAAGAGTGGATGACCCGGAGGGTATGCCAGGGGGTGTTGAAAAAGCGTGTACGAACGGTTGGATGGAGCCAAGGGAGGGGGAATTGTAGGTTAAATATAAAAATTGATAGCCACGTATTTTTGGCTGCGGTAAGCCAGCAATGATTATTTTCTTTTATTCCAACGATGATTATTTTTTTCCCATTTAATTATAGTGCCCGAACAATAATCCTGTGGACGGTACAATTAACCTATGTGGAATGAACATTTTTCTCGAATTATAGGTTTCTTTGTTAAATAAATAACACTCTCACATTAAATATTTTCATAAATAATTATAAAAATACGTTAATTGTTAAGACAAAGAAGATATTACTCGAGAAATAGTAAATAAATTATTTATTATTACTTGCTAAATTTGAAAGTGGACGAAAGATAAAGATTAGTGTTGAAAATAATCTCTTTGAAATTAAAATAAGGTTTTTTTATATTAACCTTCCTTCCTTTTGCAAATTGGATTTGCTATTTTCTTTCTATAATCATGTCCGAATACATATAAGTCAATTATATTTGAATATTGATCGATCGTTAAATAATTTATTTTTATCTTTAATGATAATTTAAATTAGCGATCACATCGGACATACACCCAATAGTAATTTTTTTTTTTTGAAGATAACCTTAGTTCAAAAAACAAACTATATCAACTCGATATGAGCATGAGCACATATCATTTTCATATTACCTCTCACACATCTTTTTCTCTCTCTTTTTCTATTCTGTCATAAATAGCTGCGTTTGTCTTCTTCCTTTCTCTCCCTTCTTAATGTTATCATAAATAACTATCACTTTCTTCTTCCTCTTACAGCCTCCATCCCTGTCTTATTTTGGTTGCAAATATACATCCAAATAATTAGACCTTCAACTACTATTTACATTCATTTTTCAATCGCAATCACCAAATTATTCCCTTCATTAACTTTCTAAGACTAACAACCAAAACCTAAGGGAGTCGAAAAGGTCACCTAGTTGTCAAAATTCACACCCTAAGCAATAAGTATAGCATCAAAATCACTATTAAATAAATTATGTCCTATGCATAAATTTAATATTTTGAATAAATTAACCATGATCAATAATTTGTCTTATTATGAATATATATATTTATATATAGTTTTAGATTAATCAAAGTAGTAAGCACAGGAATGACAAGTTAAACACTGCACGAGGACAGTGAAGTCAGTGCACTCAAGTGGTAAGAATAATAGTGCACAAAGGACAGCGAAACCAATGCATTCAAGCAGCAAGCATAATGGTGAACAAGGACAGTGAAATTAGTGCACTCGAGCAGTGAGCATAATAGTGCACGAGGACAGTGAAATGGGTGCATCCATCTGTGGTGCTGCTCGCAGAATGTACACACACACTATGTACTTGTTCGGCATGCTAATGCAGAGAGACGATCAGAACCTAATTCACATGCACAGCGATGTCGTCAACACATAGTCCTCCAAGAACTCCATTTGATGTGAGAATATGACAGTCTTTGCTTCAGATTTTAGAATGGAGTTGTGCAGATCTAAATCCTCTCTCTCAAAACTACAGAATTAATTCTGCAGCATGAGAACTACTGGCAAACTGTTCTGACCTTCTCTGACCATGTTTTCAGCCCACCTTTATCTTTTCCCCTCCCCCCCCCCCCCCCCCACCCTTTTTATACCGAGGAAAAGTGGGTATCGAGCAGAAAAGTCATGCAGCCCACACTGTGGATTATGGATTTCACCAAACCTCACCCTGGACCATCCACTGTAAAATGAACTTTTTCTTTTTACTCGAACAAAGGATAATTCTGCATGTATACATATATGTATAGCAATGGAAAAGAATCAGAGACAGGACAAGTATTCTCATCTCTTTTTCATCAAAGACTAGCTAAAAAACATCTTTTGCTTTGCTAAAAGCATACAGCAGATGAGGAATTTTGGCTTTTGTTGATGTTGTTTTGGCATTAAAAGCTTGAATGTGTTCTGTTGATAGATGCATATTCTTGTGTGAGGGTGTCTTGCATTTCATCATCATCATCATCTTCTTCTTCCTCTTTTCATCCGTTGCATGGATAATATCCTTTCCACAGCATCAAGGGAAAAAGAAGAAAGAGAGAAGACACAAAAGAAGAGCTTGGCCCTGCCTTGCATGTCCAGAACAATCGGGCAAATCATGTCCAATTTGATAGTGCAATCAATGGCGCTCCCGTGGATCCCCACCACCTTGGCTTGCCTGGGAAATGGTCGACCTGGTTCGAAGGCCATCCTATACAAGAAAGGACAGAGCACTGTTAGATCCAGATGGCAATCGGAAGTGGAGTCTGTTCGATGACCACAGTGTGTGTGTGGGCTGAGACTTCACGTAGAACAACACAGGGAAAGGTTGTCGAGGACAATGGAAGCTTTGAGAGCATGGATGCACATGGACGAAGTGGGCACGGACGACAAGGCCAATTAGACCCCTTGGCTAAAGGGCTCATCCCTTTCAGCAGGATTAGGTTTGCTGCGCAAAAGGACCACAGGCGCCATGGCTTTTATCCCGCGAGACTACAGTAGTCTTCCTTGGGTGGGCTTAAGCAGACAAGGAGGCTGATGACATGGGGAGTGGACCACTTAATGCCAAAGATTGCATCTACAGCTCGTGTCGTAGTCCAGGGGGAAAAAAAGCCTTCTTTCATGCCCTTCTCCTCCTCCTCTTCTTTCTTTTCATCGCTGGGAGAGATACCCGATGGTTAGGTCACAGGATGTGGGGCTTCTACTTTGCCTTTCTCCCGTGGACAGTAATGTGATCGAACCCCGGGGGACCATGCGGTTGATAGAGATGGACGGGGAAGTAGATGCCCACCAGTGGCCACACTCGGAGATGCTTCAACCAATGAACACCTACAAAGAGGTGGTCGGTCTTCTTGCTGAACGCGATACTTAATAATGCTGATATCGCATGACATTTCGACTGTAAAATTTCAATCTTCGAGCTCATTCCATCTGCTGGGAGATGGACTTTCCGGGGAATCACCTACTGAGATCTTTGGAAGTTCCAAGATCTCGGATCACTGTACATGATTCTACTCTGCATGTGATGTGCTCCAAGGAAATTATGAGACCCCTTGTGGTCCTAGGAAGGATGTCGCAGCCTTTATCACCTTTTTCCTGCTAAAGGTGGTAGGAACTTCCCTAGCTAGCCTCCCTGATGAGAAAGATGTGAATGAGAGCTCCACTCATCATGCATGATCCATACAGGAAAAAGACAGGAGTGGGGATGGGGAGCACTGAGGAATCTCAAAGCTTTTGGAGAGGGGACCTGACCAGTGCGAGAGAAAGAGGTGCCATGGGTTTGGTTTACTTTCATGTCCTCAGAAAAAGCTCTGTTAGTGCTCCGGTGGTCCTCCTAACGCCAAGGGCCTCCATCTGAGGTCTCGAGCAGTGTTGGCTTCGAGTCGTGCTTCATGGATGGAACACAAGCCCAGAGAGAACAAAAAGAGTGCAACAACACAAGAATCTCCACCATGGCTCCTCGAGCTAGATAGTTGATACCCACAGATAGACTGTTCTCGGTTATGGCCAAATGCAGATCGTAGATTCGTTCTATGGCCGAGGGAAAGTGCTGATTCTTGTTGTTGGGTTTCGAGTTTGGAATTCTTCTGCAGAGCTACTCGTGGCATGATGCATGCTCCAGCGATGCCGGCCGAACTAAACAAAGTTTGTAGCCCAAACATCATCCGAGAAGAATGGTCTTGAACGCTATTTCCTCGGGTTTTTACCACGATCGTAAGCTTGGGCTCATGGCAATGTGATCTCTGGTCCACTGAGAAAGAAATGAAGTGCGGAGCTTATATGGATCACATGCTTCGTGACAATCGACGCCTCTCTTGGACAAGAAAGAGGAGGAGAAGAGACGTGTCTTCGAGATGGCTCATGAACTGGGAGAACTTTAGCCACAAGTGCCGATGTTATGGTGGATTCAGAGCCATATGTTGCTGTACAAGGCAGAGCTATCCTTGTCGACGGAGAGCCACAACTGCAGCTCTCGAGCTGCCACTGTTATTTGCACTTGATCATGTCAATATGCCATTATTCTGCAGAGGAGGGGAATTCTCTGAGGCTGACAATGGCCACCAGAATGCCATATTTATTGACTGTGATGGTGCTGCTGCTTCGTGTTGTCAGCTTTGGTTAGATCAGGCAAAGTGTGCAAAAAGAACCAGAAATTGTAGAATGCAGGTGAGTTCGAAGAAGGAATCGCGTACCGGTGCACTCCTCGATCTCGTTCATGATCAACGAAAAAGAAGATCAAACGAAGGGCTTCTCAACTTGAACGATTAATAGAAAATTATCATACGACGATTGGAGGAGACATATAAGGAAGGAATGATAATAAATATCATTATATATATATGTATATAATGTTGACAAATACAAATACTCTTGTTGTAGTACATTATGACCATAATTAGATACATGTATTGTGTTACATCGAACGATTTCCATTTCACATAAATGACACAATGCATGTGCAACAAACATACACTATTCGTCTCTGTCTCGGTCCAATCCGAGCCCAAATTAAGACGTTTCGTCGGCCCAAATTTCTGAATCTTATGCTCATTAATCGATTCCATAATCTCACTATCAAGGCTCTGATCGATAAAAACACATGGCCAATAAAGACGAGTTAGGACATTATTACTTGTCGTTACTGCGTATTTGGCCAGCAATGTCCACCAAGTCGAGCCAAAAACGCTTGATAATATATAATATTATCATTAAAATAAATATGATATAATTTAGTAAATTAGAAATAGATACTGATCACTATCTATTATTTTATTAAACGTAATAATATTGCTCACCCAAATAGATAATTCCACTCCAATCGTTGAGTGTGGATCTTTATCTTGGATCCGTAACTGTTGGATCCGACCCGACTCCGAAACCGCACGATTCCTTGTGTCAAATATCTCCCCATCGCCTCCCCTCTTGTTCACGAAGGCTGATGATGGAGTCGATGCCGGTGAATTGGGAAGCGCTTGACTCGCTCGTCGTCGATTTCGCCAACTGCGAACGCCTCTTCTTCCTCGACGACTCCTCCTCTCCCCCGACCTCCCCGCCAATCTCTCCCTCCTCCTCCTCCTCACCCTCCTCCACTCCCATCCCCTCCTCCTCCTCCTCTTCCTACCGCTCGCGCCTCCTCATTCGCCAGATCCGACGGTCGATCGAGGCCGGCGACGTCGATGCCGCCATCCATCACCTCCGACTCCACGTGCCCACGGTCCTCGATGATCGCCGCATCCTCTTCTGGCTCCAAAAGCAGGTAACGTTAGGCTTCAACAAGTCATCCTTTTGTGCTTATTTGTTTGTTCGCTGTGGACGGTTTGATTAATTGCGGCGATTTCGTATATTTCTAGAAATTTATCGAGCTTTTGAGGAGGGGGACCGAGAGAGATCGTGATTTGGCCATCGAGTGCCTTCGCGTGGCTCTTGCTCCTTGTGCCCTCGATTCATACCCGGTAATTTTTTATCTTGATTATCCTTCAATAATTGTTTTCTTTGACCCTCATCGTGTGTTATCTTTAAAATATTTTATTAGTTAGGGCAGGGATGATATGAGGATTAGCGGGTGGGTACTGCACATTTGGAAGTTTAATTGCTTTTGTTTGTATACATTGGGAATTCTTGCTACTGATTCTAACATATGTTTGAACACTTTGTTGTCCCCAATTTTGTTGTTTCATACTGGAACTGCATAATTGTGGCTGTTTGAGTATATAATATGAGGCTCGAGGGTTGCCTAAATTAAGATAAGTAGCAGCTTTGCCTACCTTTGAGATATTGATAGTTGAGGATTCTACATGTTAGATATTAAATGTACTCTGCTGCTTGTACACATGGGAGTTTGGCATGGTTCATGTTAGCATAGTGCTTGTGGGTTAGGATCAAGTGCCATCTATTGTTGACATTCATAGCATACTTGTTATGATTGATTAGAAAGATAAACATGAGCATCATTTGATAACTAGAGTAAATTTTGTAGGAAAACATTTATCTTTTACTGCCATCTTGATGTTATTATGCTTATTCATCGATAAAAGTCAGACTTACTAAAAAGTTTGAAACATGGCATATATGTTTAGTCATCCTAGTGAAGAGATAACTATGCACAATTTGCTCAAAAATTCAAAATCTTTTAGGTTTGCTGCACGTTGTTGATATGTAATAGCACCTGTTATCTTTTCTAATGTTTAACACATGTTTCATGTCCATGCATTTTGTTTTTAATTCTGTATGTTTTTACATGTTTATCCATTCTGTAGGAAGCTTATGAGGAGTTTAAACATTTGCTCTTGGCATTAATATTTAATAAAGAAGATCAAAATTCTCCTGTGGCACATGAGGTAATTACATTAATCCTTTCTTGTTACACAAGAAATTTGGTCGTAATTTATGTTTTTTTATTGTCAAGAGTTATATCTTTGAGAAAACTTTTTGTTGTTTTCACATGTGTTATGGTTTGTTATTTGGAATATCTACCATACCGTTGCAAGATGTGATGATTGTGAACAGCACCAGCGCACCTCTTATTCAGCATCTTTATTCCTTTCATGCTCACCTCATATGTTGTCAGCGTCTTCAACTTAAAACTTGTGCCTCATCTATTAAGGAAATTAAGGAATAATTGACATGTTAGCCTACTGGGTTCTCTTCAAGATTTGTGCCTTATGGTATCACTGATTGAATTTTTTGAAATAAAATGTTGTTGAACTATTTTTGGAGAAATAAACTTCAAATATTAAGATACTACAGACAGAAGCCAGCCATTTATTCTTTCTGAAATATCATTAGTTGTAAAACTTCTCTGAGAGTTCGAGTTTCTTTGTTTTTTTCCACTTTGTCTGTGAGGTGGTAAAACATTAATTTAACAGTAAGAATAATATGGAAGGATCTCCAGTACAGTTTTGAAAATCAGATTTTTGCAATTTGAGAGGTATATATCCAATTGGACATGCATACTTGAACTTTTTCTTGGTCCTTACCTACAAAATGATTACTGGAACATGCCTGCAACATTGTATATTATGTTCTGGTAGTCCAGGTTCATATTGGTATGAGATGTGGTTGTTTTGCATTCATATTCATAAGATATATTTCAATATTAGCGGATTAGTGCAGTGCAACCTTATTTAATATTGCAGCTTGGTGTGTCATGGATAAAAGTCATAGAAATATTCATTCTACTTGCTGGGTTAAGACTCCGTAAATGAACCCTAGTTATACCTTTCTTTACTGGGATCCTTGTGCACTAGACTGCCATTTTATATGCATTGCCATATGTTAGAAGAATTTAATATTCAGATTATAGTTTAGGCTGAGTGCATGATTCTTCAAAGTTATGTGGTCAAATCTTATATCCATCTCATCTTATTTTTAGTTTGTACACCATGTGATCGTTGGGTTCTCATATTGATTTGATCCATATATTGGGTTGTAAGGGAATTTAATGCAAGAATGTGCATTTACTGGTGGGAGACATTCCAGAATTCTAGTCGAAGCTAAATGTAATTGACGAGATTGGTTCCATGTACAATAATGTATGAACTTGTCAAACAGTTTTAGTTGATATGCTATCCCCAGGTTCAAGGCTTTGTCATGTCATCTACACTGCGAATAAAGTCTTGGACCAATGGGTTTTTTTTCTGTTGAAAATGACAGGTTTTCAAGCATAGAATATTGTATATAGCACTTATGGGTTGCTCATGCCAATCCTGATGACCCATTCTGGTTGTCATGTACCATGTTGGCATGGTATCTTCTAAGGAATCACTCCTCTTATTTTAAGGTTTCTCTAGTTCAAAGAGAGACACAATCCAAGGGTATAATTAAGGATAACCGCACTACTATACTAATGCAAATCACTGATAAGTACAATACAAAATATTAAAAAGATGTCCAGGCATGTCTTTGGGGCTTGCAATCTCTCTTATATATGATATTCTAATAACAAAATTTCTAACTGATCTAGACTAATATTAAAATACCAATATGTTATTGAATATCACTGCTGCATCATCCTTAGTTTAATACCCCGATTAGGAGTTTCCAGGCTATGGGTGGCTCTCTGGAATTGTGTGATCAAACATAGAATTATGATCCCTTTCCGGTTGATGATAGGAGTTGGAAATACCTATTTTTTGAGTTGGATATGGAGGCATGCAGGATGTGATATAGCAGACAACATTGTGACAGCTCTCTTGCTAAGGCACACCCTTTCCCCAAGCTTGTGTAGCTAATTTCTGCTACAGTTCCATCCAAGATCAGACAAAATTGAAGTCTCAAACCATCTCTGTTATCGTCTGACATCTTTAGCTTTGTGCTTAAATATACTCTCTTTATGTTTCAATCTCATTGTATGGTGAGGAAGTCACACTTAAGTTCGTTAGTGTGATCCACAAGCCATCACATGCCTAGTATGATGCTGATACCATCCATATCAATCTGTTCCTACCTCGTACTTTTAGTGGAACATGGTTGCATCTTCTTTGACATTCAAACTAGCATCCATCTCCCAAAAAGACATCAAAGGTTAAAATTGTCTCTACTTTGAGCTTCAACTTCTGAAGGAAATCAAGGTTGTTGAAGTTATAGGTTAAGCTTTTATTTATCGGCATGCTGAGAAGGTAGTTGTTCACAGAAATTAGGCTTTTCATGTCCTTCAATTCTGGAGGTTCTCTGGACAAAGCATGTAGAGATACCTTTTGGACATTCTTTGGTGGAGATGTCAGATCAATTTAAAGTTTTCCTGTTCTTCATTGCCCTGGTTAGCCTGATATTAACTATGGTTTAGTGTCCACTTTTCGTCACAATGGAAACATAGACTTTTGCTCTGTGCTCAGTTAACTCGATGGTTGTTGGAGTTCTGGTTGCCATTGGCTTTGATGTTGTAGAATTAGCTGACTTTACTATCAGGGTATGGATTCCACCCTTGGTTTAAGGATTGGCCTACCTAACTTCATTGTGGGGTGTGGTTGAGAATAACTTACCTTTGATTTTGAGGTATGAAGTAGTCTTCTAGTATGATAGTCATTCTATGATTCCGGCCTCATCAAGACCATCAAAGTAATGTAGTGGGCTTGGCTAAACTTTATTGTTAACATGATTGTTGGGGTCACCAATAACATGGTTGGCCAGGATACTTGAGACAGGTCAGGTAGCATATTGCTGATGTTGTCAAACCCTTTCTAGTATCCCAATTCAAATTCTAACTGAAACAGCTATACTACCTGTAATATTAGAGTTGGGGTTTGCTGGTTAACCATGTGAATTCTATTGCAGTACTTTTTGATTTTAAAGATAAATTTCTGTAAATGCTACTGCATAAATGAGAATGTTTCATGTGAATCAGTGGTCTGAAAGAAGGAGATTTGACCTTGCTGGACTGCTATCTTCCATTCTAAGAGCTCATTTACATGCCTATGATCCAGTTTTTTCTATGACTTTGAGATATTTAATTAGGTATGTTTCTGGGTCTCTTTTTTTTGGATTTGCAAAAGAAAATCTTTCTTATTTCTGTGAACTCTTTAACCTGCAGCAGCTCTGTGACCTTAGCACCCATTTATGTGCAGTATTCATAAAGTATTTTGCTGCCGTCAAGGTGTTTCATCCCCTATATCAGATCTCACTGAGCGATTGCTTCTAGAGGATAGGGACCCTTCAGCAACCCCTCAAGAGAGTTTGTATGAGGCACCTCCTTTTGATGAAGTAAGCAACCGCCTTGGTTATTACTTCGTCTTTAAAAAAATTTCTGGATGTGTTTTATGTTTTAAGTGATAACTCTCAGGTTGACATTCAAGCCCTTGCACATGCTGTGGAGCTGACAAGACAAGGAGCAATTGATAGCTTAAGATTTGCTAAAGGGGATTTATATCAGGCATTTCAGGTTATTTATTACCGACATGTCACTGCATCTTTCTATCTTCATACGTTGTGTATTTGATGAATATATAGTTTTTTCCCTATAGAGTTTTTATTGCAGGCATTGTACCTATAAAAGATAGGATGAAGTACTTGCACATCTTATGTCTTATTTTGGTAGCTAAGTCCTTCAAAGTTCAATCAATTACATTTTGCTTGAATCTGGTAATTCTTGCAACCAAGAATTGCCTTCTCTCTATTTATGTCATTCCTTTCCCCTGACAGATTGGTGTTTACATTACTATTCCATACTGTCATGGAATGTCATGCGTGCTGGTGTCAAGAGGAGGCTCTTTGACACAGTCAAAAAGAGAAAAATTAAAAGGAGAAGACTCAGATTATTACTCTGAAACAGGAAACACATGAAAACATTGACTTATCTGTTCTTTGGGCTCTTTGATAACAACTGGTGGTGGCCAAGAGTTATAGGTAGTTATCTGTAGAGGTGTTACGGCGCTCAGGTTTGACATGGGAAAGACATCAAGGAATGGAGTGACATGCCTAGGTGGTCAGGTTGGCCAGCAAGTACAGAGATGATGGGATCAGAGTGTGTGTGTGTGTGTTGAAGGAATGTACAGAGAGCACACTCTACATGACACAAATATATGGCTCCATGTCAGAATCAATTGAAACATGATTTTTGGCTGAAACAAGCTGACGTTCTTGTTTTTAGGTTTGGCCACTGAAGTTAAGATTGCCATGTAGCATTTACTACATTTTTAAACTGTTATGCTTTGCTCAAAAGGTTACACCTGTTCATCATGATGATTAAATTGGGCGATTTCTGAAGCAATGATTTATCTGTTAGGTTATTTTGCCGACATTTGCCCTAGAATTCCAAAATTTTAATTTGTTCTCTTCTTTATGGTATCAAAATTTGAAGTCAATAATTTGGGATTCCTAGTGAACAAGCTGTCTAACCAGGCAAACATGATGCTGTCCCAATTGCCTAATCTTTCTAGCTAATCCTCTATTAACATTGACAATATTCCTTAGGTCCAGATATGCTTATAATCGTACACACCAGGACACATTTGTGAATAAATTGGATAAAATCACATATAACATATTTGGAAATACTTGGTATAGAAAAAAGGTATAATAGGAACTAAGATGCATATTGGCAAAGGCTTAGTACTCAAATTAGAAGACATAAGATTTGTATAGTTTTCAAGTTAAAGAATATTTCTCAATTATGTTTTAGTTAATAAAATTTTGAGTTACCATGAGAAGAAGACACCACAGACGTTCGCCTTGCACACGGAAGCCGTTGGTCAGAGGCTGTCTGAGGGGGTGACAACGAAGGAGGAAGAGGAGAAAGAGAGGGGAAGGGTTAGTTAGAGGAGGACAACGCTATCACTGTTTGTTGGAGAGGAAGACAATGGCATCGTTGTTGTTCACCGAAAAGGAAGACGAATCTACCTCTGCCACAATTCATTGGAGAGGAAGACATCGTTGTCGCGATTAGGTTTCCCAAGGGGGCAAGCACTCAATCGTGTGGGGTGGGTGGGGGTTAAGATACATTGACTTTGGTCCAATTAAACCAGAATCAAGTAACTAATACATTTAGAACCATGTGGGTTAGGCATTTTGATTTTGGTGGTTCTAGAAATAGACAAGAGAATATAGTTAAATTGGATGGACAAAAAATCTATTTAAGTAAAAGCTTTAGATATCTTGGATCAATTATTCAATAAGATGGAGAAATTGATGAAGATATTATTCATAGAGTAAAAACAGGATGGTTAAAGTGGTGAGAGGCATAAGAGTCTTGTGTGATCATTGAATATCTTTAAGATTAAAAGAAAAATTTTATTAAATAGTTGTGAGACCAACAATGCTTTATGGATCTGAGTGTTGAACAGTTAAAAAAAAACATATACAAAAAGTTTATGCTGCTGAGATGAGAATGTTGAGATAGATGTGTTGAGTTACTAGGAAGATAGGAAAAGAAATACTTTTATTCGTGAATAACTAGGTGCCGCTTCGATAGAGGATAAGATGAGAGAAAATCGTTTAAGATAGTATGGGCATGTGCTGAAGAGACCTTCGGATACGATAGTCAGAAGAAGTGAAATAATTAATGTAAGTGTTATAAGGAGAGATAGAAGAAGACTTAAAAAGACTTTAGTAGAAACTATAAATAAGATTTAAGCACTCTGAACTTAACTAAACATATGACTTTTTATGAGTCTCAATGGCGACAAAAGATCCATGTAACTGAGCCCAAATAGTTGGAACTTACGGCTTTGTTGTTATTATTGTTGTTGGGTTAGGTGGTTCGATCAAACCAGAATTAAGAACCATATCCACACATCAATTGAATCAAGCGAGCACTTGGCCTGCCCAGTGCTTGGGCCTAGGCACGCATCTAAGCTGTGCCTAGTTGAAGGCGCTCTCTTGGACCTATTCCCAAGTGCTCGGGCCTTGCCTTGCCTCACCTTGCCTAGGTGTGTAGACGAGCGCCCGAGCACCCCGTGATTTCCTTGGAAAATCTTAGGAGATAGCTTTGCAATTTAATTCTGGTTATTAAATGGAAAATGAGCATGTGAGATGCAGATTTTGACAGGTTAAATTTCTTACTGCAGACTATGTATGCTATATATAATGGAAGAGTAAGATGACATTGAGATTGTTGAGGGAAAAATTACTCTTGTCCAGGTGAATTCTCTAATGTTAGATTTTGGAACCAAACTGTCATATTAGAATAAATAATCTCTATCTATTTCATTGTATGTATTTTCACACAGAGAAAAGGAAAACATATTGGTTAAATGGATGTATGGTATAGTATAAAAGAAAATTGTCGGGCAATAATTAGGTTTAGCAAGATCTGGCATTGCTTTTGTAAGGCCAAGAGCAATAGAAGCTATTCAAGCACCATGCTTTCATCTTGTGAAAAACTAAATAATTCATATAGAGACTTGGAAATCACACTTTTAACTTGCAGATTTTCATGGTTGTGGAAAATTGTATGGAAAAAAAAAAAAAGCTCGGGAGTTGGTTCTTGTTGGGTATGTGAAAACATTTAAGTGGAGGATACAGAAAAAATTATGGTGTCATAGAGAGAATTGGCAATCACTCTTTTTAGTTGCAGATTTTTCATAGTCATGTAAAACTTGATGGGAAAAATTCACACTAATTTTCTAGCTGCTTAAGTATTATCATGTGAAAAGTAGTAAGTCCCTTTCTCGGGGTTCTTTTTTTTCATTCTTGTGTTTCATACAACGAGTTCTTTTATTTGTTTCCTTGAGTTGGTTCCTCAATAATTAGTCGTTATACCTATGCTTTTGGTTTTATAAATAGTTGTATTTGAGCTGTCATTTTTCATTTTTTTTCTACATCTTGTTATTCAATAGAAAATCTAGCTCACCTTTAGTAGTCAAGAACCTCTGCAGTGGCTGCTGTTGTGATTTTACAGCTGCCTTGGTGGTTAAATATTTATTTAACACTACCTTACAGTCAAGGCGTAAGATGATGATGAAACCAGTATTGTGAGATCATAGCTTCAGCTATTGATACTATCGAGCCATTTGGTATCTGGATGCTGTCAATATTCATTGAGTTATGTTTATGTTTTTTACTGGATGATGGCTGTGCTGATCATATTTTGTATAGAAACTCATGGAAAATTAACTTCAACAATGAGCTTCAGTAATGAGAGGTTGACTATATGCTCTCAAGTATAATCTGTTATAACTCTGGAGCTATACATTAATTGTGATGATCATTATGTTCAAGCTGTCTGGAGATGTTGGAGTTGAGTATCACTGTAGATCTTCCACATTTGATATCTTATGCCTTTTCCAAGGGCTGAAGTTATCAACTGCCAATTCAACTGTGTTTATTTCATTGCAAGTTATGTCAACATGGTTGTGTATCGTTTACCTCAACCTCATACATGATATAAATAAGAATACCTTAAGAGGCTTGCTAGCTGCTGGATTTTCATATAGGAACTGAGTAGTCATTTCCAATGCATTATGTATCTGCCTTGGCACACAAAACCTCCATCCAGGCTAAGTATGCAGAATTTGTCAACTATGATGTTATGATTTGTGCTTAAGTTGTTTGTTTCCTTGATATCTTCTATTTAGTGAAACTCCTTAAGATAGTCACTGTTCCCTCTTCTTAATTATTTCAGAATGAATTGTGCCGGATGAAATTGGATCTTTCAATTCTTGACAAGCTTGTCCATGAGTACTGTGTTTATAGAGGCATCATTGATGGAGTTTCTAATTCTCCACCAGGTATAACATGATACGACATAGTCACTTTTAATTGTGAATACATTTGAATTGTGAGATCATCCTGTGGTATAACTATGATCTTGAACATAATTCATCAGGGGATTGCTCTTCAAACATAGAATGCACAAGTAGTAAACTCTCTGATGGTGAAACTTCTGTGAACAATGCTGATGCTGAAGGTTTTCCGGAATCTTATGCTGATGTCATAAGCATTGGTGAATCAAGATTTGCTAGCGAAGTGATTAACAATCATGAAAATTGCAGCATTAGTGATGTTAATAATCAAGAGACTTGTTATAGAAGGTTGAGAAGGAGCAGAAATTATTCAACGGGACATAGGAGACGAAAAAGGTGGAGGGGCCGGGTTGAGGAGCTGGAATATTCGCCACGTTCTTCTGTGCTGGGGATACCGAAACCAGAAGTTATGGGTTGGCCACCACGTGGTTCTGAGGATACAATTCAGGAAGAACTAGTAAGCTTGATTTTGCCAGAATAAATTTCCACATTTGCAGTTATAAGACTGGTAGCTGATTTTGTTCTCTTTTTCAGGACTGCAAAAACTTGTCTTTCTCTGAGAGTTTGAAAAATGTAGAGGATCATAAATATGAGATTATTTTAGAGATGAGGGAACTGGCTTGCAAGGGAATGGCTGCAAAAGTTGTGGAAGAAATAAATGCAATAGATCCAGACTTCTTTATCCAAAATCCTAATCTATTATTTCAACTAAAACAGGTGCAACTGTTGCTGTTTGTTCTAGTCGGTCATATATGTTCTCAATGAAGTTCAAAGGATCATGATGTTTTAATTTATGCATTGATGTCAGGTGGAGTTTCTTGCTCTTGTCCAGAGTGGTGATCTTGCTGAGTCTCTCAAGGTCGCATGTACTCATTTAGGCCCTTTAGCTTCACAAAACCAAGATCTGTTGAAGCCTTTGAAGGAAACTTTGTTGTGTCTGCTTAAGCCTAGTGAAGATGCTTTTACAAAAGGGACTCCTTGGCCTATCCTTGCCACATCTCTGCAGGTGATTTTTTTTTTTTTTTGCTTCTTTATTTGGTTAATTAAAAGTTGCTGACTTATTTGCTTGTTTGTCAGTTTCTCTTTTCCTTTCTCTTTTGTCTATGCTTGTAAATTGAACAGAATTTGTACATTAAGTTCCATTTTCTTGTTTGGTTGGCTGGCTTATATAAGAGGGAAAACACCTTGGAGAAATATCCATGTTGTCTTTATTTGGAGTTATCTTTCTTGGTCATTTGTCATGATTTGACATTTCACAGTACATTGACTATACTGCTTGGTAAATGCAATATACTGTTTAAATACCAACATTAAATAAATTGTAGAACATTCTTGGTGTAAACACAATATTCCAAATACTTGAAAATATTTTTTTGAATGTCCTGATTGGTATGTATTAGTCTGGTAGGGTTCATTAGTGGTACTGGACTGATATAATTAATTTTGTAGTTGACTACTTGGAGAAAGATGCTGCTACTCCTGCTTTATCCAAACCATTGTGCCAATTAATGCATTTTTCTCTATGGACAGGTTGCAATGGGTAAGAAGTTTGGTATTGAAGAACCACAACTTATGAGGATAGTGAGAGCGACACTTCATACGCACAATGAGTGGTTTAAGTTTCAGATGTGCAAAGACCGGTTTGAACAATTCCTGAAAATAGATCAACTGAAAGATATTGATACTCCAATGTCCAGTAATCCTGCAGCGAAAGCATTGTTAGATGACACTGCAAATGGATCTCAGATCACTATATGTTCAAGTAGCAAGATGCAGGAAGATGGTGGAAGCCCACAAGCATCATCTGGCGAAAATGTTTGCGATGAAAATGCAATACTTAAAGTTATGGTAAGATTTAGTTCGGCCTTTTCTTACCTTTGATTTTGGAAAATGGTCCATTGGTTGGATATTGTTTGTATCTATTCTTGCAACTTCTCTGTTTTCCCATACTACTGATCTACACAATTTGGCATTGCCAACTGTAGCCATTCCCAAAACTGCAATTAACTGTAGGAGTTTTGGATGTCCATATGCATCTCTTTCCATCTTTTGTATATTTGTCTTATGCTAATATTTTTTTATCAATCCTTACAGATTTAGTAAAATGTGGTCCGTTCCAAGTTCCAAGTTGGTTGCTGGATTTATATTGATGCTGGCGATAGCGGTTTATTTCCTCCGTAAAAGCATGACAATTTTGCTATTAGAAAAATACATATCTAAGTGCACTAAGTACACAGTCCGAAAATAAGAATTGCAGACTTTGCACTTTTTCACAACTGAAGAATGATATTGTTCATGATCATATGCAAAGTTTTGACTATTATATCTAGAGTGCAGTTGTTCATTGTAAAAGGAAAAATAGAAAATGCAGTTGAAGACTTAAAATCTTCCAATATGCAAGTAACAATATATATGATGGATCCACTTAGGGGTAAGTTCTTTGAATCATATTTGGGATAAAAATTTGCCATGCTACTTGAAATATGGATTTTTGTTTGGGGAGCTAATTTCATATTCATGAAGGTGTTTACAAATTATCACTGCCATGTAACTCTTTCATACTTGTCTACCTCAGCAGTACCTATTAGTCAGCTAAAATCCTTTCACAGTTATGGTTTGCTTTTATGCCATGTCATTGTCACTGAGCCTGCCCTTTTTATATGCTATGTCATTGTCATGTCATTGGCTGCATGTTGAAGGAATAAATGCACTTTAATCTTTGTGTGGATTTTTCTGAAGTGTATATAAATTTGCATACTTGTTTGGTTTTTGCATCACTTGATAATTCCAAAAAAAATTGTAAACTCATCTGTGATCTAATATATGGAAGACGAGGCTGAGAGTTGGAAAAATAGGGATACCATCTTCACATAGAGTGTATCTTGTTGCCCAGTGGGGCCGTACTTGTGAATTTTGCTATCAGTCTTGAATGTTTACATGTCTTATCTTGTTCTTGGGCCACCTTGATGTGAATGCCTTGCATCTGTCGCAGGAATTCCTGGCTTTGCCGCGGGCTGATGCGATTCATCTTCTCATGCAATACAATGGGAATGCTGATACTGTCATTCAGCAGATATTCTCTTAGTTTGTCATGTAAATCATGATCGAAGATTTGTCAGGTTTTTTTTTATATATAGTACATTTTTTATTGGATTGGTTTCACAGATATACTTAATGTGTTTTTCTCGGTGTACTACAGAAGCCTAATATGCTCTCACACCAAACTGTATAATTATTTCTCTGCTCTTCATAGAATCAATCCTATGTTCGTAAACATCACGTGTCTGTAATTGACATATGCCAACGACTTGGTGTATTCAGGAGCAGTCATGATCCTGAGAGTATTGTTTTTTTGTGTTTGCCGTGATAGCTAAAAAGTGTTGGAAGATGGGAAAGAGGAAAAGAAAAAACAGAAAAACATGTACTATATGGTTCTTTGATGTGTAAAGAAAACATGGAGATAATTGCTTTTGCATCTGATAATGTTCCAACAAGTGAATATATCTCTCATGGTATTGTACTTGTATGGTGTTGTTGCAGGAGAGGTTCTGTTAAACTCATTTCACATATTCACGATGGACGTGAAGCAGGAAAGGTTGGTTCATTTCTTAGCTTCCCTTTTGTTGTTTCAGATACTAATACTACTACTGCGGTGATCTTAGGTTTTCCCCTCCCCTTTTTTTCTTTCTCTCATCGTCTTCTCTGTTTTCCAGCCCATGTCAATTTTTTATTTTCCCCTAAGAATACTCTTCTCTTCTCGTTTGGCTTAGTCTCTCTCTCTCTCTCTGCTCTTTATACTTGTCCGTTTTCTGCGTGAACACTTACTTTTGTCGACTTTCATTGCCAATTATAATCTTAATTAAATGATATTTTTCGAATATACTTAAATCTTTTAAGACTTTTGTTGATATGGAGGCTTGAGGAAAAAAAATCAATGCACGCACTCTTACCCCTTCAAAACATCAATTTCGTAGCCGTTATATCTAGAAGCATCACCCGCAAACAAATCGAGTAATCGAGATCGGTCCGCCGCCACAATTCCGTTTCAACAATTTCTGCCGTGAAGACGCCATCAATCATCGAGGATCGACATGTTTGACATCATCCTCCAAGGAAACCAAAGAAGGAAGATTAGACCCGCTTTGCCTCCCTGCACCGCACGTTGCATCCGAAGCAATGAGCCATGCCCTGAGCTAAGAGAATAATATCCTCAGCCAATCAATGCCCGTCGTCCGACACTCTTTCGTATCATTCCCAACCGCCTCACGGTTGCCAGAGAACAAACACCTTATGGTCAAATTACTCCTTTCCTCCCAGCTTCCAACTCCCAACAAAAAGCTCCCACCTCTCTCTCCCCTTATAATCCCTGCTCTCACCAACCCACACGAAGCCTTCGCAAAGCCAAGCGAGATGGTGGAGTTGGCCGTCGCCCTGGCGCCCGCCGACCCTTCCTTCTTCCTGAGCGCACCGTCGAGCCCGAGGCCGTTCGGCGATCCCGCCGGCTGCTACTACTACACCAGCGCGCCTGCCAGCCCTTCTCGAGCTGCGGCAATCTACACCGACTTGTACGGTCCGGAGGAGAAGCCTGCAAGCCCGAGACCGGGCAGCGGCGACGACGAGGTACCGGAGTTCTCCTTCTGCTTTCACGGGAAGCCCGTGGAGGAGTGGCCGACGCTGCCTATCACCGCTGCCGATGAGCTTTTTGAGGAGGGCATCATTCGGACCGTGACGCCGTCGTGGGTCGAGAATGGAGGAGGTGGTGCTCCTCAGATCGCGGAGGATGGCTTGAGGCGAGAGAGAGGGAGGAGGACTCTGTCTTCCTTTTCCGGCGCTTCTCCCAGAGGCCTGAGAGGGTCGACGTCCCTCTCTGCTCTAAGAGGAGGCTACGAGGGGGACCTGCCAAAGCCTCCCAGCTCCTCCCCGGCCACCTCCGCTTTGTCGAAGGGTGGCGGAAGCAAGAAGTGGAAGTTTTCCGACCTGTTCCTCTTCCGCAGCGCATCCGAAGGGCGCGCAACGGGACGAGGAAGCAAGGACCCGCTGCGCAAGTACACCCTGCCTCCTCCCTCCTCGTGTACCAAGCGGGGGGCCAACGGCGGTGGATCGACGAGGAGAGGATCTGCGAGTTTGCCGTCAGCACACGAGATATACTACTCGGCAAACCGAGCAGCGGCGGAGGAGCAGAAGAGGAAGCAGATGACACCTCTGGCTTACCAACGCCACGGCTTGTTCGGCTACCTCAGCGACAACCCGGCCATCCACAGCATCACGAAGGGGTTCGGTGGCTCCTCCTTGTTCTCTCGCAGGCAACGGTGACCCACATCCATCCCATGGAATCATTCTTCTTCCTGCAGCGTGCATTGTGTGTAATAATCTTCTTCATACGTAGATGAAAATACATTATTTGTTTTTTTTTTATCTCAAATAAAGGAGAAAATAAAGCATCGATTGTAAGAAGAACTATTGATGAAACGAAGATGAGATTGCTGATGATTCCTTCTCTTATCCGACTGGTCTCATCTGCACAACACAGAGAGAGAGAGAGAGAGAGAGAGAGAGAGAGAGAGAGAGAGAAAATTTGTTGTAATTTCGACTCAATCCATGTCATTAATTTCTGCTTCTTGATCGGCGAACCTTCCACATTGGCTTCTCGACAAGGTTATTGCCATTGTCGACCAGATCTTGCAACTACTACTACTACTTCTTCTTCTTTGACATCTCCATCGATGCTCTATGATCTCCTTTCAATGTATCATCATAATATAGTTGATGTAAGACTAGTAATAGAAAGGATTTTTTTTTTTTTTGAATAAGGAAATAGAAAGAGAGAAAAGAAACAAAAATATATTAATAATTTAAAAGGGCAACTGAATTTATTCACACAAATGTGGTGTCAAACTAGACAATTCAATTTATTGATTCATCCATCTCCTTTATAATAATACTGTTGCCCTTTTTATAGGCTCAAATACAAGGATAAAAAGAAAAATATAGAAATATATATATATAAAAAGTATAATTACATCAAACATATAGTCTCGATGTTTTTCTTTGTTAATGATATTCTTGATCGATAGATAGACTTTCGTTTTCATAGAGAAGAAAGAATCTTTAAGATCTTCGATATAGATTTATAATCTTTAAATAAGAAAAATTATAATTGAATCGAATATATAATCTCGATGTTCTTCCTTGTTAATGACCTTCTTAATTGATAGATTTTTATTAAATAAAAAAAATCTTCATGTTCTTCCTTGTTAATGATATTCTTGTTTGATGGATTTTCATTTTCATAGATATGCATCTTTAAGATTTAACCTTATTAATTCGATATACCTTTAAGATCAAATATGATTTTTTTTTTTAAATTTTTTTTGTATTTGTTTTCTTTTTCTCTGAGCAGATATTGTCATGTGATAACTAATTATACAATATAAAATAATCTTATATTAATCACATTTATTTAAATAAAAAACAGTAATTCCTCCGTTAAAGTTTCTTACATTAGTTAAAGATTGAATATTTTTGGAGAGGCTCTGTTGTTGTTGGCGTCGGCGTCGTCGTCGTCGTCGAAAAGAGGTTGGACATTTAGTCCCTATGTGAGGCAATGGGCTGTGGGTTTGGATTGAGTCATTGCCCAAGCATGTTAGAGTCCGGATTGGCCCTTCTCGCGAACCGAAAGGGAGCAGAGTCTTCTTGATGTGAAATGAAGGCCGAGCAAGTTTGGGAGTAAGAACAGGTAGAAATCTAAGCTGTTGACATTATCATTGCGCCCCAACTGGTTTGTTGGAGATTTATAATTAAGCAAGCGAAGGCAGAGCCAAAGAAATGGGCAGATCCATAATTAGGTGCTAATAAATAGGTATCATATATCCTAATTGTTTTCAAGAAGAAGACAAGAACCCATAGAGAGAGAGAGAGAGAGAGAGAGAGAGAGAGAGAGAGAGCCGATGGATGTCGGCTAATTAGAAGAACCATAAGCGTCTTCTGCTTATTCTATCAAGCTTAGGATTTGGATGACTGCAGTGGCTGCTAATACGAATTATGAATCTTTGGCCTCTTTTGATTTGGTTTGGGAGCACCTCTTGTTCCCTTCTGCCTGCACCACCAAACCACCTCGACAAAAGCATCTTTAGCCACTGAAAGCTACTTCTCACTGGATGTATGTCATCAGTTTTAATTCACCTACATGTAAGCAAAGCATCATATAACCTAATCATCTACTCTCCCAAAGCATCAGTTTGGTGAAGATTATTCTTCTTCTTCTTCTTCTGTTCTGTTCTGTGATCAGAATATAAGACCACTTGGCTGGAGATAAGCAATAATATTTATGTTGAGAGGAATTAGATGGGGCAGTTTTAGCACTGTCACATCCTCCTCTCTTAATTGTACTTGGAACAATTAAGAGTACATGAAATCTACTTAATATCATTCAAGAATGGATTTCTCATGGAGATTATTGAACACACAAATATGACCGAGGTTATTGAACGCAAACATACGACCGAGACTAGTGCTGCGTGGCGTCGGAAGAAGTAAGTTGTTTGGATTGCCTGCGCCGCTTCTCGTCCGACAGCTTCTTGGCGAAGCCAGTAAGAGCGGCCTCGTTGGTTCCCTCCCCGTCCACCGCCTCGGAATGACCCGTCTCTATGTTCACCCTCGACACCGGCTTCTTGAGGAGGCTATTGCCGATGTCAACCAGATCTTGCAAGTTCTTCTTCGTCGAGACGTCCACCGATGATGTTTGTCCGGTCAAAGTATCATCCTGTTCACGTGAACATTAGAAACTCGATTCACATGATTCCTCCGTTACGGCCTTCGAAGGTTGGTGGTGGTGATGCGTTACCTCTATGCGTAGGTAGTTCTTCCCTTTGTTGAGGGCTTGGAAAAGGACGGATGCGTGGATGTCCACCATGTCTGCGCTCGCCTGAGTGAAAATATCGATCAAAGGAGTCGTGCCCTTGTTCAACAACCACCCGAGCACGCCCCACTTTGCACTCTCCTGAGCGGTAAACTTCTCCTCTTGCTTGGGTGCTCCCGTTCCCAGAGAGATGACCAAAAACCTATCATACTCCACCGGCTGGTACGAGAAGAAATCTGGATTACTCAGGAGGATCTCCTTGGAGACTTCCGTCATGGCTGTCAAAGTCTGTCGTCCCGTATGTCAGTACAATGATGACAAGATAGACATACGATTTAGGCGTCTAAACTTACTGGATTGTTTGCTGCCACACCACCATCGACGAGATTGAAGCTCCTCTTATTCCCGTTATCGTCTTTGGTCTCAAAATAATGTCCAGGAAGATAGGTTGGTGCTGCAGATGTGCCGATGCATATGTCCGACAGAAGAGCGTCCTTCAATGGTGTACTCTTTGTCTGCGTTTACGGATGAAACGAGCCACTCATGATTAGTGAACCCGAAAGAGGCTGCTGGTTCGGACGGAGAGTTAACAGTACCTGGTACGTGGAGAAGATGGTGGGCTGCAAAAGCTTGATGTCAAAGGTAGGGATGACGACGTTGGTTAATGTTTGACGAAGTCTTGTGTCGCCCAACAGTTCTCGGATTTTGGCGTGGAGATACTTGCCATCGTACTTGGGTCCAGAGACGGCACCCACAAGGTTCAGCGCCGAATCGAACAAACCAGCACTGCAACCAAATCTGTATCAGTCTTAATCGTATGCTCCTTGTGATTAACAATCATGTAGCAGCAAGTAATTGATGTTTTGGATGCAATAGACAGAATCGATGATCACAATAGCTTTATCATGACTCCGTCTTCCATCCATCCATCCATCCATCCATGCATGCATGCAAACTAGTGCCACCATCGATGGTGTTACGATGCAATACTAACTTCTTCTGAGGAAAAATCTTGGGGCTGTTGTCCAGATAGAACTGGATGATGTCCTTGGCAGCAAACAGTGGCCTCTTCTCCTTGTTAGGAGCTGTAAGCATCGCGGTCACGAGGCCGCCGGTGCTGGTTCCGGCGATCACGTCGAAGTAGTCTGCTATCCTCGCCTCCGGTCCATCCAGCTTCTGCAACAGCACCAAGAACAAAACAGAATTTAAGTTGGAGTAGCTTGTAGTCGCCGAAAGCCACCCTGAAAACCAGGTCACCATGCTTACTTGGAGCTCGGCTTCGAGGAAGGCGATGATGGTGGCGGGGATCAATCCTCGCACCCCGCCTCCATCGATGCAGAGAACGGTGACCCGCTTCCCGAAAGACGGCGGAGGGGTTGAGATTGGGGCGTCGGTGGTGGCCGGAGGTGTCTGGTTGCTGGCCATGGCGATGTCGGAGTCAATACGAGAACAAGATTCTTGGGTTAGCAATTTGCATTGGTTATATCACGGATATATCTATATATATAGACAATCAAGAGGAGGATGTAACACCAACTCCGACTTGGAGTAAGTCAATTTAAAGAACACTTGAGCCCGAAACATATGCAAGGCAGAATACTACAAACTTGAATGATTTCCTGACCAAGTCTTCCGTAGCTGTCCAAATCTTGTTAATTTGTGATGACAGATCAGCCAATCTTATTGTTGCTCGGGAAATATCGTCGGGTATCCTATTTAGATTCCCATTGTTCTCGTTGACTTACAAATACTCATCCGGTTTGCTGGTTTCTATCTCTAATTTGATTGAAGGATGGTAGGTAGAGTCTGCAAGCAAAAATCGTAGCCCCAGCTTAATGACCTTCCTGCCATCTTGGACCTAAACATATCTAATCCGAATTAAATTCGAAGGAATCTTTCATGATTGGTGGACCGACTCTCGTCTTTCTCGTTGTTGCGGCTTGCACAGCGTCGAGGATGCGGATGGAAGGTGCAACCGTGCAGCACATGCTGAATACAAGCAACTTGTTGGATTTAGATATTGGCTCCGTTTTAAATATGTTAGATGCAATTGTATGCGAGATGTGGAGAGAACATGTAGTCGGCACGCACGTCGATGGACAAGGAATAGCAGTCATTCTTTGAGGAAGAGCTGTAAGCTCGATACCTGGTCAGACGAGCTTATCCTGTTGACATGACTGTCTAATCTACACAACTCATGCACGGGAAGTGTTGTCTACAAGCCATTAACTACGAGTTTCTATTACATCATCACGTATAGATTTAATGGATCTTGGAGTATAGGATAGTCTTGTGAGGATCTGTCTCTTCGGTTGGGTTTCTGCCATCCCATCCCATGTGATAGTTTTGCAACCTTCACTGCAGGTAAGAAGAAGAAGAAGAGGGAGTCGTATGCTAGAATACTCATCGAAAGAAGTCGGATAGTTGTTTTCCGAGTAGCTGGAGTGAGTAATTCACTTCAAGACATTGTCATCCACATGAATCGCAGCAACAGTAACGTGGATTGAATTGACCACTCAACAAGAGATCGATTTCCTTCCTCGGTTAATTGTAATGTGGAGGAGTCAAACACGGGCGCTTTAATTCGGCCGCTCTCACTAGGAACAGCAGTGGGTGACCCACCCCAGAATTGTGTGACTGAGTGTCTCGATCACGTCTCGACTATGGAGAAAGCCATGGAAGAAATCGGAGAATTGATTGTGAGGATAAACAAAGCACTTGTTTCCTTTCGTTTCTCTCCTCACAGTACAACTTAGCAAATAGTGCACCACAAACTACCATCACTATTTAGATAGACTTTAAAGCTAGCAAACTCATCTCTTTTGCTTCTTGTTCTTGATCTATCTCTAATCCTGTTATAGGAGCAGAAATGCAGTAAGTCAAAGTGAAAGTAGAGCAACGTGATCATGAGTTCTTAGCTTGCTCGTAATTGACTTGCACAAAGTCGGAGTGGACCAACTATTAACTTTATCGTCGTTGCAACTTGCACAGTAGAGTCAAAGATGTTGCGTCTAATACAAGCAACGTTGTTGCATTGAGTTATCGACCACGTTTCAGAAATCCAAGCCAAGTTTAATGTACGATATCGTGAAAAGAATATATGGAAGGCCACTCAATTGGAGAAAGGAATAGCAGTCATCCTTCGTGGAAGAGCTGCAAAACACACAACCTAGTCGGACAAGCTTATCCTGTTGACATGACTGCCGTCGTCTGATCTATACAACTCATTATGTTGTTTATGGGGAAAGTGCTAGAAAAATCATGGTTTATAATTTGAAGTAACAAAGAAAGTTTATTTGTAAGAGGAGTCTCTAATTTAGGCAAGTAAAGGTTTCTATGCATCATCATAGATTTAGTAGATCCGACGATTTGTCGCGAGTTATTTGTCATCCGATGCGATCGGTTTCATTTTATGCTCATGAAAACTATCAACTCTCCGAGAGAAGAAGAAGAAGAAGAAAAATATCACGATGGAAAATATGAGAATGATTCAAATATTGGTGACCAAATACTATAAATGGGAGGTCTCTTCTTTCATCTCTCACTACTTACTTACTACTACCTGCAGAACTTATTAAGAGAAAAGGTCTAATATTGGTGTGGTTATTGTTGGTTTCTAATTGATTACACTAACTAGTTGAAGATTAATTGTGATTGTTATTGTTGTTTTCTCTCTTTGTGATCTTTGACTTTCATGATGATTATAAAGATAAATTTGTGTTATCCTCGAGATTAATCATGATCATTTATTTGATTGAAGATCGATAGTGAACATTGACATCATATTCAAATGATTAATTAAATCAAATGTAATTATTGATAGTATATAAGAACAATTGAGATCAGCTATCTCGGTCTTCTACCGCATCGGTAATAGGTAGTGTATTGGATTTGATAGAGTATGTCATATTTGATTTGATATGCTTCACTTTAGGGGGCTTAAAAGGTGGAAGGGCTATTTATTAAAGTAACAGCCCCAAACTTCACTGTAAAATGGGTAACTAGATTGACTTATTCAAAACTAATATTGACTTGAGTGTCATATGGGTGTTGTTAATATCACCCCCCTCGACTTAGTTTTGTAGGGTTAAGATCGGAAAAAAAAAATTAGTTGGCTTGCAACTCAAATAATCCAAATCAATTCTAATAGTTTAGCGCCAGAAGGATCGAGTCCAAAACCTCTTATCTTCAACCTTTACGTAGGACTCCAATGGAGCCCAATAAAATGATTAATCAAATCAATTGATTGTGCTCTTCCGTTTTGTCACTATCACCAACGTATTGGATCTACATAGAGCCCAATAAAATGATTAATCAAATCAATCAAGTCAAGTAGATCAGGTTGAGCAAATTGACTCGTGTCGACTTCATAAGAAATTCGAGGTTATATATATATATATATATATATATATATATATATATATATATATGATTTGAAATCTTCAAACAAATAAAATATTACTTAAAAAAAACACAAAAATATTAGTACAATCGATGAAAGGAGAGAGAAAGAGACGACTAATCTAAAATGACTAACTATCCAAAATCAAATATCGTTTATCGATTGCGAAAAAGAAAACTATGTCAAACAGCTTCTTATCAAATTAAAAAGAAAAAAAAAAAAAGAAATGTGGGGAGGAATCAAAACCACCTCTCACCAAACCATGCCTTTTTACGTGCTTACCACCTCCACCCTAGTAGAATCTATCGAGTCAGACCAGAGTCTCTCTCTCTCTCTCTCTCTCTCTTCATTTGATGCCTTGCATACCATATCATGACGTCATCATTTACGTGGACGAAGCTACAAGCCAAAATCCATCCTCGTATATAAACCACCCTCAAAGAGAGCTTCTTCTTTGTACTCCTCTATTCTCCCCTTCTGCATTGTTGCTTCAGACCCTCTCACATCTTCTCTCATCCTCACCACCAAGACCTCACAGAGACCCCCTTCCCACCCTCTTCGTACTATCATCTTCTCGTTCTATATCTAAAGACACCATTTTTTTAGGGAGGAAGAGAAGAAAAGCATCAATCTGTCTTAATATCCACTGCTTTTGATTCATCCGCAATGGGCCTTAGCTACAAGTATGCTTCCTCCATCCTCCTCTGTCCAGAGGATAGCAGCAGCATCCTGGGATTCGATGATGGGGAGGGGGAGGAGCAGGACTTGCATGGAGAAGCCCAAAGGCGTGACCTTTGCCAATCTCCCGACAAAAAGAGTGGCTTTTGTGGGGGCATTTTGATGGACTTCACCTTGCAGTCGGAGGACTGTGTTGTCGAGCTGGTCGAGAGGGAGTCCCAGCATCGCCCACAGGGTGACTACGCCGAGAGGTTGCTGAGGGGGCAATTAGACATGGTTGCCAGGAGTGATGCCATTGACTGGATCCAAAAGGTGGGTCGAGTTTCCCTCTGCTTTACCACTTCTTTGTTCCCTCTGATGTTTTCCCTGGATCCCGTTCTTCCTCTTATGAATCTTCAGTGGATGGGCATTTGATCTCCGAAACCACTGATCGATGTGATTAGAGTTTACTCTTTAGTTTTTCTTCTCCTTTCAGTCCGGGGATGCGCAGGGAAATCAATTCATCTTATCTTTCCCCACTCTGCATGCTCTTGATGATGGAGATATAATTTAGCTTTCTTTTTTATGTTATTATCTTCCTTCATTTACCCTGTGGCAATTTATCATTTGTTTCTCAATGATCAGGTTCATGCACATCACAATTTTGGACCTCTCACTGCTTATCTCTCTATAAATTACCTGGATCGATTTCTCTCCTCTTACGAACTCCCGGTAAGAGGAAAATACTATGACACCTACTTCTTTAATGTGATGCATGTAGCAATGTTAGCCACATAGTACGGAAATGTATGCCTTTTGCTGATGTACCGGTGTTTCGATTTCTCTAGTTTCAGCAAGATGAGGCTTGGATAACGCAGTTGCTATCAGTGGCCTGCTTATCTCTTGCTGCCAAGGTGGAGGAAACCGAGGTCCCTTTATCTCTGGAATTACAGGTTTAAGAAATAGAGAAACCAAAATAGTTATGTATATCAAATTTCATCTTGGATTATAAGATCCCATTACTGATCAATGAAATCTACCTTTTTCGTTGTGGACAAACAAACAGGTAGGTGATGCAAACCATGTATTTGAAGCCAGGACTATACACAGAATGGAGCTTCTAGTTCTTGGCACCCTCAAGTGGAGGATGCAAGCCCTGACACCTTTCTCGTTCATCGGTTATTTTCTGTATAAATTTAGTGATGGAAATTTGCCAGATAGCTTGTTAATTTCTTCTTCCGTGGACCTCATTTTGGGCACTGTTAGAGGTCAGTGATTTAGAGTGATATACCCATAATCTAGGGAGAGTTAGATTGGATAAAAAGGCCTAACATGACTGTGACTGTAACTTGATTGCAGAGATTGATTTCCTAGAGTACAGGCCTTCTGAGATTGCTGCAGCAGTGGCACTATCAGTCTTGAACGATACCCAAATTCTGGATCTTGACCAGGCTTTAGCTTGCTGCATCCATGTAAATAAGGTAAGATTGACCAAATGTTACACACTACTTCATCAATAAAATGCTATTTGTTTCCAAGGACCTAATTGGTTTGCACAATGAATTCAGGAAAGGGTCTTGAAGTGTCATCGAGTGATTCAAGAGATGACATCGATGAAGAACAGGACAAACAGGAACACCAGTCCATCGATATCTGCTGTGCCAAAGAGCCCGATTGGGGTACTGGATGCTGCATGCCTGAGTGATGAGAGTGATGATCTAGCAGTTGAATCACATGGAAACTGTCTTCTTCACTCCTCTCCAGCTGCCAAAAAGAGGAAACTGAACAGACCATCAACTTCATGAGTGTTCACCTGTTTGATAGTTTTTGCCAAATCCAATTAATTTGTTTGTGAAGAGACTTAAGTGTGGCCAGGATGAGCTGAAGTATGTGGTTGACTTGAAATTTAACAGAGGAGAAAATGAGAATAAATCAGTTGGCCTACTTCATCAACTCATGCTTATGATTTGAATGCAATTAACCAGATCAAAAATTTTCAAGCATAATATAATGGTGTGCAGCATGTAATGACAGATCAGATTGAAGCTATTATTTTGTGTGAGAAGTACAGATTGCTAAACAAAAGTTCAATTATTTGTGATCCAAAGAGGATGGATTACTCCAGAGAAAACAGAAACAAACTGCAAGTAGATCTGCATATAAAAGCACAATCAGGCAGCATATATCTATCTCATCCATTGATTCTTCATGTATTTGTACTTTTTCTGCTATGTTCTTCCAAAGTTTGACTGCTTGTCTGCTTAGACTCTGGAATTTGCTGACCCCACGATATGTAGATGAAGAGCCCATAGTTCAGTGGCAATCTTGGAATGGAAACATGCAGACAAGAATTTATAGGGAAGAGTGGTGGCTCCCCTTTGAAGTTTCAGGTTTTAGCAAAATATTATCAAAACAGTGTGTCATTTGATGGGATTTACCTTCTTCAAACTCCATCATCATATGTAAACATGGATTAAGCATTGTCCAAGACCCAATTCTGTGCCTCTTGGAGTATCATGTGTTGGGATCTGTGAACTTTTTAGCAGGACTTGGAACATAATGCACACAATGTTTGCAGCACTGTCATGTCCTCGTCGTTCCCCCATAAACGAAATGCAATGACTCTTTCACGTGAACATGATCATCAGCTCGATATGGAGAGGAATATCCTTTGTGCTTTCTTGTCCTAAAAATATACATATGAGATGACTTTGTATTTATGCCTATAGACAACAGTCAACTGGCCTTAGTTTCCCCTATTGAAGAATCTGCCATGGCGTCTTCTGCAGCAAATTTCGTTTAACTAATACTGTAATGACAAGCCTATGTATACTAATACTGTAACGACAAGCCTCCATCTTTTGGCCATTAACAAAAGCTGAGCAAGTTTCTTCGGAGACATGCAAGAGAAAATTTGGTCCTTTGGAAGTCCATGAAAGAGACCAAAGAGAAATTACTACTTCATTGATATCTGGGAAATGGAAACTGGTGTGCAATTTCGTAGGGAACTGTCTTGTGGCAGGGGGAGACAGCTTCATAAATACTATTGTGACTTTGAACTGTGAATCAATGCAACAAACAAACCACAAAAAAAAAGTGATTTTTGTGAATATTAGGATAGCAGTGTCACCGTAGATTTTCTGAAGCATGGAACTGAGGAGGGTTATGTACAAGGCCAATCTTGAAGGATGTTACGTAAAGGCCAAAGCTTAAATTTGTGGAATTAAGAGATTTGATCAAAGCATCTAAACTTCAGATAGAGTTCGAGAGAAACAATTTGGCAATAAGCTGAAGTTGGTATTGTCTCTTCCAAATTGTTTGGAGAGGTTTTCAAGTACAGGAGGCCAATCCCTTCTCGGAATACAACAGGCTAAGCCTGACAGATGCTCAGCATATTTGGAATTAGATGCATGAGAGCAACAGATGTCAGTATAGAATTTGAACTGTAACATGGATCTGAATCTGTTCTGTTTGGGGTATATCTTTTCCAATTCTGCTGCACTCTGTCTGATGCCACCATAACATGAAACAATGTAAACAAGAGATTAGCTCGAAGAATCTTTTCGCTGTTTCAAGTCCCACCTAACATGCTGTCTCAGCAGAGGTAAGTCATCGGCAAACACTCATGCTCGAGGATGGGACTACTTGGATGCGGTAAGACGTCACTTGTTGTGCTGAGAGATGTTGAAATCTTAATCATAGTAGCTCATCAGAGACCAACAGCAAGTGAGCCTCATCAAGTAATGTTCTCTTGGAGACTGGAAGAACACATCTGAATGGTGGTCTGACTTCAGATATAGATCCACTGACTGGAACACTTAAACCGATTTATACCACCTCAACAACTTCGGTGCAGAGGAAGAAGAACCAGGAGGTAATCATCCTGTTGTACCGAAGTGGTCACTCCAGGTTGGCAAACCTCCCATCTGCGATCTACAGCCTCATATGCAACAGATCGTCCACCAATTGCCTGGGGACCGAAATTTTATGGGAGTCACGCACATCAACAACTAATGCATAGCTACCAGGATCGAACACCGATGAGCGCCTCGATGTTCAGATACATTACCGGTCCCGGGACTCTGCTAGAGTTAAAGCAGAGACACAAACAAGTTTCATGGTCTCAGTTGGCTAATCGGCCAAGGTTTGGCTTTTGAGATGGGGTAGGTGAAGACAAGAGACTGATTCAGGCCTGATGTAGGTAGGAGAAACAGATTCACAAAGTGCTCGCATTAGATGAGACAACAGTAAGGCCGAAGAAGGATGAGACAAGCGGTGAATAATTTTATGGTAACAGATGCGTCATCTGTAAGTGTGCGTCAATCAGCTTCGAGGTCGGAGGAAAATGACAGACAAGTCGGTGAGAGGGCGACGATGGAGAGTGTCGGATGCGATTTATTGCCCCGTGAGCAGCTTAATGGTGTTCAACAGCCGACCCAACTAGTGGACACTGACTGCGGCCTCGGGGTTCCATCAAGCTGGAAGAGCTGGTCCCGGTCAAACTTTGAATCTTCATTCCCAAAATTATTATATCTCAAAATTATCCTTAGGCAAGTATTATGATAAATAGATTTTTTTTACGATTATGATAAATATTATGATAAATATAGATAGAGTACCCCTTACTTACTGAGAAACACCTAAACAAAAATATTGTGTTTTTCGAAAAATCCAACCTTAGTTTTTCTCTCTTTTAATAAATGCTAATGTAATATTTATCTTAATTTTTTGATATATAAATAATCTGAAACATAGGTAATAAAATGGATAAAAATGAAAAATAATTAAAAATAAACAGACCTTAGTTACGTTTTTGTTCTCACATATCAATCAATACTCGATCTAACATGAACCGAACCCAATTAGAGTTGGGCCGGAAAATGGCCCAGTGGGCTTAATTAATCCGATATGAGTTCATGAACGAGCCCAAATTGACGAGGAGAAAAGAATAGCTTTACTGTGTCGTCGTCGCAACATAAGATATGTTACCTCGGGCCAAACGCCGCGGTATGCCATCCTTTCTCCTCCTCTCTTCGCTCCTCTTCACTCCCACCCTATCCTCCTCCTCAGCTGCCGCCGCCGTCCCGATTCCTTTCCCCAATCCCCTTCGCCGCCCGTTGTCAGTTTGCCCCGCCTATCCTTTCTGGGGTTCGAGAAGAGGACCGGGGTCGATCTGCTACGCGTCATCTCCGCCCTCCTCGCCTCGCGCCCGCGCTCTCTCCTCTACGGGATCGATGGAGGACCAATCCGTGTCATATCTTACCCAGCGAGAGGCGGCGGAGATCGATGAGATCCTCATGGGACCTCTGGGGTTCAGCGTCGATCAGCTGATGGTGCTTTCATCTTTTCTTCTCGCATTCTCAAGTTCCCTTCCTCCTCTAATTTGATTTTGATTGAGATGTTCTTCGTCTGGCAGGAATTGGCGGGATTGAGCGTGGCCGCGGCTATATCCGAGGTAATTTTGGTTCTCTTAAGCCCTTCTTGTTATCTGTCACTGAAATGCTCACAGGGGTCATATTAATGGAGTTAGTCATTGTTTGTGTTGTTTGTGCATTTTCCGTCTTGGGTTCTGCATGAACTTCTTGTACTGTAAAATACTAAAATTTAACATAGTTTATAGCTCAAATTCATAACTTTTGGTTCAAGCCAATGGAGAAATATGGTTTCTTCACTTATTGTGCATCGCAAATTCACGTTGCCCACCTCTGATTTGAAAAACATGTGGACTCTGAAAGATGTTAGCGGATACTTCAAATTGATTGAAGGATCTCTAGGACAGTTTTTGATCCTAGCCATTCTGTTTTACGTGGTAGATGGAATAATGATCACAAAGTTAAAAAACGGATGTTCAACTGTCCAAAAAGAGTAATCAGCATTCTTTCAATATGGCATGCTCACTACTTGTCCATTTTGTAGTTGGGAAAAAAAACTTTTGCAAATATCTAGTACGGTTTATGGGTGATACTCTGATCATCATGCTATTGTAGAGAGCTTCTGCATGACGATTAGCAAATATTGGTAAGAAACAAGTAACAGTGTTCACAGAAGCTTGAGGAAGAAACAAGTAGTTTTGATGACTTTTGGCAGCATAAACGAGTACAAGAAACTCTAAAAGAAACCTGAAAAGGATATCAAGCTGATAATCAGGTATATCCATTTTCTATGGTTTTCCTCGTATTAGCAACATAAACTTTAGTCCTTAGGGTTGCCAACAGGAAATGATAACCTTAAATAGGAGTAGCAGTGACCTTGACCTAAGTATTTTAAGAAGATACACCCGCTATAGGTGGCTACATGATATAGATGATCCAACTTTTCAGCCTCCTTTACAGATATGTTTTATGATGCTTCAGCTGAAGATATAGAATCACAGTCCTTTATATTTATGTGTCAAGACAAAATTACAAATTATATTGTTAAAATTCGCACAATCAATAGTTTTTATGATATTCACTGCCTTATCCATGGAAATTTCATTTTGCCATTAGATCATTGAGTTGTGCAACAAATATGACGCTGGATTTGCCTCTAAATTTTCTAATATAAGGTAATTGTGGTGGAGAATTCTAATATTGGAATCCATTTTAAAACTTAATCCTTTATTATTATATCCTGATTTGTCAAATTCTTTTGCACGAGTAACAACACTGGTAATATGAAGATTTTCGTGCAGCAGTTTTTTAATAAAGGATTAGTGGTGTGGACATGTCCCTGGTCGGACAAGTTGTGTTGACTACCTGGACGGTGGTTCCATGATAACTTGCTGAGATATATTAGAAACTGTCTTCCCATTTAGTACTACCTGGACGGTGGTTCCATGATAACTTACTGATGGTAAAAGCTAAATATGTGTTTGTAGTTTGAAAATCATAGGGGTAATATCACATTTTTAAGAAGGCATGTTAGATTGAAAACCTACTGAGTCCATTAAACAAATTTGTTGTGTTAAAGCTTAAATGTTTTTGATATTTGGAGATGGATTATGAGCATCTCCTGTTAGGGTGATTATTGTGGTGGAAATCATGTTGAGCAGAAAGATCATGTAAATGTCAATAATCCTGAACAGGCTATAATTTCGGTGGATTTAGTGGATGCATTTGCAAAGACATCTTGTCGGATTATCAGTTCCATGATTACTTCTCCAGCTGAACTTTCACAATTAAGCTAATATGTCATGAGGGGCTATTTTATACTCATTGCCAGTAAGATCATGATGAATCGGGCCACCTTTATCGGGAAATTAAAGTCTCTAATAATGTTTCATTCAATCGTTATGTCAAGAGGGAAAGAATATTACTGTGGACCATGGATCCTTTTGTATTAATTGATATTGTAGATATCAATGCTTAATCTTTTTCGTCAACTGTGAAGGATCTCATGGTTGTTTATTATTGGATCTCAAAATCTGTATATCTCAATGCTTTTGCAAAGTTAAAATAAGATGTTTATGGTTTTTAATAGGTCTATAAATCAAGTGAATATAGACGCGTCCTTGCTATCTGTGGTCCAGGAAATAATGGTGGTGATGGTCTTGTAGCTGCTCGTCATCTACATCATTTTGGATATGAACCCTTTATATGTTATCCAAAGCGTACACCGAAGCCTCTCTATAATGGCCTTGTTACTCAGGTATGGCTCATTTCCTTTTCTTTTCCAGTTATTCTCATTTGATTAGAGTCACTAACTATTTTATGTTATTTTGCAGTTGGAATCACTATCGATTTCTTTCATTTCTGTTGATGACTTACCTCAGAACTTAACGGAAAATTTTGACCTCATTGTTGATGCGATGTTTGGATTTTCATTTCATGGTAACTTAAGTGCCTATTTGGCATTAATTTGTTTTGTGCTTCTGTTTTTGAAAGAGATAAATGTTGTATACTAATGTAGGATACATCATGGTCTAAATTTTCACTTCCATGCCCAGTATCGGCATGGAACTCCACATATGAGCATCCGTTCCAGAACACAACAAATGTCCCCACTTTGATATTGGGTCAATGGTCTGACACGAACAAAGCTCTCTAGAATTTAAAACTGTAGAAATTAAGTTTTATTACTTTATTTTTATTTCTGTTCTTTTGGAGGAAAACCTGTACTTTAAGAGCTTTCACCGTTCTAAGCTTTGTAATCGTCTGACAATTACTGCTAGGCCCATGATTGCCCGACAATCTTTACTTGATCTTCTGATGGGTCTCTAGGATGAACTAAAAGTGTCACCATTAAATGTGCTTTCAGTAAAACAAAAAGAAACCTGGAAAGAAATATTATATTTTCATTTTTTTTATATGTAGAAGAACCCAAAATCAAGGCACTGCTAGATGGGCTGAAGATTCTTATCAAGTTTATGTTTCCACACATTAATAGTCGCAGACAAAATGCTTGAATACTTTTTCTTATTGCTCCATATTCAACATTAGTTGATGTGAATTATAACTTTTTCTAAAATTTGGTTAGTTTCACATCCTTGCATTAAGTGCTTACACATATCTTTTAGTCCCTGCTCTTGTATGATGTTTATTAGGGAGATTCTAAAAATGTAGGTATTGTGTATTTGGCTGAAGCAAACTGTATGTAATTGATTTTCTTGATTCGTTTGGTTCATATGACCAATTGTTTTTTTTTTTATTCCAAACAAACAAGATCACTGAATAAGCTTCTTTGGCTTTTTTCCAATAGTCTCTTTATTCTGTCTTACAGAATTTTACTTGGATGGTTTAATTTCATCAAGATACTTTGAAGTAATTCAAAGACATGTAAGAATAGATTTTTTTCTGCAACCTATTCTTATGATGGTGCCAAGATATTCTACATAGTTGCATTGTAAGTAGATTATTGTGATCTTAACCAAGACGAAAAATTGAAATGCTTATTACATAAAAGTAATGCATCCATAAACTTGGTTTTAGTTAACTACTTGTTTCTTTAGATGTTAACAATAATGAATGTGTATGTAGGTCAACCAAGGCCACCCTTTGATGATCTTATTCAGCGGCTTGCTTCTCTAAGTCGTGTTGACTGTGGACGCAAGAGATCATCAGCAATTGTTTCTGTTGATATTCCTTCCGGTTGGCATGTTGAGGAAGGAGATATCACTGGTGAAGGCTTTGAACCTGACATGCTGGTATCTGTCTAAATTGAATTTGGTTTGTTCTTGTACGTAATAGTATCTGATGGTGGATTTTGTACGCGCACATCTTTGTTATTATTCTGAAATAACTTACATCTGAATTTACTTTTTATATCTAGGTTTCATTAACTGCTCCAAAGCTCTGTGCTAAAAAATATGTCGGCCCACATCACTTTCTTGGGGGCAGATTTGTTCCTCCGTCTATCATCAGTAAGTACAAACTTAAGCTTCCTCAGTATCCAGGCACTTCAATGTGTGTGAGAATTGGAAAACCCCCATCTGTTGACATTGCATCACTGAGGGAGAACTATATTTCTCCTGAACTTCTTGAGGACCAGGTGCTGTCTCACCCTGTAGATCAGGTATATTTTCTTTGTTTTCAACTGGATCTATTATATGATTTCTTAGGTATTTCAATCTGCTCCTTGGCTGCTGAAACCACTCATGCTCTTCAAGGTCAAACGATAATAAATCTGAAATATTTGGATCAGGTGTATTTATCTTTTAACTTTGAATAACATTCTACCATGACCATATGCTAGTTCCATAAATGGTTTGATGAAGCAGTTGCTGCTGGCTTGCGTGAGCCAAATGCTATGGCCTTGTCAACTTCTGGCCATGAAGGAAAACCGTGTGTATTCTTTTTGAGCCTTTTCTTCATGAAATCAGATTCACAACATGTTAGACTTTTGGTCTATATTCCAAAACTTGAATTATCTTTTCTACAGTTCATCACGGATGGTCCTGCTAAAAGGAGCTGATAAACAGGGGTTTGTCTGGTTAGTGATGTTTGACTAATTCTGCAACTAACTGCTGAGTTGAATTTTCATATTAATTAACAAAACATATAGTTTATATTTCTTTCCATGAGATGGTTTTACATAAGCATGTTTATTTTGCTAATTTAGGTTTACCAATTATGGGAGCCAAAAGGCCAAGGAATTGTCTGAAAATCCTCATGCTTCACTTCTTTTCTACTGGAATCCTCTTAATCGTCAGGTTATTGCTCTCTCTTGGGGTATTTAGCTTTGTCTTCATGGAGACAATTACTTTTCATATGAGATTACAAAACTTTTTTTTGGAAATTTGATTATTTTGGTACAACTGAAGGGCTATGGTTTTTTTATATGATAAAATTTTGGTTGGATCAGCACCGATCTAGCATCAACTTGATGAATCTAGATCAAATTCATCCTGATTTAGGTTCAATCTACTCAAATATTGCCTAGATCTACATGAACATGGGTCAAATTCATGTGGATCTATGCCGGATGTTGTTCTAGACAAGTTTCGCATGGTTCTTGACCAGATACATAAGTATCTTGTTTGGAACCATGCAGTGTGGATCGACTTAGATACATATAGATCAATGCTGGATGTGCATTCAGCCTCAATTTAACAAAAACTTTATGTTCGAAAACATAAAATATCTAAATGAGTGAGAAACAACTCTTACACAAATAACAAGTTGGCTAGGTTTAGATTTGCCTCGAATTGAAGAAGAAACCACACTTCCTAGCAAGAAACCCACACCATAGCTTGAAAGAAAAGTCACAAACGTGATGTTTCTCGAGAATTTTGATAATAAAATGGGAGAAACTTGAAGACAAAATTTGAGAAAAAGAGAACGAAATAAGCTTGATATTATTGCTGATGGAAAAGAGAGGAAATGAGCATATTGGTTGAGAAAGGCGAAAAAGTGGATGGAAGAAATGTGAGCATCGAATGGTATACTTATCGCCCGACCAGTGACGATACTGGTATTCTTTTTGTATCAGAGAGACTTTCTAAAAATCATTGGTTTTAGAATTGTTTATTACTTTATTAGTTACATTGTTTTGCATCAATGATACTATTTTTTAATTATCATTGATTTTAGATGTGTGTTATGAGTAACATATTTTTAGTTGATATATATTTTCACAGTGAAGAAGAATTCATTCTTTGGCTTCTCCATCTGGTTGGGACTTTTGTCTGATGCGGTCAGTATTATAAGTTGCAGGTTAGAGTTGAAGGAACTGTTGAAAAGGTTTCTAGGGAGGAATCCGAGACATATTTCCATAGTCGCCCTCGAGGAAGTCAGCTTGGAGCAATAGCTAGCAAGCAGGTCTGATGTGTTTGTCTTGCTTTCATCTATGTATAAAAATGTTTTTATACACTTCAGTGGAGACTTAAATGTTTTTATGGGTTTCTTCAGAGTACTACTGTAATCGGAAGGCATGTGCTTGATGAAGCGTACAAAAAACTAGAGGAAGAATATGCTGATGGGTTAGTCTAACTAAGCCTTGTTTTGTGTCAGAGTATCTTTGTTTTTACCTCAGAGTATGTTTGTTTCTGTCATGTGCCTGTTGCATATGAGTTTGGTAATGCTGTTATTTGAGCAGAAGCTTTCATTAAGTTAATATGTTTAGCATTGCTTTTTCCCCCTCTTTATATTTGTTTTGACATCATAGTATGTTTGTTTCTGTCATGTACCTGTTGCATATGATTTTGCCATTTTGGTAATGCTGTTATTCGAGCAGTAGCTTTCATTAGGTTAAACGAGTTTGCTATATGCTTATGCCTTTTATGCCTGTCTATTATTCCAACTTCTAAGATGCAGTCTTGATTAATATATGCTATAACAAAAGTACCTCATTTTTTGGTTTGACGTGTTAGTTTTAGTTAATGTTTCAACAGATAGGCAAATAGAAGTCTAATAGATATTTGTGAATCCTTGGAAATCTCTTTTCTGTTTTTATGTGCACCTTTTTTTTTTTTGAGAGATGAGAGCCTTCATGATTTTTATGTCAACATGATCATTCTTCAGCTTTGAAGGTGTTACCCTTGAAGAACCCTGCACATATGTGCCCTGTAAATTTTAGTCTTCTTTTTAACTTGGATATCTTCAACCTTGTAAAGTGCTCATTTCATGTTTGAAGTGGATAAAGACTGTAAATATGAGGATTTCAAATTCTGTCCTTTACTAGAAGCCATTGCCTTGTGTCCGGTTAGGTTGTATGTTTGGTGCTTGTAGGCCAGAGTTTATTGCCTATTTTTCTGCTCAGGTCTCCTTTTTTTCATTATTTTTTGACTTTTGTATTATAAATTGGACTCACTCATGACTGTAAGAGATTCTAATTGATTCAACACTGGTTCATGTGATCCCTTATCATTTTCTTTTGGTTGTTGAACAAGTACGTTGTCTGACCCTATCATCCCAGCTTTACTATTTTTAGCATGATAGAAGTCTGTGGCTCTCTCTCCCATGGTTTTCGTATATGCCACTCGGGAAGAATTTGTACTCCACCCTGTTAATATGCACTCGGTCAACCGACCCTCACCATTGAAATGTCAATGTTGTTGAAGCTAAAACTGCTTTGCATTATGCATTCTGCTTCTCCAGAAGCTTGATCCCTATGCCTAACCTGCCTTTGCATTATGTAAAACCCTGTTAGTATGCACTTGGTCAATCTACCCTTATCATTGAAATGTCCATGTTGTTAAAGCTAAAACTGCCTAATCTGTCATTATGTATTCTGCTTCTCCAGAAGCTTGATCCCTATGCCAGAGTACTGGGGAGGCTACAGACTGAAACCAACCAAGTTTGAATTTTGGCAAGGCCAGCCTTCTCGTCTTCATGATCGGTAGGTCCATCCCGTTCGATGAGGCATCTGGAAGTATATGTTATGCTTCATGGCTTATGCATTAGCCAATTGAAATGAACTTTTTTTTTGTTTTTTGTTTTTTACAGGCTTCGGTACTCAATCAGGACAGTAAACGGAGGCCAAGTATGGCATATCGAAAGGTTGTCTCCATGACTGGTAGTGTCTTCTTCTTCAGCCTCTGCCCTGCGATAACAAAGAATATCTAAATTTAATCCTTTCTACTGCTACTTAATCATCTCTCATCATGTAAAGCTTAGAATTGTTTTGCATGTCATCAAACTGCCGATCCGCGTCCTAGAGTGCTCATGAAAGAAAGGTTTTGATAGGGTCGGAGGGGCACATGCTGCGAAGTCCAAGATCTGAGTTAGCTTAGGGGTCCTGCAACAGTCTCTCTGTTGCCCCAAACTGAGGTGTGTTGCTGTTTGCGATCTTCCACCTCTGTTTCCCTTCCAAACTTCTGGTTTGTTTGGCGACGCGACTTGTTCTATGTGCCGAGATAAAATCAGAAACATCTGTTTTCGATTTGGTTCGTCTCGGGATGAGGCTTTATGTCTGAATCGATTTGGTGAACATTATATTCGAAGATTTTTGATGACGCTCTGTTGACACAACGAAATACAAATGGTAGCAGAAAATGTAGCCTTTTGTCAAATCAGATTTGTATAAACATAAAAGGTTTTACTCGATAGTACCGTAAACAGGACAAAACTGAACCAAAATCCTCGGTCCGGTTTAGATTTCGGCTTGCATGATTTCCTGGTTCGATTTCGGTCTATGAAAAATTATTATTCGATTTGTCACCGTCGGGAAGAATAATAGCATGAGATTTTGATTTCGTGTTGATTTCTTATTCGAAACATTTGTTTGACCTCAATCCCGATCGAGAATTTAGACTCATCTGATGCGCCGGACGTGCGCTTCAAATAATAATAATAATAGTAATAATAATAATAAAACAATGAATGAAGGTCACAGTAACTAACACGTGCGCTTACCGCACACCAGAAGAGCTTCAAAGTCGTCCAAAAATTGGCAAAATTTCGGTTTCTTAGCTTCACGGAAGGTGAGCAGAATATCACGGGTCACGAGACCGGAGTGTGTTTACCGCACACCGGAAGGATGTCAAAGTGTTCCAAAAATTCCAAAATGGTGGCAAAAACATCCGACACTCGGTTTCGTATGATCACCGGGGAGTGAGCAGAACTTTAATACAAACAAAATGAGGAGGACTACGAAGACCTCCTGGTGTGCTTACCGCATAACAGATGGATGTCAAGGAGCTCCAAAAAATCCAAAATTGATATCAAATCGTCTAAATTTTGGTTTCTTATTCTCATTTGCGGTGATCAGAACTCACGCCTTAAAGTCAAAAAAGGAATGCAGTTTGCGATCGATTGGGAACAATTAAGGAGACCGATTAGGATATGACAACCTAATGAACAGATCAAACACCGGAGGCTGTTTGGACTTGGCAATCGTTCCACCGGCATGAGCTAAACCCCCCAACCAGTAGTAAACACATGCATTTTGGGATGTCACGGTGGAATGAATACATTGGTTCTTGTTGCTTCTTGGTGGTGTTCATCAAGACAAGCAATATGATTCGATGGTGCTGTTGTGCTCCAGCTTTTAGTGTGCCGTCAAACAACGAGAGTAGCCATGTGATTTCGTCCCATGTCTTATTACCTTAATACGACCTCGTCATCTTCTTGTATAACAACACGCATAAAGTTGTACTGCGATGCGATGGCAGCCTCCTCTCCGATGCTCTCTTCCTCTATCTCTTCCGATCCGACGTACTAAACTCTTCTTTTTCATCTTCTTTATAGGTTCTCTTTTATCTCCCTCGTATAATAATAATGATGCGAGAAGATCCCCTCCATATCTTTCTTTACCTCCTCGATCTCCTTGAGATCTTTGTCATTGTCGATTTAATCGCCGTCGTCTAGGCCATCATCTCCTTTCACTATGAGGGGGTTGATTTTCTCCTCTCTAATGTTGCCCTCACATTGCCACATCGATGCCATTGGCTCCCTCCCTTATTTCTCTTTGCCGATGATAAGCCCAATGAGATTGAGCTAGTGTCTCGACAATATCAAACGAAAGTGATGAAGTGGAGGAGGTCATATGGAGACAATAGGCCCTCGCAATAGAGTGAAGATGATGGGCAACGGTGAAGGGGCAAAGTCGACCATAATAAGATAATAATCGATATGAGATAATTATAGCTAGACCTATTTAGTATCTTGGTCTTTAGACTTAAAAATTTATATCGACATCCTTATATTTACGAAGGAAAAATATTTAACCCCAACTATCTTGATATCGTCGGCCTTATCAACCAAAGATACAGTACCTATGAAAATATTAATTTTACCAATGATAAAATAGTAATTTTAGACGTTAATTAAAAGATGAAAGAATGAGACTATTGACTTAGGCAATTGTATGATTTGTTTTTTCCCCAAATTATTGTCTTAGGATTTCTTCCCCTAAATCTATCTCTTAGGGTTTGATCAACTTAATATTATTGTATTGTCGAGGAGCTTTCACTTACACCCTAAGAGGGATTCGAAGAAGAAGTGACCAACTTAACATTTCTATGTTGGACAGGAGCTTTGCCTTACACCCTAAGAGATCGATTTGAAGAAGAAAATCAATCGTGCGACTGTAATGATCTTTTTTTTTTAATTAATAATTAAAATGATCATTTTATCATTGATAAGATCGATAATTGATGCACTGTTTTGTACCTTCGATCGGTAAAATTGAAAAGTAGAGATAATTTTATCTTTTATAAAAAAATAAGATTAGCATAATAAATAAAAAATAAAAAAAATTGATATTATTTTATAAATTTTTTGTTGGCTACAGATCATCATCACTCGTCTTTTGCTCCTTCACGCACGCAAACACACGGCATAAACAGCACACACCTGTTCGATCAAATGACCAACGTCCCTGACTCCTCCGACAATATTCCTGCATCATTCGATTCACGAACCCACAGACTAAATTAATCCTCAGATTCTCTTGCCGACATTGTTTGCCATCGACCCTACTCAACTCTCGATAACACCAATGTATTTTTTTTTTATCGTGGATCACTCCATGGCTTCGTCAACCCAGATATCATTGTTTGGTACAAGGCACAAGAACAAGACTGGCAACTTCTGTAGACGAAGGTATTTGGATTTGGATGGAGCTGAAGTTGACAGTGTCTGAGACAAATCTCTCCGCTGCATCCAATCTACCGAGCTTTTTCTTCGACATGACGATGGCAGATTATGGTACGTAGCTCTTGTCTGCTCCCTCTGCAATCACACATTCATGGAGAGCCTCATGATTATGGATTACAGAGGATGAGATGAGATGCAAGCGACTGCGTGCTGCTTCAAAGGTAAAAGAACAAAGAGGAGAGTGATTTCTTGATCGATCTAACTCTCATTCTCCTCGGAGAGGCGACAATCGACAGAACAATTAAGTATGCGAATAATTAGCCAATGGATCGTAGTGGCCAATAGAATGTAAGATATTTTAATGAAGCCAACTTGTGTTTCTAAATCATTGTAATAGAAACACAATAAAACTAATGCGGAAACGAAATAGCGTACCTCCAGCCATTGTCGCCAAGAATTTCTGCAGAGATTTCTTCTTGAACTTTGGTTCTTCTCGGCTCAGAACTCTCGCTTTAGATGGTGTAGGAAAGCCTTTCGCTTCAAAAAGATGATTGAGCCAAGGGACCAAAATCCTCATGTATATATAGATGTTCTCCCATCAAGAACATTTATCATCACCAACTCATAACGTTCAAGAATTAATTCAAATTTGTAACGTTTGGACCATAATGAAGAACTTAATGATATTAAATATTTAATTTAATAATAACGGTTTCATGTCTAAAGAATAAGAAACTGAAATCATTTAAACGATAATAAATGAAGAAATTCATGATAATGAATTATGAATCTTAATAAGAACGGTTACGTTATTATTAAATAAGATATTTAATAATAACCGTTACATTCTCCCACTTGGTCCATACGTTTATCTTAATAATTTGAATTAATCTTTCTCGAACAACTTTTTAAGAAATAAATACATGAATCATAGCGATAAGTCCTCTAAGAGCGAGTATTATCATCCATGTATCACGATGTATTTAGTTTCTTAATCTTAATGTGGTAATATTACTTTATGAATAAACCTTATGTTTATTCTTGGTCCAACAACAATATATTTTCTCAAAATAATGTGCACATAAATGAGAAAATTTCATAATATATAAGAGTTTCAATATCATTACAAAGTGGAACTAAGTCCCATTTTCTTTACATGATCCTTGAATTTTAGAGGTGGCATGCCTTTAGTCAAAGGATCAGTAATCATCAATTCAGTGCTAATGTGCTCAATGACCACTTTCTTTTCTTTTACACGTTCTCTTATGGCTAAATACTTAATGTCGATGTGTTTACTTCGACTTCGACTTTTATTGTTTTTAGTCATAAAGACAGCAGCTGAATTGTCACAGAAAATTCTTAATGGCCTAGAAATAGAATCCATGATTCTAAGCCCAGAAATGAAACTCTTAAGCCATACACCATGTGAAGTAGCCTCAAAGCAGGAGACAAACTCAGCTTCCATGGTAGAAGTAGCAGTCAAGGTCTGCTTAGCGCTTCTCCAAGAAATAGCTCCACCGGCCATCATAAAAATATATCCTGATGTTGATTTACGAGAATCAACACAACCGGCGAAGTCTGAATCTGAGTAACCAATCACATCCAGATTGTCTGTATGTCTATACATAAGCATGTAATCTTTGGTTCCTTGTAGATACCTCATCACTTTCTTTGCAGCTCTCCAGTGGTCCATACCTGGATTACTCTGATATCGACCTAGCATCCCCACAATAAATGCAATATCAGGTCTAGTACAGACCTGAGCATACATAAGGCTTCCTACAACAGAAGCATATGGGATGTTTTTCATTGATTCCCTTTCAAAATTGTTCTTTGGGCATTGGTTCAAATTGAACCTATCACCTTTCACAATGGGAGCAACACTTGGTGAACAATCCTTCATCCAAAATCTTTCTAAAAGTTTATCAATATAGGTTTCTTATGATAGACCTAAAATGCCTCGAGGTCTATCTCTATAGATCTTAATGCCAATGACATAAGATGCTTCACCCATATCCTTAATGTCAAAATTTTTAGAAAGAAATTGTTTCACCTCATGCAGCAAATCCTTATCATTGGTTGCAAGCAAAATATCATCTACGTATAAAACAAGGAAACATATTTTACTCCCACTAACCTTCTGGTATATGCATTGATCCATGGGATTTTCAACAAATCCGAATGAAGAAATCACTTCATGAAATTTAAAATACCATTGGCGGGAGGCTTGTTTTAAGCCGTATATAGACTTCCTAAACTTGCAAACCAAGTGCTCACCAACACTAGAGGAGAAACCTTCAGGTTGTTTCATATAAACCTCTTCCTCTAGATCTCCATTAAGAAATGCTGTTTTCACATCCATTTGTTGCAACTCAAGGTCAAAATGAGCAACTAATGCTAAAATAATATGCAGAGAATCTATCTTAGATACAGGAGAAAATGTCTCCGTATAATCGATTTCCTCTTTTTGAGTAAATCCCTTTGCAACAAGTCTTGTCTTGTATCTCTCAATGTTGCCTAACGAATCTTTCTTAGTTTTAAAGACTCATTTGCAACCAATGGCCTTTGCTTCATTAGGCAACTCTACAAGATCCCAGACTCCATTGCTCATCATGGAATTCATCTCTTCTTTCATAGCATCATGCCACAAATTTGACTTTTTGCAACTCATGGCTTGTGAAAATGTTTCAGGATCATTTTTGGCTCTAATATTATAGTCAGATTCTTGTAGATATACAACATAATCACTAGGAATTGCTGATCTTTTATTTCTAGTATATCTTCTTAATGTTGTACCAATGGTTCCTTGAGGAACTTGTGGTTCAACTAGTTGTTCAGGAGCTTGTTGTAATTCCTGAACTGCTTGATCTATTAGAATACTATCAACAACTTGTGGAATTTCAATGATTGGTTGTTCAGCACTAGTTTGTACTTGAGGAGTGCTATGAACTATAACCAATCTATCATTTGATGTGGAAGGTTGAGATTCTATATGATCATGTGCGGAAACTATGTTCCTGAAATGATCGCTCCCACTAATCACATCATCCTCAAGAAATTTAGCGTTTCTTGATTCCACAATCCTAGTTGCGTGAGATGGACAATAGAACCTGTAACCTTTGGACTTTTCGGTATATCCAATGAAATACCCACTAACAGTCCTCGGGTCCAGTTTCTTCTCTTGTGGATTATATATCCTAACTTCAGACGGACATCCCCAAACGCGCATATGTCGCAAACTCGGTTTCCAACCTTTCCATAGTTCAAATGGTGTCTTTTGGACAGCCTTGGTTGGAACTCGGTTTAATATATATACAGCCGTCTTTAGTGCTTCAGTCCACAAGAACTTAGGAAGATTGGAGTTGCTAAGCATACTCCGCACCATGTCCAATAATGTTCGGTTTCTTCTTTCTGCAACACCATTCTGGTCTGGAGAACCAGGCATAGTGTATTGGGCAATAATCCCATGTTCTTGAAGAAACTTAGCAAAAGGACCAGGTGCTTGTCCATTTTCAGTATATCTACCATAATATTCTCCACCCCTATCTGATCTCACAATTTTAATTTGCTTACCACATTGGTTCTCAACTTCAGCCTTAAAGACTTTGAAGGCATCCAATGCTTCATTTTTATTATGAAGCAAATATATATACATATATCGTGAGTAATCATCTATAAAGGAGATGAAGTATTTCTGACCATGTATGTCCATGTCTGGACAACATATATCAGTATGAATTATTTCTAATGAGTCTGAACTCCTATTAGCACCCCTTTTGGACTTATTGGTCTGTTTTCCTTTAATACAGTCCACACAAGTCTTAAAATTAGTAAAATCAAGAGTACTAAGTACCCCATCTTTAACTAATCTTTTAATTCTCTCTATGGAGATATGTCCTAATCTCCGATACCATAATATAGAGGAATCCTCATTAATATTACACCTCTTAATGCCAGCGTGAACATGCATTGAATCTTGAGTATTATCAATTTGTAATAAAATACGGTAAAGACCGTCAGACAAAATACCATTCCCAACACAATCAGATTTATATAATAAACGAAATGATGTGTCTTTAAAATTAAAGGAATATCCAAATGGTACGAGTCTGGAAACAGAAATTAAGTTTCGTGAGAAACTTGGTACATAAAAGGTTCTTTCCAATTTTAAAACAAAACCACTACTTAAAGTTAAAATGCATGTTCCAATTGCTTCCACATGTGAGCCCATCTTATTTCCTAATAAGATGCTTTACTCACTTCCCACTGGCTTCCTTAGGTTTTGCATACCCTGCAAAAAGTTTGCAATATGGATTGTTGATCCAGAGTCAATCCACCAGGTGTTAATATTAACATTGACCATATTAGATTCATAACATACATATGAGGTTGGTTTACCTTTCTTTTCAAGCCATTGTTGGAATTTCGTACATTCCTTCTTCATGTGTCCCTTTCTTTTACAAAAGAAACACCTTGCTTCTTTCTTGATATCAGCTTGGGGTGGTATTTTACCTTTTCCCTGCTGATAAGCTTTTTGATTGGCTTGATGTTTGTCAGTTTTGTTCTTCTCTCGAGTGGTTACCATCAATGCACTCTCACCCAATTCCATTACTAGCCTCTCTTCTTCTTGAACACACATGGTCATTAATTCATTAATTGACCATTTGTCCTTATGTGTATTGTATGAAATTTTAAAAGGGCTATATTGAGGTGGAAGGGTGTTCAGAATATAGTGCACCAGGAAGGATTCTGACATATTAACCTCAAGTTTCTTAAGTTGAGCCGCAATATCTCGCATTTGCATTATGTGCTCACGCACACCCTTTATGTTTGTGAGTCTAAGGGATGAAATATAAGGGTGCTTGCTAGTGCCTTATCCGAAGTGATGAATTGTTCATCGATAGCCTTTAGCAAGTCTCGGACATTTTCATGCTGGTCAACAGAACCACGTATGCCAGCAGTTATCTTAGTTTTGATAAACATCACGCTGAGCCGATTGGATCGCTCCCATCGCTCATATAACGCGATCTCAGTTAGAGTGCTGGTATCAGTGACTATAAGTGGTTCGTCTTTTCTAATAGCATAATCAATATCCATCCACCCTAAATGGAGGAGAACCCTCTCCTTCCATATCTTATAGTTATCACCACTAAGTTCGGGAATATCACATCGAATATCAGAGAAATTAACAGTTTGAGAAACTGCATAAAATCAAACATGCTTATGTCAAAAATTGAAGCTTAATAGACTAAATTACATGTTTTACCAATGTGAAACATGCCAAAAATATGAATCTCATGACATAAAAATTGCCTGTGGGCTAAATTCTTAATTCAAATAGATTCAAATGATCTTTATGATAAAACTATCAAATTATATTCCAATTCATAATCCCTATGGGTAAATTATGAAAATAATCTGATATTTTATCCTGATTAATTATATTAAACATAATAAAAGATCCTGTGGGATAACAATTATTATACAAAATATAATCAATCACAATATGATGTCTAATTACTTATGTGATCCTTATTTTAACTTTATATATAATTTTAATTAATTAAGGATGTTGTGGCTAATTCTTAATTAATTAAGATTATATGGATCACTAGACATTTTAAACATAAAAAATTTGCTCATAAACATAATTTAATATAACTAAATATGCATACATAATATGAGCATTTTACCGACTAAAAATGTTGAAAATGATATTTCCTCATGATTTTCAATAAAATATATCAAGAAGTTTCCAAGAAGAAACCAAAATCAAATCATTTTCATGGCATAAAAATGAAAATTTTTTCATATCAAGGCAGAGGTCATTCGGCTCTGATACCAAATGTTAGAAATTTTAATGAAGCCAACTTGTGTTTCTAAATCATTGTAATAGAAACACAATAAAACTAATGCGGAAACGAAATAGCGTACCTCCAGCCATTGTCGCCAAGAATTTCTGCAGAGATTTCTTCTTGAACTTTGGTTCTTCTCGGCTCAGAACTCTCGCTTTAGATGGTGTAGGAAAGCCTTTCGCTTCAAAGAGATGATTGAGCCAAGGGACCAAAATCCTCATGTATATATAGATGTTCTCCCATCAAGAACATTTATCATCACCGACTCATAACGTTCAAGAATTAATTCAAATTTGTAACGTTTGGACCATAATGAAGAACTTAATGATATTAAATATTTAATTTAATAATAACGGTTTCATGTCTAAAGAATAAGAAACTGAAATCATTTAAACGATAATAAATGAAGAAATTCATGATAATGAATTATGAATCTTAATAAGAACGGTTACGTTATTATTAAATAAGATATTTAATAATAACCGTTACATAGAATACTAACTCCAATCTGTTGTTCTTCCCAAGCAGGCTTTGGAGGAGAGAAATGGCAGAGGAAGCCAGTTGATGCTGTTGAGCTTGTGAAGCTGTGGCTGAAACCTTCCATCGATTCACGCAAACATGGCGATTATTAGTAGCTGAGGCTGTCATCTTCCCCCTTCAACCAAATGTGCAGAATCTACTTGCACAAAACTCGTGTTTTAGCTGGCAACATGTTGGATTTTGTCAAGTGTCTGGTTGGATTCAGTCAGCCCAGTTCACTGCCGCTGATTTAGCTGGCTGTTCATTGATTGCAGATTAGGCTGAAAGCTAATCTTAGTAAAACCTGTAAACATTTAAATTAGATTTATTGATGCACACGCCTCTACTTTATTTCCCTCTCTCTATATCTAAGTATACTTAATTTCGTCAAAATCTTGAAACCATAATCATAATTAGGATGAAATTAATGGAAAGATCACATGCATTTGCAGCATCGTTCATACACCTACGAAAATTTGGTGACAGGACTCAGAAGCCGCAGATGATAGCAGTCAGGAAGAGACAAGGGAAAGCTCTGCTGCTGCTACCTCAGCTCAGCTGGTGATGCTCTCATGTTCTGTGATCTTTGAACTCACATCACTCGTCTCACTGTGGGTAGAGTAGAGGAAGAGGAAAGAGAGAGAGAGAGAGAACACGGACTCTTCTTCCTCTGCTTCTCACGTGGCAAGTCTGCAATTGTTTTCTTCTGACCCACCCCGTGCCTTTAAAAGGCCACCCTCGTCCTCCCCATGGAGCTGTGTGCAGGTGGAGAGAAATGGCATTGGAAGCTGTGGCTTTCCCTCACGACCTCTTTCGCTGTGTCTCCATGGAGCCTCGTGCCGCTGAGGGAGGAGCATGAAGCAGTGACTCGGGTGGGCTAATGGAGGATGACAAAGGGGCGGTGCAAGAATGTGATCCCTCGTGCTCCTCGGCGCAGAACCTCCATGGAGGAGTGGGGGAGGCCATGGAGGTGGCGGGGCGGAGGAAGAGGCGTTGCGGGAGGAGCATCAAGAACAGAGAGGAGGTGGAGAGCCAAAGGATGGCCCACATTGCCGTGGAGCGCAACCGCCGGAGGCAAATGAACGAGTACCTGGCTGTCCTCCGCTCTCTCATGCCATCTTTCTACGTCCAAAGGGTAATGTAATAGCACGATGTTTTCCTCTGATCACCATGAATTCATCTGCAAATCTTGAGAATTAGCACTTGTATGCACAGGGTGATCAAGCTTCGATTGTCGCTGGCGCAATCAATTATGTCAAAGAACTGGAGCAGCTCCTTCGTTCGATGGAGGTGGAGAAACGGCTCAAGCGACGAACAGATGCGGCCGCCGTCGCTTCTGCCTTCGCCGGCTTCTTCAGCTTTCCTCAGTACTCCTCTTTCTTCAGTGGCGGCGGCGGCGGCAATGGCAACGACGATAACAGCGGTAAAAGGCACGGTATCAGCCACTCCGGTGCCTTTTACCGCAACACCGGCGAGATCGAGAACCAAACGGCCACTGCCAACATCGAGGTGACGATGCTGGAGAGCCATGCAAACCTCAAGCTGCTGTCGAGGCGGCGGCCCCGGCAGCTGCTCAGGCTGGTGGCGGGACTGCAGAGCTTGCGGCTCGTGCCGCTGCACCTCAACGTCACCTCCGTCGATCGCATCGTCATGTACTCCTTCAGTCTCAAGGTGTATCGAGCTCTTCGTCTCCAATCTACATCACTGCGATTCCGGATCTCTTCTGAACCTGCTCTGTTTGGTTTTGATCGGCAGGTGGAAGACGACTGCCGGTGTACATCAGCGGACGAGATTGCAGAAGCAATCCACCGAATGCTAATCAGGATAGAGGAGGAGGCAAATCTGTAGTCAATTCCTTTTGAATGTAAACGTGATTGCCACTCGTTCTTGTAGCCGACAAGGGTTTTCATAGCATTTACTCGATTCATAGGGGATCCGCCATTGACGATATCGGGTGTCACTGAGAACACCCGATACAAACAAGTCGCAGATATGCTTGGATCCAACAGTGCCACTGGGTCAGCAAGATCTTGATAGTATTGTCCCAAATCTACTTGCACTCTGCAGAGGGAATAGGCTGTCATGCTCAACTGACGTTTGCATCCAAATCCAGATAGAAATATTATTCCTCTGCTGCTTCAGGATTGATGTACAGTAGAGATTTAGTCAAGATTTTGTCGAATTAGTACTGGCAAATTTTTAGCAGAAGTCATGCTTTTGGTTATAAAGGTGAAGAAAAGAAGGATCATAAGAAGAAAAGTTGAATTAGGACAGGCAAATCAGAGCTGATCTCTGATTTGGCTTAAAAGAACATACGGATTTGCATAACCAAGTTCATTAGGTTGATGAATGAATGACCAATAATGACTAAAATCTCTGAAAATAATATTGTGCAAAATCATCTGCTCTACATAATCAAAATGATTTTAGTATTTCGACTGGAGTAATTACCAAAACAACTTCAGGTTTCTGTTTAGCATCAGTTCATCTGAAGAACCCAATATTTGTTGAACTGTTGATCTCAGTAAATGAAGCTGGAGATGAAAAACCAAGTTACTAAGCATTTGGTTGGTGGGCCAAATGGAAACTGACAATCTTCAATTCTTCTGAAACTTGAAAAGCAGCAGCACAGAAATTTACAAGGAACAATGATCTAACAAGATAGTAAAAACAAAAGGAGACTGCAAGCACTCATATAAGTTTTTTTGCAAGCCAAGATATAAAAATATAACTTCAAAGACTAAACTTGTGTGTTGCTCTGATTTAACATGAAAGTGAAGAATCCACATAAAAGTTCAGATCAGAGCAGATTTTCCAGACAGTTGACAGAAAGAAAAGATAAAGCAGCCACTCTGTGAATGAGCACTTGTAGGGGAAGTTCTTGCAGATGACACGCCACTGAAAGTTATCGGCAAATTAGAAATAGCAGAGAGTTCAAAGGAAACTAAGAAGTCACTCCAAATACTGAAAACCTAAGAGACAAGCAACATTTGCACTTGGACAATGTTATGCTATCCGATAACAATAATCTATGCAGATTATGCATCTAATATCTCATGTTTCCCTGATAGGACAATGTCTTAATCTAATAATACCACAAGAAAGCAGACTCTTGATGGGACTCAACTTCTTCAGCATGAAAGCAGAAACAAGGATGAGTTAAAGCCATAAAAGGTCAAGAAGATTCAACTTGAAGCATTATTCCTTTCATTTAGGAAATCACGCTATCATGCAGCACTGTTATGTAGAAATTAATCGGATACCGTCATGAAGATTCTCATTCAACTTAAAATTATATGCTGCACACTTCAACATTTACCTGCTTTAATTTGAGAAGGAAAAAAGAAATAGCCTTCATATGCATCAGTAACTTCTATCATTCAAACAACCACAACTCTTGGCAAAATTGCATGACATACCAAGAGCCAGATATAGGAAGATCAAATCCAACTTGATCGATTGGCATACTACATCAGAGTAAAGTTCTTTACATGCTGAAACTATATATGCAATTATGACCACATATAACCCAAGCAGAAGCTCTGCATACCAAGTCTTATCATCCATTTGTTTTGCCATGCCATGAAATCAACCCAAAACTCTACCTTTCAGCCTTTAACCGATGTAGCATTCATCACAAGTTTGCTGCTGTAATTTTTCACTTTACAAACGCAGATATATGATGGTGAAATGCAGCTCCCAACTTTATGAGAACCACTGGTATGTACAAAATGTGCTATGTGGTGAACTCGGCAATATACTGAAGTTATAGGACCATTACAGCGGCAGAAGGGAGCGCCGAGCTCGGCCTTGTCTTGACAAGAAGAAGCTCCCACTAATGCTCGATAAAGATCTTTCTGTTTCCTTGCACAAAGAAGCGCCACTGGAAAAATTCCATTGCTTTCTCCTGGTTCTATCATCCCACACTTCTTCTTCTAAGGAGGTTTTCTTCCTGTTATTGCTGAGATGCTCATCAGACTCCAATCCATGTATAAAAGAAGAACAAGTAAATGAATCCATAGAAATCGATCGCCGGATGGGCTGAAACCCATCTTCCCCAATATCAACAGTCACTCGCTGCTCAGAGCTCGTGAGCGGGAAGACCACAGTTCGGTTTCCAGCTCCAAGTTCCAATCTTTCGACCTCCGGTTCCTCTTCCAAGGCGCCTTGAGCAGATTCTGATTGCCGGCCATTGATCTGCTCGCTGTCCGCTACGGCCGAGGAGAGATTATTGGGATCCACGTGATCTGGGATAAACTCAGGGTGGGATGAAGGGGCGGAGGAGGAGGAGGAGGAGGAGGAGGAAGAAGAAGAAGAATGGGTACTTGTTCCAGTACCGCCACTGCTGGCGGCGGAGGTCGAGACTACGACGGGCGCACGGCACAGGGGGCAATTGACGTGGGATCGAAGCCAAGTGTCGATACAGCCGAGGTGGAAGGCGTGGCCACACTTGGGAAGGAGGCGAACGAGCTCGTCCTCGCGGAACTCGGAGAGGCAGACAGCGCAGTCGGAGGCCGAGGCGCCGAGGACGCCATCCGCGGCCTTGTACGCCAACGCGGAGATGGCCCTGATGGTTGACTCGTCGAGGCCAACGGTCCTGATGTACCAGACATGGTGCATCACCTCGTCGCCGTTGCCGTCGCCGCCACCGTCCTCCTCAAGGGGTCCGCCGGCGAGGGGTACGTCGGGGGATGCCGTGCGGCGGTGGTGGCGGCGGCGAAAGACGAAGTAGGCGAGGACGAGAACGAGGACGGCGGCGGCGATGAGGAAGGCGGCGGAGATGGGGAGGGCGGGGAGGAGGGAGGAGTGGTGGAACCGGATGGTGGTGGGGGGGCCCGGGGAAGATGGAGGAGAGGGTGGCGGCGGGGGAGGGGTGCACAACTCCATGAATCCACATAAGGAGGAGGCGTTTGGCGCCGGAAAGAGGAGGCGATTAGGCCGGACGGCCATCACCGGCTTCGATTCCTCTCAACCCGCGCTTCTGCTCCTTGCAAGTCTCGCTGCAGTCAACAGAGCGCGGAAATCTACAGAGACAGAAGACATTAATCGGTTTGGGTGGCGAGAGGGACGCACAACAACTCCATGAATCCACATAAGGAGGAGGCGTTTGGCGCCGGAAAGAGGAGGCGATTAGGCCGGACGGCCATCACCGGCTTCGATTCCTCTCAACCCGCGCTTCTGCTCCTTGCAAGTCTCGCTGCAGTCAACAGAGCGCGGAAATCTACAGAGACAGAAGACATTAATCGGTTTGGGTAGCGAGAGGGACGCACAACAACTCGATGCAATCAAACCCGATACAGATCGCACTGCGTAATGAATTGCTCACCACCTTACCGACAGCGACACGAATCTAATTCATTATGTGGTAAGCCAATTAGGCGTTATGGCCGACACCCACCAAATTAGGTGAATAGAAGAAGATAGCATAATGCATTGTGATCCGAGTCTTATTAAGCCGGCTTTAATCATACTACAGTTCGGAAATGACATCGATCCAACCTAATAAATCATGAGTTTGAAAGCTCATTGATCCTCCAATTCCAATTCTAAATCTATTTTTAGAATTAATTAAGTTTGGATTAAGATATCCATTAATTAAGTTCTAAAGATACATTTAGCATAACACAATTAGTACTTAGAATCCAGTTGGCAAATCACCTCTGACCGACCTTAATACCTGACTGATTAAAATTAATTCATAAGTAATCGGAATAAGATATATATATTTTTTTCGAAAATTTGTGGGTTCACAATTTTTTTTTTTTGGACCACATTTATAAGATGGTTTGGTCGAAATTAACCCTATTATTATACTTAAAAATGAATTAAAATAAACTCGTTCATAGTATTCACCTAAAAAAACATAATTTTTTATAATTAATTATTTAAAATTATCTTTAAAAATTATTATTAATTGTTAGAATAATGTTCTGAAAACTTGAGATGGTTTGATTTAAGTTGACTCTCTTACACCTGAAAATGATGTCTATTCATAGAATTTATATTAAAAAAATTTAATTTTTTTACAATTAATTGTCATAAAATTATATAATTTTTAAAAAAATACTATTAATGATGTTATAGTCATATCCTAGTAGAGGGGTAAAATTTTGAGATGGTATGGTCAAAGTTGACCTAATTATACTCTGAAATAAACTAAAATGCATATGCTTATAAAACAAAAATCAAACTTTTGATAATTAATTATTTTAAAATATTAAAAAAAAAATATTACTGCTGATGTTAAAATAATATGATAGTAGACCGGTGAAAGTTTGAGATGATTTGGTTTATGTTGATACTATCACACTCGGAAATAAGCTAAAATACACTAATTTATAAAAAATAATCTAAATTTTGATGATAAATTATCTTTAATTTTTTTTTTAAAAAAATAAATATATATTAATTATGTTAGAATAATATCTTAGTATATTGGTGAAAGTTTGATTTGATTTGTTGAAGTTGATCCTATTAGACTCTAAAATAAATTAAAATATACTCATTTATAGAATCTATATAAAAAATCTAAAATTTGATAATTAATTATCATAAAATCATCTTAAAATATAAAATATATAACTAATTATGTTAAAATAATAACCTAGCAGATTAGTTAATGTTTGATATGATTTGATTAAAGTTAACTATTTTACACCAGAAAATAAACTAAAACATACTCATTTATAGAACTTAATAAAAAAAATTAGATTTTAACAATTAATTATCCTAAAATTCTCTAAAAATATAGAAAATATTATTAATAATGTTATAATGAGATCCTAGTAGGATGGTGAAAGTTGACATAAATTACTACTTGAGCCTATTATACTCGAAAATAAATTAAAAAAATAACCGTTCGTAAAACCTATACAATTGAGATTCTACAATCGACTATGGTTCAAATCAAATCCAGTATATTTTGGTGAAATATATTTAAAACACTTTTAACTTGTACATCGATATGGTTACAATATTTATTCATATATTTAAGAAAAATATTATAAATTTTAGAAATATTTTTAGAAGACAAAGACGAGAGGAGGAGGCAGGAGGTAGAAGAGGACACGAAAGATGAGAAGAAGAAGCATAAGGAAGTCGATGATGGAAAGATAAAAAGAGTGAGAGGAAACAAACGAGGAGGAAGGTGGGAAAAGAAAAAAAGAATTTGATTCAAGCATTTTAAGATATCATTATTTTAGTCAAATTAGAGAATAATGACATCCGTAGGTAAAAATGAATAGGAGATGACATTTCCGTAAAAACTCAAATAGTATAATTTTTTCCGATAAATTATCTAAATATCTTTACATTTATGACATAAAATGATAAATATATACTGACAGCCTGTCGTATAATTCAGTCATTTGAATGGGCATTCATAAGAAATACAACACCACAAAATGTGCTAAGATCACATGCATCACGTGACGTCAATAGTTTTCCTACTCGTATAAGCACATGGCATACATTGACTACTAAAAATTAATCGAATTTTTTTTTCTTCTAATATTTCGGAGACGGGATTGGATGTCATTATTTTATGTATGTAATATATTCACAATTTGAGGTCGATTACATAATTGTTTTTTTCTTCCAACAACATGGCAACAATTGATCATGATGCTATTAGCAACCATCTTCATGTTACACCATCCTAAATAATTTTGGGTACTATTTACATGTGTTATTTAAACTATATATATATATATATATATATATATATATATATATATATATATATATATATATATATATATATATAATCATAAGGAGTCGAAAAGTATGGTGTCTTTCCTCTAAAATTCATCACAACAAAGGCACAAGATCAAATGTGCTCCAGGCATATAAGTTCAAAAAACTAGACCCGCATAAGGAGAAATTTGTTATGACGGAGACGCAAAGCAAAATATGCTTGAGGCAAGTGAGTGGAAAAAACCCGATCAGCATGAGGATAAATATACCACAGTAGAGGCAAAAGGTCAAATGTGCCCAAGACACATGAATCATGAAAACCCAACCCACACGAAGAAAAATTTGTCACGGTGAAGACGCAAGACCAAATGTGCCGAATGCATATGAGTTTGAAAACTCGAACCCACGTGAGGATAAATCTACATGATGGAGACATAAGACAAAATATGTCTAATGTGTATGAGTTAGGAAAACCTGACTTGCGTAAGGAGAAATCTGTCAGTATATGGTTAAATGTGCTTAAGGTACGTGAGTCGAGAAAATCTAACCCGGGTGAAGAAAAATCCATCACATAGAGGCGCAAGGCCAAATGTGCCAAGGCATGTAAATTAGGAAAACCTGACTCGCGTAAAAAGAATCTACTATAGTAGAGTCGTATGGCTAAATTTGCCCAAGGCATATGAGTCGGGAAAATCCGACCCGCGTAAGGAGATCCCGAACGCACTTGTATCGGATGAACTAAACATCGCACTTCAGACTCCTTTAGCAAGAGCCCCCTAAGCACACCTAAGGAAAGACAAATGATAGGAAATATACTATCAGTCAATTATCATCTGACACGTAGCCGCCACGTGAAGTCCTTGGTGGAAGGAAAAGAACCAAGTCATTTCCCACCTGTCTGCTCGTATGGACAAAAGTCTAACACAAGTAGTTTGAGGTTGTCTCCTCCCTTAATCACCCATGTGGACAAGACACCAAGAAGAGGATGTTGGGACGGTTAGAGGTTGTCCCATTCTAAGGCCAAGTATAAAAGTGAATCTCCAATGTAATAATAGGGGTTCTTTTCCTAACTTATTTTGACTATTCATGCCCGTATTCATTTTAGGTTACTATTTGAGTATCGGAGGGTTCGTGTCAAGAAATCTCTTTCGACCTCGATCTTCATCCAGGAAACACCTCGAGAGCTCGACGCTTCCACTTCGGAGGCACATCGGACAACCTCACGAATATGGGTCTAGACTACGTCGGGCTGATCAAAATGTCAATGACTTTTTTTTTTTTTTTTCAGATAATATCAATTTCTAAAAAAATAATTTTTATTCGACTTTGAACTTATTAAAAAAAGAAAAAAAAAGTGAATTTTATATTATAGTAGTTATACCCAGATTTAAATCTTGGTAGAATCATTTAAATTTTTTTATTTCTATTTCACATATCCACAACCGTCATCAACGCTACCTAAGAAGGGCATTTTCATTCCATCATTTACAACCAATGTGCGGAAATTAAAATCATATATGTAGTTTCTTGAAATCATGTAACCTTTAAATCCTGTTAATTTCACATCTTTATTTATATTGGTCATCCACCTTAAATCTAGTATTTGGACTCAACTGAGTTGTTCATAGGCTGCATATCATAGTTATATTTCTCTTGCCAAAATACATACGTCGCAATAATAATAATAATAATTCACAATAGTATCTCATCTCTTTCCACCTTTCCAATTCGTCTACTCGGTAGCATATATCAACAACCCATGTTAGATATATATAATATGCTACGTTACATTATATAGAAGACCCCAATTTAAAATTGGCGATGCTCGTTTTTGTGTCATAGTGGGTTTCCTACACCCACACGCTAACCCCACTATTATTATATAACCCAACCACATGTGAGTTGTCTAATGGTCATTAGGGTTCAGCCAAACTGCTGGAATATGCAGCTTTTGTCTATTCGATGCATTCAATTCCCGTCTTCTTCACATTAACTCCACCTGTGAAAGGTTATGCTTTTGTAGGCCACACGTCGTCAGATCACTTATTGTAGGCTTCGCATGTGATTTGCATGCAGGAAAAAATAAACAAAGATCCTACGGATCACGATGATTTTTGTAATTATTTTTCTAATATTTTAAATCTTACGTACATAGATAGCATCGCAAGTGATCTTTTTTAGCTGACAGTCATTTTATAATCAGGAATATAAGAATATTATGGATATCTTTGCATGATAAATGTTTTAAAATTCAAACTCATTTTTCAGACTTATGTATTTATTATTTATATAAGCCTTTTTCCCAAACATCTTTAATTTTTTTGAGAGATTTTTAATCATCAAATCAATATCTTCAGCGTCAATTATTGTGGCTGCTTCACTCGGTCAAACGTGTTGCATGTTGCATTATTGGTCTCCTTCTCCTTCTTGTATGTGTATAAGAGCTCTACACACATGACTGATATATGCTCATCGAACATCCTCCATCTTCCTGCGCCCAAGCGAAGAAGGCGATCGGGACAACAATGGCGGGTTCCCTCTTCTCTCCCATGCCCTCCAGCCCCCACTTCCCCGTCTACACCGCTCACCGTCGCCTCGCCGTTTCCTACCGCGTCATCGGCTTCTGCACCTTCTTCCATGCACACCGGGCGGTGGTTGTCCGGGCGGCGACGCAACCTCCAGCCCCCGCCGGCAGCGACGACGACGCTGCGCCGGCCAACGAAGACGCCAAGTACGCGCTCCGTCAACATCATCACCGTTCTTCTTCCTTTTTTTTTTTTTTCCCCCGTAGCGTGATGATTTATTGATGCCAACTCTGCAGGAAAAAGAGATCTGACGGTGTTCCAGGCCTACCTAATCTTCCATTCCCAGACATACCCATATGGTATCGATCATCGTTGCCTTGGACAATGGCTGCGGATACATGATCTTCTTTTCTCCACTTGTAAGCTTTTGTGATTCCTGCAGGGCGAGATGGGCTCTGGGCTCGGTAGTCCTCTTGGCTTTACCGTTCTACAGGAAGGTTTTAGGGATCGAAGGTAACGCATGCGGGACTTGAAAGAAAGGTTGACATGATTATTCACATCTCACAAACTTCTCCGGCTCACAGTAACTAAACCGTGTGTGTCAGAGAAAGCGGAGAAGACGGCGGAGGCGATACTTGGGGTGGTGGAGAAGGTGGCTGAGGTGACCGAAAAGGTATCGTTGGAGGTGGCCGAGGTGCTGCCGGAGAATTCGGAGCTAAAGAAGATAGCTTTGGAGGTGGAGCACGTTGCTGAAGTCGTGATCAAGGATGCAGAACTCGCAGAAACCTTGATCGAGAAGGTAATTTATATGATCTAACACGTTTCTTTCTTGGATGCACACAAGAGTGTGACATGGTCCATTATGTGGTGGTATCTTATGTCTCTAGGTTGATGGAGTAGTCAAGAACGTGGATACAATGGTTGAGCCCATCGTCGAAGAGGTAATTGACGGGGGCCAGAAAGGAAGTGTGAGAAGAGAGAGCACAAACTCGAAGAGAAATGTTTAGTTAGTTAAAGAAACGAATTGTCTATTTAAATCGTTTACCATGTCATGTATTATTATTATTATATTTGTCTTAAACTATGAGAATTGGTCTTTGTTAGGAACGTCGTTTAATTGTTTGTGGTTTTGGTCATTTGCTGTAACGCTTCAGAGATACACATTACATGGCTGCAAGGCTGTCTGTGCCATTGCAGCATGGGTGCTGTCTACTAGAAATAATTGAACTCAACTTGTGTTTCTAAATTATTATAATAGAAACACAATAAAAATTGATACGAAAATCTTTTTTGCTTCAAAGAGATGATTAAGCCCAGCAATTAAAATTCTCATATATATATATATATATATATATATATATATATATAGTCATCAAGAACATTTATTATCACCAACTCATAACGTTCAAGAATTAATTCGAATTTATAACGTTTGATCCTAATAAAGAATTTTAATGATATTAAATATTTAATTTAATAATAACGGTTTCATGTATAATGAATAAAAAACTGAAATCATTTAAACCATAATAAATGAAGAAATTCATGATAATAAATTATGAATATTAATGAGAACGGTTATATTATTATTAAATAAGATATTTAATAATAACGATTACATTCTCCCACTTTGATCCATACGTTTATCTTAATAATTTGAATTAATCTTTCTCCAACAACTTTCTTAACAAATAAATACATGAATCATAACGATAAGTCCTCTAAGAGAGAGTATTATCGTTCATGTATTACGATGTATTTAGTTTCTTAATCTCAATGTGGTAATATTACTTAATGAATAAACCTTATGTTTATTCTTGGTCCAATAACAATATATTTTCTCAAAATAATATGCACATGAATAAGAAAATATCATAATATATAAGAGTTTCAATATCATTACAAATTGGAACCAAGTCTCATTTTCTCTACATGATTCTTGAATTTCAGAGGTGGCATATCTTTAGTCAAAGGATCAGCAATCATCAATTCAGTACTAATATGCTCAATGACCACTTTCTTTTCTTTTACATATTCTCTTATGGTTAAATATTTAATGTCAATGTGTTTACTTCGACTTCTACTTTTATTATTTTTAGCCATAAAGACAGCAGTTGAATTATCACAGAAAATTCTTAATGGCCTAAAAATAGAATCCATGATTCTAAGCCATACACCATGTGAAGTAGCCTCAAAACAGGGGACAAACTCAACTTCCATGGTAGAAGTAGTAGTCAAGGTCTGTTTGGTGCTTCTCCAAGAAATAGCTCCATTGGCCATCATAAAAATATATCCTGATGTTGATTTAAGAGAATCAACACAAACCGGTGAAGTCTGAATCTGAGTAATCAATCACATCCAGATTATCTGTATGTCTATACATAAGTATGTAATATTTGGTTCCTTGTAGATACCTCATCACTTTCTTTGCAGCTCTCTAGTGGTCCATACCTGGATTACTCTGATATCGACCTAGCATCCCCACAATAAATGCAATATCAGGTCTAGTACAGACCTAAGCATACATAAGGTTTCATATGACAGAAGCATATAAAATATTTTTCATTGATTCCCTTTCAAGGTTATTCTTTGGGCATTGGTTCAAATTGAACCTATCACCTTTCACAATAGGAGCAACCTTAGTGAACAATTCTTCATCCGAAATCTTTCTAAAAGTTTATCGATAAAGGTTTCTTGTGATAGACCTAAAATATCCCGAGGTCTATCTCTATGGATCTTAATGCCAATGACATAAGATGCTTCACCCATATTTTTTATGTCAAAATTTTTAGAAAGGAATTGTTTTACCTCATGCAGCAAATCCTTATCGTTGGTTGCAAGCAAAATATCATCTAGGTATAAAACAAGGAAACATATTTTACTTCCACTAACCTTCTGGTATATGCATTGATCCATGGGATTTTCAACAAATCCAAACGAAGAAATCACTTCATAGAATTTAAAATACCATTGCTAGGAGGCTTGTTTTAAGCCGTATATAGACTTCCTAAACTTGCAAACCAAGTGCTCACCAACACTAGAGGAGAAACCTTCGGGTTGTTTCATATAAACATCTTCCTCTAGATCTTCATTAAGAAATATTATTTTCACATCCATTTGTTGTAACTTAAGGTCAAAATGAGCAACTAATACCAAAATAATACGTAGAGAATCTTTCTTAGATACAGGAGAAAACGTCTCCGTATAATCGATTCCCTCTTTTTGAGTAAATCCTTTTGTAATAAGTCTTGCTTTGTATCTCTCAATGTTGCCTAACGAATCTTTCTTAGTTTTAAAGATCCATTTGCAACCAATAGCCTTTACTTCATTAGGCAACTCTACAAGATCCTAGACTCCATTGCTCATCATGGAATTCATCTCTTCTTTCATAGCGTCATGCCACAAATTTGATTATTTGCAACTCATGGCTTGTGAAAATATTTCAGGATCATTTTTGGCTCCAATATTATAGTCAGATTCTTGTAGATATACAATATAATCATTAGGAATTGTTGATCTTTTATTTCTAGTAGATCTTCTTAATATTGTACCAATGTTTTGATGTGGAACTTATGGTTCAATTAGTAGTTCAGGAGCTTTTGTTCAGGAGCTTGTTGTAATTCCTGAACTACTTGATCTATTAGAATACTATCGACAACTTGTGAAATTTCAATGATTGGTTGTTTAGCACTAGTTTGTACTTCAGGAGTGCTATGAACTATAATCAATCTATCATTTGATGTGGAAGGTTGAGATTCTATATGATCATGTGTAGAAACTATGTTCCTGAAATGATCGCTCCCACTAATCACATCATTCTTAAGAAATTTAGCGTTTCTTGATTCCACAATCCTAGTTGTGTGAGATGAATAATAGAAATTGTAACATTTAGACTTTTCAGCATATGCAATGAAATACCCACTAATAGTCCTCGGATCCAATTTATTATCTTGTGGATTATATATCCTGACTTCAGATGGACATCCCCAAACGCGCATATGTCGCAAACTCGGTTTCCAACATTTTCATAATTTAAATGGTGTCTTTTAGATAGCCTTGGTTGGAACTTGCTTTAATATATACACAACCGTCTTTAGTGCTTCAATCTACAAGAACTTAGGAAGATTGGAGTTGCTAAGCATACTCTGCACCATGTCTAATAATGTTCGGTTTCTTCTTTCTGCAAAACCATTCTGTTATAAAGAACTAGGCATAATGTATTATGCAACAATCCCATGTTCTTGAAGAAACTTAGCAAAAGGACCAGGTGCTTGTCCATTTTCAGTATATCTACCATAATATTCTCCATCTCTATCTGATCTCACAATTTTAATTTGCTTACCACATTGATTCTCAACTTTAGCCTTAAAGACTTTGAAGACATCCAATGCTTCATTTTTGTTATGAAGCAAATATATATATATATATATATATATATAATGAGTAATCATCTATAAAGGAGATTAAGTATTTTAGACCATGTATGTCCATGTCTGGACAACATATATCAGTATGAATTATCTCTAATAAGTCTGAACTCCTATTAGCACCCTTTTTGGACTTATTCGTCTGCTTTCCCTTAATACAGTCCACACAAGTCTTAAAATTAGTAAAATCAAGAGTACTAAGTATCCCATCTTTAAATAATCTCTTAATTATCTCTATGGAGATATGTCCTAATCTTCGATGTCATAATATAGAGGAGTCCTTATTAATATTACACCTCTTAATGCTAGCGTGAATATGCATTGAATTTTGAGTATTATCACTTTATAATAAAATACAGTAAAGACTATCAGACAAAATATCATTCCCAATACAATCAGATTTATATAATAAACGAAATAATGTGTCTTTAAAATTAAAGGAATACCCAAATGGTACGAGTCTGGAAACAGAAATTAAGTTTCGTAAGAAACTTTGTACATAAAAGGTCATTTTCAATTTTAAAACAAAACCACTACTTAAAGTTAAAATGCATGTTCCAATTGCCTCCACATGTGAGCCCATCTTATTTCCTGATAAGATGCTTTGCTCACTTTCCATTAGCTTCCTTAGGTTTTGCATGTCCTGTAAAGAGTTTGTAATATGGATTATTGATCCAGAGTCAATCCACTAGGTGTTAATATTAACATTGGCCATATTAAATTCATAACACACAAATGAGATTGGTTTACCTTTCTTTTTAAGCCATTATTAGAATTTCATGCATTCCTTCTTCGTGTGTCCCTCTCATTTACAAAAGAAACACCTTGCTTCTTTCTTGATATCAGTTTGGGGTGGTATTTTACCTTTTCCCTACTGATGAGTTTTCTGATTGGCTTGATGTTTGTCAGTTTTGTTCTTCCCGTGAGTGGTTACCACCAATGCACTCTCACCCAATTCCATCACTAGTCTCTCTTCTTCTTGAACACACATGGTCATTAATTCATTGATTGACCATTTGTCCTTATATGTATTGTATGAAATTTTAAAAGGGTCATATTGAGGTAGAAGGGTGTTCAGAATATAGTACACAAGGACGAATTCTGACATATTAATCTCGAGTTTATTAAGTTGAGCCACAATATCTCGCATTTGTATTATGTGCTCACGTACTAGCTTTTAGCAAGTCTCGGACATTTTCATGCTGATCAACAGAACCACGTATGCCATCAGTTATCTTAGTTTTGATAAACATCACGCTGAGCCGATTGGAAATTACATGCTTATGTTAAAATTTGAAGCTTAATAGTCTAAATTACATGTTTTACCCATGTGAAACATGCCAAAAAAATATGAATATCATGACATAAAAATTGCCTGTGAACTAAATTCTTAATTCAAATAGATTCAAATGGTCTTTATGATAAAACTATCAAATTATATTTCAATTCATAATCCCTATGGGTAAATTATAAAAATAATCTGATATTTTATCCTGATTAATTATATTAAATATAATAAAAGATCATATGAGATAACAATTATTATATGAAATATAATCAGTCACAATATGATATCTAATTATTTATGTGATCCTTATTTTAACTTTATATATAATTTTAATTAATTAAGGATGTTGTGACTAATTTTTAATTAATTAAGATTATATGGATCACTAGATATTTTAAACATAAAAAAATTGACTCATAAGCATAATTTTATATAACTAAATATGCATACATAATATGAACATTTTATCGACTAAAATATTGAAAATGATATTTTCTCATGATTTTCAACAAAATATATCAAGAAGTTTCCAAGAAGAAACCAAAATCAAATCATTTTCATGACAAAAAAAAAAAAAATGAAAACTATTTCGTATCAAGGCAGAGGTCAAAAGGCTCTGATACCAAATGTAAGAAATCATTGAAGCCAACTTGCGTTTCTAAATCATTATAATAGAAACACAATAAAAACTGATGCGGAAACAAAATAGCGTACCTCCAACCATTGTTGTCAAGAATTTCTGCAGAGGTTTTTTCTTGAACTTTGGTATTTCTCGACTCAAAACTCTTGCTTTAGATGGTGTAGGAAATCTTTTTTGCTTCAAAGAGATGATTAAGCCCAAGGACCAAAATTCTCATATATATAGATGTTCTCCTATCAAGAATATTTATTATCACCAACTCATAATGTTCAAGAATTAATTCAAATTTGTAACGTTTGGACCATAATAAAAAATTTTAATGACATTAAATATTTAATTTAATAATAATGATTTCATGTATAATGAATAAAAAACTGAAATTAATAATAAATGAATTATGGAAAAAAATTAATAATAAATGAAAAAATTAATAATAATAAATTATGAATTTTAATGAAAACGATTATATTATTATTAAATAAGATATTTAATAATAACGGATACATTAAATTAAGAATAAATGAGAGCAGGACCACTGCATGTCCCACCAATCGTAGATTAATTAATGATTGGCTTAACGGGTGAGGATTTGCTGTAATGGTGATTTCTTGGCCTAATCATGATGCACCCAATCGATCATCACAATCCAAACACCACAGTGGTCATCGTTGTGGATTAACTCCATGATTGTTGGTGGAATATGTCGGCTCGATCTTTCTATGGCCTGAAAGAGAACTCTTCCTTTGTATTTCTCATTGGTAATAATTTAAAGTTTCTGTTAATTAATTAACAAAAGGAAACGAAAAAATCATGCCAAATCAAAGACTCGACGGAACCAATTTGTCTAATCGATTTCGACCGATGCGAGACCAAGTCAGAACGGGTCGGTGGTAGCGTGCGCACGTATGTTCGCTAGTGATACGGAAATTATTTTTGCCTATAACCATAGCTTCCCATGTGATTGACGATGGTATGGAACAAGAATCCGTCATATTCCATGACGGCTTACGGTCACAGGGCGTTTCGATTCCAAAGAGGGGGTTGATGTTGCATCAGGTTATATTATCTATCTTTCTATTACACATTAATCCATCTCAAAATCTTCAACTCCAGTATCACAGGAATCTTGACCTCGTCAAGAAGAGGCACCCTCGACGTAATAAGCCTTGCTCCAAGAGGAGAGACGTTTGCACCTTCGCTCTTGTTTCAGGAATACTTCTCACGCAGTAGTCAGTCAAATCTCGGAATTAGATCGGACTAACCTTCCACCTCGACAGAGGCTACCGACACCGACACCGACACCCATAAGTAACGCTCGGGAGCTATCCGTCACCCACGTGGGAACTACTCTCAACGGCTTACCAATCACACCCTTCTCCGGGTTCTGGCCAGGCTGGACCGCACCCCTCGTGCGGACATGTGGACTCCAACCGGTACGAAGACTTTGGAGTTGCGCGTTTATTTTATTTCACGGGAGGTCCCGCGTTCCTTGCACGTGCGTGGCTCCCACTTGTCTCACAACCTTCAACGCCCGTGCCATGCGTGGACCTGCGTGTCACCATACTTCACGTGTCAGCACGATTGATATGTGTCACACGCGCTCCCTCTGCCCTGCGCCGAGATTGTTTCAGACACCGATACCCCAAATTATGAGGTTTCTGACCGTGTGTCGAACGATTAAAATATGGTCAACAACAGGAATCGCAAGCACTGAGCTCACCAACCGATGGGGCGGCGTCGGAACGCGTAGCACTGTAATGCTGGGTATACAACGTGTCTGCACAGGAAGGCCTTCCCCCCTGTGCGTGGGTCCCACTTGGAAAAAGTTGCCGATCCCACGTGTCGGAAGCAGGTGATGTTTGGGGTCCTAAGACGGGTGCGTCGGTCAAGCGTATTCACTTTATATTTCTTTCTCCTTTTTTATTTTCCTGCGACACGTGGGGTGGGAGGGGGTGAGATGAGGTAAAGGCTGACGTACCTCACGCACGTGCGATCCCGGTCGACGCCTCGCGGTTGCTTCGACGAGATTGCGTCTTTTTATTCACTTCTTCAGCGCCGGTTCGTGTCGGTAACGGCCGCGTCGGCTCGGTGAGGGGCATCGGCCGATGTTGCCCGTCCGATCACAAGTGACACTGTCGGGGTCGCTCGATGAAGCGATCTTGGCCGTTCGTGCAGTTGACAATGACATGGACCGACTGGGTCAATCGTGGAGACCGAGTTGGAGTCTCTGGCTTTATTTGACTGCACCAGCAACCAAAATTATTAGGTCAGAGGCAGAACAAACGATAATTATTATAAGAAAAAAAAAACTCGCTATTAACGTATCAAAGTTTAATCAACTTTATGCAAATTACTCCTCAATTCTCATACCACGGTGTGCACAAGGCATTTGAGTTTATTTCTGCTCGATTATAACAAAGCTACAAAATAAAGATATTATACAGTCTTTACAACTTCATCTCCACAATTACTTTTAATCATATGACTTGAAATTTCATGAAGAAATACAGAAAAATGAAGAATTGTGGAAGCCATACATGTTAACTAGACCAAGTTAAAATTCAATAAACCATAAATTACTTGATCAGAACTCCAGTCTAATCAACCCACGTATTGGGCATGGTCAGCAATGGATGCAGGGTGACCCGAGACAAAGTCTCTTTCTGGAACTTAATTAATTGGATATAGGATGAAAGGAGACATAATTCTTGACCTGCCCTTTTTATTTCCTATGGGATGTTCTGAGTCCGAGTCACAGTTTTTCAGACTAAATGCTATGCTTAGGTACAACCTTAGCTCATACTTAAAGTAATAGCATCGGAGTGCAAGCTGATCAACATCAACATAGGCTGGTGGGTCCAGGTGCCACTTCTAGACTTCACGTAGTCTACCACCAGATGATCCAGGAACACAAGAAACGATAGACAACCCAAGGCCAAGTGCCAAGTGAAATGTGGAAAGATGAGAAAGTTGGAAGCATCCTAGAAGCTCACCTCCTCCTCCTCCTCCTTCTCTCTCTCTCTCTCCGTGCGAAGAGTCCATGCATGAGAATCAACTGAGATGGAGATGCATATAAGAGATCAGAGAAAGTTGCAGTCAATAAGCCAGAAGCAGATCATGGGGAGGTCAGAAATAGATGGGAGGTGCAGGAGGCACCCAGAGCACAGGCAATCCAGAGGGGTGTGCCCCTTCTGCCTCAGGGATAGGCTCTCTCAACTCTCAGCCTCTTCTTCTGCCACCACCACCCTTTCCTCTGCCGCAGCCACCTCTTCTCCAGATACCAACCTCTCTTCTGCTGCTGCCTCCCCTCCCAGTCAAGTCCACAACAAAGGCTTAAGGCTCCTTCTCAAGCCCGGGCCGCTGAAGAAGAGCCGGTCGCTGGCTTTCGTGATCGGCAGGCTGAGAGAGGAGGACAAAGGGAAAAAGAAAGAGGAGGGGAAGAAGGAGAAGGATAAGAAGAAGAGGAAGAAGGGGGGGAGCTTTTGGTCTAAGATGGTACTTGGTTCAGACAGGAGGAAGGAGGTGGATGGTGATATGTTGCACTCCAGGACCATGAAAGAGAAGACTGCTACTAAGTGGGCTTTATTCTGATGTATGTTCCCTTCCCCTTCATCCTCTAACCCTGCAACCCAAGTAGAAGATAAAGAAGAAAAAGGATGGTCTTAGTATATGATATACTAGTTCAAAGATTTAGAAGATGTTAAGCCCTTTTTCATATGTCCCTTGTTGTACATAGAAATTTCCCCTACAACACACAGTTTGTGCTTATTCTCTTGAGAAGATTATATTGAATGTAATAGGGATCTTGTAAATAACATAAGGGCTATCTGATATTCACTACAACTAAAAGTTTCAATTGAGATCAGGGATGCTTCTTATTTATGATTGCTTTGAATAGATTTGTTTGTATCTTTTATAGAACAAAACCAAATTTGAACAGGTAATCTTCAACACTTTTAAGATATGGAATTGACAAGTCAAAACATGGTAATGACATCCAAAGGAAAATCCTTGTTCCTTCATGACCAAATTGGCAATTGTATTGATGGCTGTTGGGTATGAACATATACTCTGACTTGAAATCTAAGCAGGAGGATAGGGAGCTAGACAGAGGAGCATACCTTAAAAGGTTTTCTGCATCTTCATCACATCAAATCGATTTCTATAGTTCAATAAATTCACCGATCTATAGGACACCATCTAAACTGCAAAATAACACAACAAAATGTTAGTACAAGGGCTGTTGCAGTGCCAGATCACAGACATAACTAGAAGTGCTTAAAGGCTCATCTTTGTTTGAATCTAAGAACATGAAACTCATCCTTCGCAACACCAACAGATAGATAGCAAAAGCTCAGGTCCCACCTTTGTGAAATTAGGCTAAATTATTTCAAAAGAAGTAAAATTTAAAAACGGCACCTCTTATCAGACTTTCATCATCATCTGCAATTCCTTCAAGAAATTTGCGGCACCGGCATACCTCCTCATGATCTGACAAAGTACCAGTCACTAGAGCGAAATTAACAGCAATGCTGTTTTGAGTCCTACTGAGAACTTTGTTGTCATTAATAATGATCATGCAAGGAAACTGAATGTGGTGATATGATATCTGTAGATGTTTTGGTTATCACCACCTACTCCATTTCTGGTTTGGTCGAAACCAATGTCATAACATCATGAGACAAATCATCAGAGCACAACAAAGGTATCTAGGAGTAGGAGTAATAAAGAAGCACAAGGACTAAGGTCAAGGACAAGCACAGGAACAATTAACTAATGGGAAAAGCACATACACAACAACCACCAAGAGTATCAGCTCCTTTGCCACGAACATTAATAGAATGACACAAGCCAGGATGTAGAGCATATAAGAATGCATAGTGACCACTAACCAGAATTAACTCACAGAATGCAATTGACCAAAATATAAACAGAAGAATCAGCTCAGGTATCTTTGATACTATCTCATGATACCATCTCTTTGAAATTATTTGCAGATTCAATCCTGCTTGTGCTAGAATTACTTTTAACTCTTACCTGTTATACATATTTCTTTGGGCTTATCAACAGTGAGTTCACAGTGTAAACATATTATCCATGTTTTTGGTGCCTGAATTTGAGTGACCACCACCGAATTATTTGAGGATCGAGTATAAAGATTCCATGGCACAACCACCTCAAAGAATAAAAGAAACTTGAGGAGAACATAATGAATGGCATTTTGAACACAGGAATCTACGAGCAGAAGAAGATAAAAGCATGCGTTGTGGAACCTTGTAATGTTCACTTGCCTCATAATACTATCACATACCTCCTGTAAGTTATCCTTTTAACACAAAGACAACCAAAAAGCCGAGAGCTGTGCCTGCAGAAAAAGAGGCGAACTTGTGATCCTCAAAACTCGTCGATCTCTAGAGACGAACATTCTGCAGAAGAGATTCTGGGAATGAATCCGCAACCGGAATGAAAAGAGAGGAGCTTACTCAGCAACAGGGAGATCCAGAAATCAAACAGCAGCATGAAAACCGAAACCTATCCCCATCCGAAGACTAAAACCAAGGATGCGATGTGATGGCTGAAGGACGAAATCGATCAGAGCTTGCTTGTCTCGCGAAGAAGGCTGGACGTTGATGGGCTGCGAAAGGATGCAGGCGGAGGTCGGCGGCATGTCGGCCGGACTCCACTCCAACCATCGAACACCTGGTCGGCAATCGTCCTGGGTGACAAAACTAATTGATGTGACCAGATCTGGCGCGGCTGAGGCCAAAGGCCAAGCGCCGTGCGCGCGTGGACGGACCGAATGCTGTGTCAAGTTTCTCTTAAAGCCGGACCGGCGTGTGAATACCGAATACCTTATCAATTAACATAGAAAGACATTAGATGAGAGCAATCGAATACGCTATTTTAAGCTCACGTTGAGTGAAATTTATGACGAGCATATTAAATACTAAATACTATTAAGAAAGCTATTTAGAAGATTGATCGAAAGGCGTTTATGGCTTTTTATACCCTACCACAAAAAAAAAAAGAAAAAAGAAAAAATCAAATCTTATCTGGTGATCAGAAAGGATGAACGGTGGAAGCCATTCGATCAGGCGCAACGATGAACGGTCCAGATTGAAGATCCTTAGCTTCCTAAGTCTCGCACCTTCGCTATAAATTAGGGTCTATTAGGGAGCGCTCCAAAGGGCGCAGAGAAACCCTAGCGGCGGGGACGATTGGCGATAAATCTGCTGTCGTCTCTCGCGTCGAGGAGGCAAGGGAGTCTTTGATCCGAGATGAAGGTATGTTGGCAAGCGGATGACGGTTTCCGATATTTCTTCCCGAGTTTTTTTATTGTTCGTGCCGGAAGTATGAGGCGCGACGAAACTTGTTACGTTTAATTGCTGATTCGTGGAGGATCTGAATGGCTAATGTTGGTCTTGGTGTTGTCTCCCTTTGCAGTTCAATATTGCGAATCCGACCACCGGGTGTCAGAAGAAGCTCGAGATAGATGACGATCAGAAGCTGTAAGTTCATGTGGTTTTTGGAGTATCATGTCGATGCTTTGCGTCTTGTTTATAGATCGGACTTTGTTGTTGTATTGTATTATCCTGTTCCATTGGTTAATTTATTTCATTGTTCTTCATGTAACAGGGGCAACATATGTCATGTAGTCTTGTCTTGCGATCTTTCTTATTCATTCGATCGATGCAAATTATTGATAGAATCTGTTTTGCTGTCATTATCGAGAGGGATTTTGAATTAGTGCATGTAAATCGTTGTTTGTGAGGGTCATTTTAGTTTATTTAGATTATCAGATTTTTTCGTAGGAAATAATTGCATCAATTTGCTGAAACTATGTTTCTATGGTTGTTTATGCCCACATGATTGGTATGCCTAAGTTGATTGTCAAATATCATCGGGTGTTTCATTGATTTAAAATGGTTATGTAAATGGTCAGAAATCATGCTGTTTATAATATGAAATATGGGTTTGAAATGATTTCCTTCAAGGAAACTCTGGTTTTTTGGAAGTAAGTTATTGCAAGCATTTCTTCCAGTTCTTTGAGAAGAAAAGCTAAAAACTTTCAGCTATAGTTTATACAATTCTTTGGTTGCGTCTGATAATCATCTCGACCATGATTTTCACCTGACAAAAGAACTAGCCCAGGTGTTCTGGATATCATATTTTCCTCCCAAAAACACTTAGCTCCTGATGCTGATAGTTAGTAGTGGCTGTAAAATATATGTTGGACTACCAAGATATCTTGAACGACACTATTTGTAACAGTTCTCTGTTGCTTTAGTTCTTTTTTTCTTGTTAATATTTTTTTGTTTGTTATATTGTCAACTAATGTATTGTCTCTTTTTACCTTGTTCTATAAGTCTCCTAATATTGTTTTTACCATTTAAAATTTCGGAATTCACAGAACCTATTGCTTACAATATTATCATATGATCTGTATGATTTCACTGTGTGGTCATATGATATACAACTTTTTTTTATTATTTTTCAGATTTTTTTAATTCTTGTATAGTGCTATAGTGGTTATAATGAACATGCACTATGACTTCATAATTTGTTATGCAGTCGAGCATTTTTTGACAAGAGGATCTCTCAGGAAGTCAGCGGGGATGCCCTTGGTGAGGTATGTGTTACCTGTGATTTTTCTGTAAGAATGCTGGTAAAATAGTTTATGATATTAAAAATGTAAGACATGCAATTTCTTACCAGGAATTCAAAGGCTATGTTTTCAAAATCATGGGAGGATGTGACAAACAAGGTTTTCCCATGAAGCAGGGGGTACTCACACCTGGACGTGTTCGCCTGCTGCTGCACAGAGGTAATGATATATTGTTATTGGTTTTTGCAGCCATTTGGATTATTCTATTTTGTATTCTGACTTTAGTTAGTTTGTCACAGGTACACCTTGCTTCCGTGGGTATGGCAGGCGTAATGGGGAGCGCAGGAGGAAGTCGGTTCGTGGATGCATTGTCAGCCCTGATCTCTCAGTTCTGAACTTGGTTATTGTTAAGAAAGGTGAGAATGATCTTCCAGGGTTGACTGATATTGAGAAGCCTAGAATGAGAGGACCTAAGAGAGCCTCAAAAATCCGCAAGCTATTCAACCTTTCCAAGGAAGATGATGTCCGCAAGTATGTCAATACGTACCGCCGAACCTTCACAACAAAATCAGGTTCAGTTTGACATTACCAGACTCTTTACCTTATAGAAGATGTATTTTTCTCATTGCTATGTTGTCTTGCATGCCACATGAGCTGCTATACTATTGTTGACTTTTGGACTAAGTTTTGCTAGTGCTTGTGAGCATCATCTTGATTTGCACTTTGACTTTTTCTTAATGATCTTGCTGTCACCATAAAAGCATCAACACTAATGATTGTAGTTCTCTTTGTATTTTGTAGTGCTTGAAATTGCAACCATCATTGTTGGATGTCTTTTTAGACTGTATATTGTTTCCAGTAGAACGTCGGGTTTGATGCGTTAGTGGTAATAGGCATGCAGTTAGAAACTACTGTGACGCAATGTTATATCATGAACATAAAATGAGGGATACTTTGCCATGGATGGTAAGCCATGAGATGCCTGTTATAAGTCTTTCCTATGGGATCCTTTGCCCAGTTTGGTTGAATCGTGCTGATTCAGGTTTCATCTTTGCAGGCAAGAAATGCAGCAAGGCACCCAAGATTCAGAGACTTGTGACGCCATTGACATTGCAGAGGAAGCGTGCCAGGATTGCAGAGAAGAAGAAGAGGATCGCAAAGGCCAAGTCAGAAGCAGCCGAGTACCAGAAGCTGCTTGCCACCAGGCTCAAGGAGCAGAGGGAGCGTAGGAGCGAGAGCTTGGCCAAGAGGAGGTCCAAGCTTTCTGCTGCCTCCAAGCCATCCGTTGCAGTGTAGACCTTGTTTTTCCCGAGGGAAATGTGTAGCTTAAGCTCGGAAACTGTTTTGCCGTTTGAGATGATGCAAACTGATCGGTGACTTTTATCTTTTTAGATGATGGATTTTGATCGAACGATTTCCTCCAAATGCTTTTAGCAATTTGGATGTTGGATCTAATACGTTGTTTGCGCTGTGCATATTGAATGCTTCGTTTCTATTTGTGAATTAATAGGTTGTTTAATTGGTGTAGGGTTGCAGATATTGTTGACATTTGATGAAAGTAACAAAAAATTGATGCTGAAAATAAGTCTCTAAATGATTTAATTTGTTCAGTTATGAGCTTTAGCCGAATCTATTTACGTAGGAATCACATCTAAGCAGTAGAGAAAAAAAAAATCAGTTAATCGCAATATGATTTAATTTGTTCAGTTATGTATAATGGTAATTTTTTTTTTAAAATATTTTTTTTCTCATATCTATTTGATTTATTATTGTGGCGCAATCATTATTATTTTAAAAGATAATATCATCCTAACCATTGTTTTCATCGTGTCCTCATTTATCAGGTTAGCGATGCTCATGGACGGGAAGCTCTCGTTTATCGCTTTTCTCGATTTTGATGATTGATAAATTTAGACTCAGTAGATAAGTTTATCGGGCTAAGTAGATAAGTTTATCGGGCTAAGTATGTTTTTTAAGTGATACATAAAATATTTCGATCATAAACTTGGGTCAATTATTGAGCAAGCTAGTTGGATGTTATGTTGAAAAATTATTATGTTAAAAATTAGACATAAATGATTGATCAACGTATTAAAGATTAGATTTAATGCTATAGGTTTTGACATCATATTACATTAAAAGATCGGATGACATGAAAAAGTCAACATATCAGTAGAATATGTGATATGTCGAAGAAAAGATCGATGTGCTAGAGGTTCGAACGAAATGTCGAAAGATTGGACGACATGTCGAAAGAGCATGCAACTTATCGAAAGCTTCGTAAATGTGTCGAATATGTGGTGATTTGTTAAAGTCTTGATCGAGATTATTTTTAGTTAATTTAAATTGGTATTGGGTGAAAACTCATGTGAACTTATCGAGGAACCCATTGGACTTGAATTAAAGTTGAATTGGACCTATTAGAAGACCAAATCAGTGGCCTAAACCGGGCCTGGGCGATGGTACCGTTAGGCCCAAGTGGTTGTACCGCCTGAGTTAACAAAAAAGTATTGTTTGTTTTTTTTTCAGCATTTTCGATGGTAGTATTGCCTAGGGCAACGATAGTATTTCCTAGGCCAATAGTAGTACTGCTAAAGCTAAGATTCGCCCATTACAGTGGTAGTATCGCTCGGTGCCAATAATATTATCATTAATACCCTAAAATTTTGTGTATTTGAATTTTTAGCTCCATGAAGTATTTTGGGGTTAGTAAATACCCTACTTAGGCTTGGTTGATGGAGCTAAAATTTAAATCCTCAAAATTTTGGGGTATTGACAATACTATTATCGGCACCGGGTAGTACTACCGCATAAGGGGTCGTGAATATTGGATTTGGCAGTACTATAATTGGCCTAGGCAATGCTACCATCGCCCTAGGCAATACTACCATTGAAAATGCTAAAAAGGCACAAATATTACCTTTCAGTTAAATCAGGCGATACAATCACTTGGGCCTAACGATACCATCGCCAAGCCTGGTTTAGGCCATCGATTTGGCCTTCTAATAGGTCCAATTCAACCTTGATTCAAGCCCAATGGATTCCTTGACAAGTTAACATGGTTTTGATTCAATATCAATTTAAATTAATTTAAAATAATCTTGATCAAGACTTTAAACTCTCATTTTAATTATAATTTGAGTCTTATCCTCTTTAGTTGGTTATAATTCTATGTTGTAGGAAGTGAGAGATCCCAAAGAGAGTGAATGTTATCTCCTTAGTTTGAAAAGGAAAAAGTTATAATAAGAGTAGTTGATCTTTGAAAAGAAGATCGATAATAAAAACTAATAGCTTCGGGAAGACGAATCGGGAGCGGACATAAATCAGGAAGATCGAACCACTGTAAATCAGTTTGCCTCTCTTTGTTTGCACTTTACTTATGACTTAATTTTATTTACTTACTTGCAACTTTAATTTGATTAATCGAGTTTTTGAAACATATTGATTTATCAATCAAATTTTAAAATTAATTAAAAGTATTATTGTACTAATTTACCCCTCCTTTTCAATGCCATTAAGATCCTATCATCCTCCTTTCCTTTTGTCAATGTTGATAACATAGGTGATGGGACGAAAACAATGCTTTAGTAGTACCTCAATAACAATAAATAAGGATGGTGGATGAGAGTAAGGGGGTAGGGAATGAGATATAGACGAGGGATGACGGGGCTAAGTATATATATATATATATATTCTTAAAAAAATAATTTCACTTACTCCCCTATTTCATGTTTATAGAGTACCCTTCTAACCTTTGTACCATCGATAGTTGTTTCCATCACTAGTTCTCATTGACATTGATGCAAGTGTCACTTGCTCTTTCTAATTACTTTGCTCCTTTGATCAAGGGGTAGAAGTAGACAGGAGCATGCTTCCTTAGTGCTAAGGCCTTGGAATCTAAGAGACGATAGACGAAGGCAAGGGTAGAGATGACGAATGAGGACAAAAGTGGAGGTAACAATATATGACTAAGGGATGACTGGACGAAGAAGATGCTCTACGAGACGGACGAGGTCGATGATAAACACAATGAGACAAATTTGGAGCCTTAGAGACACCTCAGTAGTGGTGAACGAGGGTGACAACGATATAACACAAAAGAACGATGACACGACAGAGGCAATGATCGATGAGACGAAGAGAAGGCAGTGATAATATATATATTTTTAAATAAAAATACTCTAAAAAATAAACTCGAAAGGGATGCTTTGCGGAAAAAAAAAACATAGGGACTTTTTGAAAAAACTTGTCCTATTTGTTAAACGTGAAAAATGAAAGGTGTCGATTACAATAGCTTATCGTCATGTCATTAGCTCTCAAATAATGTCGTCGTAATATAAAAAGAGAGTACTATAAGAACACACAGGTTTTCATCTGATTCCAGCAAATCAAAACACAGACTGCATCAGAAAAACTGACTCCCTCCGCCAACATACAGACACCAATTAAAATATCTGCTACGACCGGAAGATGAGAACGATTCTAGCAGACCATTCTGCTGTAAGCAGCTACCAGCGAGGAAACCAACATTTTAGGAGGTTTTACAGAATGTTTTTGTTCTTGGGTATCTCCTGAGCAGGGCCAGGGACGATGATCTTCTTTACCGGCAGTGTCGGTCTGCCAGTTGTTGCTACGAGGGTCAGAAGTCAGGTTCTTCCTGTTCACAATGTTGAAAATCTCAGTGAGGACAGTCCGGAAGGCATTCTCAACGTTTGTAGAAGGCATTCAAGTGCTGACGTTTCCAGGAAGAAGAGGTTCTCCTTCTGAGCAAATTCTTGGGCATCTTCCGTGGTTACTGCTCTCTGGTCCTCGAGATCGGCCTTGTTTCCGACCAACATGATCACGATGTTCCTGTCCGCATGGCTCCGCATGGCTCTGCAGCTCTTATAGCCACCAAGGAATATGATCAAAGCTTTGGCACTTGGTAATGTCGCAAACCAGCGAAGCCCCAACTGCTCCTCGGTAGTATGCACTGGTGACAGCTCTGTAACTATACCCGTGAAGATCCAAGCTCATCGGATTGCAGACTAGATGGTGTTTTCCTTTTTGACATAAAACTTCAAGCCCTGTAGGTATACTCATTCAATGCATCAGCAAGAACTCATGAAATTCAAACTAGATCTCGAATATGAAAGACATTAAGGTATCTGTTTCTAGATTGAACTTTTCATCGCAATGAGGGAATTGCAGATAAAGAAAGGTTACTGAAGAAAGTGACAAGTTCAGACGCTCATATCGTAAGGAGTCGTTAACGACAAAAGTCAATTAATTAACTAGTGTTTGATGTCTTGTTAAAAAAATAAAGATGAAATAGCTAAATAATAGTTAAGCACAAGAAACAGTAAAAAAACTTCACTATGCTGCAAGAAACACATGTAACTCAATATGAAGCATATCTGAATGTCATGCATCAATACTTCAAAATTTGGGATGGTTAACTACCAACCAACCTTAAAATGTTCTCAAGATATCATGTAAAATATTTGAGTTTTAATAGAACATACTTGGTCATCAACTACTATGTCATCCAGCCTTCTCTAATGCTGATGTTAGAATCTATTTCTTACTACCAAATTTCCGTGCTTGAAATCACGAAAAAGCAAAATAACGTTTAACAGTTTGTAATTGGATCACAAAAATTCAAGCTTTTATTTGAAATATTGCAATCTTATATGAAACTCGTATATTTTGTAGCAAAAAAATAGCTCCAGCAAGTGGTTCATTTTTCGTTGGTCAAACAAAAAGTTCTTCATGGGAATTTCTCATGTCTATATGGCTTTTACAGATGTTGACATTCTGCTGCCTGGTGCACAAGATTGGAAAATTGGATGGCAAAAAATGTGATTTATTTCTGAGTGAGTTTGAAAATGATAGTAGTAGGCAATTCTGGATGTCAAATCCAGTAAAGATTATGGAATGATGATGATTGTTCTACATTGGTGTCTGCCAGCAAGCATATTTTTTTGTCAAAATAAGATTCATCGGCTTTTATGGTGGTATATATTTGATTTTGCCATTTAGTCTCATATTGGTTGAGAAGTATCGAAACCAAAGACTTATAAATCCGTCTAATATCTCTTACTCTTAAAGGTGTCTTTCGGAACTCACGAAAAGGTAAAACTATGGGGGTATGCCCATCGTCCAAAACAGACAATTTCTCATAAACTTACGGGCCGCAACTAGAAGAAGGGTCCGAGGCCTACACCTCGAGTATAAGAATTATAAGCTCATAAGTCAATCGAGTCTCCATTTAATTCTTGGCTTTGTGCTGAGTTCGTCCATCATTCAAAATGGACAATTCCTCCCAATGGGATGCACCAATAGCCAACCGACCAAATGATCACTCATCACATCAGACTATGAGCCCTTTTCTCCCTACGGAATGGAGCAGTGATAAGGCCTTCAATCCCATTTTGTCCCTTATCACCCTTCGTACACTAAAATGAATCACTTCACGAGCAGTTAGATCGACAAGGCATTTCTCCTAACACCACTTATTGCATATGCAAATAGTAACCAGCAAGAACTACTGAATACTTCAGATACAAATGATCAAATCCCATCAGACGCGCAACAAGATGTAAATCTGAGGAATCGACTAGGGTCCCGGAGAAGAGCAAAGGAAGTACCTCTCCTGACCAGCGGTGTCCCAGATCTGCGCCTTTACGCTTTTGTGCTGGATGATGAGGGTCCTCGTCTGGAACTCCACCCCGATCGTCGCCTCGGAGTCCAGGCTGAACTCGAACCGCGCCAGTAACTGCGATTTCCGCACCGCCGAGTCCCCGATCAGTACCACCTTGAACACGTAGTCGATCTTGTCCCTTCCGCCCGCCATTCCCGCCGCTGCTCCGCTGCCACCACCGCCGCCGCGCTCCAGGTGCTTCCTCTGTTCTGACGGCAGAGTAGAGCGAGCGCAGCACCCGTGAGTGACCCGATCCCTCTCACGGTCACCTCAGCCAGCCGACAAATGGACTCCTCTGCAGGCGTTCGCTCACCGTCTGTCGTCGGTAAGCGCCGCGAAACTTCTTTGTCGAGCAATGTTTTCCCTACCCGCGTCTTTTACCTTCGTTGTGATTAATCGATCCAGTGGAATAATCATCTACGTGGTGTTAGATCATTGGGTGACGCGTAAGCGAGTACTATCTGCGGTAATACGGTTTCGTGATTGGGGTATACGTGGAAAACGGAGCGGCGTCGAGATGGTGCCACGTTCGCGCACTGATGGGTCGATGGCCGTACGATCCGCAACTTTATTGGTGAATCTGATGATGCTGTTTTACTCGTGGAATTTATTGGTTTCACCTGCGTAATGTTTTGCCACGTACGACTTGCTGCGACGAAGGCGTCGATTTGGTAATTAGGAGGTTATGTGTTGACTGTAACGCCATACCAGTCATTCTATAATGGCTGTTATATCGGCACCGTTTAACACACACAAGTTTGTATGCGGAAGTGGATATTGGCTGTAAAGGGGCGAGAAACGCGCGAGCGACGCGTGCGGTCGCGGGGGTGAGGCGATGGAGGACGAGGAGGAGCACGAGGTCTATGGAGGGGAGATCCCCGACGAGGGCGACATGGACGCAGACGTCGACATGGCCAGGCCTGATGAGGACGCCGCTAAGGTCTTCCTCTCCCATCCGCCTTTCCCACTCGAGATCCTTCGAATCTGTAACCCTAATCCGCTGGTCATGTCGATTCGGTTTAGTTGCAGGAGCTGGACGAGATGAAGAGGCGGCTCAAGGAGATGGAGGAGGAGGCCGCCGCCCTCCGCGAGATGCAGGCCAAGGTCGAGAAGGAGATGGGCTCCGTCCAAGGTCCGATTTCCCTTCCCTCCCCTCTCTCTCCTCCGTTCCACCTCTAGGGCTTCACCCCATCTCCTGTGATACGTTGATCTGCTCACGATCTAATGTTTCGGTTGAAGAGATGTTTAATTGCCAGTATCGGAAGGCACGTTTGGCGCATCAGGATGTGAAAATAGGCAAGTATGGTTGGAAGGAGTTCAATCTTCGTGATGCAAGTTAGATATGTAGTTGTGCGTGTTAAAACACAGCAGTGGTATCAGATCCATGCCCAGTTAATAACAATATCTTTTCAGCATGTATATGTTCATGCGTAGATACCAACTACGGTAATAGTGTCAATCTCTCTGTGCTACAATGAATTGATATCAAGATTTAAGGTATCTTAAACTACCTCATTTGAGCTTGGGGTAATTCCCTTTTGGAATTTTGGATGTCATGCCCTGGCTTGGTACTTTTACTGGTCCAATAACTTGGAAACAATAACCTTATATCATGTGATCCAAAATTCGTACGCTCAAGTTATTAGTACTGTTAAGTTTCATGTACCACTCTAGTCCATCATTTATTTTCATCGTGGAACTAATTGTGGCAATGCATTTGTAGTATGGCTGTGCATAAGCTATTCATGAACATTCAGCTATATATGCTGGTTTCACAAACCAATATTGAGTTTTATTTAAACATGATATTCTGACTTTTATGTCTAGATAGGATTAGAGATATGTTGATTTCTTTATGCTTTTCCATGTATTCCAACAAGCATTCAGTCAACGTTCATCTTGTCATATGTGTAGATCCTGCTAGTGCAGCAGCGTCCCAAGCAAGCAAGGAGGAGGTTGATTCTCGATCTGTATTTGTTGGCAATGTGAGTTTCATGATCTGACTATCTTGCATGTGTTGATTTGGAACATGTTCGTTCATGGTTTTGATTGTTCTGCTGATGTTTGTCAATCAATGACTTCATTTCTACAACATATATATCTGTGAGGTCTTGAATTGTACAGCACTCTATGATGTTCTAGTTGGACCCAAGAGCCTCGTTGATTTACGCCTTGCTGTAAGTAGATAAATGGATTTAATATATGATTTCAACATTGCTAACCTCATCTGAATATGTTATGCATAATTACGTTATCCTACACGGGCTAGTACTACGAATATGGAATGGTCTTGCAATGGATTTTATCTTCCATGCTTGTTAGTTATTGATTTACATATACCTTTTTTCCCTTGCCAGTTTACTTATGTAGTCACACATGGTATTCTTTATGCATAGATTATTCAAGAATTTACTGCTAGAAGGAACCACCATTTACCGCCCAAATCAGTTTTTGAGGACTGGTATTAGATGATGCATTCTTATGACTTGGAAGCACTCTCTGATGTTTAATGAATAAAAAATAAAAATATGTTGTCTGAACTGTGAAGATCTTCAGCACTTTTTGATTCTGATGCTCATTTTTTGGTCCTTTTACCATCATATGTTTCTTCAAAGAGGCTTTGGAGCATCATGTATGCAAACTAGATATCATGATTCATTGCAGTTGAAAATAGAAAATGCTTGACAAGAGCTCCTTTATGTTCTTGATGTTACTTGATGGCACCTTAATTACATGTGTGAAGGGAAACCATTCCTCTGTCAAAATATATTATATGTATATGTTGGATGCATGAGAAAGATGCTCAACAATAGCTCACTTATGTTGGATGTATGTTAGCTTTGTTTTCTATCATCCAGCTACCAGCTGGTAAACCTTGTATATTAGATTTTATTAACTAGTGGGTTGTTGGTTTTCTCATTTTGTCACAAAAACTGCATCCAAGTGCATTATGGCTCCTGCACAAGTTGATCTTTTAAGGGTCATTGTCTTCTGGAGAAGATAGTTCATTTCTGGATATGGACCAAGAGTATATTAGTGATCTTGGATGATATCTAAGCAGTTCCACCACATCATGGTATTCCAGACATTGATTTTTTACTCTTACCTAATTGAATGGGTAAACTTCAGATTTTGCTAATTTTTGACCAGGCAATTTCTGGAACAGATACAGGAATGGTTCTTTGTTCCTTTTTTTTTTTCTTCTTATTTCGGGCAAATTGAGTATGTTTTTAGCTAATGTTTGATACTATATCATTCACAGAAAGTAGTAAATTTTTTTTCTTTTTACTTTGTATTTGAGCATGTATCAAATAAAATTGTCTGATGGAAGCATCATTTTGGTTTCTCTTTTGTTATTTGAAGTCCTTTTTGTTAATTGATTGAGTCATATCTGTTGTTATATCTTCTCAAATTTTGAGGTAATTCTTTAATGAAATGTCTAATAATGGCCGCAGGTACACTCTTCAGTGTTCTGAGTTCTCTGTTGCCCAGTATAATGGGGTGCCAGGAAGCTCTGATTTACAGTAAGGCCTTAATTAAAAAAAGAGAGAATTTCTTTTTAAAAAGAGTCACAAGAGAAAAAAGGGATGATCAAAAGAGCATGAGAGAACAAAATCCCAGGGACAATGGGAAACTTTAAAAAAAAAGGACTCAGTGTGGAAGAAAGATAAAAGAAAAAAAAGGGAGAGAGAAGAATAAATAATTTATGCAGTTCCTGTAGTTGTTTAACAGAAAAAGGAGGTGGGCCATATAGTAATGGGCCTGAAGAAATCTCAAAGAAAATTGAATGACTTGATGGTTTGAAGTTAGGCAATAGGATAGGTGACATGAAGTCCATTGTGCTTTGGCATAATGTAACTCCATTTGGGCACATGCAACTAGTGATGCTGAAGGCTGCCTATACTTGGTGTTGGAGTTGGAGAGCTTTGGATTATAATGTTGCTTAGCATTCTATGGTGAGAGGTCCTTGATCTCTTGCTTGTGGCCTTACCTTTTACTACTTCTGTCTGTGTTGTGAGCATTGGTTTGTACTGTTGCACAGAATTCTGCAGTGAGAGGTCCTTGATATCTTGCTTGTGGCCTTCTCACTTTCCGCTTCTGTCCATTTTCTTGTCAGCTCATGTTTTTTTGTTTAGTAGCACAGTCAATTTGCTGTTTAAAGTATAGTTCGCTATGTCATGAACACTTTTAAACACAAGTTCATCGCTAAAGAGTACTAGATGGATCCCTTTCTTAATTCTAAGTGGTCAAGGACTAGGAAATTAGTTCCTTTTTGAGCAGCCAAATAGTTTTGTGGCTGGTTTGGTTGGATGTAAGTGTTCGAAGTCAACAAGTTACATTTTGAAAGTGAAACTTGCAAGAAATGGCTTTAAATATATTGAAAGAGACACGTAGTACAATCACCTCAAACATTTGTTCAGTTAAAAATGAACTAATGCAGTCAGCTAATATATTGTTTGTTGGTCGACAGTCTCGAATCAAATCAGCCATCAATGTCTAAACGGTATCATGATGTAGGCCAGTCATGACTGAATTATAATTCATGGCAGGTCAGCTGTCATATGATACACCAGTTGTCAAGTGATGATCAAGATTAATCGTCACCAACAAGACTGCTGCCGGGTTGATTGTGAGTTTATTGGTTGCTAATGAAGCTGGCTACCATAAAAATATTACACTGTGGAAGCCTTTAAGCTCTCCACGATCTGAAGTGATCAATGAGAAAAATTATATAATTTCGTTTTGACATTTTGAATCAAATTGACTTTGGTGAGGCTTTTGGATGAACCAAACTAGTCAAAGTTGACTGCTTGCACAAAGTGCCCCTTTCTGCTTTCCACTGTCAATTAACCAAAGACACTCTAAATTAGAGAACCTTGACAAGAATGCTATTAACAAAGGCAGATTTTCCATGTTGGAGTGCAATCATTTTTCTTAGTGCATGACCGAGTATGATTGTGATTAACATTTGACCAAAAAGGTTCTAAACATCAGTTAATTAAGATCTTAGTGGCTGTGATGGAACTTCATAACTTAAAAAATCCTCATCTTGTTGAATGATAATCATGATATTATTGATTGGAAACACTCCCATGTATAATTGAAATTAATTTACTAGCAGTGGCATGAGTAAGCACAACCTCTGTTAGACTAATAACCTGTTATGTTATTAATTGCCTACTAATGCCGATAGCGGTTATGAAACTGCAGGTGGATTATGCTTGCACACCCGAAGAAGTGCAGCAGCATTTCCAGTCATGTGGAACAGTCAACAGGGTTACTATTCTGACAGACAAATTTGGTCAGCCAAAAGGTTTTGCTTATGTTGAATTTCTAGAAGTTGAGGCTGTTCAAGAGGCTCTCCAGTTGAATGAATCTGAACTACATGGGCGTCAAATCAAAGTTTGTTTAGTGTTAATGTTATGCTTTTAATTGCTACCTTCTGATTAGATATGATGATTTTTTGGGTTAATTCTAATGAAAGGGATGCTTCTTTGCAGGTAGCAGCTAAACGGACTAATGTCCCAGGAATGAAGCAGTTTCGTCCAAGGCGGTTCAGTCCATACATGGGAAACCCATATAGGAGGCCGTACATGCCTCCATACTTTGCTTCCCCTTACGGATATGGGTTAGTGCTCTGTTATCCTTCACTTTTCTTCAGGCGAAAGCTAATGCTCATGCACACAAATGTTGGAACTCCTTGACTATCTTTGCAGGAAGTTTCCAAGATACAGAAGGCCGATGCGTTTTAGGCCTTTCTGAGCAGTGGAGAGTCGGTTGCAATTAGCTTTATGTTGTCTGTATCAAACATTATGGGACCAGTGCAAATGTCTGTTGCAGTTCCGTTATGATATTTTATAGGTGCGAATTCCTACCGGTAGACTTTAATAGCAAGCCAAGGCCATAGGAATAAATTTGCACTGTATTATTATTGCATACTTTTGCTGTTCGTGGCTGTGTCTTGCAACCGATTAATGTGTGTGGTAATCATTTTCTTTCTTATGATATAATTGCCTGCTGCATGACTCATTTTTGCTGGCCATTGTGGATGACAACATTCCGAGTGTTCCGACTGGCGGTCTTGGGTGAGATTGTTTGTTTTCGGGGTTTGAAGATGGTCCAGACCATGTTTGGGAATGTGTGAGCATCTGCTTTAATTTTTTTACAAAGTGTTCTTTACTAAAAAAAAACTGACGAAATCTTCTAGCTGACAGGTTGAAGATTGTTGCAGAACTCTTGTCGAGTAACTAGGTTTGGATTCCATGGTTTCACCTACCTTACAGTAAGTCATATTCGAACTCTGATATCCGAATCTTTGTACTGTACCTTTAGAATAGTCGGTTGCAGATCGTTAATTTGTATCCTTGCGGTCGGTCTTTACTTTTTTTTTTTTTTTTTTTTCTCGACTTCAATATTCCAGATCGTTATTAGGATGTTGACATACGAGCTTCATTACAGTTCCCGAAGTAATACGAAAACGAAGGGTAGTGCTGAATGACGACATTGCATGCGTCGATGGACAACAATATTTTACTCAACAAGTCGTTTTGATGGGCCACCATTGTTTTCGTTGTTTCTCGGTATATTGTGTTCACCGACATATCCAGACGTACAAACTGTTCTTCGTAAAAGAAGCATTTGACAATGAGATTTTAGTCTTTTCTGCTGTATTGTGTTAAACCACATGTCAGGATTGTAATTTTATTTCCTCAGGTTTAGTGCAAGATAAAGAGGGTAATGATGCGACAAGAAATCGTGGAATGATATATAATTGCTGAGGGCGAGGGGATTGATGAACGTTTATGGTGAATAATGGGAGGGAGGGAGGGAAGGCTCCACTTCTTTAGGATTTATTTATAAAATTGCAAATGTGCTCACGTCTCCGAACGTTGGGTGCCACCCATATATATATATATATATATATATATATATATATATATATATATATATATATAGTATTGTGAATAATAAAAATAATAATAAATAGGACCAACCATACCACCACCTGTCCAACTCTTTTTTCCAGACCAAATGCATCGCACCACGTTGCGTCTGCCTACTGACAGTGAGCAAGAAGAAACCGGGCCCAAAAGTTCATGCTTTCTCCTCTTGACTTGAGATTCAAACTCGGAGCCTGATCTAACTTTTTAACAAAATTCAAAGTAATCCCAACCAACGTGCTTGCTTGCTGCCTCCTTTTCCTATTATCCTGTACGCATGCATACACGCAGACATTTTGTGATCAGTCCCTTGGTAATCAATCAATCATGCGACGACGTCTTAGACCACAAGTATGCTTTCTTCGTAACACCCAAAAAGTCGACATCTGATTGGCCATTACGCGCGTCGAACCAGTGGAGTCGTCACTATAAAGCCACGTCCAACCTCCTCGGTGCCACAACCCTGAGATCCAACGGACGTCACCATCTCACCTAGCGATACCAGCCACCGCCAGGATCATTCATCACTTAGCTTTCACGCGCCGCCCAGCCGTCGGATCGAGCGGCCCCCGGTAAACGAGTCTCGCCCGTGGCTTCCTCTCCGGGATACGGATCCGGTGAAATCCCCGGGTGCGACTACCCGCGCTTGCACCCAAAACGCCACCTTCTCCCTGGCGGGACCCACAGATTGTCTCAGTGAAGGGGTTGAACCGACCGGAACCGCCGGACCCGCTCACCCCCGGATTCACGATTCTTGAAGCAACACCTGAACTGCCCGCTCCCCCGTGTATCCGACGGTGCGGAGGTCACCCGCAGATAGCTTCTCTGCGGTAAAACTCGGGCGTTCCGATCCCCTCAACAGAAACTTCCTTCCGCAGTTAATAGTATTATTACACGGCAGAGAGAAGGAGAGAGAGACAGAGAGCGAGGTGAGACAAAGGGAGGTCGGAGATATTTTTCCATTCTGGGAAAGAGAAGAAAGGAGGAGGAGGAGGAGGAGGTGAAGTAGGGGGATGGAGGAGCGGGAGAGGCAAGTGCTCATGGCGAAGCTCGCAGAGCAGGCGGAGAGATACGGTGGTGTGCACCCCGGACCCTTGTCAAACCAGAGACAAACGTGATGTTTTTTTTCCTTTTTCTTTTTGAGATTTCCCCGTTGCTTTCTTGGATTTTGTTGAGTCGATTGATTCTCACTTCCGATTATTTTTCTTCTTCTATTTGCAAGAATGATTTGCAATCTTTCTTGCAATCCTGAAGCTCCAATGGTTGTTCCGGGTGTTCTTGGTGAATCATGGCGCCTCCTTGTGTTCTGATCGTTTAAGCTTCTTCGATGTTTCTTCTTCTTCTCCTTGTTCTTCATGGTTTCAGGAATTTTAGTTGGGTTTTCTTGGATAAAAGTTTCGGCTCCATTTGTGGGATTTTGTGGCAAATAAATATAGGGATTTGTGTTCATGGTTTTACCGTTGTGTGTCATCACATCTGCAACAGAGGCTTATGTTTGTGCCGGAGTAAGTCGGTCCAATTTCTCTAATAAATGCTTCGCACATGGAGAAGAAGACCGATTGATTGATCTTTCCTTCCTTGTCTGTTAGCAATTGGTAGAATTGCATTGAATTAGTAAGTAGAGTTAGCCTTTTCTTAATGCTTTATGAGAGAGACAAAAATGTTGTTTCAGTTCGGGGACGGTTCCTTTTGGAAGGATTATATGCGTTCATGTTGGTTTTGATCTGCTTCCTTGGCTATTAAATATTTGGATTTCTTCCAGTCTAAACCTTTTTTCTTGAGGAAAACATCTGAAACCCCTTCTAAAAGACAAAAATTTTCAGTTATGTACTAGTTTTAATCACCCAAAGACAAACCCATTCCTCACTGCCAGCCTGAGATGTCGGGTGCCAATGTGTTAACCAGTGAATCCTTTGTGTTTGTTGGTCCTCTGATGGACTAGAGAAAATTATATGTAAAAAACTTAAATTCTTTAATCATTGCCGCTTGCCATCTTGACAAGATTACAAGTTCTCCTGTGTTGTTCGACTAGGTAATTTGTCTTATCGCTTCTATCTTAGAAATGGTGGAGTCCTTGAAGAAGATTGCCAGAATGGACATTGAGCTGACGCCAGAGGAGAGGAACTTATTGTCGGTTGGCTACAAGAATGTGATTGGTGAAAGAAGAGCATCATGGAGGATCCTCTGTTCGCTTGAACAGAAAGAAGAGGTGAAGGGGAGTGAGCAAAATGCGAGGAGGATAAGGGAGTATAAGAAGAAAGTTGAAAACGAACTGTCGAGGATCTGTAATGACATTTTGTCTGTCATTGCCATCCACATCCTTCCGTCTTCTTCTGCTGGTGAATCGATCGTTTTCTTCTACAAGATGTAAGTGGTTTTACTTTTTTTTCTTTATTATTCCCTTCTTCATTGCATTTTGCAGTGAATTTGGTGAAAAAATAAATGAATTCGATGGTTTCTTTCCATGTGCTTTCTAATTCCATAAACATCAGAACCTTTTTGGCAACTTTAGTTTGGTAGTTGTGCAGATGCATATTATTTTGTTGTTAATTTTCCTTTGTTGGGTCAATGCTAGGAAAGGAGATTATTACAGGTATTTGGCAGAATTTAAGACTGGAAATGAAAGAAGGGATGCTGCGGATCAGTCGCTTAAATCTTATCAGGTTTATTCAACTCTCTGTCTATTGTTTTTTCTTCTCCTTCACCAGCCACTGCTTGCTATAGGCTTTTTGTGGAGTTCTGAATGATGATCGGGAAAGCTAATATTCTGCCAATACAGGCTGCTACAAGTACTGCTATGACTGATCTTCCACCCGGTCACCCGATTAGGCTTGGCCTCGCACTAAATTTCTCTGTCTTTTACTATGAGATAATGAATTCATCTGAAAGGTCAGTGCAGACTTTTGTCATTCAGTTTCATTTTCATGTTCTCCTGTTTCCTAGTGCAAATTTTATTAAGATGTTATATCAAGTCATGCCATGGTTTCTAAAGATTATATAAACTGTATGCATTGCTGTTTCACAGGGCATGCCATCTGGCTAAACAGGCGTTTGATGAGGCTATTCCAGAGATCAATTCCCTCAGAGAAGACTTTTACAAGGATAGTACACTTATTCTGCAGCTTCTTAAGGATAATCTGACATTGTGGACATCAGATCTGCCAGAAGGAGGTAAATGAGTTTGGAATCTACCTTATTTTGAAGTTTCTAGTACACACTTGCGCAATCGATTTGCTCGTCCTGACTAGAAAATGTGATTATTTGCCCTTTTCCTCCACCAAGTGGTTATGTCGTTTGTTTTTCCTTGCATTTTAATTCAGTGTTTGAGTGCTTGATTATCATTGGATTCATATTCATGATGTTGATCCTTTTAATAACAGTTATTGGAACCATATGTAATAATAGTTTCATTCTCAATGTTTGGAATTCAAGGCAAAACGAGTCTATTATTCATATCTCTTGTGGGTTAGGTTGTAGAAATTCACTTTTTGTTGTCTTCATGTTAGTTAATTGGTGGCTGTTTTGTTAGGAGAATTATCCGGTCGAGCTGTCTGTAGGTTTAACATCAATTGTTTCCTTCATAGGACTGGTTAATAACAACCATACATACCATGAAACAAGAAATATTGAAGAAGAGTGTATTGCAGGAAAAGTCATTATGCCATGTTTATCGAACCATTCTTATCATTTATGGGTGATGGATGTTAGGTTTAGAATTTGTTACCCATAAATTTTTCTGTTGAATGTGCCATCTTTATTGTTACTTAATGGTCTTTGAGTGACCAATATGTTTGTTTTGTATATCCTGGCAGTTAAATCAGTCTTATATTCCTCCTTTGTATCTTTCAAACAACTCGACTTTGTGTGTTTAACACCATATCTAATATGGGAACGTTTACCGTTATTGCAGGTGAACGATCCAGAGACACCAGTACGAATATGGAAGTAAGGAATTTCCATATACATTGAATCTATGTTCTGATTATTGTTCTCTCGTACTTGATAACAATCCTTACTTTAGATTCCATTGTTTGGTGAAATTAATTCAAGTAATAGACAGTCAAGTGCATACACAAGTATATGTTTCCATAAATTGACATGCACATCTAGCTTCTTCAAATTGTAAGATTGCGTCTTGTCTTTCTTGTGACATAACTATACATGTTAAGCTTATTATATGTTCTCCTGCTTTTCCCTTGGATCAGCATGTTATGACAAAAACATCTTCTCATAGATGTATATACCTATGCCAAAAAAATGGAACTATGCACTTCTCATTTTTCCCAAGGATTTGTTTCTTTATCCTCGTCTCGCACTTGTGAATAATTTCTTTTAGGAGATTACCATTTGCAATCTTTTTTTATTATTTACAACCCTACAATAAGAACTTTGAATATTTCTAGATTATCCTTTTATAAATAGACATATATGTCATCAATTTATGATTTAATTTCAATAAAATCTTTTCACTCCTTAAACTCCTTTTCTTCCCCTGTTTTTCCTTCTCCTCTTGATCGTCGGAGGTGACATAAAATGACGAAAAAAAGATTGATGATGAAATGAGACAAACTGAAGTTCAAAGAGGAGGAGGTGAGAAATAATTTTTAACGTTCGTTAAAATGATTTAATATTTTTAAAGTTATTTGTATTCTTTAATAGCTCAAAAGACATCATCTTCTATGTCAGTTGCATTAACCCAGAAGATGCCATGTTCTGGACCTTTGCAACCTTCCCAGTAGGGTGCGCAGACAGTGGGGAGTGACGGTGGCAGCAGTGTGCGCAGGCGGAGGCTATGGGGAAGGAAAAGGAGAAAAAGAAGAGGGTAAAAGTTGGAACCAGATGGGTTATGAAGAGTAAAATATTATTTTATTATCTTTTAAGGAGTTGTGAATATTAAGAGGGTTGTGAATAGTAAGAAGGGGGCTCTAGATAGCAACCTCCTTTATTTTACCCTCGATTTCCTCCTATTACTAAATAATGGAGGTCACTTTCCTCCTAGTAACATCTATGAAGGTTGCAACTGTAAATTCACTCACCGTTCAAGCAACCAAATGTTAATACTTGAAGTAATCCTATGCAGAACTTCAGATATCTTTATCTACTACAAGAAAAGCCACGACGACCAATTGTGACTGCTAGACCGACATAAAAGAACTGAAAATAGACTCCATGCAAAGTGCCCCACATTTGTTTCTGCAATGCAAGTTCTAAGCATATGACACATTTACCACACCAGCAAGTGATGTATTTTGCACTCTATTTCTTTTCATGGTATCCATAATACAGATGTTTAGGTACAATTTTCTTGGTATCCTGATGTGTTTTTGATGCTTTTGGCAGGAGTAGTTGGTCCGTCAAAGCTGATTGGTGCTCATGTGAGGCCTTAGCTGCTGCTAATGTCACTGTTTGGTGATTCCAGTTCTTCATGTTCTGGTTTCCATTTACTTTTGTCTTGGTTTGACGGGCATGCAAGGGTTCATCCAATGTATAAAATGTTTGGGTGTGGGATCGATAAGCTCTTTGGAAATTCAACTCATGTTTACGTACGAATGAGCTGTTAATCAATATGACTTTCCAGTCTTGCAGGATTGCTGTGTGGTGGCTCTCTCTCTCTCTCTCTCTCTCTCTCTCTCTCTCTCTCTTTCTTTGTTTGCTGCTTTTTGATGGTTTGCTAGGGAGAAGTTGTAAATGATTCTCCAGGTCATTCATTAGTCTCTGGTTTAGTTGCGTAAATCACAAAATATTGTGTTATAAGCTATGTTGTCTTTTGTCATGAATAGTCTGTGGAATCACCTGTTACAGTGTTTCTCATGCTCTCATCTGTATGCTTTCATCCTCAAATTTGATGGAGCCAACATTAATATGATACAAGACAAGCTAGCTTTAAGGCTTTCTCAAATCAGATGAGGCAACAATTATGTGTTTAAAGTAATGTACAAATATTAAATTAAACTCAAGTGGATCATAGAAAAGCTAACAATTATGACCCAGTTTTTTTGGCCAAAAAATCTTTTTAATCAGTATTTTGATTCGAAGAAGAAGGTAATGCTGATTATAGTTACATCTTTTTAGTATCCTTATTTATAGTTATGAAAGTAAAATATTTAATTTTATTTATCTTAATGTCATCGATTTTATCAATGAAAAATGATAAGTACAAAGATAATTTTAACATCTTAATTATTTTTTTTATTATACTCTAATTATAACTTCTTAATTGATTATTGTGGTGATAACGGACGATGACATCATTGTGTCGTAGGCGACACAGCCTGCTCTTAGCAACAGTAATGGTTGAACCCCGAGGTCCTCAAGACGTTTCCCACGTTGGTATACTCTGAGGTTAAGGGGTTGAAGGTGGAGAAATGGGCACTTGAGTATGCGGTGTGTCTCAGCGAGTTCAAGGACGATAAAGAGCTTCGCCTCCTCCCTCATTGTAGCCATGTCTTCCACTTGGACCGCATTGACACCAAGCTCGCCTCCCACCCCATCTATTGTGTTGACCTTGTTGAGCAAGTCACTAGTGACAACCTCGACCTGCTACCCATAGCCACCCTTGCTATAGATGCAATGAGTCTTTAGCCTGAAATCACTGTCTCGCCACAAGATCATGTCACCATTGTCGTGGACCCACAATGGTGACGATGAAAGAGGAGGAGCGAAAGTAGGCAGTCATGAAATTAGCACGGATTAGAAGCTAGAGGCGGGTGGCCCAGTCATGATCTAAGTGGCGGGCGACGAAGCTCACATGGTCTCATTCAATCGGACATTCTGAGGTCTGGTCAGTGGAGGACATCGACCGATACACCATTCACTTGTTGCTCTCCCTCCTCTTCCTCATCTGACACTACTCTGCATTTGAGTCAATGGGGCAGTGAGGCATTTGCCTTGGTGTCACCCGAATCGCGAGAACTTCGTTATAGGTTGCTTGGATCACAACTGGGTCACCCGCCCCTTACTTCCAATCTGTGCCAATTACATGACTGCATCTTTCCGCTCCTCTTTCATCGCCATTGTTGTGGATCCACGACAATGGTGATATGATCCTGTGACAGGGCAGCGGTTTCGAGTTGAAGACCCATCACGTTTTAGTAGTGATAGCTATAGGTAGTAAGTTGAGGTTGTTATTGGTGGATTGTTTAATGAGGTTGACACGACAGACGAAGTAAGTTATATGGGAGGAGAGCTAAGCATCAAAGCGGTTCAAGTGAAAGACGTGACTGTAACGAGGGAGGAGGCCCTCATCATCTTCGAACTCGTTGAGACACACCGCACCCTCGAATACCCCCTTTCTCACCTGAGTCCCTTAATCTCAAGAACCTTGGAGCTCAGTTTTGTTGTCGTTAAGAGAGAGCTGTGATTGTACCATTATCCGTTATCATCGTAATAATCAACTTAAGATTCTAATATAATTTTTTTAAATCCAATAAGTGAGATATCTAAAAATTCTTTCGTTCACTTATCCATTAAGAGTGCTCTCTGCTACGTTATGCTATGCTGAGATAGCAATGTGCTTAGATAAGTTATAATTCTCGTTAGCAATGTGCTTGTGGAATCTGTCATGGAGGGAGAGCTTTGATGATACATCTTTGAAAGGTCTCATAGTCTGCTACCATTTACCAAGACATGGATCAACTCTGTCTTCTCCTTCGCATATATCTCTTCACATCACCTGTCGTAGGAGACAGAGGGAACATCAAGCGACAAGGAGATGCCAAAAGCCGAGTAAGGAGGCCGTCGGAGCGGGAGCGGGAGCGGGAGCGATCCAAGCTCGCGAGGGACACAGGAGTGGGTGATGGAAGGACGAAGGCCGGCGGCGGGGGCGGTAGTCTACCTTCGAGATCGTGTTCGTCGGTTGGTGGCGTCCGCTTCAATGTAGAGGTGCCGTCGAGGCGGAGCAGGATCCCCTGTTCACCGCCCGGGCCTGACCTAAAGGAAGCGTCACATGACATCATCACAGCGGGCATCTCGGTCAGATCACCTTTCTCTAGAACAAGGATTTAGATTACTTTACCTAAACGCTTTAACTTAGGAAAGACGGATCAAAAGAATTGCATTCCCCAACAAATCGAAACTATTCATCTATAGGTTTCGATCGTCCTGCTCCGGATCGCCAACCCTCGGTTGAAAGCGTGGCCAGCACAGCGGATGAGGTCCATGTGAGTGGCTGCAAGCTTCCAGGGCTCTGCCGTTACCACCAGTCTCCTCCCCTCCGCTGTACTCGATTTTAGCCAAAGGTCATTCCTTTCGACAGGCAAAATTTACTCGCTCCATCTCTGCAGAATTTGGGATCATATAGGTTGGCGGAGGTCACTTGGTTGATGTCACACGAGTAGATGAAGCAGCATTTACTTTTTAGGACACGGGTTGCGTGACCTTTGCACGAGTTGACTCACTCATCTGCATCTTATTAAATTGTGACACGAGGAGCATTTATCTGGGGAAACTTCGGTCCACCCAAGATTTTGACCAATCCAACTTGCTATCACCATCCTCTCGCTGGTCCCACTTGGACTCGGTGGATTCTTCGTAGCATTTTCCAGCTGCAGATAGCCCAGAAGCTTGGTCTGACTCTAGCTTGGCAAGTCTTCCCTCTCTTATGTTGCCTTTCTTCTGCAATAATCGAAGCTCCACCTTCCCTGTGCACCGCACCCTTCGGCCAAGCTCGGTATATTGTTTCCAGTATCTTCTGTTTGAAATTCCCATAAACACTTCACTAAATTCTTTGTTGTTTCCTGGGGTCCCTCCCTACTTTGTTTTTCTGCAGCAGGACTCCCCAAGTCCACCTAAATTATTGGATGTTGTTGCTCTTCCCAGCAAAAGATCTCTGCTTTCTTCCAGGTAAATCTACTTACAGACCTCCTTTCGTGGTTATATGGATGGATTTTTCTTGAATAACATGGTGGGACATTGTTTATTTTGTTATAGAGTCTTTTTGTAAAACTTAAGTCCCTCTGTGCTTCTAAGGCAACGTCCGCCCTTTTTGTTCTACCCTTTTAGCAGCTAAAGTTTATGGAACAAACTCTTCTATGACAAGCATAATTTTTTACATCAAACCGACAATTTTTCCATTCGTCCTGAGAGGAAACATTGGGTACAGCATCTTAAATAATTCAACGTACTGGAGAAATTGTCCATCCATGATCTGAAAAGAGAAAAACGAAAAACTGAGAACATCTCGGCAGCAGTACCAATTGATTTACATTGTAATACTGCAGGACCATACTTATATAAACTTGCCATTGATTTCTGAAGATTTTAGACAAAAATCAAGTGTGTAGGGCGTGTTATGAGGATGAAATGTTAGAACAAATGTATTGCAATTGTGAAATTTCGGTGCATAATCGTGTGGTCCTTATGCTATTAGGCAGCTACCGAAGGATACCAGTCACATACAAGAAAGATGGTCATTATATGTCTTTTGGTTTTGTTCCTTCTAATTTTGCCTTAAACACGTCTCTATGTGGTTGTTTAGCTCACTTGATTCATAGTGATTTGACAGTTTTCGAATAATTCTGGATTCAGAGAACCAATATCTTGGATCTATCGAAGTAAGAAAATAGGGTCCTAACTGTATTGCGGCTAAAGAGGCAAACAAAATGGAAAATCATCAAGTACACAGGGTTCATATGGAAATCACTATTCAACTTCACCCTAGGTTCAAAGAAAAGGCATCTTTTTGAACAAAAATATCGACAGTTCAACAGCTACATGTAGGAACGAATTTCTCCAGATTGATTCATATTAGTGGCTTCATGCCAAAACTTTTTCGTATGATTTCAGTTTTGCTGATTTTTTAGATTTTTCTTTTCCAACAAAGTAAATAACTTCTCTGTGTTACTAGCATTTTATCGATAATCTTGAAGGTATGGAACTACAATGGCATGCAATTTTTGGCCATAGATGCCAATCTAAAGCAGTAAATGATTTGCATGGCTTTGTTGCAAAAAGAAAAGATGACTATACATAATCGTGTAAAATGGCGTTATAGCATAGAATCTGATTTTTGATAGTTAAATTCCAAAAGGCACTGTTGGAGGTCAGCAGAAACGTGGTGTAGGCATACTTATAATGCAGTTTGAATTGTTGGATGGATAAAATTTGGGTTTATCTGTTCAGATGATCTCTTTGATACTTGACAACTTTGACACAATGCTTCTTTTGTCAATTATGAGTGGTTTCAGTAGTAATAGCTGTTTCATTTGGACGTACAACTATTCCTTGTTTGATAATTGAGCACATCTCATGCTTCGTATATATTTCCTTCTGAAGTGTTTCCAGTGTCTGTCAAATCAAAATTAGGATGATTACTAACAAGATGAAGGTGATCTTTATGCTGATTTTGGCCTCTCTGTATTCTTGCATTCAATCTGTTCGTGAAGGTAACTTACTATTGTTTCCTTTCCAGTTCAGTTTGATGTGACAATTCCTGCATATGAATTTTCTTGTTGTTTGATTAGGATACAGTTTATTGTTCCAGTACTAGTACTTCTGGTTTCTTCTGCTCTTTTTCAAGATATTTGCCAGCTTTATCTATACATTTTGTTATTTTGTTGAAAAAAATGAGTACAAACTTGTACTTCTATTGATGTACTGATTGTTGGGACAATTTTGCCCAAGATATTAAGCTGGTGGAGAAGGGCCCAACATTGCATATCAGATCTAACATCCCCATTTTTGTGCAAGCTGGTCGAAGGTTTAACTGGCTTCACACATGGACTCGAGTGAAAACAACATCACGAGCCAAAAGTTAAACAGGTTTTGCACAAAGCATATGAGGATGAAACCCTGAGTAAAGTACTAAGGAAAATGGACATAGAAAAGAAGGCCAGGGTTCAAGCCCATGATTACCGTGAAAGCTGAGGTGAAAATGATAAGAATTTCTATTGGGTATTATACCACCATTCTTATGCTGCTTGGAGGGCTTTAAACCACTCGCAGTTTGTCAAATAGCTGAAAATCTTAGACTGTTGGAACACTCAGTTATGTTACATCTGTAGGATTAACTGTAACCAGAAAAATATTTAGTTTTTGATCTAGTTCTGCAGATATCATGCAGCAAATGTCTCACAATTTCTTAGTTGATCGGTATTCTAGGATCAGCTCATCCTCTGTTATATGGAGATCTTGTTTGCCATTTTTCCTGTATCGGTTTATACCAATCAGTATCTAGCATTCCAAGTATGAACCACGATGCATACTGTTCCTTTTCACGTGTTTTGTTCCTTCTTTTTTCTAACTATGGCTTAGGGTTATCCTAAAAATGCTTCTTGGTTTCTCTCCCAGTCAAGGACTCTCTTGTGGTTGACCCCTTGCAATTCTCATCCATTGCCTGCCGCTCATTGTTCACTGATGCTGGTCCAGATACTTCTTCCTTGTTGTTCTCCTTTAGACAAATTTACCATCGGCTTAGGAGATTTTCAATGCTCCTCGCCTCACGTCCTTTCTCTGAGAATGATAGTTTAACTCATTGGTTCTTATCCTCAAAAGCATTTTTTTTTGATAAAAAGTAAAATTAATTAAGAAGTAGATAGTCTACAATATGACCTATCCAGGTCATCATACAAAATGGATAGTAAGTCCACTTGACCGCAATTGTCTTCCCCTGGTAGCAGTCCAATTTACTGCCCTATAACATTCCCTGGTAGCAGCCCAATTGACTGCCCTATTACATTCCCAGAAGCAGTATAAACAAACAAAAGATTAGAATTTTGAAGTGTAGTAACAGATGTCAGCCATAAAATTCCTGATTTCCCATGGTGGAGTTTGATCATCAGGAGGTATTCTTTGATGATCATCGAGTCAGTTTCAAGGATGATAAACCTGTCCATTAGCTATAATATCTTTATGGAGGCACTACAGTAATGGATAATAAACTTGCAAATATTTGTATGCACATATCCAGAAGATAGCTTTGTTGGATATCTAGTAGTCTGATTGATAAATTCAGTTGGATATCTAGTGTCTGATTGCTTATGATTACTTATAATGGATGCAACATGCAACTGGTGGAAAAATTGTTTCAGGTAGACACTAGGAAATTATGCATTGTCAGTTCTTATGCTATTTTGTTGCTACTACTTTCGTGAAAACTGCATAACAATTATTAATATTCACCAGGAGAAGTGCTTTATAACATAAAGGTGCAGCTTCAAGATATTGATAACCGGCTTTCTGCTTGGGCCATGAATCAAGTTACTCCATGCATATGGAACAATGTGCAGTGTGACAGTGACAATAATGTCATTCGAGTGTAAGTTAAACTCATGATAATTCTGTGCTCTGCTTTTTTTCTTTCTTTTTTTTTTTTCCCACATGACGGCTCATCTGTTATGGACTGTACAATATCTTCTTTATTATGCTTCAAGTTCATAAAAGAGCTATATCATTGGTCGCAGATATTACAAATTTTTACTTTGATATATTTGCAGGATGCTGCCTTCAATGGGATTCAAGGGAACCCTGTCGCCTATAGTTGGAGAACTTGTATATCTTGAAGTATTGTAAGTAAATAATTATGTGATGAATTCTGACATTTTATGTTATACCTTATTGGTAGTATATTAGTTTAAGATACAGCCATATGCACACCGAACTACTTGGATGGATTTTTTTTTTCCATATATACTCATCTGTCACTGTGTCCCTGTAGCATATCCTTATTTATTGTATTATGATATTATCAATCACCAGATTTCTCTCATTTGCTTTCCATTGAAACAATTTGCTTTTGTTTTGATGTCTTTCCTCTGGAAGTAACTTATGATATTGCACTATCCATGCAGGGAGCTCTCGGGTAACAATATAACAGGTAATATTCCTGGAGAGCTAGGAAACCTATCAAGGTTGACGAGCCTGAAATTACAGAATAATCAGTTTACTGGAGAGATACCAGCATCCCTTGGCAGGCTTCCTAAACTAAAATTTATGTATGCAGGAACACCTGTTTGATATATCTATTCAAGATATAGTGCTACTTTCTCCTCATCTAAAGTGTATGTTGCTCTTTGCTTACATGTATGCAGGGATTTAAGTGAAAATAATTTAAATGGAAAAATTCCTGATTCCTTGTCATCCCTTGGAAGCTTGACTGACATGTAAGTGCAAGTGCTGTTTCCAGTGATAGAAAATATGGGTTGTATTTTTCATATATTAAGCTGAAATGTGTTTAAGGCTTTAAGCCTTAACTAAGTTTCAATACTGTGTATATAAGCTATATGTGCAACATCCTACTTCTGTATATCTTCTTTTGCAATACCAGATTGGTTCATTTACTCTGTGTTGGCAGTAATCTTGCTTACAACAAACTCACTGGTGGTGTACCCAAGCAGCTATATCAAGTGACCAAATTCAAGTAGGCAGAACTTCACCTTATTTAAGATTGTGAATCACATTTTGTGATTCTGGAATATTGAAAATGTTCTTTATTCTTGAATAAGGGCGAAACATGATTCATATTTGTTCTCAGTGTTTGGCAGTTAATCCATTTTCAGTGCTTAATCAGTTTTACAGGTAATAATCTTAGTTGCGGTGCACACTTCTTGAATCAATGTGAATCCGACTTACTTAATCAAGGTATAGCACATTGAATGTCAGTTTTTTAATATATATTTTTATTATCTTTAGTGTGTCATTCATAACATTTCTTTGTTTTGCTTCTTCAGAGCATTCCTTATTTTTTGCATCATAATCTTGACAGGAGGATCTCATAATTCAAAGAGAACATTGTTGCTCGGAGGTATTGGAGGAGGCATAGGGCTCGTATTTGTGACTGTTATATTTCTTCTTTGGAGAAGCAGGAAGAAGGATTATCTACATGATTTGTTTGTTGATGTTGCAGGTTTTTTCTCTTTAAATGAATTTTTTAAGTTCACCATTTAATCAATTTGGATCTGTTTTCATATCTGTTCTATCCACTGGATTTCATCTTTAGCTTGCTAATCATTGAGGTTCCTCATGAACCTCCATTTTGCTTTCTTTTTGCATTGCAAGGCATCACAAGAGTGGTTTAGGAGAATAATTAGCTTACCAAATTGGTACTTCATCTGTTGGTCAATCATATATGAGACATCGTTGTATGGTTTGAGTTATAAATCTAACTAGAAATCTCAAGACAGTTCTACATAAATATTGCATATTCCATTGGTTGCTTGGTGCTAAATCTCCATATCTGATGACTGACATTGATATCTAATTATATAGGTGAAGCAGACCACAAAATCGAATTTGGACAATTGAAGAGGTTTTCATGGAGGGAATTACAAATTGCAACTGGTGACTTCAACGAGAAAAATGTTCTTGGACAGGGTGGTTTCGGCAAGGTATTCGTAGGAGTACTTTCAGACGATTCCAAAGTAGCCATAAAACGGCTAACTGATCATGGAAATCGTGCTGGGGAAGATGCTTTTTTACGTGAAGTTGACCTAATAAGTGTTGCTGTTCACAAAAATCTTTTGCGGTTGATTGGTTTCTGTACGACACCTACAGAACGACTTCTTGTTTATCCTTATATGCAAAATTTGAGCGTTGCCTATCAGTTACGAGGTACCACTCCCTCAATCACTTGATTTCTGAATACTTTTAACTAGTGAGGACTTGAAAGTTGATGATCTACATCTATAGCTTAACAATGAATCTTACAAGTCACCATATATACCAATGAGTACTTTGCACCCCATTTTATGCTAAATCATTCTATATAACATTCAATGCCAATTCATTCTAGAAATTTTACCTTTTTTGCTTCAATTTAAATTGCGTTCCTGATGTGAGATGTTCAGAATGTTATATTGATGATGTAACTTATTCTCTCATTACTCTTTCTAAAATACCGTATTATGGCTTGAACTAGTGCAGAACTTAAACCTGGTGAGCCAGTGTTAGATTGGCCAAGAAGGAAACAAGTGGCTATGGGCACAGCACATGGACTGGAATACCTTCATGAACATTGCAATCCCAAGATTATACACCGTGATGTAAAAGCTGCAAATATCTTGCTTGATGAGAACTTTGAAGCGGTTGTCGGTGACTTTGGCTTGGCCAAGTTGGTGGATGTGAGGAAGACTTCGGTGACAACTCGAGTTCGGGGGACGATGGGCCACATAGCACCCGAGTATCTTTCCACTGGAAAGTCCTCAAACAAAACAGATGTTTTTGGTTACGGAATCATGCTCCTTGAGCTTGTCACAGGGCAGCGTGCTATAGATATTTCGCTATTGGATGGAGATGTGTTATTACTTGACAAAGTAAGATTAGTTTGCTAAGAACTTTTTCTTTCGCTTTACAAGTAGTATTACATGATTTATGCGATGGTTCAGCATGATGTTTTTTGTTCTTTTTGTGGTACATTATTCAGATAATATTACTTCATTAGGTATTGATTGTCACCAATGAATCAAATCCGTCGTGTCAGTTTCACTACATAATTACTTGTTTGTTTAATTCTTTTTTTTTCTGTTGCTACAGTTCAACAACTGTTCAACTGATTTTGTGTGTTCTTTCTTGTAAAGGTGAAAAAGCTTTGGCGGGAAAATCAACTCGAACTCATTATTGACCCCAACCTAGACAGGAATTACGACATTCTGGAAGTCGAAAAGTTGTTCCAAATTGCTCTTCTATGCACACAAGCATCACCGGAAGACCGTCCGATCATGTCAGATGTAATCCGGATGCTAGAAGGTGAAGGCTTGACGGAGCGGTGGGAGCAGTTGCAACAAGTTGAGGTGACTCAAAAGCAGGACTACCAGAGGATACAAAAGAGATTGAATTGGGACGACGACACATCGTATAACCAGGAAGCTATCGAATTGTCTGGTGCAAGATGATGTGTGGAGACCTGTAACTACTAGGGTTTCCGCCATCTCCGGTGCAACTCCATGCGGGGTAGACCTTCAATTTGAACTGACAAAGGTAACACCACTAACTTTAAACCTTGGATTTAACATTTGCATATAATATGGGGCTTTTCCTTCAGTTGTTACATTTTGTTGCATTTTCTATTACAAAGGGAAAATATGGAGTCATTCAAGTGATTGACTTCTGTTGCTTACTCCAAGAAAGTTTTAAGTTCTTTGGCAAGAGAAGTCACATAGCAAAACACAGCTTAACCAGGAAAAGCAACACATGATGACATAGAATTATATTAGCATCTCCAAGTCCCCCATTACCTCCACAGTTCTTGGGATGTAATCAATACTTGTCTCACGGCAGATTAAGCTGTACTAACTGGATCATAATATTAAGAAACATGTTGAATACTTTTGTGTACACAAAGATTTATTGAAGTTGCCACAACAGATGCAGAAGAACAGATGTTCTATCTAAATTTTGTTGGTTAGCTAAGCACACCACATGCTTTTGAATCAACTGTGACAACATGGCACAAGAAAGCTACAGACCTGATGTTATTACCTCAAGTTGTATCTAATATGAAATGATCCTGAGTTCCTTTACAAACCCGGTGCTCGTAGCAGAGAAGCACTCCAGTTAAGCCAGCTTTGGGAAAGATATCTGCTACATCATCATAATGAGCCAAGTCCTCCACTGGGCTCGAGTGCAAGGATTATAATGAAGAAGAAAAGGAAAACAAACAAGCCAAAAACATCAATTTGTTGTGATGCGAAGCCAGGGTCACAATATAACATTGTTCAACTAAAACTGGATTGCATGTCTTCTTAGGGGCAAATCCTGACGCACGATAATTAAAATAAGAACAACATGGCCTGATCCTAAAACACTCCTGTTGAAACCAAAGAATGAAAAGGAAGGTTATAAAAGATGCAGTATCTGGAAAGAGAAACAACATTAGGCATTGTAGACACCTCATAAGCTAGCAAGCTGAGGGATTAGCTTGACACGAACATCCACCACTTGTACAGACCAAAGCTGTAGATCAGGGTGATCATTGCCACCCTTAGAGGGTATAACTTAAATCTGCATGAGGTAAAACAATAGTTATGATTTAATTAACCAGTTAAAAAGATAAGCTTCATGCATGAACAAATATTAACGCATGGTTCACAAAATTAATGTGCCCATGATGGACTGACTTCACGAGGGAAGAAACAACTTTACAGACGATGCAGTAAAGTTGTACGAGCATTAAAAATCAAGAAACTACAAGAAGTTATGTAGGCAGAAGCATCTAATTAACTGAAACCAAGAAATTGACATGGGAAATAAAGCCATAACCATCTGGCAAAGTAGACTGAATAAATATGGCAGATCTCAACCTTTCTCGGCTTCTCCTTCATATAAAAACCAATATTCAAAACACTTTTTTTATTATGGAGTCTCCTGAGCATAGACATCACCAGTCAATCTTTCTAAATATATCAAGCAGTGGCCTAGAACAACATAATTCAATCACTATATTTAAGCAAATTAACAATCATATGCTACGATGTCTTAAAAGGAATAGGAAAGACATTCAATATATTTGTTTGTGAAACCAGATACCAGATTCCTAAAACATAGATCATTCTATTGGAGTTGGTGCATTGATGACCAATATCTCACCCTTGTATTTCCAGAAGTTGACAAACACACAAAGGATCTTGAAAAGTTCAGTGAGTGAATCTTCTAATGCAGAAACAAAAGACCAACAAGCCTTCAAGTCACACCGGCGTAGATCAGCAAATTAGCAGACACCAAAAATATTTTGCTGTTCAAAATGATTGACTTCTCAGTCAATGCACTCTCTAGTACACTAAATGTGCATCATGGGTCATCAGCAACTTTTCCCCGCATTTCTAAAAATCTATTTTAGGTTCATTGGATTTTTCTAATTCCTTTTACTTGCAGTGACTTGTGAATTGAAATTTTAAAGGAAGATACTCAACTTGCTCTGAAGCTTACTTCAACTTGTCCATTTATGCACTTCCTTCTAGTATTCCTGGACTTATTGAGTGCACAAATATTCTCTACTAGATACAGTGATTTAAAAAGGCGCTCGGGCGAGGCGAGGCGAGGCCCGAGCGCCTCGCTAATCTCTCAGGTGGCGCGCTTCAAACAGGCGTCGCCTGGGCGCTCGTCCGAGCCCAGGCGTTGGGTGCTTCGGGCGAGCGCCTGGGTTAACCAAGGCGACCGAACCAGGATTTTAGGTCTGGTTCGATCCTGGTTCGGTCTCTGATGGTTAGTTGGTTCAATCGAACCAACTAAAATCAATATAAGTGAGAACTCAACCCTAACCCTCGCCGCTGTCGCTGCCACTCCCGATCTCGATCTCGCTGCTCGTCGCTGTCGCTGCTGGCAAAGGCTACCTCTGTCGCCGCTCGCGCCTCCCGTTGCTCGCCGCTCCTGCTCCCGCTGCCGCTGTCGCTGCTCACAAACGTTGCCTCTGTCGCCGCTCACGCCTCCTGTTGCTCGCCGCTCCTGCTCCCGCTCCCGCTGTCGTTGCTCGCAAACGCTGCCGCTGTCACCGCTCGCGCCTCCCGCTGCCGCTCCTACTCCTGCTGCCGCTACTCGCCGTTGTCGCTGCTCGCAAACGCTGCCGCTGTCACCGCTCGCGCCTCCCGCTGCTCGCCGTTGCCTCCTTACACTCCGCTGCCGCTACCGCTTCCTCTTTTCTCAGTCAGCAGGCTCAGCACCCCCTTACACTTCCTTCTTCTCCTTCTGTTAACAGTATACAGTATACTGTATACTGTTAATATTGTTAGGTTTATTTGAAATTATTAATTTTCAATACTGTTAATAGATTTTCTTAATTTAATAGCATATTTTAATTTAAAATTTTAAATAATTATATTTATTAATTATATTATATATTTTTATATTTTAGCGTCTCGTTTCGTTCGGGCGAGCGCCTAGCGCCTCGGATGTTTTTGGGCCTTGGCGCCTTTTAGCGCCTAGCGCCTTTTAGCGCTTAGCGCTTTTTAAATCACTGACTAAATATCGTTTGAACGATCACATATCATGTCTTTTTCTATATATTGTCAATCTTATTAGGATATCTTACTAATTTAGTCTTCCTGATCCGTCATTTCCTACTGCTCAGAAAAAGGCCGAAGGAAACAACACCTAGCATGTAAACATATGTGCATAGTCATGGAAGCGTTTCATACTTCCACTATGGAAACAACTTTTCAAAACACAAGTGATCACAATATTATGTAGCGTGAACTTGTATCAGTACAAGTGCTCTAGCAAACCAAGTGAGTCTAAAGTGAACTAATTATGTTACATGACATTCACATAATTGTTATGTTAGCGTACTGGCAGACATTAGCAAAAACGTCTTTCTCATTCATTTTTCCTTTTTATCGAATGACTTCTATCTCCTGCAGAAAGTAAACCATTTTGAGTGAAAGAAAACACAAACTAGTCAAAACAACATGTGGAAATGATGCCTTCATTATTTACCCTTTGCAGAAAAAAAAAACTTGTGGATAATATCCTATAAGAAATGTATGATATATTTCCAGTAAATCTTGAATTTTTCATTAACTACTTCCTCAAAAAATTCCCATGGAGAACATGGAAAAATATAAAAATTAGTAAGCCATCATCCTAGGCCAATCTAAGATTTCTACACACCACAAGAACCTTGATGATTGTTTGACTTCTGCACAAGTGGCTAGCTTACAGGTAATTGTTTGACTGACCAATGACAAAAAAGGAATTGCTTATCCAAATCAATTAAAACGTCAAGACAGCAGCTTAGCCTTGGACATCTTAATATTTGAAGGACTGCTCAGATCTGCATGTTAAACACCCAAACGCACCAAATGAATTCTGAAGCTCTTAATTCTCAAGTCATAACATCTAAATGTATATTTCCAGTCATTCTGTACCGAACCATATAGACGATTGGCAAAGATTAGTTACATTCGTGGAACATGTATGATCTTGCACATGCGCCACATCATTCTGGTTGCTCATTTGTTCCACTAATTATTTTGTGAATTCATCCCCTTCTTTGTCCCCCCTTTCTTTTTCTGTTGTTCTCAGCACATCACTACATCTTCAACAGTATCCCATCAGCACTACTTCAAACTTAGTTCGACGCTGTGCGACAATCCCTATGTACCACATCAAGCAACCACAAGCTTCTTCTCTGACGAGAAGCATTCAATTTTTCACTCGAAAAGGAGCGCGGACTATTAGATCGAGGACTATGGATTTCACACTAGTGCTAGTTAGATTTCGAAGTTTATGGTCAGACAATTGAGGTGAATTTGACTCCAAGCTGATATCTTGAGACAAATCAGATCTCCAAGCCTAATCCCCAGTCCGACAATGGCCAAAACGAAAGATCTTGAGCTAAGAAGGGGAAGAAAAGATTAATCAAACCAAGTTCGAATCACGACGAACCCTTAAAAGAGATTCAAAGAGGGAGAGAGACCGAGAGCGGACCTCCAGCTGCCGGGAGCCCGATCGGTGGCCGGGGTTCTCCGAGCGGGCATGGGCGTGAACCACTGCGAGAAGTCCCGGTCGAAGTACTCCCAGTCGGGCAAGAGAATCCCGGCGATCCCCAGGATCCCGAAGGCGTAGGTGGTCAGCATCTTCTTGAGGGAGAAGGTCCAGATCCCGACGACGGCCATCAGCGCGGCAAGCGCCACCAGGCTCTTCTGCAGCGCCTCCTCCCGCCCCATCTCCGCCCCCTCCACCTTGCCCTTTTTCTTCTCCCAACCCCGACCAACCTATAAGAAGCAGTATAAGAAGAAGAGGAGGAGGAAGAGGAGGCGAGTGAGGTATGGCGAGGAGAGGAGAGAGAGCACGAAGGGCGTGAGGAGGGGGTTTGGGTGCCCATTGTGGGTGGCTGGGAGGTGTGTGCGGAAAGAATGCGTCGCTTTCTTCGTCCTTCAAAGCGAGCCAACTGCCCCGCGCTCCCCTCCCACAAGGATCCCATGCTACTAAAGATAATATCTTCACATGCAATTCGAACTGATCTTTACCACGTGTCCAATAGCTGATCGTAGGACGATGATGTGGTCACGTAGGACAGCGGAGCTTCGCGAGGGGATTTGCATCAGATCCTCCGCCACACCGTCCGGCCCGTGGGCTTCCACTCCGGACAGCTGCATGGTGGTTGATCCGGGGCGGGTATTCGACACCGCGACTTCGTTTCCGCAGACCCACATTCTGCACCCTCCCGCTTATTTGCATGGGCGCAGGTAACGGGTTTAAAGTATGACGTGTTAATGGCTAGATGGGTTTAAAACCCGCTAACTACTCACCGAAGACGCATCACTCGTCCCTCTCAATTAAGATCCAATTTAAATGTTCCTGGATGAGGATGAACCCCGAAGGACCCACGCATCTTTAACGTAATTGGATGTGCATGTATACAGATCTCTCTTATATGAATCCTTCACGTCCCTGTAATTTCCATGTCACATCCTTTGTGGAGCTCCGATGTTGGGACTCAGATAGTAGTTTGAAGGTATATCAAGGGAAGGTAATAGAAGTTGGAACATGAAGTGCACTAAATATGTACTTCAGCTCGTCGATAAATGCGAATTCGACATTAACTCGGTCAATTGATTGGACTCACAAACCTTTAGTTCCGGTTTGGACCGGGTTGACATATGAACCGGGCTGGGTGCACACCGTAACCCACGTGATTCTCACGTGACGTATTGGGACTTGGTTTGTTGACCTGAAATCGCTACAGTACTGGCGGGATTGCCAAACACATGACAGGACCAATCAAAACATTCCACGTATTTGTTACCTCACTTGGCATATCATATGCGGATCATTTTGGTGTTGTGCTGTTCTCGAAGAATAATGTGATCCCGAGTTGACGGTTACTGGTTCGTCAAGTTCTCTCCCTTCGAAGAGTAAACGACCTTTCTTTCCCCTTCGCTTCTTCCCCATCTGAGTTCTATCGATCGATCGAGAGAGAAAGAGAGAGGAGAAGAGGAAGAAGTGGAGAAGGCCCTAATGGCGGTGGTCTCGGCTCTGGCGAAATACAAGTTGGTGTTCTTGGGGGACCAGTCGGTGGGGAAAACCAGCATCATCACTCGGTTCATGTACGACAAGTTCGACACCACTTATCAGGTCCATAAACATCCTCGTCTCCTCTTCAGTCCATATGCTTTCATGTCTTACCCTTACTTGCTGGGGTCTCTGATTCGTGGTCTTTGAAAGAGGTTTGTCTTTGATCTGTTATTTTGGTGAGTGGACACATCCTGTGTTTTCCGGGTGTCTAGATTGGGATTTTGATCGATAGAGGGATTCGGCTAGCAATTGTGCTTGACGGAAAACCTAATTTGATTTTCTGTTGGAGGTTGACGAATCATGGGCTGGTCCTGATGGTTGATTGTGTCAAATGGGCTTTTGCTTTCCTTTAAATATTGGAGGTTGCTGTTACATTTCTGAGCATGCATGACCTAACCAGAAAGCATCACATCGGAATTCCCGATGGAAGATCGAAAGGGAGAATTTTTTCTTCTACTTTCTAGTCATAATGTTTACTTCTCATTTAGTCTTAGCATTATGGATTGAAACACATTTTCTTTTTACACATCTTGATCTATATGATTCATAGATTTGTCCATTTACGCCTTTACTGTGATGCAACTTGATTTTGAGTGCTAAGCTTTCTTGATCTGGTAAGCAAATATTATCTAGGAATATCTGCAATGAGTCCGGTATCCCAAATCAGATACACAAGTAAAGCAAAATGATCACACGGAAAGACACCTAATTCTAACCATTAATGACTTGCAATGTTGTTTCCATTCAGTAAAAAGGAAGCATATTAGCAGATGCATTACATATAAAGAGAATCATTTGTCGCTTTTGTAAACCTTTTGAATATTTCTATCAGGGAAAATAATAGGACTTATTTTATACATCCTATATATTCGCTATTTTAGATGATGGAAACAGATATTTGAAGTGTAATTGCCTTTTTGGTTTGTGTCCTTTACCAAATTAGTGTTGATCACATGACCATTCAAAACAAGATTTATTAGATTTATACATGTATCAACCTGGCATACGTGGACTGACCCAGCAATAAACTTTAGCAAATTAAACTTCTTTAGATGCAATTGTTCATGTATGATCAGAGTAATAATTAATGCTCAAGAAGTTCTCAAGTCCCAAGTCTCACTATCAAATGAAAGCAACTATAATTCTTTTTTTTGCAAAAAAGTAAATAATGAAAATGGGATTCAAGCTCAAAACTTTATAATTATCTGTCAAAATCTTTACCAACTATTCTAGTCAACACCTTCAAAGTAACTATAATTCTTATTAGTGGAGAAATTAAAGGCACCCCATGCTTTATATTTAGTAGTGAATTTAATCCCAATAAACAAGTTTTCTTGGAGAGATTATACTCATGCTCAGATTATTCGGATGGAAAGTAACTGCATGGTGCTTCCACCTTCTGATGCGTGAAGGCTGACAGTCATTTAGGCTTTACATTAGCAAGTATATATTAATTACCCTTCACTCTGGAGAAAAATATGTTGTTATTTCTGTTCTATTATTTCCTCAATTTGTTGAGAAGATATATTGCCTGCTTATAGTGCATTAGAAATTATATATCACAGATGTAATCATGGCAATTCTTACTGCGGAAGTCTAGAAGCTAGACAGATGGTATTAACAACCAATTGGTCAAACAACTAGTTTAATCACTTGGGAAGTTAGATATTTCTGCCCATTCTCCGAGAAGGATCTTGAAAGATAGGGTCATTATATGCTGTTTTTAAGCAGGCACCGGTGTTTGACAACTATTGGATATAAAAACATTTTTGTGAAAGCTAAATCGTTTGTGCAAACTAAGCCGTAAGGTCTTGGGGTCAGCAGCAAAACTATTCTGTGGTCGGGAACTTGGTCCTGGGGTCAGGAACATGGAGCTATTCCAGGCATTAAGCTGCATCCCAAACTATTCTGTGGTCAAATTTCTAACATGCATTTTCTTACAGGCCACCATCGGCATTGATTTTCTATCCAAAACAATGTACCTTGAAGACCGTACAGTTCGTCTGCAGCTCTGGTAACGTGTTCGGTTCTCTTTCTATTTCTTTGGTGACAACTTATCTTTGATAAAGTTACTGAAAAGTTAACATCACATGTTTGAGTTGCAGGAGTCACATTTGCCAATACAATTGTAATTACTGAGCTACTCATGAAAATTTGAAATACAAATAGAAAATTAAAAAAAATCTATTTTTTGCTGCCAAAAATTTACTATAAGGAAAATGAAATCCTGACAGTTCCCGTATTCTACATCTTCATTTTTTTTCTTCTAAAGGTCATATGAACCATGTCCTTCGTGTTTCTTTAAAACTTTTTGTATCCAACATTTTCCTTGTTAAGCGTTGTTTATCTTTTGCATGATTTGATTCACTCATCTTGTCAAAGCCAGTACAAAAACTAGTGGAGCATGGTTCCTTTAGAGGTAACATGGTTGCTTATACCAAGTGCTATGGAACAAATTCTCTGTGATTTTCCCAGGTCTTCAGTCCCTAGTATGTAGCTTGTAGCTTTCTAACACAAGCTTTCGATATCCTTCTCCTATGCAATGTAGTTCTTTGTTAGCACGTGGCTTGATGTGATCACAAACATCCAAGGGAACTATGATATGCCGCTATTGTCTTAATTTAAGAATACAAATCAAATTTGTTTTCTCACGTTGAATAAAATAGTTTAGCTTACTGGAAGTTATTTACTGAATGTCCAGTTTTTCGAAAAGAGCCTCGGGTTAATTTGACCTTCAATTGCATATTAGTTTCTGCATCTCCGACTCTTGAACATTAACTGATGGCTTATTCAACGCATATTTCTTACATAATTGGTAGGGACACTGCAGGACAGGAGAGATTTAGAAGCCTTATTCCAAGCTACATTAGAGACTCCTCTGTTGCAGTTATCGTTTATGATGTATCTAGTAAGTACTGGTTTTCTGGTATTGACTTGAAATTTTCAGGTAAAATATGGTGTTGTACATAGATTTGAAAGGAATAACATGTTATAGCATTAACCAGATTAAGTAAGAAATCGAGTGATTACTAGGATATCATGTTTGTCCTAATCTAGTCTAATTGCAAGTTGTAATTGTCAGATGAATCTTATTGCATATTTTAATCTGATAACTTTCATTTTTCCTATCCCTGTTAACGTCACCTTCAGAGTTTGACTACTTGGTCATAAAAAAAAACACAGGTTTAGTGCTATCAAAATGTTTCCTGTAGTAATAAAAGACCAAAAAAAAACCCATATGGTACTAATATACGAGGGTGAGAGCCTTAGTACTCCTAAATCACTCAGAAAAGGTAGCATTATTTGTCACTAACAATGCCTTATCCTTTATACCTTTAGCTATTGCAAATTTATGTATATTGCACTTTGAACATTCATATATGTTCTAGTTTAGCTTACCAAAGAGCAACACGCTGCTTAATTATCTTGACCTGATGATGCATAGGACATTACCAGGTGGTTGCCATATTATCATGTTAATATAATTGAAATAATTCACATTTCCCTCCTCTACATTAACTGCACCTTTTTACATTCTTTTCCTAAAGAGTCTGCTTGCATGAAAGAATCACCTGGTGCTAAAAGCATATGTGGAATTAGTTAGATCTCTCTTACTCTGTATATTAAGAATCACCTGGTGGTAAAAAGTGAGAGGTAAGTGACCCCGTTGTAGGATACACAAATAAAAAATTCTCTGAGCCTCTGATTAAATTTCATGCTGATTAAGTATCATCACTACTGAAATGATCATATGTTTCCATTAAAATGAGAGTATTTTTTCCCTCAGTTTGTATGCCTTTCTAAAATACTAGTTGTATCTATAGTAAGAGTAATTGTCTATTAATATGCTCCATTTTCTTTGCAGATCGGCAATCATTTTTAAGCACTTCAAAGTGGATCGAGGAAGTGCATACAGAACGAGGCGGTGATGTTATCATAGTTCTTGTTGGAAATAAGACGGATCTTGTTGACAAAAGGTCACAAGTGCTTCCATACGATGCCCAATAGGTCTTCATGTATATTCACTAGTTATAGTTGATTGCTTTCATGAATGCTAGGCAATCTGTACATCAGTTCTTTTATGACTGATGATTGAGAAGTCCCTTTGAGTATTTCTATACACGGTCGTTAGGTGCTTGTGAAACTACTTAGCCAATCTTATTTTTACTCACTCCACATTCTGGTGCATTTGGATACGAATGCATGGAGTCGGTAATTGTTTATGTGGAGAAGGAAGTTTGTTGTCATGTATTTAGTTGTTCCTACCATTCTCAATTTCGCAAGAAAATAATTCTGCGTCTTTGTCACTTTCTCTTTCTTTCTTGGTTGCAGACAAGTCTCGACAGAAGAAGGAGAAGCAAAAGCTCGTGAATTCGGAGTAATGTTCATCGAAACTAGTGCAAAGGCTGGCTTCAACATCAAGGTAAGCACATTGTAAGGCATCAAGTGCTATTTTTGCACGTTTAGCACCTTTATTTCTCAACCGGAAGAGACACTTGAACATTGCAGCCTTTGTTCCGCAAGATTGCTGCATCCCTTCCGGGGATGGAGACACTCGCTTCTGCGAAACAGGAGGACATGGTTGATGTCAATTTGAAGCCCACTGTCAGTTCACCAGAGACTCAGCAGCAATCTGGAGGCTGCTCGTGCTGAAGATATAACCAGGTTTAAGTACTTGTTCATTAACTAGGGGCTAAGAATTCTTGCGTTCACCTATGAAGGTTTTCCAATGACGTTATACAATGAGGGTTCTCTTGATTGTAGCATCTCTGTTGTTCCCCATCCCGCACTTGTTCGTTTGTTTGAGGTGGATATCTTTGTGCATACTCTTTTGATTTTGTTATTTTTATTATTATTTCAAGATAGATATTTGTTGTTTCTACAAATAAAATTGAAACTTTATTTATTTTTCTATATTATCTGAACATGTATTCCTACCATTAATTATGTTTCAAGTTAATAACATGTTATCTTTAAAGTTGATTATTGAGTGTGATGCTTCAAATGACATGGTTATGTCAAACCTGATACAGAAGTTAGGTTGATCTGAACTAAAGTTCAAGGAATTAAATTAGAATTTACTATTAAGTAAATGTTAAAGAACTAATGGGGAGCTCCTCAGGTAAAACTAAAGTGGAACTCTTGATCTCCCGAGGATTCTCACACTCTCGAGGTATCTATATTAGAAGATTGATGTCGGATATTTTTGACCTGATTCCTCATATGCATAAGTCAATAGAGAGTTCAAAGTAGAGTCATACGAGAGTTCAACAAAGGGTATTATATGGATTTTGTCATTTTGTATCATGCTAGTACCCATATTGATGTTCATCTATCAAGTTATGAAAGGATAATTTTGTTATTATCACTTGTCCCTCGTTACGCTTTGGTATGAAGTGCAATATTCATTTTGATTTGCACTAAGCACCATCTAAAGGATGATCATGTGAGGGCTTTAAGCTCTCAACATAATCTCTCAGATGTCTTGATCGATATGGATATCCCAAAAAAGTTACTCCTTAATAAGGACACCTCAAGTGCGAAAAATATTTCTCTTTAAGAAAGTCCTTATTTCATGAGGTAGTCACCTCAAATACTAGAGGAGAGGCTTACCCGAGGTAGTCTTCAAGCTCTTGGGAGCCCTCTCAAGGTGATCACCTCGAGTACTAGAGGAGAGGCTCATCCTAGGTGGTCCTTAGCCTCTCAAGAGTCTTTTCAATATGATCATCTCGAGTGTCAAAGAGGCTCACCTGAGATAATCCTAGAGCTCTTAGGATCCATCTTAAGATGGTCATATTGAGTGTTTTAAGGAGAGACCTACTCAGGGTGATCCTTCGGCTCCTAAGAGCCTTTCTAATTTAATTATGAAGATACACTTAGGTAAATGTAAACATATCTTAAATCTTTTGAGGGTCTTGAAAGTCTCAACTAGGTTAACTAGACATGAGTTAATCTTTTATTTATTCATGAGTATGTTATCCATATAAGCTTTTATTTGAACATCTTATTCACCATTCATTGATAGGTTGCTTCAACATTCTTTAACCCAAAACATGACTTAGAAATAATGTATTGTTATCCATAATAAAGTATTTTTCTAGTCTTCAAGTGCAATTTAGATATGGTTATATCATAAGAAATATCAATTAAGATTATAAATTCATGACCTTAAGTGGTATCAACCAATTAGTTAATACGAGACAAGGGATAATTATCCTTCGTACATATCCTGTTCAAAATTAGTATAGTCACACATTCTCTACTATACTGAAAATATACATCCATTACCAATCCAATTTTATTAGTGAATCTAGAGACATAATTGACTATACTTTGCAATTAGCACATGCTTCATGCATCAACCACTAATGAAGTGTAGCTCAAATTGCTTAAATTGCTTTGCTAGTTAGCATAAATGTAAAGGGGAGAAAAGAGTGCTACTCTCAAGCTGCTACATGAAGTGTGAATAAAAATAATTAGCATGCGAGAGTGTGGTGTAGAGGTTTATCTATATTAGTTATACTACCACATGCCCTCGCATAGTTGACATTGCCTTTGAAAATCTCTAGATTCGATAGCCAAAACTCCTAGTGAAATAACTCATAATTGAATTTTTTTGAACGAAAACAAACTGACCACATGGGTATCTTCAACCCCATGAAATTCTCACTATATGTTTTTCAATCATTAGTTGATCTCTTGGAGTTACAGAGTATTATAATATGTAATCACTCTTTAACTAACCCTCAAGCTTGGGTAGAAATAATTGAGGATGATGCTAGTTGTCTACTTCTCCCGTGGGAGACAATAGGATCATCAAATTGATCGATGTTGGCATTAGCATTGAATTAGAATTCTCTATCATGGTTGAAGTCACATTGAGCTAGTGAAAGTCACTAAGAATTGTGACTTGTGATATTGGGTAAACACAAGCTATATCAATTGTGAGAGAAAAAGGACAATGGACTACATCATTCTTATAAGGGTCTGGACTTGTTGGGATAGCCTAAGAAAATCTTCTACTCACAAACACAAGACCAAACAAAATTCAGAATAGAAATTAGAGATTACTGTAAAGGAGGTCAAGAATCATAAGAAATCGTAAATGATCATGTTGTACTAGCAATAGGAGACAGAAATCAGGTGCAAAAGAAACACATTTAATTAAGAATCATATGAAATCCTTAGTTAAAATCATGAGATCACAAATGACAGTCAAAGTTAAAGATATAATCGCAACATAAGATCAGAGATTACAAGCTGAAATTAAAGATCACTGTCGAGGAAAGGATCATCCATGATCAATAACTACTCACATGACGATATCCAAATCATGTGCGAAAATGAAAGATCGTCTCAGATGAAATGAAGAATCACAAGAAATCACAAAACACATTGGGAATTTAAAAGATCACTATAGAGGAGAAGAAGGAAGAAGAAGAAGAAGAAGAAGATTCGCGAGGAAAATCTACTTGACACACGAGAACAGAAATCACAAGCAAATGTGAAAGACATGCAGATCACGAATCACAATATGCTACACAGATTGGAGGTGCTCACCGACCTATTCACGCGATCGTTTTTGGTTTCATGGAGGTCCTCACCGACCTATTCATGTATTTTATTTCATTGGATCTCATCCATCCTACGTGGCGACGAAGTCGCCTAGTGGGACCCACCTGCAGCAAGCAGTAGTAGGAAAATCGGGTACGGCGACGCGTGCCGCGCGTCCGGCTTACAGGCAGGGAGGGACTTTCCTTCTCCGTGCCGTATTGACAGCATGACAAATGGCGCGAGGACGAGCGTTTACGAGGTGGGAAGGAGTTGGGATCCTCTCCAACTCACAATTTTCGCGATTCACCCTCAGCCATGAGATCGCCAGCCATTATGGCTATGGCTGATCGAGATGTGAGGATGGGAGGGGTTAGAGGGTTAAACGGGAGGAAATATGTATGTAGAATTGAATCCACATGAATTGGAAGGGATCAGCAAAAGCCTTTTCTCTTACCTGAGCTCATCTCAGCTCAGCTCAGCTCGTGAGAATCTCCTATGGGGGGGGCGGGCCAACCCTGCAAACTGATGTTTTCGAGTCGGTTCATCGGTCCATCAAACATAATGATCGATTGCACGTATAGAAAACGCGTATTCTGGATTGGTTTGATGTGTTTTACTTGGGATATTGTTATGCCAAGTCAACTAGCTTTCGTGATCTGAAATGGAAGAGACGAACACATCAGTAAATCACCTAAGCACTTGAAGAAATCAATGAGACTTTAGATGTCACATATACTCACAAGAGCGAAACAGCATCTGAGAAATCGATCCGACAAGACACGAACAATCCAACTGCATAAAATTCCAAGACCAATTCACATCAACAGGCCAGGGAATAGATAAATGTAAACAACATTATAAGAGTGTCATGCAACCGAGTACCACAAGTTGGATGGAATATTTATTATGAGAGCAATTTTGACATAAGAAGAAAAACAACAACATACATACAACTCACTATATTAGGGTGGCGCAGCCGTTTAGTCCTGCACTGTGAAATGAAAATAACAACAACATACATCGTTCACAGGTTTTGTTAGATGTTTTCTTTACACTATATAATAACCAAGCTGTAAGGGTGATTTAGCCTGTGAGACGATGACAGCAAAATATTAGAGAGGATATATTGTCGAGAGCATCATCCAAAGGCAAAACTGTTACTTTTACAACTCTTACAACTTGATAAATAAGAAACTACACACTTACAATTGAAACTCCATGACAGGTGGGTTCTATTGATGGACAACAACAAAGATCCGCCAACTTCAGAATTTACATCACTTCTTCAATAGAGCCCGTGAAAAGATTCGCTTGCAGTAAGGGTTGGTTCTCAGGGCTGCTTCATGAGGAAGCATAGCTTTTACTAGTGCAGCACGGACAGGGCCCTGCATCGGTATATATATGAGACGATGAGAGAAGGGATAAACCAATTATTGCTAAATTGATTAGATATAGGAACCTTGGAATTTAGAAGAGCAGATTTGATAACATAGTTTGCGTAAGGGTCTTGCAATAATTGCTCAAAGTGTGAGACTGAAATCAATTCCAATATTATAGTAGCTCGATCATCTTCACCCAAAATCTTCAAGCATTTTTCCACCACGTTACTGCTAAATTTCTGTATGGAGAGCTGTACATACTTCCCTTCAAACTGAGATGCCAAGTTTCCAACTGCCAAGGAGTTCTTCAGATCTAGTATATACTGGACAACATAATTTCTGGAACAAAAAAGAGATAAGTTTGCAGAAACAACAGCCACAGAAAAATTTAATATTTGAATAACCTTCTACGCAATCCAAGAATAAGTAAATAATACTAAAGGATCATTTAAGAATTTTAAACAAAGAAAAAACAAAATGGGTTCAAGAAGTCAATTGCAATTCTGGATTGCTGTTACTTGAAGTGAGTATTGAGGAAGAATATTCCATAGATTCATTTAGATCTCTAAAGATACTTGAGATCCTCAAAAACAGCTAATTTGTTTGTCTAAGTTTGGATAAACAGAGACTGCATATTCATAGTTTTCTCAAAGTCCAATTGACTAACATGTGGTTCATTTGACTGATCAACATAAGGATAAGTAATCTAAAAGCTACATGTAAAACTCAAGATAAACATTTATAGTCTGCAAGCTCAACTATTTTCGAAAATATCATTAATGACCATAGGCATGTTAGTTCATGAACAGTAAATACAAGAATAACTTGGGAATTCACATGTTGTTAACAGCAAAATAATGAAACCGAAAGTGGTGATGGCAGATACTGCCACTATATGGGCATTATATAGTGGTTGTTGTGACTCACTCTTCATAGAATATGCTTGCAAAACCTAAATAATTATGACTAAAGAAACAACATAATTCAGACTAGAAGATATCAGGTACATCAGGTTTCAATCTAGATTGGTGGTTCAATATGATTGATGCTTAAATATACCTACTAGAATTGATAAAGCAGTCATATATCTAGTAAATGCCAGGTAGTCAAGACAAATTCAATTATCAAATAGATGCACCAAATGGGTGCTGAAAAAATTGACTCTCTCCAATCCTTTGAGCCTATGAAGATATAAATGATAATAGAAATGAAATGTGCATATATTATTATTTTTCAAAAAAAGTAAGATGTTACTATAACTTCACATAAGTCTTACATGTTTCAACAGAAAAATAGATGCTGCAATTTAGCAATCAAATAATTACCCAAACGGATCTTGAGCAAGTTCATAACCATTAGCAGAAATTTCTGCAATCAACTTTGCTTGATTTTCTCCAGTAGAATGGGCTATGCATTTTTGCAACACACAACATCCATGTCGATGAGTAGCAATATCAACACAATGCTTTGCCGCAGCATCAAAAATTAACTGTCAGTATAGCATGCCATGCAAAGTTAGTGAATCGGAAAGATAATTGTAGAAACTGTAGGAGCAAGCGAAAACAAATTTGTAATTTTGTTTCTTCTGATAATAGCATAACACTATGATGACAACACAGTATAACAAATGCAGAGAAATAATAAAGGAGTTAAAGCGAGAAGCAAAGTGGAGATGTATCAATGCCAACAACCAACTACAATTTCAATTTTAATTCAAATTTGACCAATTAATGTAGTTGCATGGCCCTTTGCTGATATACTTTCTAAACCCAAAATCTTATTGAACAGAATTTTAATTGAAATCAAATATTTGATTCACAAGCTCAAATTCCAACTCACTTCTCTAAATTAAACTGTTTAGGAAGTAAGACTCCCCACAACTAGCATCCCAAGATAGGATTCTGTAAATATTTCAAGCAAACATTAAAAAGAAAAACGAAAGTTCCCTGCAAATACAACCATATACTCTGAGAAAACATCAAAACAGAAAACTTATTTGTAAATTCAGTTCTGGCTGCACTATGACCATAAGCTAATCCATCCTACACCAGCTAACAAATAAGTAACATTTGCCCTATAATAACTAATTGGAACATAATTATAAGATTTTCCTAGCATCTCCAATGATTCATGTATATTAGAAAAACTGCCGTTAATAGTTAGTATTTGCTTGCACATTGAGAAGTCATATAATGTTTATATTTCTGCTCAGTAATTCAGATGCAGAAGCTGTACAAATTTAATCAAGGAGGTTGTGAGCAGACACCTAGAAAGGCACACCCTTGTCCTAAGTCATGGATAAATAGAATACTGTCAAAGAACCATTTCTCAGAATCAGTAGCGCCTGCTACTTCAAAGAGTGCATTGGAATCATCTGGGAGGTTTCATGGAACTATCAGATCTGAATCTGAACTGTACTTATATACAAGTGACAACTATTTCCTTCATGATACCTGCTCTCAACTGCAAACTAAAACATTATCACTGCTTCTTGTTCTACTTCTCATCAGCCATTTTAGACGTTCTTTCACCGGATCTGTGAAATTAGGCAAGCATTTTTGTTTGTGCATGGATAACAAGTCATAGGTATTCCAGCATTAGTTTAGGCCGTACCTTACCTTCCCTGTTCCTTACCTATTCCATGTCATGATGTTTCGGTAAGTGCCAGTAATTTAAGTACAATGACAATAACTTTAAAGAAAGGAAACCACAAACAACATATAGGCTACAATTTCATACAAAGGAAAATTTAAGGCACCGGTATCTAACCATATTCATTTGGCACAAAATCATTTGACTCCCTAAGCATTGTACAAAGATAATAGCCGCATCAGAAAACACAGAATGAAGCATTCGACGACCGTACAAGGTATAAACTAATTACACTGTTAGCTTCAGATGTTATGCTTAAGGGGTTTTCATGTTAAATTTATCAGCAAGAATTGTTTGAACAGAATGGTGAATGAAGATGGGACATTAATTAACAAAAACATAAATTCTTGAAGAATTCAGAAGAAATACAAAATAGGCTTAGCAATGAACTAAACACGCTGACAGGCAATCTCAACCTCAAAACTAAGCTAGCATAACAGCATGAAATTAGAAAAGTTGAAGGTGATTCACCATAACATATTTTCCTCTGCTAAGAAACCAATACCTTATTGTCTTCAGGTGTAAAAGATTCCAAGCAGCGTTGGAGCACATGGCTGCCATTCAAGTCCTTGATGAGATCTAAAAACCCAGGTTGTATGGCTGATATAACCAGTGCAATTTGCTTCTTAGTTTTGAGGGTATCTATTAACTTCTGCACAGCCCTCGTCCTGAGAATAAATCTAAATCATGTTATTGGAAGTATGACGCCAAATGTCTAAGCATTAGAAAACTTATTTAACTGAACCTGCAAGGGCTAAAATAAGCTTCAGCAGAATAAGTTGATATTCGTAGGCAATGAGCAAACTTCTACTCACCCATGAACGTTCAGGGAGATTCTGATGAGGTTATCTGGATCCTTCAACACTAGGAGGATCTGCATCAGTTGTTCTTCACTGCATAATTCAAGTAGCTTCTGCATGAGATAGTTCCCAAAAGGATCGATCATGAGCTCACTGGCATGATTGATGACCCCATTAAAAATCACATCTACCACATGCTTCCCTTCATCAAGCTTCTGCTGCAAAAACCGACACCCATGCTGGTGCTTCGCAACAAAGTACATACATCCTTTGACATCCATCACATTGTCATACTTTGGCAGAAAATTTGGTAGCTTCACCGAGACTCCTCGTGCATACAGGCATCCATCAAACTGCGATAGTTTAGTCCCCTTCAGGGGATAATTCAATGGGCACCTCATGCAATGGAGCTCCTTACCCTCTATAATTAAACTGTCATCGGATCCAAACACCTCAGGGTTTCTCAGGATTCTTCCTGGCTGAACCTCAAGATTAGCAGAGGGTGTTTCGATGCATCCATTTGACACTGAAAAGTCAGGTAACCTCGAGGCATTTAAAGTGTTCCTATTCCAACTGGAATCTATTCTAATCTTCTCCGACTGCAAGAACATATTAGAAACTGGATAAGGTTGATTAATACGGGAAACAAAACCCCCGCCAAGATTAGCCCTACAGTGAGGAGTTCGTCCAAGGACACCATCAGTTCCCAATTCAGTTGCTCCATAAGGGAAATTGTCGAGCCATGGCTCGAAAAAATTAGCATCCGCATAGCAATGCTGCTGCTGCGATTGAGACGAGCATGGATTCTTATCCAGACCAAATAACAGAGAGTTGGGAATAACTGAGTGACAATTAACGCCAATCTGAAATGTATCGTCGGTATAATTAGTCTCAGGCACAGAAGGGTTGATCGGGTTGTTCTCGGATGCTGATGCCGGCATCAGCGGACGACCAATTGGTACTTTCGGATCAACTCCGAGATGCATACCGCTAAGTTTGTCGAGCAAGCCTAATCGTTCGACCATCCGCCCCGTATGCTGGCGAGCCAGTTCATCGGCGGCAGGGGAGAGAAAGCCCAACACCAACGATCCTTCCGAGGGGAGGGGCGGCGGCGAGAGGCGTGCATGGCGGTCACCATGGTCAGGCCCCCTCCCATGCCCACAGCCATGGACAGGATAAAACCCACGAACTGGCGATAGCTCATCGAGACCAGGCACATGCACGCCAAGAGCATCATCACCATGGAAGCGGCGATGATGACCGAGATGGGGATGAGGGAGATGGGGAGACGTGGCATGAGGGATTTCATCCAACAGCATCTCCATCTCCCTCTCTTCCTGCTTCCCCATCTTCATGGATTCCTCTCTCGCCTCTTCCGTCTCCAGCGTCACCTCCTCCTCCGACTCAAAAGCAAAGAAATCTTCCACAAAATTCACCCAAAAAAGAAGAAAAAAAATCAAGAAAAGGATCGCAGAAGGTAAAAGGTCGGATTCAATGGATGCGAGGGGGATCGGGAGAGGGAAGTTGGGATGGGATTGGGGATTGCAGTAGGAATTCGAGGAGTTGGTTGGAGCACACAAGAGTAGGAGGAGAAGTAGTGAGAGAGATAGAAGGGGGGGGGGGGGGGGGGTTTATATCGGCTTTATATATAGATATAGGAAGATTAGGAAAGAAGGCATTTGCATTGAGAGGACGGTGGTGGTGGGTTTCTCCACGAGTACACTACACCATTCGTTCCTTGTATAAGCTTCATACCATTTCCTGGGGAGAACTTATTCATTTAAATCTAAATTTAGCATTTAAAATCCCTGTAAAGACATAAATAAATATATATTAAATGTTACAAATACCCCTACAAACTCTTATGAAAATTTAAGATATATAGTGATTTATAGGGTAAATATGCTATTTCCGAGCATTTGGAGGGACGGATAGGTAAAAGGAGAGCACCGGATTTAAAGTGAAGAAGAGGCGGTGAGGTTACCCCATCTTTCTACGCCTTCTCGTTGGCGATACACGGGGGCGGTTATTCTTAGACGCGTTCTTTCCGGTGAAGTCGAGATATTTTGTGCACAATATCTGTGAGTCGACTGCTGAAAGATCTCTCTCTCTCTCTCTCTCTCTCTCTCTCAGCCGATCCTTTAATTCTTGATTTATTTGCTAAGCTTGGATTAGGATTTAATGGTTTTTAGCTATAACGTCTTCATGGAGGCATAATGTCTATAATGTCTTTTGTCGTTATACATGTTGACTTGATTCGTGAAAGACTCGCTTCTCTATGGATCGAATCGCTAAAACTATCATAGCTTGCAAAACAAAAAAAAACAAAAAAAATATTCTTAAATAAATATTTATTTATCTAGATATAAAAAAAAAATGCAATTGTTAAAAATAGGATCAATTGATGTTCTCTTGAAAAAACAGTGATATGGATTCCAACCAATCATGTTTCTTTCGATTTACATCATGCAATTATAACCCACATACACTCTGACGATAGTCAATATACACAGTCATATAAATCACAAATAACCCAAGTAAAAATGATGACACGTTTATTTAAGATCAAGAGCTAAAGTTGCTTTGGTGATGCTATAATCATATGGCCAAAACCCTAATCCCAGTGTCACCCAATGACTTGGTCTCATCATTGCTTGCTCTTTGGCTCATGGTATCGCCATGTTAGGAATTGATGCTTGGCCCACTCTATGAGATATTTCACAGCTTAAAAACACATTGAGTTTGTCCATTGCAGCACACTTGCAAGTATTATTTGGAATGCTTTGGGCTGGTACCCAAGCATCAAAGAGCACAGCTCTTATCATGCCTTTGGAAACTGGTAGTACCATCAGGTGGCACTTGAAACACTCTTAATAGCAATGCCTGAGGAGCTCAAATCAGAAGTGAACTGTAGAATAGAATATATGAACTGGTTCGATCTGATGACTTTTGTCCCTTGGATATATGTTGCTTCTTCTTTTGCTACAGAAACACCATCACCTGTTAAAAGGAAAAAGAAGGTCTCAGATAATAATTGATGGCAAATTAAGTACACAAAATGGTTGAAACAGATCATGAGATCGACAGAGTAGTGTGCGCATATACTGATGACCCAAGTTATCATTGTTTTTGTTCTTGAATTAATCAACTAAATCACTATAAATGAATCAACTAACAGCAGAAGAAATAAAAAGACTCGAAGAAATCAACTAAATGAATTGATTCACTAAGGATCGTGAGTAATTCATGAAAAAAGAGAAGGTGGTCCTGGGATGTGGACTGGTCCCTGAATTCATCCTAGAAATAAATTAAGTTATTCTGATGGCACCACTTTGGAATGGCAGTTGAAATGTCAATATAGAATCCAACATTGGTCCAGCATAATGAGAGGCCCTTTGTCTGACAGTCATCATCCTGACTTTTATCAATGTTGGTTGTCACTACAAAGATCTGAAGATGTTCTTGGTTTTGGGAATAGAATCAGAAAGCACAAAGGATAACTCTTCCAGCTTCATAGTTTTCTTATAACAAGAATAAGACACTGGAGGCTATTCTAATGATTACCGAGTCAGATCAATTATCCAACTGAAGATCTCCAGTAAGCTGAGTTGTGATACTCCGGTGGAGCAGAGTTGTATCATCGACTAATTTTGCCTACATTTTCCCGTTTCATGTTCACTTTTGGTGATGCCCATTTCTATTTCTACATCCTGTCACCATGATGACTGTACGACAGAGGCATCCTTGAAAATCAACGTCATAGTAGCAGAATCAACTTAGTGATTACATAAAATAGAAATTATTGCAATCAGTTGTTAGATGTCCCAGGAAGAGGAACAGTTCAAAGGTCAATGGCAAAACCGAAGCCACTTAGCATATTATGTATGAATGATGTCAAACATAACATCGACGGCAAAAGGGGCTCCTTAAACAGTCTGAATAAGCAACTTCCACAAAACAATCATGAGACCGTTAGACGTCCAAAACAAGCATGTCAGAGAAGTCAAACTAGCACAATGTTGCTCTTACCATCAAAAGGTGTGTGTCACCACCTAGATAGTCTTATGAAGGAGCCTTTTCCATTGGTGAAGATACCGCTATGGCTCGCCACTCATCTCTGTTAGCCTTGCCATACCGAGTTTGAAGATGCTACTGCCGCATCATGTCTGAAGATGCTACTGCCTGTCAGTTCTGCCAGTTTCTGAAATATGAAATTTCTTAGTTGTTTTTACCATTGGTTTTTCACCGAACAAGATATTACTGAGACCCACCACAGATTATCAAATTAAGCAACCAAAGCGTGAGATATATCATCATGCTAAGAGCCATCCTAAATGCATGCAGTGAATTAAATTTGATATAGAAAAATAGAGTTCAATATGCAGATAGAAGGTCCAACAACCATGATTGTATGTGTGTGTGTATATATATACATATATATATATATATATATACATATACATATATATATACATATACATATATATATACATATACATATATATATACATATACATATATATATATACATACATATATATATACATACATATATACACACACACATATATATTGGGGAATTAATAAGCCAGGACAATTCATAATCATTTAAACAACAGTTGCCATGAAATGGAACTGATGTAGAAACAAGAAATCAGTAAGCATATATGCCTACAATCCAAGAGTTGAAAACAGTATAATTTATATGTGAAAGACAATGAAGAACAAGTGAATGATCATCAATGCTGCCCGGTTCTTTTGCTCATACCTAACCATTTTGAATGCATTATGTTGACGTTCAGAACATGTACTCCGTGCAAGCCTCATGAGTCAACAAACAGATAATCATTGAAGTAATGTATATTTTCTGAAAATTGCTAAAAGAAAAGTCAAGAGATGCCCAAATTTATTGAATTTTTACCCAAGCAGAAATTAAAGTCAGCCTCTGGGTGACACCAAGGTGACTTACGGGTGTTTGTAGGTTTCACGAAGAGGTTTCATCATTTATCTCCAAAGTCCTTGCTTTCTCCTACTTTTTGATGTCCTCAACAGAACTTCAGGAGGAGAAAAAATGTCACACCCACTTAGTTCCTTGCATTTTGCATTACATAATTGCTTGTTCAATCTATTCTAGAACTCACTTTGCAGAGACCCGATTGGCTCTCGCGGCATTGCTACCTCAGCAAGTGAGGCTGGATTTTCAAAAGAAACAGTTTCATCAGCACCGAACGAGATATGGCAAATTACATTTATTGTCTTCTGTCTCAAGGATCAAAAGTATAATAGTCTGACAATAAACTTTACACCCTTTTACCATTCAATTAGTAGCCTGACTGTACTAAGCAAAGAAAACACACTAGAAACAATAGCAATTTTGTTCCAATCTATTCTTAAATTAAGTTCAATAGCTAGAGAATTCACTAGAATATATATATACAAGTAGACTGTAGCAGATGTCAATCATCAACAATTTTTTGCTGTTACAGTAAATGTACATCAAAGATTGTCATGCTAGAATACAACCACAACAACAAGACATAACGTCCCAATTAACTTTGTCATGAAAGTACAAACAAACTAGAATTAAGTTTGAGGTCAAACATAAGGGTTCAGAAATTTGCCTCGGTTATCAAAATTACAACTTTACTTTTTTTTTCTTTTTTGTGAAATGATGTGCGAATCATCAGTTCATGATTCGGTTTTCAGCTTTCCTCCAACTCTTAAGCGGAATTAGATGTGCAGTTGGATAAGAGATCACGAAGAAAGCCCAAATGTCTAACGCAAGATATCGTTAAAGATAATCACAAAATTGAGAGAAGGAAGAGGAAAGAAGGGCTAACAGGAGAGGTCAAGGCATCATATGGCGCCACTGCGGCCTCGTTGGGTGCCGTCGGCGAACCAGACGAAGAAGCGATCCCCCTCTCGTCGTACCCGAGGAACGGCAATAGCTTCTCATGGCTCTTCATCGAGATCGGCCACGTCACCCGATCCATTTATCTCTCGCACGCGCTCTGTCCTCGACGAATCGGGTTCATGGAGGCTCGGACCGAAACCCTAAGAGATCACCCCCCACTCTCCGGCGGAGGCTCCACGGCCGATTCAGATATGCAACGGTCCTCCGCGGAGAGGGATGTATCATCGCCGTTGGATCCGGATCCATGGGCGGAGATTAGCTTTGTAAATCCCACGTTGGACTATCCGGGGGATCCGGTCCAAGGGATCCGCTACGGGAAACGCGTCGATCAAGCATGTGCACGATTCTCAAAGCAGACAACCCGTTCCCAATAACGCTTGTCGAAGCTGCGCGTTCCACAGCTGCCTGCCTGCTTCGGTCAACAACATATCCGATGAAGGATTTTTATCCTTGGAATTTTGTTTCTAGCAGTCTTCTTTTTCTTCCCTCTTATTTGAGAAGGGAATATAATTTCTCTCACCTACTACTTAAGCCATGATGGTGCAAACATGGGTGAGAGGACATCATATCTGGAGATGCTCTGGGAGCAGGTCATCATGAGGAGGAGGGACAACCAGGGCCCTTGTGAAACCCCTCTAGGGTTTATTAGCTTTCCCCTTGTCTTTAGCTGGTGTTTTCGTGCCTTAGTAGAAGAGTAGCACTAAGTCTTTTTCTCATCATTCATCCAAAGATATACGTACCAGAGCTATGGCATCTTCGTGGCATTGGTTTGCATTATCCAACCCAGTGATTTGGAGAACAAATCCTTCCTCGTTAGTTGTTCGATCGACACCCCAAAATGATAAACAGCAAGCTCGGTGTTTTGCCAACAGCACGAGCAAAGGGAGTATCTGAATTCTCTGTTCCATCGATTGATTGATGCCCTGCAAGCGAGAGCATGTGAATGGCTCCATGAGTGCTGGTTATACTACTGCAAAGCCTACTGAGATGGGAAAGCAGCAGCATCTCCCTCAGATGCTGAAGATTGCATGTCCTTTCTCCTCAGAGGGAGGGAAGAAAAGGGTAGGCTGCAAAAACCCAACCCCATCCCTCTCGTTTAATCCCCCCACAAGTACTCTGCTTTCATCTGCACCTCAAATGGAAGGGAGGGGAGGACGCCATCATTGCTGGAGAACGCATTATTCTTGTGGCATGGGCCACCATGATTCCAAAAGCTTGAGTCACATGTCTCCCCTCTCAAAAGCCCCTCTCCCCTTTCCTCATCAAAATCCATGGCCAGGCTTTTCAACAATCAACAGGTTGTTTATGAGCAACCAGAGATGTTTCACACTTTTTCCTCCCTGCCCAATGCATATGTGGTAGCATCATTGAAATCCATGACCTCTCAACCACTGCATCAAACCCGATGCAACTCTACTGATGCCAGCATCAAATTTCACGAAACGAACTGCATTGATTCTATGGTGGATTTCATATCGGTGTACTCCCTATGCCAGGATTGCCACCGTAAGAGGAAGGGGGAGGGACTAAACGTAGTGACTGCATGGTGATGCACAACTTCTCCTCTATATATCTGTACATATAACGTGAGCTGAATGCAGAAAACATAAAATAGTTGATAGTCTCGAGATTAATACCGTTTGTCGTATTTATTTTTCATGTGATCTTGTAAATGACAGTATCTTATAGAGTTATCGACTTGGATCCGATCTAATAGTAGTCGGATTCTGAAAATCCAACAACTATTACTCGTATAATCTCAGCTTGCATATGTATGGTAAATTGTTGTTTGCTCGGATATCATATAGGAAGGATACAGGAAGAGACTAAACTGAAGCATAACAAGTGTGTATATATGTATAAATCTGAAGAATCTCGAACTTGAAGAGAGAAGAAATCATCACTGCCAATATGAAAAATCAACCCTCAGGAAATTGCTTATTTATTTGACTTCAAGATCTGCTTCTGGAGTCGATGGAAAGAGGGCCAGGAAACCCAGAAGAACTTGAGGATAAGCTTAGCTTGATAAAGACTCGAGGAAACCAAACAAGGCTGTCAAAACCAGTCCTTTTAGATGCACAGTGATCAAAGCAAGGATGCAAGCGAATCCATGTACACATGAACAAGAGAGAGTCGTCATATCTATGGTTACCGCTGGTGACGACGGTCAACCGATGAGCAGCAGCAAAGATCAACTTCCTCCTCCGCCCACACTCACACCACTTGCTGCCCCTACTTCCAATCCGAAGAAAGGATTCGTGGATCCACCACTGTATTCTCTGCTCGACGTTACATGGCTTCAGCTAGTCCTGATTTCTGTAGTTCCTGATGACTGCCTTTAGTCCGGCTTGTTCTGCATTCTCTTGTGCTGACTCACCGACCCAGCCGGATAGGGCATCGACTCTGTCGGTTGACTTCGTGCCTTCCGTCGCGATGAGGCACCCGAGGCCACCCATGGTGTAGTCTGGAGTCCCGTGCGGCGCAGCTCCGAAGGCGGGCAAGGCGTGTGAATTGATCTTGGGAGCAGCTTGGGATTGGAGGAGGGGTTGGGAGACGAGATTTGCGCTTTGCATGTCGAGCACAGGTTTTGAAGGTCGAGCATCAACGATCGATAATTGGCACTTCCCGGCGGAACTTGAAGTCGAGCTACTCGAAGAACTTGTTGCGGTGGTGGTTATAGGTAGGTTTATATTGGAAAGAGTACCTCTAGCGAAAGAAGCAATAGCTTCGAGTGCGGAGGAGGAGGAAGCCATGGGAGGGAAGGCCGCAGTCTGCGTCTTCTGGGGAAAGGGCCTGAGGAGGTAAGGCGGGACGGCGGCAGCGGCCATGCTGAAAAGGTCGAGGCGGGGGCGGGGGAATGGAGAGGAAGTGAAGGGCGGCGTCGGAAAGCCGGTGAACTGTTGCACCATGTCGCGGAAATTGGAAGTGTCGGTGGCGAGGACGGTGGTCGGAGCTCGCCTCGACGCCCTCGACCGCTTCTTGGAGCCTCTCGGGGCGACAGCGGGGCGATCAGCTTGCACCTGCGGTTGCACCGACGAGGGTCTCGTCGACGTTGATGCTGAGATCCGAGCGACCATCATGGGGCCGGGGGTTGTGGAAGTGGGGTAAGATAATAGAGAAGATGATGGGATTCCCTTGGGCCATGTGGAGTCGAGGTTGAGGGAGTTGGACTCCGGGGTCGGGAAGGGGAAGGAGGCGAGGTAAGCGGACAAAGGATCAAAGAGGGAGGAGGAAGAGGAAGAAGGGTGGTGGCGTTGGAGAGCAGTAGCAGCTGTTGTTGGCGCTGGTGGTGGCAGGTTTAAGAAGGAGGACATGGACTCACCGCGAGATTCGTACTCTTCGTTGTCGCCGCTGCTCGAGGACTGGATGCTCCCGCTGTGACTTGAATCCATGGCAGATAAGGAAGAAGAGAGAGAGAGAGAGAGAAGGGTAGAGTGGAATAGAATGGTTAGGGTGCTAAAGAAGAGGTTCAAGAGTATCTAGGAGTGGGAGAGACCTCTTCTCTCCATCACTTTTTCTCTTGTTCTTTGTTCCACTTTTATCTTTCCATGGATCTCTCTGATGGTCGGTAGGGAAAAGCTTAATGATTTTGTCTTGGGTGTGCAAGAGAGGGCTGGAAAGAGTGGCAAGGGAAGAAAAGTAGAGGAAGAGACCATACGTCTAAAAGAGAGAGGGCAACTTGAGCTCACAGTTCCACTAAAAAGATCCTCATTAGATTTCAGAGGTGGTGGACCAACCAGGTTTTCGGATTCTAGCCAGTCTCAGAGAGAGAGAGAGAGAGAGAGAGAGAGAGAGAGAGAAGCAAATGGAGAGTTGAAGAGGTCAAAGCCATGGATAGAGAGAGAAGAAAGCTTCGAGCCAAAGAAGAGGAAGAGGGTTACGTGTTACCCGAATAACCTCAAAAAGAAAGTAGATAACTCTAATTAAAATGACTTATCTCTGCTGGTCTAATCACCTTTGAATATAACACATTGACAATAACTCCTAAGAACGTCCACCTCTCATTTGAGTTATCTTTTCTATATAAAATATTTCTTTTATAATCAGATATTGTCTATAATTATAGAAGCAATCAGAGGGCCATATACATAATAATAATAATAGTAAAAATCATGTATTATTATTTTATAATAATGCATGAAATATTTTTTTAACATTGTTGAACTCTGCATGAAGCAATATATAGATTAACTTAATTGGAAAACTTGCTAATTAATCACTTAGATTAATGTCATTTCTTGTGGAGAAGGGAAAAAATAGAAAGTGGCCAGATAGATTATCCATCCTAAGAGTTGGGACCTTCAGCAGTTTATGCTTATATCATTAAGAACACAGATATGGATTTAATTAAGCTCTTAAATCTTTTGTTTTCAGCTTTGCTTGTTGTGCTATGAAAACAAACATTGTTATACATTTGGTAGATCAGTAAGGTGGGTTCGTTTGGTGGAAGCATCGGCAGCATTTAGCTGCAACCTCCAGCTTGACCTGCCCATACATCCGTCATCGACCTCCCAACCAGTCTTTTGAGCTCCTCATCTCTCTTTAGACCTTCTCACTGTGCTCGGCTTGAATCATGCACAAAGCTTGGGAACTTCACATTAGTTGAACCATGCACCAGTTTGGTGCAACCATCAAGCAACACACCATTTAATTAATACTCATATATATATATATAGAGAGAGAGAGAGAGAGACAGAGAGACAGAGAGAGGAAAAAATATGCCCTTGTTGTTGATCTCGATTGGCTGAATGTTTAAGATATTGTCGTTTTTAATTGAATTAATCGATCCAATTCTAACAAGGAATGTAAGTGCATGAGTCATGTTATGGGGGGTTTGGCCCAACAAGTTGGACGATGGTTGCCCTGGGCCATGTCAAATCTCTTATGACTGTGCCTTTTGTAATGCGTGCTGACATCCAGTCCGCAATCATCTCCGTCCATATTCTGATTCATGGATGCAGCAACAGGTACGAGTGCATGAGCTACTTTGCATTTGCGAAGACGAAGCAATGATTGGCTCATGGAATATGAACGGTTTGGGAGAGGTATCTCCTCACGAGGTTCTTCCAAACATGCGCGAATCTTGTCCAGGATCAAAAGAGTGTTCCCATGGTGGCGTTGCCGAACGACCATGCTCGGCTAAAACGACCTTCGTTTTTGACCTCCATCTTCCTTCCATGAAAGTAAGGGATGAGGATGAAACATTTCGGATGACGATGCCTCAGCTGCATGTGTGCTTTGCCTGCTTTCTCATGGCAAGGGGTGGGGGGGGGGAGGTTGCTGCTCCAGCCCACATGCAGCCTCCTCCTTCCGGCAACCTAACCCTAAAGCTTGGTATCACGATTCCTGGCTCCACTCTCCGAATTCATCATCCTGCCTTTAGGCAGTCACATCCGCGTCCATGGAGGACCACCGCGCTTGCATGTGTTCCGACGTGCCTGCTATGGACGACTGTCTCCTACAATGATCCATCATTCCCTTCCTTTTAGATTTTGGTTTTCAGTACCACACACGTCTCGAGGACGTTGAGATTTCATGATCGATTCATTTGTTTGGTGAGTTGTTGATGCGGGAGATCGCCTCCAATTATTTGGACACCCGATGGGATGTAGTGGCCACCAGCTTTCCACGCATGAAACGGTCGGCAAAGAGTCTCAGAGGGCATGTCAGTATCCCACTTAAGTCCCCCGATGTTGCTCGATGGGAAGGCCTTAAGTGCCTTCCAACTCCTTCCTCAACCGAAGAGGAGCACTTTCCACATGGTTTGGTGTTGGCTGTGCACTGCGCTGCTGCCCTTTCATGGCCTAACTAAAAGTAGCCCAATTTCCCCTGCATTGAGATCAAAGGTGGTGCCACCGGTGGGGTTGTCTCTGAGTTCTGGACTTCCTTTTTTCCCTCGAAAGTTAGCAGAAGTTGCAGACCCTCTTTTTAAGGTTGGCGCCCATCGGATTAGTCCATGATGCCCTTTCACAAGCATAGCTCCTCCATTACCGGTACCAAGTATCAGTGTAAACACAGTGGTTGGTCCAGATTAATGCCATTACCTGCCCCCCATTTTGGCAGCAACAAAAATCCCAAGGTGAAGGTCATACAAGATGTTTGTGGGTTGATGAAGCACAGATGTGAAGAAGCATGGAGTGCAGCACTGTTCTCTTAGCTTGGGACTTAGGATTCCAAAGCAAAGAGATGAAGAAGCTTATGTGGTGAAGAGGACTGAGAACAGAATGCACGAAGGCTGTTGCATTGTGGGATACATTCATGGTGCAACCTACATCTTTTACCTTGAATCATGTTCACCTATAAGGTCATCTTTATGTGGGTGACAGTGATTTATATAGCACTAGTCATTAGAATTAACAGGAAAAAGTTCCTCATGAGAACTAGTCTATCATGTACAGCGGAACTCGAAATGATTCCCTCGGAAAGCTTTGACTAGTTATAGCATTCATTAGTTGGCGTCCGAGAGTCTGGGAAGAACGATTCCTTGTTGTCACACAACACTTTACATTGCAATCTTCTTGTACATTAACAATAGTCACAATCCATGGCAAGAAGACCAGTTCTAAATGGTCTCTCTCTCTCTCTCTCTCTCTCTCTCTGCCTTTCCCGCACAGAGGAGAAAAGGATTCAGAAAAGCTAGGAAAAAGAAACAGAAGAGACTTCCTTGTGTTCATGACTAAAGCATCCTCATAGCTTCGATCTTAGCTCATGGCATCCTTGTATTTGTTCTTGGAGGAAGGGAGGCGTTTCCACTCCACCAGGCGGCTCAAGAATTCCTTAACCTGCGAACACCATTCGAGGAAATGGTATTATCAACCGTAGCATTCGTGTGGGAAAGCTTGGTCTAACCATGAAGCTGATGCTCACCTCTGCCGGCTCTCGGAGCGAGTAGGATGCGTGTGTTTTCTTTGGGATATCGGACACAAGAATGCCCGCACCCTGTCCTCTGTCACGCAAAACCTGAATCATGGATCATCTTATGAGTACCCGGTGATTCGATCGACACGCGGTCTGACAAAGATAACAAGCAAATAACACAACACCTTGAAAGCATCTTCATCAGTGCAATCGTCTCCTATGTACACCGGAAACACATCGGTTCTGTCGCCGAATCCTGCAGATCAAAGAATAGCTCATTGAGCACGAGGTGTTCTGCCGGAGTCAAGCGTGCGAGATGCGATGAGATCTCTGTCTTGAGCTTACCAAGAGACTCCAACAAGAACTCGAGGGCCTTCCCTTTGTCCCAATTAATACTCGGGCGAATCTCCAACACCTGAGCGACAGAGCAATCGATTCATATCCATGCAAACATGTAGATGAGTGGAATCCGGTTAAACAATTCGAGATATGCTGTACCTTTTTTCCAGAGGTGCGCCGGAGTTCAGGGTAGTCTTCGAGCACCGATTCAACCATCTCGAATAATGAGCTCAATATCTGGCATTAATTCAGAGAGGCAGTGACGCTATGTAATGAACAATGAAACGAATATGGTCCAAATGGTGGTGACCGATTTATACGTATATCTACCTTGTCATCGACACATCGGTAGTGAACCGACAAAGAGAATGTGTTGTTCTCGACTCTGGATCCTGGGAAGAGCTCTGTTTTCTGCAACAATGTTTTATATACCTAAAGAGAAAGAGAATAAACTGATCAGTACAGCTGGTACAGGGAATATATATGTTCGTAAGAACAAAAGGAGGATGCTCGATCATGAGCAGAACTCACCTCATCTATCATGGGCAGGAACTCACTGGCTGGTTGACATAAAACACCTTTCCTCTGCATAGAGTAAAAGAATAGATCGGTAAACACTTGACTGTAGTAGCTGCTAGATAGTGTCTTCTTGGGATGAGAGAGAAACACACACGCAGAAAGAGAGAGAGAGAGAGAGAGAGAGAGAGAGAGTCACCTTAGCTTTTGTGTGTTTGGTTGTCTTACTCGGCCCTTTTATGTCCATGCCGTGGCTTCCAGCGTAGTACAACTCCCTCAATCGTACAAAGCGAAACACCTACACATCAAGCAACGCAGTCCCATGGAGTTAAAAAAGGGGGTAAAGACACACTAGCTTCATCCAGCGAGAGATGAGAAACAGGAATGCACCTTATCTCTGCATCTTCCGCTTACGATCGCAGTTGGAAAGTGCCTCGCTGCATCTCTCACCACCTCTCTCATCTGGATGCGATATAGTATAGATTGTGAGTTTAGGTAATTGCAGAGAAGAAACAGAGGAATAGCACAACAGTTCATGATGAGAGTGAGCATACTGCGTCGGACATGAAGGCACGATCAGGGTCGTCTACGATGGGAGACAGAGTCCCGTCGTAGTCGAGGAACATCACGATCTGGATCCCCTTGGATGCGGCGAAGATGTCGTCGAAGTTGCTCAACGCCGAAGGGTACTGTTTCTGCGCACAATTTCACCGAATCAGCGTCTCGTTCGCGTAGAAGACGGTCTTGTTGGATCAGTGAGGCCAGAAAACTTACCACCCATTTGTGGTACTCGTCGTCGTGGGAGGCTTCCTGGGAACCGGAGAGCACGGCGGCCGCCTTGGCGTGAGTAGGGGAGGAGGCCCGCATGGAGTCAACCCACTGATCCGGGACTATCACATTCTGCTTCCCCATCTCCTTGATAGAAATCACGCACAGACTCTTCGGTTCTCTTGTTACCCCCTCTGTTTCTACGTTCCAGAGAGCACCACAGAACGAGGAGAAGGAAGGAAGAAGTGTTGGGTCGAGGAAGACTCCCCATTGGCGGGCATTTATATAGCGTGCAAGGGGGTCGGGAGTTGCATGGGACGCGACAACGCACCGTGAGACGGCCCCAACTCAGCAGCCGCAAGAAAGAAACCTCGCGGGACCCAGTGCGACGAAGAGCCCCGTAGATCAGGGCCCCACCTCTTCGCTTGGCGTTCGCTTGGCGGCCCTGGTCGAGAGCGCACGTTCCGGCTGCCTCCCGGGATCTCCAGCACCAGCTGAACGGTCCACGTAAGACGGGCCCGCGATGTCAGCCCGTGACTAGACGACACGTCGGTTACACGTCCAATTCCCTGCTGCGGCACACACGGCTGATCTGAAACCACTCCCGTGACTTCCACCAAACTTTTATAAAATATATATGGGGTTTTATTATTATTATTTTTTTGGGCGGGAAGAAAAAGGGATGATTCCCAAACTGAGCCAACGCCCGTGGCTTTTGCTTCCACTGTGGGCTGCTCACGAAACCAGCTTCCCCTCACAGGCCTACTCGCAGCAATTACATGTGTTCAACTTCTTTCTCCCATCTCGATTTGCCAATCTACAAAACTTAATGTGGTTTGAAATGAAGGTGATTGCCAAGGTAATTACAGTGGTAGGAGATTCAACTTGGATGGCGAAAGAAAGAAGAATATATGCACATGCGATGTGCCCATTGGATTTGGAAGAGAAATAGACCATGTGGAGGTGCATAAATAAATGGAGGGGAGGAGTAGGTGAAGAGCGTGGAAGAACTTCTAGATGGGTTCTTGATGGCTACATTAACAAGGTGTAATTTCCCTGTGTGAAGTCTCGGACTCGGTCACCGTCAAAGTCGAGCTGGGGAAGTTCCTAGAAATGTTCGTGGCTTGCAAATCCTTGCCGAGTGAGTCTTCGAAACCAACTTCTTCTTCCGACAAAAGCAAAACGAAGAGTCTTCGAAGCTCGAGCGCATGCTTAAGACGAGAGATGCTTGAACGTGTATATACGGATGCATTGTAGAACCGAGAGTGCACAGAATAATCTCATGTTCTTCCACTCGAAACTCGAGTGTTTGGGTATCGCTCGCAGCCTTCCTTGTCATGAAAAAGCTTTGCTCGATCTCTGAAAAGAACATTTTCCATAGTATAAAGAAGGCGAAAACTTTGTCTGAGTTTCTGATGATATACGACTCCATCGACGGTGATGACATGGGTACATATATACGTATATTTTACTTCCAAGGGAGAACAAAGGGAGAACTTTACGTTGGCATTGCGTGCATGCAAGATCTGAGAAGCGAGAAAGCTGTCCGTAGGATGTACAAATGCCTGCGACCATCACCTTTTCCATGCCTTTCCCGATCGACCCTCTCGTTCTCTTTTCTCTCAGGAGACGGAGAACTCGGTCTCTCCCTACCCCAAAGTCCTTCTGGTCGGTGCAGACACTACACCCTTCGTTAATAAAATCACTCGGAAACAAAACTTGCCCATGCTCTCGACACTTGTCTCATCTCTCTCTATCTATGTCTCTGTCTCTGTCTCTGTCTCTGTCTCTCCCTCTCTCTCTCTCTATATATATATACATATAAATGTATATATTCTCTTTGTATTAATAAGGTGGTCCCTTGGAGACACAAGAGCAATGTCCACATGCCTTGGTGTAAAGGGTCATGTCAAGTCAGACATGTACTCATGAGAGCCATACCCATTTATTATTTTTCTCGTATTCGTCTTCCTAAGGATCGACAGCTTTTCTAACTATATTGGTTTTTTCCCTTTGTCATCTTGGGCTGTGTTAGTGTGCTGACTGCATGCCTGCATTTCCATCACTCACATGTCCAATGCTACTCTACGAAGCACGCCAACATTAAGGTTTGTGGCCTATGTATCCATCGACCACACATTTTCTACTCTTCCTTCCTTCACATGAGTCCAACGTTGGTTGATGTAGTAATAATATATTCCAAAGAAGAGAAGGAAGAAGAACGTGAACTAGTAATTTATATGCTTTTAGATCACTCGACTCTATATTTGCTCTGCGGTAAGAATGCTACCGGGTAATGTCCCCCTGCATCAAAGCATCACTTTCCACCGCCCCCGTGGTGTAAGTTTGGAGTCAAAGTCAATGCCATCCTTTAGGAGAAATAAAGGGGCGACCGAACAACCAACTTTTAAGCGACACCCAAACGACATCCCCGGGAATGGCACCACGTTGATCCGCTGTGGGGCCCGGGCTCGTGATCCGAGGAGGGAACGGTCGGTGATCGCTTTTCTTTTCTTTTCCTTTTTACCCCCACCCACCCCTGCCCCCCCTCATCTTCTTTTCCTGTGGGTCCCGCCGTCACGTAAGATTTTGCGGTGTCGTATGTACTGTTTCTTCCCCGTCTCCTCCAAATAGAATATACATCGCCTTACCTGGCTTCTAACTGGCAGCTGTCGATGCTCCGAATGGTTGGTCTCATGCGGACCCCACGATCTTCGAATTAGGAGGCAGGTCTAACACGTAAACCAAGCTAACACAGTATGTTGCCTTCTATCTCTCCCTGTCTCCGGAGCAGGAAGAACAGACTGCTACTAATGCCACTGAATTCTTCGTGGACTCACTCTCCCGTAACGAAAACATATAACTGTTGGCACACATTAATTAACCCGATGGAAAAAAGAAACACTTAGCAATGACTAGAGAAATCTTCACTGTACGATCCACCTCAAGAAGCCAAATCCCGTGGTCCGGTGTTCTTCGTAGACTACTGTCGAGCAAGAAACTTTGGTGAGGGTAGCAAAAAACAGTGTCATGGCTGCGAAGAAGAAGAAGAAGAAGAAGGGTGGTAAGTAAAAGAGGCAGTCCTCCTGTAGCTTTCGGGCACGTACAAATCGACTGTTGACTTTGACGTCTTGTCGACCGTCACCTCACTTTGACTTCCAAGTCTCTGGTGGAACACTGTTCACATACGTCTCAATAAGTTCTCTGTTCCCGCAGAACGGAGACATGAAGAGTGGGTCTCAAAGCCTATGCTGAAGTCTTCCATTGACCATGGGTCAAGGCAAGGAGCAGTGTGGTGTTTGATCGATGAGAGAAAGACCCATGGAAGCAGGCCTAAGTCCGGCCTTTCTCGACCATCAAGGATTAAGCCCGAGAATAACTACGCGATCAAAGTTTCAGACGCGTTTCATGGTTCGGTTGCAAGTCGATGGCCTTCTCTCGAGCTCTCCTACGAATGAATCACCACTGCCAAGCGGCTTTTATTCTCTCTCTTCAGTTGGATCACTGGTTAGCAAGTACAACAACACTAATAAAGCTATTACTTCTGATGGATTCATGATCTTTCTTTCTGATCCAAACACTGAATACATCACAAGCCAAATTAAGTCAACTCATAAACAACACCATGCCTCTTGCCATGGATCCTTGTTTCACTAGAATAATGGGGGCATAATTATCATGAATCGTGTAAGCAAAGAAGGGATCCATCCAAATCTCTTTTTCTTGGTCCGATCTCCATGAGAACTGTGATGCCAGTTTGCTGCCATCAGCCTGCCACACAATGCTAGATCATAAACCAGACGAGGCATTAAAGTAAACCTCAGAATCTGCTTTCATAAAAGAAATTGTTCTACTTAAGAGTTGAAGCCTACGAATGGAAAGGCATACAGCCATCTGAACCTTTCTATCTATCTTCATACCTTATCTTCTCCTGAGGCATGCAGACTACTATTTGGAAAGAATCAGTGATCTTCATCACATCTGTGAAAACAGTGATTCAGTTTAGTAAACTTTTTTTTGTTATTGTATATATATTATTATTATTTTTAATTACCAAACACTGGAATTTATAAAGTATAATTGATCTAACAATAGTTTTATATAATTCTTTAAACTAAGAGAGAACCGATAATCACATAAAACTCTCTAACTTTATTAGATTCTCATGTCTACTCCTAATATTACTAAACCTATATCTCATATATCAAGCCTTAGTCCTCATTGATTTTAAATCCTACTTTCCAAAATTTATATCTATGACTAATATTTAAGATTAATTTTATTAAAACTCTCATAAATTAAATAATATCATCGGCAGATAAATACACCATGAATATTTATTATGAATATTAGTTACATTCAGTTATAATTAATATAAAAAGTAATGACTTAATGTAAATCCTTAATATAGTATTATACTAATAGAAAAATCACTGGATATACTCATTCTAACTTTTATGTCAGGTGAGTCGCACATATCTTTTGTAATGTTGATATAACTAATAAAAATATTTTTTTGAATCAATAAAACCATATGAAAATATTTCTCCTTCTATATATATTTTATTCATTAACTATCTTAATAAATAAATAGCTTTGATCGTCAATTGTATAATCATAAAACCGAATTTATTTTTGAAAATAATACTTCACATCTTATTTGACTTTGTATCACTCTCACCCAAAGTCTTATAATATTACCTATAATTTTAATTTCTTTATGATTAGAACAGTGTTAGATTTCACTTTTATTCTTATAAATTAATCTATTAATACTTTTTTACATCTTAATATTTTATTAAATAAATTAATCAACTAAACTTTTTCTGTCATTAGGTCTCACACTTACTATCTACTTTTCGATGCTTCTCTAATCTCACTCGCTCTATCTTACTAATAAATTTATTATTATTAAGCCTACAACTAGCATTTATATTTAAGGTTTAATTTTTTTAATATTTATTAAATTATTTTTTTTAAATATCAATCTTTTTTAATTTTATATTCATCCTTAATCAATTGATCCAAGATATTCAAATTTTTTTACTTATAAAATTTCTTCCATGTCTAACTTTATTCGATTATCATGTCTACGCTTAATATTAATAAAACTATATCTCATATATTAAGCCTTAGTCCTACTTAATTTTAAATCTTGCTTTCCAAAATTTATATCTATGACTAATATTTAAAATTAATTTTTATTAAAACTCTCATAAATTAAATAATATAATCGGCAGATAAATACACTAAGAAGATTTATTATGAAAATTACTTACGTTCATTTATAATTAATATAAAAAAGTAATGATTTAAAGTATATTCTTAAATAGACAATTCACTATATACGCTCATTCTAGCTTTTATGTTATGTGACTTGTACATATGCTTTACAATATTGATATAACTAATAGAAATATTTTTTTTAATAAAACACACAATAACAAATCTTGAAGAACTGAATCAATAAGACCATATGAAAATATTTCTTCTTCTCTATATTTTGTTTCATTAACTATCTTAATGAATTAATGGCTTCAATCGTTAATCATAAAACTAATTTTATTTTTGAAAATATTATTTTACGCCTTATTTGACTTTCTATCATTCTTATCCGAAGTCTTATATTATTACCCGTAATTTTAATTTCTTTGTTATTAGAACAGTTTTAGATTTCACTCATATTCTTAAAAATTAATACTATTACTATTTTTTTACATCTTAATATTTTATTAAATAAATTAATCAATTAAACTATTTATGTCATTAGGTCTCATACTCTTACCTACTTTTATCTTCTTCGATGCTTCCTTAACCTCACCTACTTTATCTTACTAATAAATTCATGATCATTAAATATACTACTATTATATATATTTAATGCCGAATGATTTTTAGAAATATTTATTAAATATCTTTATTAAAAAATCATGTCATCATTAATATTAATTTTATATATTCATCCTCGATAAATCTCATAGTACCTAAAGCTCTATTCTTTCTTTTCGTAACTTTAGCACTTCTACATATATAATTTTCTCTATCTTTAGTAATTAATTTATTAATAAAAATTATTATAAATTTTATACCTTTCCACACCGATAGCTATTTTGCCCTTTTTTCTAATTTATATTTATTTATTTCATCTTTATTCACTTTAGTAATATTTAAAGTATAATATTTTATTAATAATTAAAATTTAAACTTCCTCACATCATCATGAACTCTTTTCTTAAATTTGTACCTCTACTCTTAATCCCCTAATCACACTTCTATCATGGTCCACCGAATGTTACTATCCTTATTTGAGTATCAAACCTCCTTCTTTTTTTTTTTTCCTCCCATTCTATAATTTTTTTAAAAAAATAATTTATCATTTTTGAAATTTCATCATTTAGTTATAGTAAAATTTTCTATTATATTTTTTTTTATTTTTAATAGAAAACATCTAATACCATTAGTCAATGCTAATCTGTCAAGTTTTCGGTAGATTTATTATACATAACATTATTTATCTATTCAATGAGAAAAAAAATTAATATTATGACTAGTCTTTTAGGTAATCAAATATTTAATTTTCTTTTTAAAGCATGAGTTAACATCATATAGAATGATAAAATATAGGATTATACTCTCATGAATATTCTTTTATTCACTCCTTTTATCTAAGTTGTATATTTCTATATATAACAGTTAAAATCTTCATTAATTATAAATTTTTTATTTATAAGTATTCATACCATCATCTTTTTAGATGTTTTTTCCTACTAATTTAATCTATTATAAGTCAATAATATTTAATTTTCTTTTAATCATCATATCCATCAATTCTACCCTCTTTCTTCCAATATTTCGTATAATCCCTTGTTCACAGATAAATTTTATTACATATTTTATATTACATTTAGATGCCAAAAGTCTTCTTGATTTATAATTTATATTTTGTGACACTTACATAGTGAAAATATTTTGTGTCATTTATGGAGAACGATATAATCTAATGTTAAAATTAATTATAATTTATATTCATAAAATCTAACATAATTTTTTACTCGTTGCTAATGGCTTAATCAATATGGGGACAATGTTGGCTACAAATCTTCAATCTATTACATTAATTAATTTCACACAATCACAAAAGATATTGTTTTTGCACAGGAGTAATTAATAAATGCAAGATTCAGTACGCACAATGGATTTTCTTTTGCATTTTAATAGGAAAGGGCAAAAAAGGGAGGATAAAATGCCTTATTTGCTGATGTGGATCGACAACAGCTTTGTTTGTAGCTCTATAGTAAAAGACAATATAATTATCAATGGATAAGGCTGACGATTTGCACGTCGGAAGTTCATGCGAACACCTCATTCGACGAGTTACGTCAACTCGGTGCAATAGGATTTAGAAGCCGTCGGATTCGGACGCTCCGCTTTGATTGACCGTTGATAGCCACATGCGGTCGCAGTCATAATATCCCACCAAAGTGCCCATCTTTATCCCAAACGCATGCCTCCACATCACAACCACGTCATGAAAGCCAATCTAGTAAGGGATTCCCCGTCGGTCCACCAGTAGGCACATTCCACGTGTACGTTGACTGACCCTTACCAGAGCGTCACGCCTCCTCCCGTGTCGTTATAAACGTGCCTCCTCCTGCAGGCCGACCCTCTTTCTTCCCGGAAGAAGGATGGATCAACCGACGACGACGAAGACGAAGGCGATGATGACGGCGGCGACGACGTCCCAAGGAAACGAATCGCCGGCGCTCCGCCGCCTACGCCTGCTCTCCCTCCACCTCTACCAGCCCTCCCTTGTCTCCCCCGGTGGCGGCGAGCTCGCGCTCATGCCCTGCAGCTCTGGAAGGGGGCGGGGGCGGAAGGTGGAGGCGAGCGGCCCGGAGCTGGCGGCTTATTTGAGGGGCCAGCACCATGAGATCCAGATGAGGGTGTTCGACTTTTTCCGGTCGCGGCCGGACCTCCAGACCCCGGTGGAGATCTCCACCGCCGACCACCGCGAGCTCTGTATGCGCCAACTCGCCGGCCTCGTCCGCGACGCCGGTATCCGGCCCCTCCGGTACGTCCTCGAGGACCCCTCCGTCTACTTCGCCATCATGGAGGCCGCCGGGGCGATCGACATCTCTCTGGGCATCAAGATGGGGGTCCAGTACAGGTCAATCTCTTGCCAAAAAAATCCTTTTTTTTTTATGCGATCGTGACTTCAAGTATGATCTTTCCTTTGTTACCAGAAACAGGTGAATTAATTTGGTAACCTTCTTTCTCGAATCGCTTTCTAGGTTTTCGGTTGGCGCTCTCTCTCTCTCTCTCTCTCTCTCTCTCTCTTATCTGATGTGAATATTGTGGATCAGAGGACATGATTGATCCCAAGTCAAAATCTTGGCGATTCCAAATGCCTAGGGATCCTGTTTCAAGATAAAGATCAGCGCTTCTCTGATAAATTTTATTAAATGGAATTAAAATACAATATGTGCATAGTGAGTCCATAATACCTGCTTTGGATTGAATTGCATATTCTATGAACATACAGTTCTACTTTGTTTGTTTTGCACTGTAATGTTTTGTTAATATCATAATCAAAACTGGTTCTACCCTATCATCCCTTTGCCCAAAAACTGTTATCAATGTCTTCAAACCCTATCCTATTTTGTCCGGTAACCTTCTGAATTCTAAGACTTCTTACTCCTTGTACTAGAAAGTACTGTATATATATTTTTTTCTAAAATCGGAAGAACATGGATGAAAGGCATAAAGAAATATTCTTTGGCTAGCATGAAAGGGATAAATTGCCCATGATACATGGCCGAATCGGAAGTTATTGTTGTCAATCAATAGGCTAAAAACAACTGTTTTGACATTTTATTTAATTGAATCAGGGATCTACTTCTTTTGTGATTAACTGCTGCTGCCTTTTCTTACATTGACTTTAAGCTTCTTCCAAATGCAGCCTCTGGGGAGGATCAGTACTAAATTTAGGAACAAAGAAGCACAAGGATAAGTACTTCGATGGAATCGACAATTTGGATTATCCTGGTTGTTTTGCTATGACAGAACTTCACCACGGTAACCGTCAAGCATCGATTTGGTGTATTCATTTTAGAACTATGTGATTTTACTTCTTGTGAGATTTTGATAGTGCGGCACGAAGTTACAGTTTATATTTTGTGAACAGGCTCCAATGTTCAAGGCTTGCAGACTACAGCTACCTTCGATCCTGTTACCGATGAGTTTGTGATCGACACACCAAATGATGGGGCGATAAAGTGGTGGATTGGCAATGCTGCAGTTCATGGAAAGTTTGCTACTGTTTTTGCAAGGTTGATTTTGCCTCTCCAAGGTAAGGGGGGAGATTCTGCAGATATGGGTATTCACGCTTTCGTCGTCCCGATCAGAGATCTCAATTCCCACTCAGTTCTTCCTGGGATCGAGATTCATGATTGCGGTCACAAAGTTGGCTTGAATGGGGTAGATAATGGTGCTTTGAGGTTTCGTTCCGTGAGAATTCCTCGAGATAACCTACTCAACCGATTTGGAGATGTCTCACGCGACGGAAAGTACACGAGTAGTCTTCCGACTATCAATAAAAGATTTGCAGCTACTCTAGGGGAGCTTGTTGGAGGTAGAGTTGCCCTTGCATATTCCTCTGTAGGTATTCTCAAGATTGCAGTTACTATCGCCGTGAGATATTCTCTGCTTCGCCAGCAATTTGGACCTCCGAAGGAGCCAGAGGTCTCCATACTGGATTACCAATCTCAGCAGCACAAGCTCATGCCTATGCTGGCATCCGCATATGCCTTCCACTTTGCAACACTTCACTTGGTGGACAAGTATTCCGAAATGAAGAAGGCACATGATGATGCTGTTGTTAGCGATGTCCATTGTCTTTCGGCTGGTCTGAAAGCTTACGTGACATCATATACAGCTAAATCTATTAGCACATGCCGGGAAGCTTGTGGCGGCCATGGTTATGCTGCTGTGAATCGGTTTGGCATCCTGCGGAATGACCATGATATATTTCAAACTTTTGAAGGGGACAACACAGTTCTGCTGCAACAGGTAACAACTCCAACTTGCACAGTATTTGTCTAATGGTGGTGTGTTTTGAGCATTTCTTATCCTTTATTGCAGGTTGCAGCAGACCTCTTAAAGCAATATAGAGAGAAGTTTCAAGGAGGGACCCTTGCAGTAACATGGAACTACTTGAGAGATTCTATGGCTTCATATTTGTCACAGTCGAATCCAGTCACTGCTCGGTGGGAAGGAACAGATCATTTGCGGAATCCTAGCTTCCAACTGGATGCTTTTCGGGTCAGCTGCACTTTCATACTTCCAGTGTGACATGTTTCTTGTGATAGTGTTTCATCTCATTAATTAGCTACTCACAAGCTTCTTCATTCAGTATCGAACCTCTCGACTACTTCAAAGCGTTGCTATGCGGCTTCAGAAGCACAGCCAAACACTCGGGGGATTTGGTGCATGGAACAGATGTTTAAATCATCTTTTGACACTTGCAGAATCGCACATTGAGTCTGTTATCCTTGCGAAGTTCATCGAGGCAGTGCAGAGGTGGGTTCTTTAGTTTATCCTATCTGCATGATTTCCTTGGAAATCGTAGAGAATGTTCTTCAGTTTGAATCATCTTGTTCTAAGTTTGGCACCAAGAGTCGTGATGTTTCAGCCGGCTGTCCCTCATCGATGTTACGATTCATAAAAGTTTGTAACTAACATCTCGTTTTTCCACTCCAGCTGCCCTGATAAGAAAACAAAGGATGTTCTGAAGCTAGTGTGTGATCTGTACGCGTTGGATCGAATCTGGAACGACATTGGGACATATCGGAATGTAGATTATGTGGCTCCCAACAAAGCCAAGGTAAGCTTTGCAAGATTCTGCTTTTGAGCTCGCATTATCGTTTGCGATTTCACATTTAGTTTATACTAATCTCGGTGTTTGATGCAGGCCATTCACAAGCTGACAGAATACCTAAGTTTCCAAGTGAGGGGTGTTGCCAGAGAACTAATTGATGCATTTGATCTCCCAGATATTGCGACTCGGGCACCAATTGGAATGTCATCAGAAGCATACTCACACTACACACAATACATAGGATTCTAGTTCAGAACATGAAAAATACCCAATTCAATATGGTGAACAGTAGTGTTAAGTTAATAAGCTTCATTTTGCCATGGATGTAAAACAATTGATACTTAGCTTAATTGTCAAAAAGAGATGCGAGATAAGATGCATTTGTTACTGTTTACATGTCAACTTGTCAGATGTTGATGTGTTTTCTCCTGCAAATACTGGTCAATTTGTCAGATGTCCATGTGGTTTCTCCTGCAAATACTTGTGTGTTCATAAACCTGGTAGAAGAAAGCAAGTAGTTGAATGATTAAGAATCACCAGGTTTTACATTAGAATGTCTCTAATTCAGAGCAATGGTAACTCACTTTATATGATGTAGCTGTAATGATTTGGCTTGTTTTGCAGCTCCTATTTCACATAGTAAGTGTCAAAAGTGATCTAACTGAATCATTGGAAATAAATCTAAAGCATAAAATGAGAAACCAGCAAGAAGATATTGCAGGACCAAATGTGCTCATCCACAAATAGTTTTCATCACAAACAAATTAAATAATTAAACTCGGATAACCCAAAAACCATATAAATCATCTGAAAGGATCCATGTGAAAGGCACCAAACAAATAGTTCATCCCCATTTATGTACTTGACATGACCACCATTACTTCCTATGGCACTGATACTTATTTCCTGAAGGTAATGGTAGTTAATTTACATAGTAGTGCCTAATTAGGAACACATACTACTACCTTAATCCAGCATTTGAATAAGCAACACGAGCTATCTCATTTCCCTGCTTGACATCTTCATAAACTCTCAGTGAGGCCTCCGCAAACTTTGTCAGCCAATCGAATGCCCTTGTCAAACATGCCTGCAAATTATCCAAGTTTAAATATCTTTTGCAATGGTTGCCTTCCTTGTTTTCTGGTACTTCAGTCTTTTCAGGTTCATCAGGCACTTTTTCCATTTGCTTCTCTTCTATTGGTTGCTCGAAGGAGTCATGAATGACTGAAACAATGCTCTTGATTGAATCAAAGAGTTCTTCGGCGGGAACTGATTTGAGACCTGCAAGCCAGTCATTGCAAACCACAAATATAGGAGGAGAAATGGCGTGACGAGGTGGAAAAATGGTCCTCCTCCCTTTTCTGCGCTCCCGGGGCTGCAAGATACACTTCTGAAGCCAGGCACTGAGAGCTTCCACATAGAATTTATGAGCATTGATCCAATTTGAGAAGCTATAACTGAAGTATTCAATTTCATGTTGAAGGTGGATTAAGGCCTGCTTGTATGCTTCTCTGTGTGTTGCAGCTGTTGAGGTCTTCGCATGATATGCTAGTGATATCGTGATGAATTGTGCATGATGACATTCGAGCATAGCTTTCCACATCCTAATTAACCTGAAAGGCCACATGTATTTAAGTTTCATGTGAATGGAAATTTAGAGGGAGATCCTCCCCAGACCCTGCATTAGTGGGAATCTCATGCACTGAGCCATTCTTTCTGTTTCTGTGATTGGAAATGCAACTTGCAGTATTAAAAAAAATGATAAGGTATGGTTCAGATATAGAAGTAATTGTTGTGATCTAAGGTTACTTGCCAACTAATCTTCTAATAATTTTATCCAGTCAGCTTGTATATATCTAATAATTTTCTACTTAACGGCAACGAAATCAAGAATCATAGTTATGTAATTTCAAATTCTTTTGTCTTTCATTGTTATGCACAAAAAGTTTCAGTTCTGATTCTAACAAGATCAGAATTTACATTCAAAAGGGTTATATCATCCAAACATAAACTATTAGTGGCAAATATTCTCTTTTGGCTAATCCATCAGTTTTGGGAGAAAATGATATAATGTGCATTGTTGAAGAATATTTCATTTGCCAATCAACAGTTTGAGACCTGGGAAATCATGTGATGAAAAAAAACTCAGATATCTCGACCCTCATCTTGTTGTTATAATGAAATTTCAATCATTAATCTTGTTATAATAAAATTTCAATCATCTGGTTGTGGATGTTAACTATAGCAACTGGCAGCCATAAAACTGAGAAGCACTCAAACAGGGGTTACAAGCCTGAGTCCAATAATCTAAAAGCAAACAAACAAACACAGTCACAACTGGGTGTCCAAAATTGTTTGTTCAAGAAAACTAAATTTTGCAGCAGATGCTCATGGTTATGGAATTCTAAATTTACTGCTTCTTCTTGTTGTTATTTTTATTGTATGTTCATGGTAATGGAAGAGATGTTCGCTATTGGAAGCAAACAGCGTATTGTAAGGAATTCTAAACTTACTGCTGCTAAATTTATTGGAAGAGATGCTCATGGTAATGGAATTCTAAATTTACTGGTTCTTGTTGTTGTTAGCATTATTGTATGTTCATGGTGATGGAAGAGATGTTCGTTGTTGGAAGCAAACAGCGTCTTGTAAGGCTATTCTATATTTTAACCAAGGCACTTGATGTCAAAGACTTTAATGAAAAACCATAATCATAATTAACATATCAAACATGTCTTTTTGATCAAATTAGTTTTGCATCCCTTACCAAAATCAACTCCATCTAGTAAACTGAGAATAAAGGAGCTTATTAGAATGTACCCTTGTATCAGCTCCACCAGCTGCGGCAGTAATTCTTCATCTCTCATGTTCTCAATTCTTTTTGAAATTGAATCAACCGACTGGATGGCCACCGTTACTCGAGAGTGCAGGTCCTTGACAACAGCTCTAGTTTTGTCAATCAATCGTGGACTTAGATCTTGTGCAACTTGATGCCTCAGTTGGCTGCACTTTTGATCATATGCCTTCCTGATATGCTCACTTGCCTGAAATTGAGGAAGAAACACAGGTTGGGGGCTAAAATGAACTATCGAATAACTATATGAAATATTTTTTATTGATTAACACAGACTATTGGGTGCTTAACAAACAATTGTAACTTAGAACACGACGAGAAAATTTAAGCAAGGGTTGATTTCCAAGAGGGATATATTCATTTGTCTTAAATTTCTGCAGAAGTTCAATATCTTACGTGGAAGTGTCATGCTTGCCTTTTACTGATTGTTCAAGTGAATGGTGTCATATGTAGAGTGTACCTTGATTTCATCGTAAAGTTTTCGTTCCCATGCATGTAACCTTTCCAATGAGGATGAGTGGCTTCCTGATATCATAGAAAATTCATCGATAAAATCACTACTACTGTCTCCAACATCATCTTTTGTGGCTGCTGCAAGAGGACTTTTAGATGACGATGATAGAGAAGAGAGGGAACGGTTCCAAGTGATGACCTTTGTCACATTCTGGCTAGAATCTAAAACAAACCATTATTATTAGAAATAATTATACAAAATAGTCTAAATTAGTGTTTTATATGACATATATAGTTCTGTACTCATTCCGAAGGTTCAGTTGAATTAAATTCCACATATTTGTGTTTTCACCAACCTCTGTGCTTTCGGAAAGTTTCTCCTGTACAGCATACGTGATTTAAGGCTGCCAGAACTCGGAAAGCAGGTGGTTTACCTGTTAAAACCGGAATTTGATGTAAAAGGTACAGAGATTAAAACCTGATGCCCAAGATTTTCACACAAAAACAAGTTCTGAAATTATTCAGAGAGTCACCTGCAGTCTCAGAAGAGATGCCGAGCCTGATCTTCTTTGTCTCGAGCATCCTTGACACCTCATAGCCAGCTTCTGCTGCCCGGAGAAATCGGTGTTCGATGTCCCTCATACTGGACACAAAATCTTTAGCTCGGTGAGTAATGAACTCAGAAAAATCCTCCCTTTCTGGACATATTTCTTTCTGCAGCTTAGTGTTCTCCATATTTGATCCACATGGCTCAGATGACGCAATTCTAACAATGGCATCGACTGACCCAGTAAGACTAGTGGATGCAAACTTTGGTCCTCTAACTTTATCACCCCTTTTCTCCACCAAATTTACCAGCTGAGGTTCTTCGTTGGTTCTGTTCAAGCAAATATTATCTTCCTTCATTTCCTTCTTAGAAGTACTAATCCCTTCTTCTTCAATCAGAGGAACAACTTCCGATTCCTTTAACTGTCTCAAGCCCCTCAGCCTACCAACATTAACATTAACGCTCCGACCACATTCACCAGCCTGAGAATTGATGCTGCCTGCTGCATCTGTGGGATAAAAGAAGTCCCATGATGGTGGGGGTGGTGGCGGCAGGGGAAAAGTAATAGAGTCTTCTTCGACGAAATGAGTTGTCGATTGATCGATTGTCACCCTTACAGCAGTGGCTCCTGTTGCCCTCATGTAACTCACATTGGAGACCTGAGGTGACAAGGGGCTCGCACTCAACGACGGCGAACCGGCACATTCGACAAAGCGCGAAGGCGATGGGGATGCATAGGATGAATGTGATGGAGACTTCTCCACTTCAGAAGTAGATATGGATGACTCTACCAGGAGATCAGCCTCTGCGAACTGCCTCAGCGCAGCCCCGACACTGCGAAGAGATTGGATATAAGACAGATGAGCTGCCGATAGAGCATACCTAGAATCAATAGCCTGCTTGATGTACTTTATGCGCTCTTTGCAGAGAAGCAAAGCATCATCTTTAGCAGGTTTCGATACTGTAGAGCCCATATGGATCCCAAATTTGATCGGTGCTCTATAATGTCGACGATACTAAAATTCATCAATAGATGGTCATCTCTGTCTTAAAACCCCCAAAATCTGTTCCAGAAACAAAACCCTAATCAACAAGAAACCTTGTGCTTCTCCACCTAATCGATAAAGCCAAGCACTCAAAGTATCTATCTCATTCAGAGTCCGAGCTCCTTCCCTCCCCGGCCAAATCCAACACTAAAAATGCAACTCTCCTGATCCAAAAAGGATCTTTTTTGTCAGGAGAAATGCAAACTACTTCAAAGATGTAGAAGAAAACCCAGCCTCGACGATTTCCGAGATGAATGGGGAGAAAAACCACGACTTTCTTCCACCTGGCCGTTCAGGACGCCAAATAAATCAAGAGATTAGTGTCGAGATTAGACTCTGGAGCCTCAGGAGGAAGACGATCGGAACACCACCCAACACGGGGCCGAGGCTTAAGAAGGACTCTTCTGCTCGAGTTCTTCGCTCGGTCCTCCGCTTCCCGTCACCAAGTTCCGGTTTTTCCTTCGCAAAATCTCCCCTTGCCTACAAAATCTGATGCCCCACTCCACAATACAACCTCCGACGGCGGAATGACGGCGTCAAAAGGAAATGTGGTTCCCCTGTTTCGATCAAATTCCTCTTACTTCCATCAAACGCATCAGCCGCTCCTCTTCCCACCGCAAGATACTTGGGTGCCGTTGCAGGAACAGAACGAGGTGGTGCAGCGCTACAACCGAAGCAACCTCCTTTCCTCTGGTTAAAATGGGCAAGGAACCGTTGATATGAGTGAGAGAGTGACCGAGCTAGAGAGAGAGAGAGAGAGAATAAGACAAAGGAAATAAAGCAACGGGATTCACCGAGGAGGAAGAGATAGAAAAATGCAGCCCGTCATATGCAGTCCAAAAGCAGGATGGAGAAAAAGTACGAAGGAAAATAAAGAAAAATATCGATCTCTCTCTCTCTCTCTCTCTCTCTCTCTGCGGGTGGGCTTTGTGGTGCCTTCTTCGGTGCTCTCTGCAACAAAGTCTTTCTCTGCTGCTGCCTTTGCTTTGCTTTGCTTTCTTTATCTTTTATTTTAACTCGTTAAACTGCACCTGAGATCACAAAGGCAGTCCAACGTTTTCATGATAAAATGCACTCCGCATATACTCATTTGACGTGCTGTAAAGTTTCTTCTTCTCCTTCTTCTTCATCATCATCATCATCTTCTTCTCCGACATGGAATACATCAAAGTTCTCAATCTCATGGCAGGCAGTGGAGATAGGAAAGTGGTCATGTCAATCGAAAGCTTTTAATAGCCTTAATTATCCTCCAACGCAGCAGTTTTCTTTTGGAACATATAACAAAAATTATTATTGCAAACAGCACTTTTGTATTATCAATTCTAAAACTACTCACACCCAATAGCCGGAAAGAAAAAGAGAAATCATCCCCAAGAAATGCAACACACGATATAAATCATCACCTAAGAACCATCTCCTTCCTCCAAATTGTTAAAAATGCTTTAGCGTTCCATACAATATGCATGGAAATCTTTTGTATTAATATATATTACACACAAAAATATACATCAAAGCTTTTTTATATAACAAGTTGTCTTTGATAACAAAGGAAGAAGATGAGCCTAAAGACAATGAGGCTTTGGTGGGTGCAATGGGTATGTGGCGGTTCCATCATTCCCCGCACGATGATCTCTGCAAAGCTACCATTCCATGACAAGAAGCTGTTTGAGATAAAGATTTCATCTTGCGTCGCCAAATGATCTGTTCATGAGCCAAAAGAATGCAAAAGTTGACCTTGGCGAGGAAGCCATCGGAACAGGGGAAGCTGCAATTGTTGTCGAATGAACACAACACGAATACAATAAGATTACTAGTAGCCGCTGAAGTCATGCTCAAGATAGAATGACCAAAATCAAAATTTGGCCACGATCAAGAACAGAGAGTTGACTAAAGAAACAAAAAGGTAGCAATACTCGTAGCCACTTAAACCAGTTGAAATGCCATAACAACATAAAGAAGGTAACATCAACGTATAAGATAAAGTAACCCATAAATTCGCAAGAATTCTCTCCTAAACTTCATTTTGATCAATTCTGGTTTAAATCCAACTAAAATATATTACAATTCAGCGTATGTAGTTCAACAAAGATGATCAATGAGCTATGTGTTAATGAACAAAGATACCGTGCCTGATGAGTCAGCACGGCTAGGTCCGTGGGTCAATGTTTGAAGTTTTCTATAAAATAAGCTAGATGACGAGATGGTTGTGCCCTTGGGAAGGGGTACTGGTTGGCGTCGGTCGGGGTTCGGGCCGATTGATGGCTCGCCTTGGGGACGTCGATCGATGACTTTCAAGGTTGGGACGTTCGCGGGCAGTAGGTGATGATGCTTTCCTACAAAAATGGTCTTTGTCGGGTGATTCCCGACTTTGGCCCCTCCGACGAGCAAGTCAGTAGTGGGTAGAATTGTTTTTTGCCCCCCCTTGCCGGAGGTCGACCGAGGGCTTTATACTATTGTACGAGGATCGGTAGCACGTCGATTCGACGTGGCTGTCGACCTTCGAGGGATGGGACAACACCTATAATCGGTCGCCGTCTCGGGGCATGCAAAGCCGCGTCAGACGGCACTGCCCCAAGCTCTCGGGATGAGACACGTGGAACAGATACGGTTCTAACGTGTGGCGTCATCCGGGGTCCCAAAATATGTCGTATCACCGTGGTAGAAGATAGCATTTTAATTCAACACCCAACGAACTTAAAATGCTTCCAGAAGTTGCAATGGCAAGCACTCGAGATGATCAATGAGCTATCGTGGTAGAAGATATCTCATCCTTTCTGAGAGTAAACATGCACAACCAATTCTGCAGTGACAAGCACAGGTAATTAATTCAACGCAGCTTCTTGGCCTATTCTTCTCACAAGTTACACCAGTGGCAAATCCAGACATCAAATCTAAGACCCTAACTTAGGGAGACACCGCAGAGGAACATAACCCAACATCCTTGCGGTTCTTTAAATCTCTCACATCTGTGCATGTCGTTTATCCAAAGTCGAACAGTGTGCACAGCTGCACTGCGCAAACACACAAAGAGAGACCTTTACATGAAAAAGCTGCACGAGCATTAACTCACACTTTTCCGTTCTTACAGTGTTGGATGGCTACCGCTACTGTTGTTGTCACTGTTGCCTGCCAGAGGACCTCCTCCTTCCAGGGATACACTTCCCTTTCACACCCCCACCTCTGCTCTCCTCAACCTCCAACTTGCCTGCTGCAATCCCAAGCCTTGAGATCCTGTCTCCACACCAAAGTACACATACGTATACACATGTATTAATCACTGGAGAAATGTCATGGATAAGTCTATTCTCTGACAGTGACTGTGGAGTTCAAAGTTGACGACGACCAAAACAACACCAAGGTTAAAGATTAACAGAGTAATCGAGGTAGACTCTTGATGCTTCAATTAATTATAATGATGTTCTTCTAAGGATTAATTTATTGATTAAACCAATGTTATTGGCCTCATAAATGTTTATAGAATGCCAGCTTCGTTGACTTATTGGAGTCAAAACCCTTTTTGGATGCATGCAAAGAAATGGGAATCCTTGGCGAGGTTGACTGGTAAGAGGTCAACTGATGGAGCAAGTAGGTGGTGGTTTATCCCAATGCAAAGACGAAGGATGAGAGGAAGTGTTGTTACCTTTCTTCGTTAAAGGAGGAGGATTTCTTGAGTGAAGGCTCGGTTGGAGCTCTGCTTCCTTCGACGATGCTCCCACTGAAGTACTCCTTGTCCTCCACCAGGGGGTGACACAGCCGGGGGTTCTCCGAGAAGCACCGGAGCTCGTCGTCCTCGATCCCCCGACTCGCCAGTCGACTCACCATCCCGCGGTGGCGCCCGCTGCCGCTACCACCACACGGGGCGGAGGAGGCGGAGGCAGTGGCCTTGCTTGTCCCGCTGCTGGGACAGCTCCTCCCCTTCAGCGCCGCCGATCCGCATGCGATGAGTCGGAGCAGGACCGAGTTCCGAGTCTGGCCCGGCTCGGCCGCCTGGTCGGTGTCCTCAGGCCGCCGCGAGGCTCCGCCGGCTCCGCCGGCAGCGTGGGTGGGAGGCTTGTCCGACGAGGTGGAGGACGGCGGGGAGGAATCGTCGAGCGGCAGCTCGGTGGGCGTCGTCCGGTGCTCGACTCGTTCGATCTCGTCCGTCGAAACGCCGCGGGAACAGCGAGTGTAACCGGTGCCGACCGTGGTGCGCTTACCGCGTCTCGCCTCCTCTTCCTCCGTCGCCTCGTCTTCCGACTGCTCATCCTCTTCTTCTTCGTCTTCTTCCAGTTCCACATGAAGTTTGTGGGAGATGGGGAGTGGTTTCGGCTGCCTGCCGTTTGCAGGAACATGCCGGAAACGTTCTGCAACACAAATCTGAAGGTGAGTTTCGTTGATCAAGTGGAAATACTCGATAAACAGCACCAAAAACAAGAAAGAATCGAGGGTGGGAAGAAACCGTAAGCCCCCGGGATGATCTCAGAGCCTTTCAGGACGTACTCGACGCCGTCGACGGGGTAGATGACGTCGTTCTCGGCCAAGTCGTTCCACACGTACCCATTCTTATAGCTCCTTTTTCACGTTCCACAATCGATCACAAGAAAAATATACGTCGATAGAGATTACCGCTCAGACCAATCAACGGACGTGGACGGAGATTACCTCTTGCAAGACCAGGAGAAGAGAGAAGGCATGCCTTTGCCTCTGAGAAGCGTCAGCCTTTCCATCACATCTGTAAGCAACAGAGAACAGGACGTCAAGTGAGAAGAAAGAGAGCAACGTGGAGGATGGGGGAGAAGGTAACCCCTGAGGCGAAGCTGTTGGTTGGGGAGGTGAGGAAGCTCGATGAAGTGAGGGTGCTCCAACTGGCCATTCCTGCTGAGGTAGTAGATGACCTGAACCTTCCTCTGTGGCCTCGTGAGCCTCTGCTGCTCCTGCTGCTGTGAGTAGCTCAGCCTGGCTCGGACCGGTGGGCTGGTTTCTCTGCTGCTCGTCCCCCTCCTCCCTCTTCCACCGCCGACCTCCATCTCCCCCCAGCACAACAAGAGCAGCAACTAAGTGAGGGGTTGCACCGAAGGGAAAAAGAGGACAAGGCGAGTAGAGGAAAGGAGGGGAATCCTGTCATGTACCAGTTGCCCACCCTCTGTTTCCCCCGCTAGACTGATCGGTGTGCCTCAGCGTACTTCACTGCAGCACTGTGCGCTTCTCTTTCCTTCTTCTCGTTGCAGGAGACTGGATTTGGTAATATGACCAACCTGCAAAGGATGATTTAATGCAGTATAATTCTTGTTTCTTCACTGCTCTTCAATTGCAAGAGCAACTCAGTGATTCTTCACCAGACAAACACTAACTAAGCAATGATCTTTGCCCTCTGTTCTTGTAATTGTTGTGTGAATTCAATTCAGTGAGAGTAAATTTAGGAAGACTATTGCAATAGAGCTATGACTGATTTCTGTGATTTTTTTTGTTGGTGCTTATACTCCCTCAGAAAAAAAAAGAAAAGAAAAGTGCATTCAGATGTAAACTATATATATGGTTTTTCACATATCTAATCTATCAAAGGTTGAAGATATTATATTTGTCCCCTAAATTTTAATATTGCATATCTATATCCAATAATTTTAATTTTGCAATTTAAATATCTAAAGTGCCTTATTATATTAACTAACTATTTGATCTTAAAATTTCTTATCTTTTAATGTAATTATTTGACCAACAAAGAAGACACAAAAGGTGGACCAAATTTGATTATTATTTTTTTCATGTGTGATTAATGATACCTACCTTATTAGGTCTCATTAATTAATAGTTAGATGTTTTAGCAATGACAATTATATTTTCTATTGATATCTTTATGATATAGAAAATATAATTTTCTGTTTCTGATTGATCCATTGTTACAAATTTTGTAATATGTAAACAAAGATGAAAACATTTAAGGATGGACTAAATATGTGTTTAGCATTAGGCGGATTGTCCGAAAAAATACTTTATTTTTTTTTTATTTTTTTTCCGGATGGTACCCTCTTTTCAAAAAATTTTAAACCATCACTCCTATTTCAAAAATCTCAAAAATACTCCTTAAAAATTGTTTATTATATTTTCCCAACCAAATCTAATTTTTTTTTATCAACTATTTACGGTGTTTGGTAGATTATTGTTTATCCATAAACATTATATAGTGTTTTTAAAAAATACTCTATAATATTTATGGATAAATATCAATCCATAAAATTTTTTTGGATTTGGATGGGAAAAAATGATATATTTTTTATTGGACATTTTTGGAACATTAGAAATATGAAGTGATGGTTTGAAAATTTTATAAAGGAGGAATACTATTCAAGAAAAAAAAAAAGGAATATTTTTTTTTTCCGTATATTCACCCTTTAGCATTCTCTATATTTTTATTAATTTTTTTTTATGTTTGCAGAAAGGTATGGAGTTCAAAATCCTTCCCAAAATAAGGGTGATTAGTTTTCTTATTCCTTTTTTATTTTGAATTTGCCAGTTTTTCTTCATGAGTTTATCATCACTGCTTTCCTTACGTTGCATTAATAGCCATTGATTCAAATATATATGAGGAGAGGCAGCAGCAGACGGCATGGGGCAAAAGCTTACTAGATCTTGACAATGCAGAATCCACAAGTTTCAGCGTGATTTAGGAGAAAGAAGGTGAAGCAAATCAGACTACGAGTGACAAGCAAAGCATGGGTCAGTCAGTTCTTGGTCGCATTGGATTCTGCAGATTTGATATCCGCAAGATGACACTCTGCTACTCTTTCCCCACCACCGGAACACTTTTGCCTTCACAGCCCAGGAAACAAGGGAGATCTTTTACTACTATTACTCTTGTGATTCATGATAGGAAAGAAGTATGGCCTTATCTACCTGCACTCTCTCTCTCTCCCCATACATTAAGTGAGTGTTCCAATCATTGTTTCTTATTGAGAATTCAAGATTCTGATATTGTTTCCCAGCTCTTAATGGGGTTTGACGATTCCAATTCAACTCTTCTAATGAAGATCCTCTCCCTGTATGGAATTGATGTGTGTGCCCTGGTGACCAGAAACAGTGCGACCATGCTGGGGAAGGTCCAAGGTTCATGGGTGATCATCAGAGAAGAAGACACAAATGTCTGACTCCAGAGACCTGAAAGTGACCAAGAATCTCTTTGGATCTGCCCAAAACTTGGTATGACATCTCCGAGGCAATAGAGTCCAAACACAAAAGCACTCAACACTTCTTTAGAGCAGCCCAGCCAAGAGGACAAGGAGAAAACACCAATACGATCATGTTGACATCGAACCAAGACACTGTCGAACACACTTTTTCTATCTCACACACTTCATCTCTGTTCCCCAGAAAACAACGTTTGCTCATCACATTCTGCAACATGACATGGTTCCTTTTCTCTCTCTCTCTCTCTCTCTCTCTCTCTCTCTCTCCCTGGGCTGCAAGGTTTCAAGTGTGGTGGTTCACCTGTGAAAGAGGCCAACGCAGAGAAACACAGTCAAAACATGGTTCACATGAACAACACTATGTTCTACAGATTGGGATGCAACCAAACTCAAAAGTGCAATAATTGTATGCATCATGGTACAATAATTGCACTTCATTCACTTATGCCACCATCTTTAATTGCCAGGAAACTCTTTTGGGCTACACCCAGCGGAGTGACTCAATGCATTCACTGGCGACTGTGCTTTGAGTTCTTGTGATGGTCTGATGAGATCGATGAATCTTCTTCTTCCCTCTGAGATTGTTATTTTAGACATGGATTAATGAACCTGTTAGAAGCTAAACAAGTCTTTAAGGAGGAGGAAGGCAGGTGGGGAAGCCCAAAGTGTAGACAGCTACAGCAACATAATCTTGCAGAATAATTTTTTGAATAAAAAAATAAAAAATCTGATAATATAGAAAAACACATGTAATTGGATAATATTGATTGTAGTGAGAAGAGGTTGACTGAGTATTTTGAATAAATATTAATAATAAATATACGATATATGTGTTAGAATTAAACTTGTTCGAGTGTCATAAAGAGATTCATTTCATAAAAAAAAAGGGTTTATCGTATCAATCAAGATAGAGATTTGTTATGTCAAGAAAAAAAAATAGATTAAAAGGATAAGTCAAATTGATTATTGGTTCTTGAAAAGATTTCTTGAAAGAGAATGATTCATCTTCAATACAATTAATATAATGTATCTTTGGGGATTATATAAATCTCATATATTGGGTCATGTAACAGATATAATTTCTAAAATTATAAAAAGAATTTTTTGAGAGAAATATAGATGATCGAAGCTTGTTCTACTCTTCCTCGATAACTCAAATCAATAATATTCAAATCATCCTAATATTAAATTGATATATATATATATATATATATATATATATATATATATATATATATATATATATATATATATATATATATATATATATATATATATATATATATATATATATATATATATGCTATGTTATTTTTTTATGTAATTATGTTAGCATGCATATTAAATATTTCATTAAATAGAAAAAAAATACATAGTAGAATATGATGGTGAAGTGTATACATGGATGTTTAGATTCCAATCCTTTAGATTCCTCTTGCTTGGCTGATGCCCCTCCTCTCTGTGTAGAGTCCCGTCGCCGGCTACGGCTCTTCCTTTGTGTGCACCGCGAGAGAGAAGGAGATGGCGGCGGGGAAGGGCGAGAGAGGAGCGACAGGAACGCTGCTCGTAAAGAGGCCGTGACCGCCCATGCGGCGGAGGACGAGCTTGACGGAGGATCTGGCGGCGGCTGCGGTGGCAGGGGAGGGGAAGAGAGGCGATTCTGATCCGTCGCCACCACAGGCTGCGGCTGCGGAAGTGATCACCGCAGCTTGAGCGAGTCGACGGGTCAGTTTTTTATGGCAGGTGGCCTTTGCAATCGCCGCCTCCGCCCTGGATTCAATGCCTTCGTCTATCGGTGCACAAAATTTTCTCTTGTTTGGATTTGATTTGAACTATTTGTTGCTTATTTCTTAGATATCCAGGAAGAAAGATTGGCTCTTTCTGGGTTTAAAATCGATCTTGATTGCATGATAACTGTTACATTGGTTTACGATGAATATAACGTCATTTTTCGTCAGATTAATCTGTCCACGATACAGAAGTCCTTTCCTGTTAAAAGCATTGTTTGGTGTGGACATTGCACTCACGATTGCTTTTGTTAACGATCTGTCAAAAACTTGACTTCAGAAATGCTTTCTTAAGGATTAGCTTGATAAGCCTCTTATTACTATTATGGAATCAAATCTTGGGCATAGAGGCTATTCATTGGAATATAAATCGCCCTAAATGTGTTTCTTAACTTGAAATTTCTTTACATCAAAAGGATACCAGAATAGCCTTCCGTTAAAACTATTTATTAGATCCAAGGACTTGATTGACAAACTTATAGTGGAAATTTGATGTGTGCACATTCTTGATGTCATTTAATTCTTTATAGACAATTAACGTACAAGTTAGTTTCCTATGAACACAGAGTTTTTTTTTATATATAAAGAACAACCAGTTCATTAATTTAACTATTTGGGATAGCTATATAGCTCTTTATTTGTCATCGAGCTCTATGCAAGATAATATCTCTAGTCGAATTGAAAGCATTCAAATCTTCTTTTTTTCTAGAAACTTTTCTTAGATCTCATGTCACTAATGTTAATCGAGTCACCTTATCTAATCACAATACATAAACATGAATATCTTTTAATATATCTTAGGCGAATGATTCTTTCTCGTTTTACTTGATGTGACGGTTATATTTAATTACTTTAAGATTGAATTTTTTTTCAAATCTTTTTTTAATAATTCTATGCATCTGCCTCAATATCATTATCTTAGTTACAAAATTTTCTGTGCATATTATTTTGTAATGTTTCTCGGGGAAAAAAAAATGTAAATGCATTGTTCAACTTTAAATGATTGTTAAATGCAACATTGTTACTTGTAAAGCTTTGGTGGCACTGGGTGTTTGTCTCATAGTAGAAAACTTCCCTCATTGAATAGCACTCCTCTGGTTTGGCAACATGAATTCAATTCATATTTAACTTACACACGATTTTAATAGCAAAAAATGCTACTTTATCAGGCTCTGGGAACCCAGGTTTTATGCCTCATACTAGAAATTTTCCACCAGTGAAGACCAGGCCCCCTGGCATTCAGGCACTACATGGATGGTTGGCAACTTAGTTTGTCTAACTTGTAATTTATGATTCCTTTTTACAGGGGTGGGAACAGTTATGTAGCCTTGAGTTCAGGCAATATAAAATGAACCAAGTTGAGTTGAAACATAAGATTCTGTTGACATCCATCAAGATTGATGGCACCTCATCAACAACTGTGGCAATGGTCAAACTGCTGTTGCTGCTTAGGCTGGGCAAGAGTCTATTTGTTCTTGGGTTCATATCGGTTCTTCAATATCACTGAAAGCCCCCCAGCTACCTCAAAAGGTTAACCCATCCATCTCTATTGTTCTTGTCATGCAAGCATGCCTGCTAAACTTTGGTGAATATCAGTTCTCCAATGTCACCGAAAGTCCCCAGCTACCTCAGAAGGTTGAAACCTGTCCATCTTTATTATTCTAATTCTCATGAAATGTAGCCATATGTTGTTCTGTCCATAAATGTGTACCTACAAATCCACTGAGATCTCTGGTTGGAAATTAATGTTGCTCTTTTTATTTCAGAGTGGAAATTAAAGAATGAAGGGAAAACAAAGCTGTTCCTGCTGCAAGTGGCACCGGCACGACGCTGAGTTGTCTATTACATGGTAAGGAAATGGACATCACTAGAATTTTGTACGGTGGTCTTTCATTGAGGATGTGTGTACCAGTTTTTGAACATAATCTTCCATCACCTTTTCAGCTGTGCA